>NC_090938.1:332834475-333480861 GCF_040938575.1 Ambystoma mexicanum
GGTGAAGGTTGGTTTGGCGCACAGGTGTTTCAGCATGTCAACCAGGTCCTTGTGGGTCTCCAAGCTCTTCACAAACACTGGGGGGATCCGGATCTTCTTTGGTGGTGGGGTTGTCTGCTCGTCCTCTGTGTTGCCAGGTTCTGTGGTGAGCTGTTCGTGCTCCAGAACGCCATACTTGTTGCTGGTGCTCACACCTGTAGCAGATGGTTCAGTCAGCGTCTTCTTCCACTTCTGATGTGATGCACCTGGTGACGAACTTTCACTGGTCTTTCGCTTGTGAGAGACTGGTTCGAACCCTTCCATCTCGACCTCAGTGTCCAGGAGGTGGGATGTTTCTGACATCTGGGCCGCCATGATGATCAATCTAGGAGAAAACTGGGGAGAAAATTGGAGAGAAAACAGGAAAGGATAGGAGAAAGAGGGAGAAAATGTAGAGTGCTCTTATCAGAGCAGTTTCTTTTAAATCCAAACGGCTCTTTGTAAGAACCAGCTCAGCAGGTGTGCCCTAAAAAGGACAGTTTTGGGGTGCACACGGTGTGCAAAAAGCTCCTTTGCAGATTTTAGACCGACTCCTGAAGATTGCTCTTCAGGGGGGAAATCGGGCTAATCAAGCGCCACAAGGTGGAGGCAAAGACCGCTTAAACGGCCCTTCTGTTTAGAGAAGGCCCGGCTCACTGCAGCTGCCGCAGCATCGCCCGATGTTGCATCTCATTCCGTCGAAACAGAACGAACAGATGGGCAGCACGGCAAGCGACGTGCATATATATAGGGAGGAGCTTCCATCTGATTGGTCCATAGAAGGGGAGGCCGGGCCCAGCCACGGCACCGTCCCTGCCAAAGACACACTGTGTTTCCTCCGCTTGAATAATCCATTTTTTAAAAGTTACCTGCGTGCATTTATTTCATTTTCCGCCTGTCAACAGGACCACATCATCTCCCAGCTCTTATCCAAAGGTATCTTCCCCTTGGCAGGGCCCCGACTCCCTTGTAAGAGTCTTGCAAAGCCGGCATCCTGCCTTCAGCTCAGACACCAACATGAGCAAACTTTGTTTTCCGCTTCATAATCCACCTCTCTTCCTCACCTCCCTGGCATAACAGCGCAAGCATTTACTTTTTCACTTCTTTTCCTACAGTGCCCGATAGAGTCTACTCTTCTCACCTTCTGTGGACCAAAGAAAAAGCACACTGAAGAGGAAGGAGATAACACAGCTCTGCCTGTGTTAGCCAAGCCTACAAACGCCCCTTCAAATGCACATAGGGCTTGCCCACCGCATTGCTGCTCCCTGCTCAAAATTTCAGTGCTATGCAGGTGACACTCAGCTTGTTTTCAGGCTTCCCTCCGCCGCCTCTTCTCCCTCCCTCCCTCTTCTCTGACTGTCTGTCTGCCTGTGTCTGTCCGCCATCCAGGAGTGGTGTGCCGCCAATGAGCTCTGCCTTAATGCCAGTAAGACGGAGATTCTCCTCATCGGCACACCTGCACCCTCCTTTCCTGTCACTCTCTGGCCGGCCTCCCTTGGCCCTCTTCCTGCTCCCACCTGTGAGGCTAAGAACCCCGGGGTCATCTTCGACTCCACACTCTCCGCCTCTCCTCACATCACTGGGCGTCTCTAAGAAGTCTAACTATCAACCGCACCTCCTCAGAGGTGTATTCTTCTTTTCCTCTCCTTCCCCCAGACGCTTACTGTCTCTAGAGCTCTGGTTCTCTCTAGGCTAGACTACTGCAACAGCCTCTTACTAAATCTGCCTGCTCCTACTCTCCGCCCTCTGCAACTCATCCAGAACAGGACTGCGAGACTTGTCCTTGGCCTCAAGCCCTGGCATCGTATCTCTCCAGCCCTGAAATCTCTTCATTGGCTCCCGGTGGCTGCAAGGGTTAGATTCAAGACCCTTTGCATTGTCCACACGGCTTTCTGGGGCCTGGGTCCACAATACCTTCAACTCTCCCTCCGTTAATACCTTCCCCACTCGAGCTCTTCGTTCCTCCACCTCCAAGTCCCTCAGGTTCAGTCGCTTCTCCAAGCAACGAGATGGGGGCAGATCGCCTTCCTCTGCTGGGGCTTCCCTCTGGAACAGCCTCCCTGCCACTCTGAAATTTGAGGAGAACCATCTCCGGTTCCGGAAGCACCTCAAGACCTTCCGCTTTGCTCCTGCCTTGACTCTTCCTCTCCCCGGCTGATCCGTCTGCTTTGGCTCTGTGCACCTGGCTACCCTCGGATTTCGGGCCCAGGTCCCTGGCCACTCACCCGCACCTCCTCCTGGCAACCCTTGCACTTGGGTCTGTATCTATAACCCTAGAGCCCCCTAACCTGCACTTACCAGACACCCCTTGTCTGCGCTTTACACCTCGCACTTGCCACCCTGCTGGCTGCACTATCAGTTGTTGTTTTTATCCCTTGCTCAGCACTTTCCACCTCACTCCCCACTTCCCTGCACCCCCTCCCCCCCGCACTTGCACGCTCTCAATGTCACTGAGCCTAGTAAGATCGTTGTATTATCCTCCCTTGCCTCGTCGCGCTCTGAAACACGTGTGTATGAGCGCCATACAAATAAAACAGCATATCATATCATAGCCTGAGTGGTTCTATGTTTTTGGAGCTCGATGCCCGTACACTTTGCCTATGGGAATGGGGACCACGGAAACCCCAGTGCTTCCGTGAAACTCTGTGGGCGGGTGCTGGTCCGCCTGGCAGGTCTGACCTGCTGTACTTTTCAAAACCGGAAACAATGGCGCCGGTAAGCTTACCAGCAGTGTTGTTTCCAGACCAGCACGGTCAGCATGAGGCCCAAAGTCTCTTATTTCAGAGGGCACCATGCAACACGACAAACATTAAAGTTCCTTTCTTCTTAGGATTTCACATACACAACT
The DNA here is from genome assembly GCF_040938575.1 of Ambystoma mexicanum. Classification (NCBI taxonomy): domain Eukaryota; kingdom Metazoa; phylum Chordata; class Amphibia; order Caudata; family Ambystomatidae; genus Ambystoma; species Ambystoma mexicanum. The sequence goes on from NC_090938.1 coordinate 332,837,342, forward strand.
TCTTTGGTGATTTACTGTTCGCCCCTGATAAACAAGAAGGATTCGTGGCCCCACTGGGCTAGATGTCTGGGGGAAGGGAGCCTGGCATTCTGGCCCCTGCCCCGAGCGCCTTTCGAACGCCTGACAAACGCCACGCTTTGCCCTTGACGGGCAAAATTCCCAGCACACCCCACTGGGCGCAGCACCCGAGCAAGTTAGAGTGAGGTTAGAGAGAGAGAGGGGGAGGCCCTCGGCCTGCCCACCAAGGCACTAACAAAAACACATTTAAAAAGGTGAAATGAGCCACTCTGGGTTTCATACCTCAAGCCTTTCTTTCTTGAAATCAAACGGTTCATGCCTCCCAGCACCCCTTGCACTCCCTTAGGGTAATGAGTGGAATCCCCAGGCAGATCCCTCCCCTCACCTGCCATTCTCCCAACATGGTGTACAATGTATCTATCTCAGTGAGAGGGCTTGGCAGTGGCAAAGTAAGAAAGTGAAATGGGCAGCTGTCTGCAGAGGCCAGTGGTAGGAGTGTGGGGGAGGAGGCCATGTTGTGCCTGGCCACTCTGCGTGCCTCGAACCCCGAATGGGTGCAAAGGGTAAATAAATCAGAAAGCCTGCCCCTTGGCGAGAGCGAGAAGCCCTAGCGCACTGGAGGGGATTCGGCCCGGACCCTGGCCTGGTAGCCAGGCATATTCCAGCGCTCCTCATAGCTGCGATGCAGCAACCGGGCAGAAGGCACGGCCATGTGGGCAGAGGACACAGCCATGTGAAAGGTCTTACCCTGGGCATGGGATTTTGTTTTCTCATGCAGGTGCATTCTGGGCGCACTCAAAGAATTGTCAAGTAGGATACAAAAATGCCATGTGCTTGCTCAGACCGCTTTCTCCATGCACACACAAGCGACATTCATAGGCGGGCCAGACTACAGTGCTTAAGCAGAGTGCAGATGAGCAGCTCGGTCGTGGATGTTGTGGGCGGCTCTTAAAAGTGCCTTTGGTGTTGGATCGAGAGGTGGGGTCCGGTGGGGTGGGTCTGCTCAACCCCCGAATCCGTACAGGGTGCGTCCCTGGCGCTTCAGGGCATAGACCACATCCATGGCAGTGACCGTCTTCCTCTTGGCGTGCTCGGTGTAGGTGACGGCGTCCCGGATCACGTTCTCCAGGAAGACCTTCAGCACACCCCGGGTCTCCTCGTAGATGAGGCCGGAGATGCGCTTGACTCCACCACGGCGGGCCAGGCGGCGGATGGCGGGCTTGGTGATGCCCTGGATGTTGTCTCGCAGGACTTTCCTGTGCCTCTTGGCGCCGCCTTTGCCGAGCCCTTTCCCTCCTTTGCCGCGTCCAGACATGGTGACTCTTCTCTTCTTCACAAGCGAGCGGAGAAGGAGGGTGCGCCTCCCGAGCCGCTGCTTATATGCACCCGGGGGCCGGACCAGTGGGAGGGGGGCCGGATCAGAGGGAGGGCTGCCGGCGGTCGTGCGCAGCACGGTCTGCGCAGGTCCCGGTGGGCGGGGAGACGGCAGCATTTCGAAATGCCCGCGCTTTTTCGGCCGTTGCTTCGGTCGGCCGCCTTTGTCTCCTGGCTGGGGTAGGAGAGCTTGCCAAGCAAAGAGCCTCGCAGCCAGCCAGCCAGCCGCCTCTTTTGATGGCTTAGGGGCACACACCATGATGTCGACACCCCTGCCCCTGCTGGCGAGTTGCTCCCAAGCTAAGATTCAAATGCCACTCTTATTACGAGGGGCACCCTGCACCCAGAGAACTCCTGCCCACGACACAGACCTGGCATGGTGCGTAAATAAGGCCTGTGGCTACCCTGGGGGGCGCCCTGCAGGTGAAGAAGTAACACAAAAAACAGTCACCAGCGGGCGTGTCAGGGGTGCCTCCCTCCGTCGCCCAGGACTGGAGGGCCTTCCATGCCACGGAGAAGCCCTGTGAAATATGGGGCCAACGGGACGTTTGGCTTTTGCCTTTGAAGCAAAAGCTCGCCCGAGCTACGAGCGTAGCCAAGCGAAGAGCAGGAGCGGAATCGAGCAGCTCGTTCATGACAATGTGGCGGCTCTTAAAAGAGCCTTTGTGGTGTTTTAGTGCGGTTGCGGTGCTGCTGTGCCTCAAGCCCTCTCGCCCCGGATGCGGCGGGCCAGCTGAATGTCCTTGGGCATGATGGTGACCCTCTTGGCGTGGATGGCGCAAAGGTTGGTGTCCTCAAAGAGCCCAACCAGGTAGGCCTCGCTGGCCTCCTGCAGTGCCATGACGGCCGAGCTCTGGAAGCGCAGGTCGGTCTTGAAATCCTGGGCGATTTCTCTCACCAGGCGCTGGAAGGGCAGCTTTCGGATGAGCAGCTCGGTGGATTTCTGGTAGCGGCGGATCTCCCTCAGAGCCACAGTGCCGGGACGGTAGCGGTGAGGTTTCTTAACGCCGCCAGTGGCGGGGGCGCTCTTACGGGCAGCCTTTGTGGCCAGCTGCTTGCGAGGCGCCTTGCCTCCGGTGGACTTGCGGGCGGTCTGCTTAGTACGGGCCATGGCAGCGCTGTGAGATCTGCTTTCTCTCTTCGAGATACAGTGCGGAGCGACCGCGGGGAGCTGCCATATAAAGACCAAGGTCTCCGCTGATTGGCTGAGGCAACAGCAGGTGCCGGTTTTTTTTTTTTTTTTAAAAAAAGCCTGCGCTGTGGTTGGCCAGTGTCGGAAGGCACGGCTATGAAACGCAGACACAGGGCGGGAGGCCTTCGATTGGCTAGCCAAACAATCCAGAACCAGAAAGCAAAAAGCGACTGGCAAAGGTTGGGCTCAGCCTTTTATGAGACGCTGTTGAGAGATAAAACAGGACCACCACTCATTTCCCCCCCCCTCCCTCCCCCGCCGACCCTACCCCTTCCCCCCCGCCCGCGCTTGCCGCATTTAAACCTGCCACCACCAGCCTTCAGAATGGGGGCAACCCGAGAGCGGCGAATCAGCCTGTGAAGTCTGCCCCCGCTACACACACGCCCCGTGTGCTGACATTTCCCCACCACCCTCATCCTCATCATCGTTTGCCAGGCGGCCTCATGGCAGCGCCTCCAAACACACACCACGGTTAAAGGGTTAATGATGAGGCATGCCCTCTGGGGCGCAAACACCCCTCTCATCACACGCCAACCAGCCCCCCTCCCCGCCCCGCCCCTCCTCCCTCCCATCAGTGCAGTGCACGATGCCAGAATGACTCAACTACTGTGGGCGTATAGGTGGGAGCGAACTGCCCACGGTCACACGCGGCATCCGGGGCGAGTGGAGACTCTCGCCACGGGCCTGGTGCGTTTTGGCTTTCAAACATGCGGTTGTATCGCAGTACACGTCAGGCAGAGGCATGAGCTAGCTCGCTTTCAGATACTGTGGGCGGCTCTTAAAAGAGCCTTTGGGTTTTGTTTTGTTTTTTCCAAGGTCTCGGCGAAAGCCTCTACTTCTTCTTGGGTGCAGCATGTTTGGGCTTTGCCGCTTTGGGTTTGACGGCCTTGGGCTTCACGACCTTGGCGGGGCTCTTGGCGGCCTTCTTGGCTGGAGCAGCTTTGGGCTTTTTAGGGCTCTTGGCTGCTGCCGGTTTCTTCACCTTCTTGGGACTCTTCTTGGCTCCGGCGGGAGCCTTTTTGGGTTTCTTGGCAGCACCGGCAGCCTTCTTTGCTGCGGGCGTCTTGCTCTTCACCGCAGCTTTCTTGGCCGCCTTCTCCTTGCCCTGCGACTGCTTCTTGTTGAGCTTGAAGGATCCAGAGGCCCCGCTGCCCTTGAGCTGGGCTAGGGCTCCTTTGCTCACCAGGCTCTTGACGGCAAGCTTGAGTCTGCCGTTGTTCTTGTCCACGTCGTATCCCTGGGCGCTCAGAGCCTTCTTGAGGCCAGCCAGGGAGACTCCCTTCCTCTCAGTGCAGGCAGCCACGGCCTTGAGGACGAGGTCGGACACGCTGGGCCCAGTGGGCTTTTTGGCCTTGGCAGCGCCAGCTGCTCTCTTCGGCTTCTTCTTGGTAGCGGCGACGGCAGCGGCAGCGGGTTCCGCCGGCGGAGCCACGGCAGCGGGAGCAGTTTCAGCCATTGTTCTGCAGGAGGACTCGCTCAGCGCTCACAGATCAGTAATGGGCAGCACGGCGCTTGTTCTTCTTCTTGCTGATAGATTTTTATCCATCAGCGGTGATTTTTTGGATACCGAGGCTTGAGCCTCATTACTCCATCTTCTCGGGTTGAGTGTGCAGTCGTGGGTTTGTATTCTTCTTGGTCTTTGTGGTCTTGTCACAGTAGGGCTGGTTTCACCTGGTCTTCGCAGTGATGGGCCGCGGGTAGCGGTCGAAGGGGTTTGCAGTGGTGGCAGTGAGTCTTCTGATCAGAGGGTTCGGGTTCTGATCCAGTTCTTGGCAGAAGTTCTTACTCAGCTTCGCTAGATGTTCATCCAACATCTCGATGTCCAGGTCTCTGTGAAGGTCTGCTATCCTTGTGAAGATTGGAGCTCCGGATGATATCCGCAGGGCCTTGTTCTGGACTATCTGAAGACTCTTCCGGTGTCGCTCATGGCAGGTCATCCATGCTGGTGAGGCATAAGTCAGGGTTGTTCTGATGATCGCCTTGTAGACGTTGATCTTTGTCCGGAGGGGCATGGACTTGCTCTTCAGGAGTGGGTACAGCGCTGCCATCTTTCCTGTTGCCTTCTGCTGAGTATTCTCGATGTGGCTTTCCCAGTTGAGTTTGCTGTCCAGGGTCACACCGAGGTAGCGGCTGCTGCTCTCCCATTTGATGGTCTCCCCGTTGAGGCTGATTTGTGGGTGCTCCTTGATCTTCTTTCTGGTGAACAGCGTTGCAGTTGTCTTGCTGGTGTTGAGTTCTATCCGCCAGTCGCTGTACCACTTTGCGATGGTATCCAATGAAGCTTGCAGGTTCTTCGCCACTTGCTTTTCGCTGAAAGACTGGGAGATTACTGCAACATCGTCTGCATACAGCGCCAGGTTCGTCTTGTGGAGATCTGTCGGGATGTCGTTGGTGAAGAGGTTAAACAGGAAGGGTCCGAGGTTCGATCCCTGTGGCACGCCTGCTCGGATGGGATGTGAAGAGGACATCTCAGACCGCATGGTGACATGGAAGGTGCGGCCTCCCAGGTAGCTTGCAATCGTCTTTACCAGGTAGTTCGGAAATCCCAGGCCAATCATCTTGTGCAGCAGTCCCTTGTGCCAGACTCGGTCGAATGCTTTGGCGACATCCAGGAAGACGATTCCTGTGGATTTCTTGATGTTGAATCCGTGGCTGATGGTGTCCACCACTCTTAGTAGCTGATGAGTCGTTGCATGCTCCTTTCGAAATCCAAACTGTTCCTTTGCTAGTAGATTTCTTTCGGAGGTGAAGTCGCTGAGTCGAGCGAGGAGGACCTTCTCCAGGAGCTTCGATAATCCAGAAAGCAGGCTGATGGGGCGGTAGTTTGCTGGATCCCTCAGTGGTTTGCCGGCCTTTGGAAAAACAATGACCCTTGCTTCTTTCCAGGAACTCGGGAAGTGTTGGAGCCTCATGCATGCATTGAAGATCTCTGTGAGATGTTCCATTGATGCTGGTGGGAGGTTCTTGATTGCCAGGTTGGTTATTCCGTCGCTCCCCGGTGCCTTGCCGTTCGCCAGCTTTTCTGCAAGTCCTGCTACCTCAGAGCTTGTGCACTCCTTGATGTCTTCTGCTCCCAGCCCGGTTCCGTGATCTGCGAGGTACTTCTCAACTGCTTCCTCCACTCCGTCTGAGAGCCTACTTACCTTGTTCGGGGTGAACGAAGCCTCCAGTGTCTCGGCAAGGACCTCTGCCTTGTCCTTGTTGCTGCATGCAAGGTGGGTTCGTCCCTGGATTGGTGGGCTTGGCTCCTTCTTCCCAGTCAGTCGACGAGTCATTCTCCACACCGAGTTGTCTGCCTCCTTCAGCTTGGCTGTTGCAGACTCCCACTTCTCGCCACGGTGCTGTCGGATCTGTTCCCGCAGGAGTCTTGCAAGCGTGTTGTACTTCTGCAGGAGATCAGGTGTGCGGAGCTTCTGCCACTGGCGTCGGGCGCGGTTCTTGTCGGCGATTGACTGTTGGATGCCTCTCGGTAGGTCGTAGATGGAACATCTGGTTGTCTTCTGCTTCGGAACACTGCTCTTGATTGCCTCCTGGACTGCTGTCGTGAAGTCTTCCACGGCCCTGTTGATATCATCCATGGTGCTCAGCGGGGTTGGAGTGACCATTCTGTTCAGCTCTTCTTTGAAGCGGCTCCAGTCAGCTCTTCTGAAGTTGTACTTCTCGGCCTGCTGGTAGGGTTCCATCTCATCTCCCACAGTGATTGCTACTGGATTGTGGTCCGAGGTCAGCTCCACCAGTGTTTCCAGCTCCACAGAGTGTTGCAGGTTCTTCAGTAGCACGATGTCCAGCACATCTGGGTTGTGGCTTGCTACACCTGGGTAGTGCGTGGGCTCAGTCGGGCCTGCTACCACACAGTCGTTCTTCCTGGAATACGCCAGCAGTGTCCGTCCCCTCTGGTTGGCAGTCCTGGAGTTCCAGCATCGGTGCTTGGCGTTGAGGTCTCCGCCGATGAGTGTTGGAACCGTCGACTCCAGCAAAGCATCCAGGTCTCGGAGATCCAGCTTTGCTTTCGGGGGGCAGTAGGTTGCAATCAGTCGGAGTGGTCCTGTAGCAGTCTTGACTTGTACTCCAGTGGCTTCAATGCTTCTGAGGGGTGGGAGTGCAATCTCATGGTGGTCGATCGTCGTCTTCACTATCACTGCGGTCCCCCCTCCTTTGGCTCCTGCAGGTCGGTCGGTCCGGTACACACTGTGGTTCGACAGGCTCAGCTTCTGGTTTCCTTGCAGGTGGGTCTCTGAAAGCAAAGCAGCACTCACCTTTCTCGTTTCCATCAGGTGAAGGAGTTCGTCTGTCTTCTTCTGAATACCGTTGGCATTCCACATCACGATGGCGCAGCTGGGTCTAGATGCCATGTTGTTTTCTTCCTTCGCCCGCGAATAGGCTCAGGACGAGCCCTGCCACCATCGTCATGGTGGGGTCGATATTCAGCTCTGCAACAAAGGCTGCGATCTTCACTATGATGGTCTTCCAGTCAATTGAGCTCGCTGTTCCCTCTTCCTGTGCTGAGGTGGTTGCTTGCGGCGGGTTCGGTGGTGGATTTAGGACTCCAGCGTAGCTCAGCCCGGATGTTGTGGGTGTCGTCTGGGTCTTCGCAGGGCCATGGCCTGGTGGCGGGCGAGATGGGTGGGTCCTCTGTGCGGCCGCTGTTGGTTTTGGCTCCTGACGATGTGCAGGTCTTTGGTGCGGTTGGCGTTGTCCGCTGCTCCTCTGAGAGTCATTTGTAGTAGTTGGAGAGTTCCGTGGAGCTTGTAGTGGTTGTTGTGGTGCCCTCCTCTGCTGCTCATCCTGTTTAGCCTTCGTAAGGGCTGGGCATCCGCGGTAGCTGGCAGGGTGAGGCCCCTTGCAGTTGGCGCAGGTTGCCGGATCTGTTCGGGCTCGGGTGCAGTTTTTCGATGTGTGGTTCTCTCCACATCGCACGCAGCGTGGGTCCTGGTGGCAGAAGGCAGATGTGTGGCCAATCCGCTGGCAGTTGAAACACATGATTGGTCCTCTTCTGCCCTTCGGTGCTTCAGTGGTAACTATGCAGCTGCACAGCCGTGTGAGCTTTGTCAGGTCCGCTGGTTTTCCATCGCTGGTTTGTGCAAGGGTGGCAACAAATAGCGGGAATTTCTTGCTCTTGTCGGCTGGCGAGGTCAGCTGGACAACACTCTTCACTGGGAGACCCTGTTCTGCGAGTTGATCTGTGATGTCTTCCACGCTGGTGTTAGTCGGCAGGCCACGGACCACAAACCTCTGAGACCTCACTCGCTCCAGTGGGAATGTGTAGTACTGCAGTTTCTGCACTGTGAAGGCATCTGTCACGCTCTTGTAGTCCTCTACTGTGGTGAGCGAGATCTTCATATGCTCACCATGAGGCTTGAGGGTGAAGCTTGGTTTGGCGCACAGGTGTTTCAGCATGTCAACCAGGTCCTTGTGGGTCTGCAAGCTCTTCACAAACACTGGGGGGATCCGGGTCTTCTTTGGTGGTGGGGTTGTCTGCTCGTCCTCTGTGTTGCCAGGTTCTGTGGTCAGCTGTTCGTGCTCCAGAATGCCATACTTGTTGCTGGTGCTCACACCTGTAGCAGATGGTTCAGTCAGGGTCTTCTTCCACTTCTGATGTGATGCACCCGGTGACGCACTTTCACTGGTCTTGCGCTTGTGAGAGACCGGTTCGAACCCTTCCATCTCGACCTCGGTGTCCAGGAGGTGGGATGTTTCTGACATCTGGGCCGCCATGATGATCAATCTAGGAGAAAACTGGGGAGAAAATTGGAGAGAAAACAGGAAAGGATAGGAGAAAGAGGGAGAAAATGTAGAGTGCTCTTATCAGAGCAGTTTCTTTTAAATACAAACTGCTCTTTGTAAGAACTAGCTCAGCAGGTGTGCCCTAAAAAGGACAGTTTTGGGGTGCACACGGTGTGCAAAAAGCTCCTTTGCAGAATTGTAGACCGACTCCTGAAGATTGCTCTTCAGGGGGGAAATCGGGCTAATCAAGCGCCACTTGCCGCCACAAGGTGGAGGCAAAGACCGCTTAAACGGCCCTTCTGTTTAGAGAAGGCCCGGCTCACTGCAGCTGCCGCAGCATCGCCCGATCGGCTGTGAGCTCACAAACGAGCTCCGACGGGAGTGAATCCAGTCGTCAGTCGCCAAACAGCTGACCGAATCAACCAACCAGCCATGGGCAGCACGGCAAGCGACGTGCATATATATAGGGAGGAGCCTCCATCTGATTGGTCCATAGAAGGGGAGGCCGGGCCCAGCCACGGCACCGTCCCTGCCAAAGACACACTGTGTTTCCTCCGCTTGAATAATCCATTTTTTAAAAGTTACCCGCGTGCATTTATTTCATTTTCCGCCTGTCAACAGGACCGCGTCATCTCCCAGCTCTTATCCAAAGGTATCTTCCCCTTGGCAGGGCCCCGACTCCCTTGTAAGAGTCTTGCAAAGCCGGCATCCTGCCGTCAGCTCAGACACCAACATGAGCAAACTTTGTTTTCCGCTTCATACTCCACCTCTCTTCCTCACCTCCCTGGCATAACAGCGCGAGCATTTACTTTTTCACTTCTTTTCCTACAGTGCCCGATAGAGTCTACTCTTCTCACCTTCTGTGGACCAAAGAAAAAGCACACTGAAGAGGAAGGAGATAACACAGCTCTGCCTGTGTTAGCCAAGCCTACAAACGCCCCTTCAAATGCACATAGGGCTTGCCCACCGCATTGCTGCTCCCTGCTCCAAATTTCAGTGCTATGCTAGTGACACTCAGCTTGTTTTCAGGCTTCCCTCCGCCGCCTCTTCTCCCTCCCTCCCTCTTCTCTGACTGTCTGTCTGTCTGTCTGTGTCTGTCCGCCATCCAGGAGTGGTGTGCCGCCAATGAGCTCTGCCTTAATGCCAGTAAGACGGAGATTCTCCTCATCGGCACACCTGCACCCTCCTTTCCTGTCACTCTCTGGCCGGCCTCCCTTGGCCCTCTTCCTGCTCCCACCTGTGAGGCTAAGAACCCCGGGGTCATCTTCGACTCCACACTCTCCGCCTCTCCTCACATCTCTGGGCGTCTCTAAGAAGTCTAACTATCAACCGCACCTCCTCAGAGGTGTATTCTTCCTTTCCTCTCCTTCCCCCAGAAGCTTACTGTCTCTAGAGCTCTGGTTCTCTCTAGGCTAGACTACTGCAACAGCCTCTTACTAAATCTGCCTGCTCCTACTCTCCGCCCTCTGCAACTCATCCAGAACAGGACTGCGAGACTTGTCCTTGGCCTCAAGCCCTGGCATCGTATCTCTCCAGCCCTGAAATCTCTTCATTGGCTCCCGGTGGCTGCAAGGGATAGATTCAAGACCCTCTGCATTGTCCACACGGCTTTCTGGGGCCTGTGTCCACAATACCTTCAACTCTCCCTCCGTCAATACCTTCCCCACTCGAGCTCTTCGTTCCTCCACCTCCAAGTCCCTCAGGTTCAGTCGCTTCTCCAAGCAACGAGATGCGGGCAGATCGCCTTCCGCTGCTGGGGCTTCCCTCTGGAACAGCCTCCCTGCCACTCTGAAAATTGAGGAGAACCATCTCCGGTTCCGGAAGCACCTCAAGACCTTCCGCTTTGCTCCTGCCTTGGCTCTTCCTCTCCCCGGCTGATCCGTCTGCTTTGGCTCTGTGCACCTGGCTACCCTCGGATTTCGGGCCCAGGTCCCTGGCCACTCACCCGCACTGCCTCCTGGCAACCCTTGCACTTGGGTCTGTATCTGTAACCCTACAGCCCCCTAACCTGCACTTACCAGACACCCCTTGTCTGCGCTTTACACCTCGCACTTGCCACCCTGCTGGCTGCACTATCAGTTGTTGTTGTTTTTATCCCTTGCTCAGCACTTTCCACCTCACTCCCCACTCCCCTGCACCCCCTCCCCCCCGCACTTGTACGCTCTCAATGTCACTGGGCCTAGTAAGATCGTTGTATTATCCTCCCTTGCCTCGTCGCGCTCTGAAACACGTGTGTATGAGCGCCATACAAATAAAACAGCATATCATATCATATATCATAGCCGGAGTGGTTCTATGTTTTTGGAGCTCGATGCCCGCACACTTTGCCTATGGGAATGGGGACCACGGAAACCCCAGTGCCAGTGCTTCCGTGAAACTCTGTGGGCGGGTGCTGGTCCGCCCGGCAGGTCTGACCTGCTGTACTTTGCAAAACCGGAAACAATGGCGCCGGTAAGCTTACCAGCAGTGTTGTTTCCAGACCAGCACGGTCAGCATGAGGCCCAAAGTCTCTTATTTCAGAGGGCACCATGCAACACGACAAACATTAAAGTTCCTTTCTTCTTAGGATTTCACATACACAACTTCTTTGGTGATTTACTGTTCGCCCCTGATAAACAAGAAGGATTTGTGGCCCCACTGGGCTAGATGTCTGGGGGAAAGCGAGCCTGGCATTCTGGCCCCTGCCCCGAGCGCCTGACGAACGCCTGACAAACGCCACGCTTTGCCCTGACGGGCAAAATTCCCAGCACACCCCACTGGGCGCAGCACCCGAGCAAGTTAGAGTGAGGTTAGAGAGAGGGGGGGGGCCCTCGGCCTGCCCATCAAGGCACTAACAAAAACACATTTAAAAAGGTGAAATGAGCCACTCTGGGTTTCATACCTCGAGCCTTTCTTTCTTGAAATCAAACGGTTCATGCCTCCCAGCACCCCTTGCACTTCCCTTAGGGTAATGAGTGGAATCCCCAGGCAGATCCCTCCCCTCACCTGCCATTCTCCCAACATGGTGTACAATGTATCTATCTCAGTGAGAGGGCTTGGCAGTGGCAAAGTAAGAAAGTGAAATGGGCAGCTGTCTGCAGAGGCCAGTGGTAGGAGTGTGGGGGAGGAGGCCATGTTGTGCCTGGCCACTCTGCGTGCCTCGAACCCCGAATGGGTGCAAAGGGTACATAAATCAGAAAGCCTGCCCCTTGGCGAGAGCGAGAAGCCCTAGCGCACTGGAGGGGATTCGGCCCGGACCCTGGCCTGGTAGCCAGGCATATTTCAGCGCTCCTCATAGCTGCGATGCAGCAACCGGGCAGAAGGCACGGCCATGTGGGCAGAGGACACAGCCATGTGAAAGGTCTTACCCTGGGCATGGGATTTTGTTTTCTCATGCAGGTGCATTCTGGGCGCACACAAAGAATTGTCAAGTAGGATACAAAAATGCCATGTGCTTGCTCAGACCGCTTTCTCCATGCACACACAAGCGACATTCATAGGCGGGCCAGACTACAGTGCTTAAGCAGAGTGCAGATGAGCAGCTCGGTCGTGGATGTTGTGGGCGGCTCTTAAAAGAGCCTTTGGTGTTGGATCGAGAGGTGGGGTCCGGTGGGGTGGGTCTGCTCAACCCCCGAATCCGTACAGGGTGCGTCCCTGGCGCTTCAGGGCATAGACCACATCCATGGCAGTGACCGTCTTCCTCTTGGCGTGCTCGGTGTAGGTGACGGCGTCCCGGATCACGTTCTCCAGGAAGACCTTCAGCACACCCCGGGTCTCCTCGTAGATGAGGCCGGAGATGCGCTTGACTCCACCACGGCGGGCCAGGCGGCGGATGGCGGGCTTGGTGATGCCCTGGATGTTGTCTCGCAGGACTTTCCTGTGCCTCTTGGCGCCGCCTTTGCCGAGCCCTTTCCCTCCTTTGCCGCGTCCAGACATGGTGACTCTTCTCTTCTTCACAAGCGAGCGGAGAATGAGGGTGCGCCTCCCGAGCCGCTGCTTATATGTACCCGGGGGGTGGACCAGAGGGAGGGAGGGCGGACCAGAGGGAGGGCTGCCGGCGGTCGTGCGCAGCACGGTCTGCGCAGGTCCCGGTGGGCGGGGAGACGGCAGCATTTCTAAATGCCCGCGCTTTTTCGGCCGTTGCTTCGGTCGGCCGCCTTTGTCTCCTGGCTGGGGTAGGAGAGCTTGCCAAGCAAAGAGCCTCGCAGCCAGCCAGCCAGCCGCCTCTTTTGATGGCTTAGGGGCACACACCATGATGTCGACACCCCTGCCCCTGCTGGCGAGTTGCTCCCAAGCTAAGATTCAAATGCCACTCTTATTACGAGGGGCACCCTGCACCCAGAGAACCCCTGCCCACGACACAGACCTGGCATGGTGCGTAAATAAGGCCTGTGGCTACCCTTGGGGGCGCCCTGCAGGTGAAGAAGTAACACAAAAAACAGTCACCAGCGGGCGTGTCAGGGGTGCCTCCCTCCGTCGCCCAGGACTGGAGGGCCTTCCATGCCACGGAGAAGCCCTGTGAAATATGGGGCCAACGGGACGTTTGGCTTTTGCCTTTGAAGCAAAAGCTCGCCCGAGCTACGAGCGTAGCCAAGCGAAGAGCAGGAGCGGAATCGAGCAGCTCGTTCATGACAATGTGGCGGCTCTTAAAAGAGCCTTTGTGGTGTTTTAGTGCGGTTGCGGTGCTGCTGTGCCTCAAGCCCTCTCGCCCCGGATGCGGCGGGCCAGCTGAATGTCCTTGGGCATGATGGTGACCCTCTTGGCGTGGATGGCGCAAAGGTTGGTGTCCTCAAAGAGCCCAACCAGGTAGGCCTCGCTGGCCTCCTGCAGTGCCATGACGGCCGAGCTCTGGAAGCGCAGGTCGGTCTTGAAATCCTGGGCGATTTCTCTCACCAGGCGCTGGAAGGGCAGCTTTCGGATGAGCAGCTCGGTGGATTTCTGGTAGCGGCGGATCTCCCTCAGAGCCACAGTGCCGGGACGGTAGCGGTGAGGTTTCTTAACGCCGCCAGTGGCGGGGGCGCTCTTACGGGCAGCCTTTGTGGCCAGCTGCTTGCGAGGCGCCTTGCCTCCGGTGGACTTGAGGGCGGTCTGCTTAGTACGGGCCATGGCAGCGCTGTGAGATCTGCTTTCTCTCTTCGAGATACAGTGCGGAGCGACGCGAGCGCTTGTTCTTCTTCTTGCTGATAGATTTTTATCCATCAGCGGTGATTTTTTGGATACCGAGGCTTGAGCTTCATTACTCCATCTTCTCGGGTTGAGTGTGTAGTCGTGGGTTTGTATTCTTCTTGGTCTGTGTGGTCTTGTCACAGTAGGGCTGGTTTCACTGGGTCTTCGCAGTGATGGGCCACGGGTAGCGGTCGAAGGGGTTTGCAGTGGTGGCAGTGAGTCTTCTGATCAGAGGGTTCGGGTTCTGATCCAGTTCTTGGCAGAAGTTCTTACTCAGCTTCGCTAGATGTTCATCCAACATCTCGATGTCCAGGTCTCTGTGAAGGTCTGCTATCCTTGTGAAGATTGGAGCTCCAGATGATATCCGCAGGGCCTTGTTCTGGACTATCTGAAGACTCTTCCGGTGTCGCTCATGGCAGGTCATCCATGCTGGTGAGGCATAAGTCAGGGTTGGTCTGATGATCGCCTTGTAGACGTTGATCTTTGTCCGGAGGGGCATGGACTTGCTCTTCAGGAGTGGGTACAGCGCTGCCATCTTTCCTGTTGCCTTCTGCTGAGTATTCTCGATGTGGCTTTCCCAGTGCGGAGCGACCGCGGGGAGCTGCCATATAAAGACCAAGGTCTCCGCTGATTGGCTGAGGCAACAGCAGGTGCCGGTTTTTAAAAAAAAAAAAAAAAAAAAGCCTGCGCTGTGGTTGGCCAGTGTCGGAAGGCACGGCTATGAAACGCAGACACAGGGCGGGAGGCCTTCGATTGGCTAGCCAAACAATCCAGAACCAGAAAGCAAAAAGCGACTGGCAAAGGTTGGGCTCAGCCTTTTATGAGACGCTGTTGAGAGATAAAACAGGAACACCACTCATTTCCCCCCCCTCCCTCCCCCGCTGACCCTACCCCTTCCCCCCCCCCCCAGCCCGCGCTTGCCGCATTTAAACCTGCCACCACCAGCCTTCAGAATAGGGGCAACCCGAGAGCGGCGAATCAGCCTGTGAAGTCTGCCCCCGCTACACACACGCCCCGTGTGCTGACATTTCCCCACCACCCTCATCCTCATCATCGTTTGCCAGGCGGCCTCATGGCAGCGCCTCCAAACACACACCACGGTTAAAGGGTTAATGATGAGGCATGCCCTCTGGGGCGCAAACACCCCTCTCATCACACGCCAACCAGACCCCCTCCCCGCCCCGCCCCTCCTCCCTCCCATCAGTGCAGTGCACGATGCCAGAATGACTCAACTGCTGTGGGCGTATAGGTGGGAGCGAACTGCCCACGGTCACACGTGGCATCCAGGGCGAGTGGAGACTCTCGCCACGGGCCTGGTGCGTTTTGGCTTTCAAACATGCGGTTGTATCGCAGTACACGTCAGGCAGAGGCATGAGCTAGCTCGCTTTCAGATACTGTGGGTGGCTCTTAAAAGAGCCTTTGGGTTTTGTTTTGTTTTTTCCAAGGTCTCGGCGAAAGCCTCTACTTCTTCTTGGGTGCAGCATGTTTGGGCTTTGCCGCTTTGGGTTTGACGGCCTTGGGCTTCACGACCTTGGCTGGGCTCTTCTTTGCCACTTTCGCCTTCACGGCTTTGGCTTTTGCGGGGCTCTTGGCGGCCTTCTTGGCTGGAGCAGCTTTGGGCTTTTTAGGGCTCTTGGCTGCTGCCGGTTTCTTCACCTTCTTGGGACTCTTCTTGGCTCCGGCGGGAGCCTTTTTGGGTTTCTTGGCAGCACCGGCAGCCTTCTTTGCTGCGGGCGTCTTGCTCTTCACCGCAGCTTTCTTGGCCGCCTTCTCCTTGCCCTGCGACTGCTTCTTGTTGAGCTTGAAGGATCCAGAGGCCCCGCTGCCCTTGAGCTGGGCTAGGGCTCCTTTGCTCACCAGGCTCTTGACGGCAAGCTTGAGTCTGCCGTTGTTCTTGTCCACGTCGTATCCCTGGGCGCTCAGAGCCTTCTTGAGGCCAGCCAGGGAGACTCCCTTCCTCTCAGTGCAGGCAGCCACGGCCTTGAGGACGAGGTCGGACATGCTGGGCCCAGTGGGCTTTTTGGCCTTGGCAGCGCCAGCTGCTCTCTTCGGCTTCTTCTTGGTAGCGGCGACGGCAGCGGCAGCGGCAGCGGGTTCCGCCGGCGGAGCCACGGCAGCAGGAGCAGTTTCAGCCATTGTTCTGCAGGAGGACTCGCTCAGCGCTCACAGATCAGTAATGGGCAGCACGGCAAGCGACGTGCATATATATAGGGAGGAGCCTCCATCTGATTGGTCCATAGAAGGGGAGGCCGGGCCCAGCCACGGCACCGTCCCTGCCAAAGACACACTGTGTTTCCTCCGCTTGAATAATCCATTTTTTAAAAGTTACCCGCGTGCATTTATTTCATTTTCCGCCTGTCAACAGGACCGCATCATCTCCCAGCTCTTATCCAAAGGTATCTTCCCCTTGGCAGGGCCCCGACTCCCTTGTAAGAGTCTTGCAAAGCCGGCATCCTGCCGTCAGCTCAGACACCAACATGAGCAAACTTTGTTTTCCGCTTCATACTCCACCTCTCTTCCTCACCTCCCTGGCATAACAGCGCGAGCATTTACTTTTTCACTTCTTTTCCTACAGTGCCCGATAGAGTCTACTCTTCTCACCTTCTGTGGACCAAAGAAAAAGCACACTGAAGAGGAAGGAGATAACACAGCTCTGCCTGTGTTAGCCAAGCCTACAAACGCCCCTTCAAATGCACATAGGGCTTGCCCACCGCATTGCTGCTCCCTGCTCCAAATTTCAGTGCTATGCTAGTGACACTCAGCTTGTTTTCAGACTTCCCTCCGCCGCCTCTTCTCCCTCCCTCCCTCTTCTCTGACTGTCTGTCTCTCTGTCTGTCTGTCTGTCTGTCTGTGTCTGTCCGCCATCCAGGAGTGGTGTGCCGCCAATGAGCTCTGCCTTAATGCCAGTAAGACGGAGATTCTCCTCATCGGCACACCTGCACCCTCCTTTCCTGTCACTCTCTGGCCGGCCTCCCTTGGCCCTCTTCCTGCTCCCATCTATGAGGCTAAGAACCCCGGGGTCATCTTCGACTCCACACTCTCCGCCTCTCCTCACATCTCTGGGCGTCTCTAAGAAGTCTAACTATCAACCGCACCTCCTCAGAGGTGTATTCTTCCTTTCCTCTCCTTCCCCCAGAATCTTACTGTCTCTAGAGCTCTGGTTCTCTCTAGGCTAGACTACTGCAACAGCCTCTTACTAAATCTGCCTGCTCCTACTCTCCGCCCTCTGCAACTCATCCAGAACAGGACTGCGAGACTTGTCCTTGGCCTCAAGCCCTGGCATCGTATCTCTCCAGCCCTGAAATCTCTTCATTGGCTCCCGGTAGCTGCAAGGGATAGATTCAAGACCCTCTGCATTATCCACACGGCTTTCTGGGGCCTGTGTCCACAATACCTTCAACTCTCCCTCCGTTAATACCTTCCCCACTCGAGCTCTTCGTTCCTCCACCTCCAAGTCCCTCAGGTTCAGTCGCTTCTCCAAGCAACGAGATGGGGGCAGATCGCCTTCCGCTGCTGGGGCTTCCCTCTGGAACAGCCTCCCTGCCACTCTGAAAATTGAGGAGAACCATCTCCGGTTCCGGAAGCACCTCAAGACCTTCCGCTTTGCTCCTGCCTTGGCTCTTCCTCTCCCCGGCTGATCCGTCTGCTTTGGCTCTGTGCACCTGGCTACCCTCGGATTTCGGGCCCAGGTCCCTGGCCACTCACCCGCACTGCCTCCTGGCAACCCTTGCACTTGGGTCTGTATCTGTAACCCTACAGCCCCCTAACCTGCACTTACCAGACACCCCTTGTCTGCGCTTTACACCTCGCACTTGCCACCCTGCTGGCTGCACTATCAGTTGTTGTTTTTATCCCTTGCTCAGCACTTTCCACCTCACTCCCCACTCCCCTGCACCCCCTCCCCCCCCGCACTTGCACGCTCTCAATGTCACTGGGCCTAGTAAGATCGTTGTATTATCCTCCCTTGCCTCGTCGCGCTCTGAAACACGTGTGTATGAGCGCCATACAAATAAAACAGCATATCATATCATATATCATAGCCGGAGTGGTTCTATGTTTTTGGAGCTCGATGCCCGCACACTTTGCCTATGGGAATGGGGACCACGGAAACCCCAGTGCCAGTGCTTCCGTGAAACTCTGTGGGCGGGTGCTGGTCCGCCCGGCAGGTCTGACCTGCTGTACTTTGCAAAACCGGAAACAATGGCGCCGGTAAGCTTACCAGCAGTGTTGTTTCCAGACCAGCACGGTCAGCATGAGGCCCAAAGTCTCTTATTTCAGAGGGTACCATGCAACACGACAAACATTAAAGTTCCTTTCTTCTTAGGATTTCACATACACAACTTCTTTGGTGATTTACTGTTCGCCCCTGATAAACAAGGAGGATTTGTGGCCCCACTGGGCTAGATGTCTGGGGGAAAGCGAGCCTGGCATTCTGGCCCCTGCCCCGAGCGCCTGACGAACGCCTGACAAACGCCACGCTTTGCCCTTGACGGGCTTTGCCCTGACGGGCAAAATTCCCAGCACACCCCACTGGGCGCAGCACCCGAGCAAGTTAGAGTGAGGTTAGAGAGAGGGGGGGGGGGGCCCTCGGCCTGCCCACCAAGGCACTAACAAAAACACATTTAAAAAGGTGAAATGAGCCACTCTGGGTTTCATACCTCGAGCCTTTCTTTCTTGAAATCAAACGGTTCATGCCTCCCAGCACCCCTTGCACTTCCCTTAGGGTAATGAGTGGAATCCCCAGGCAGATCCCTCCCCTCACCTGCCATTCTCCCAACATGGTGTACAATGTATCTATCTCAGCGAGAGGGCTTGGCAGTGGCAAAGTAAGAAAGTGAAATGGGCAGCTGTCTGCAGAGGCCAGTGGTAGGAGTGTGGGGGAGGAGGCCATGTTGTGCCTGGCCACTCTGCGTGCCTCGAACCCCGAATGGGTGCAAAGGGTAAATAAATCAGAAAGCCTGCCCCTTGGCGAGAGCGAGAAGCCCTAGCACACTGGAGGGGATTCGGCCCGGACCCTGCCCTGGTAGCCAGGCATATTCCAGCGCTCCTCATAGCTGCGATGCAGCAACCGGGCAGAAGGCACGGCCATGTGGGCAGAGGACACAGCCATGTGAAAGGTCTTACCCTGGGCATGGGATTTTGTTTTCTCATGCAGGTGCATTCTGGGCGCACACAAAGAATTGTCAAGTAGGATACAAAAATGCCATGTGCTTGCTCAGACCGCTTTCTCCATGCACACACAAGCGAGATTCATAGGCGGGCCAGACTACAGTGCTTAAGCAGAGTGCAGATGAGCAGCTCGGTCGTGGATGTTGTGGGCGGCTCTTAAAAGAGCCTTTGGTGTTGGATCGAGAGGTGGGGTCCGGTGGGGTGGGTCTGCTCAACCCCCGAATCCGTACAGGGTGCGTCCCTGGCGCTTCAGGGCATAGACCACATCCATGGCAGTGACCGTCTTCCTCTTGGCGTGCTCGGTGTAGGTGACGGCGTCCCGGATCACGTTCTCCAGGAAGACCTTCAGCACACCCCGGATCTCCTCGTAGATGAGGCCGGAGATGCGCTTGACTCCACCACGGCGGGCCAGGCGGCGGATGGCGGGCTTGGTGATGCCCTGGATGTTGTCTCGCAGGACTTTCCTGTGCCTCTTGGCGCCGCCTTTGCCGAGCCCTTTCCCTCCTTTGCCGCGTCCAGACATGGTGACTCTTCTCTTCTTCACAAGCGAGCGGAGAATGAGGGTGCGCCTCCCGAGCCGCTGCTTATATCCACCCGGGGGGCGGACCAGAGGGAGGGAGGGCGGACCAGAGGGAGGGAGGGCGGACCAGAGGGAGGGCTGCCGGCGGTCGTGCGCAGCACGGTCTGCGCAGGTCCCGGTGGGCGGGGAGACGGCAGCATTTCGAAATGCCCGCGCTTTTTCGGCCGTTACTTCGGTCGGCCGCCTTTGTCTCCTGGCTGGGGTAGGAGAGCTTGCCAAGCAAAGAGCCTCGCAGCCAGCCAGCCAGCCGCCTCTTTTGATGGCTTAGGGGCACACACCATGATGTCGACACCCCTGCCCCTGCTGGCGAGTTGCTCCCAAGCTAAGATTCAAATGCCACTCTTATTACGAGGGGCACCCTGCACCCAGAGAACCCCTGCCCACGACACAGACCTGGCATGGTGCGTAAATAAGGCCTGTGGCTACCCTGGGGGGCACCCTGCAGGTGAAGAAGTAACACAAAAAACAGTCACCAGCGGGCGTGTCAGGGGTGCCTCCCTCCGTCGCCCAGGACTGGAGGGCCTTCCATGCCACGGAGAAGCCCTGTGAAATATGGGGCCAACGGGACGTTTGGCTTTTGCCTTTGAAGCAAAAGCTCGCCCGAGCTACGAGCGTAGCCAAGCGAAGAGCAGGAGCGGAATCGAGCAGCTCGTTCATGACAATGTGGCGGCTCTTAAAAGAGCCTTTGTGGTGTTTTAGTGCGGTTGCGGTGCTGCTGTGCCTCAAGCCCTCTCGCCCCGGATGCGGCGGGCCAGCTGAATGTCCTTGGGCATGATGGTGACCCTCTTGGCGTGGATGGCGCAAAGGTTGGTGTCCTCAAAGAGCCCAACCAGGTAGGCCTCGCTGGCCTCCTGCAGTGCCATGACGGCCGAGCTCTGGAAGCGCAGGTCGGTCTTGAAATCCTGGGCGATTTCTCTCACCAGGCGCTGGAAGGGCAGCTTTCGGATGAGCAGCTCGGTGGATTTCTGGTAGCGGCGGATCTCCCTCAGAGCCACAGTGCCGGGACGGTAGCGGTGAGGTTTCTTAACGCCGCCAGTGGCGGGGGCGCTCTTACGGGCAGCCTTTGTGGCCAGCTGCTTGCGAGGCGCCTTGCCTCCGGTGGACTTGCGGGCGGTCTGCTTAGTACGGGCCATGGCAGCGCTGTGAGATCTGCTTTCTCTCTTCGAGATACAGTGCGGAGCGACGCGAGCGCTTGTTCTTCTTCTTGCTGATAGATTTTTATCCATCAGCGGTGATTTTTTGGATACCGAGGCTTGGGCCTCATTACTCCATCTTCTCGGGTTGAGTGTGTAGTCGTGGGTTTGTATTCTTCTTGGTCTGTGTGGTCTTGTCACAGTAGGGCTGGTTTCACTGGGTCTTCGCAGTGATGGGCCGCGGGTAGCGGTCGAAGGGGTTTGCAGTGGTGGCAGTGAGTCTTCTGATCAGAGGGTTCGGGTTCTGATCCAGTTCTTGGCAGAAGTTCTTACTCAGCTTCGCTAGATGTTCATCCAACATCTCGATGTCCAGGTCTCTGTGAAGGTCTGCTATCCTTGTGAAGATTGGAGCTCCAGATGATATCCGCAGGGCCTTGTTCTGGACTATCTGAAGACTCTTCCGGTGTCGCTCATGGCAGGTCATCCATGCTGGTGAGGCATAAGTCAGGGTTGGTCTGATGATCGCCTTGTAGACGTTGATCTTTGTCCGGAGGGGCATGGACTTGCTCTTCAGGAGTGGGTACAGCGCTGCCATCTTTCCTGTTGCCTTCTGCTGAGTATTCTCGATGTGGCTTTCCCAGTGCGGAGCGACCGCGGGGAGCTGCCATATAAAGACCAAGGTCTCCGCTGATTGGCTGAGGCAACAGCAGGTGCCGGTTTTTAAAAAAAAAAAAAAAAAAAAGCCTGCGCTGTGGTTGGCCAGTGTCGGAAGGCACGGCTATGAAACGCAGACACAGGGCGGGAGGCCTTCGATTGGCTAGCCAAACAATCCAGAACCAGAAAGCAAAAAGCGACTGGCAAAGGTTGGGCTCAGCCTTTTATGAGACGCTGTTGAGAGATAAAACAGGAACACCACTCATTTCCCCCCCCTCCCTCCCCCGCTGACCCTACCCCTTCCCCCCCCAGCCCGCGCTTGCCGCATTTAAACCTGCCACCACCAGCCTTCAGAATAGGGGCAACCCGAGAGCGGCGAATCAGCCTGTGAAGTCTGCCCCCGCTACACACACGCCCCGTGTGCTGACATTTCCCCACCACCCTCATCCTCATCATCGTTTGCCAGGCGGCCTCATGGCAGCGCCTCCAAACACACACCACGGTTAAAGGGTTAATGATGAGGCATGCCCTCTGGGGCGCAAACACCCCTCTCATCACACGCCAACCAGCCCCCCTCCCCGCCCCGCCCCTCCTCCCTCCCATCAGTGCAGTGCACGATGCCAGAATGACTCAACTGCTGTGGGCGTATAGGTGGGAGCGAACTGCCCACGGTCACACGTGGCATCCGGGGCGAGTGGAGACTCTCGCCACGGGCCTGGTGCGTTTTGGCTTTCAAACATGCGGTTGTATCGCAGTACACGTCAGGCAGAGGCATGAGCTAGCTCGCTTTCAGATACTGTGGGTGGCTCTTAAAAGAGCCTTTGGGTTTTGTTTTGTTTTTTCCAAGGTCTCGGCGAAAGCCTCTGCTTCTTCTTGGGTGCAGCATGTTTGGGCTTTGCCGCTTTGGGTTTGATGGCCTTGGGCTTCACGACCTTGGCTGGGCTCTTCTTTGCCACTTTCGCCTTCACGGCTTTGGCTTTTGCGGGGCTCTTGGCGGCCTTCTTGGCTGGAGCAGCTTTGGGCTTTTTAGGGCTCTTGGCTGCTGCCGGTTTCTTCACCTTCTTGGGACTCTTCTTGGCTCCGGCGGGAGCCTTTTTGGGTTTCTTGGCAGCACCGGCAGCCTTCTTTGCTGCGGGCGTCTTGCTCTTCACCGCAGCTTTCTTGGCCGCCTTCTCCTTGCCCTGCGACTGCTTCTTGTTGAGCTTGAAGGATCCAGAGGCCCCGCTGCCCTTGAGCTGGGCTAGGGCTCCTTTGCTCACCAGGCTCTTGACGGCAAGCTTGAGTCTGCCGTTGTTCTTGTCCACGTCGTATCCCTGGGCGCTCAGAGCCTTCTTGAGGCCAGCCAGGGAGACTCCCTTCCTCTCAGTGCAGGCAGCCACGGCCTTGAGGACGAGGTCGGACACGCTGGGCCCAGTGGGCTTTTTGGCCTTGGCAGCGCCAGCTGCTCTCTTCGGCTTCTTCTTGGTAGCGGCGACGGCAGCGGCAGCGGGTTCCGCCGGCGGAGCCACGGCAGCGGGAGTAGTTTCAGGCATTGTTCTGCAGGAGGACTCGCTCAGCGCTCACAGATCAGTAATGGGCAGCACGGCAAGCGACGTGCATATATATAGGGAGGAGCCTCCATCTGATTGGTCCATAGAAGGGGAGGCCGGGCCCAGCCACGGCACCGTCCCTGCCAAAGACACACTGTGTTTCCTCCGCTTGAATAATCCATTTTTTAAAAGTTACCCGCGTGCATTTATTTCATTTTCCGCCTGTCAACAGGACCGCATCATCTCCCAGCTCTTATCCAAAGGTATCTTCCCCTTGGCAGGGCCCCGACTCCCTTGTAAGAGTCTTGCAAAGCCGGCATCCTGCCGTCAGCTCAGACACCAACATGAGCAAACTTTGTTTTCCGCTTCATACTCCACCTCTCTTCCTCACCTCCCTGGCATAACAGCGCGAGCATTTACTTTTTCACTTCTTTTCCTACAGTGCCCGATAGAGTCTACTCTTCTCACCTTCTGTGGACCAAAGAAAAAGCACACTGAAGAGGAAGGAGATAACACAGCTCTGCCTGTGTTAGCCGAGCCTACAAACGCCCCTTCAAATGCACATAGGGCTTGCCCACCGCATTGCTGCTCCCTGCTCCAAATTTCAGTGCTATGCTAGTGACACTCAGCTTGTTTTCAGGCTTCCCTCCGCCGCCTCTTCTCCCTCCCTCCCTCTTCTCTGTCTGTCTGTCTGTCTGTCTGTCTGTGTCTGTCCGCCATCCAGGAGTGGTGTGCCGCCAATGAGCTCTGCCTTAATGCCAGTAAGACGGAGATTCTCCTCATCGGCACACCTGCACCCTCCTTTCCTGTCACTCTCTGGCCGGCCTCCCTTGGCCCTCTTCCTGCTCCCACCTGTGAGGCTAAGAACCCCGGGGTCATCTTCGACTCCACACTCTCCGCCTCTCCTCACATCTCTGGGCGTCTCTAAGAAGTCTAACTATCAACCGCACCTCCTCAGAGGTGTATTCTTCCTTTCCTCTCCTTCCCCCAGAAGCTTACTGTCTCTAGAGCTCTGGTTCTCTCTAGGCTAGACTACTGCAACAGCCTCTTACTAAATCTGCCTGCTCCTACTCTCCGCCCTCTGCAACTCATCCAGAACAGGACTGCGAGACTTGTCCTTGGCCTCAAGCCCTGGCATCGTATCTCTCCAGCCCTGAAATCTCTTCATTGGCTCCCGGTGGCTGCAAGGGATAGATTCAAGACCCTCTGCATTGTCCACACGGCTTTCTGGGGCCTGGGTCCACAATACCTTCAACTCTCCCTCCGTTAATACCTTCCCCACTCGAGCTCTTCGTTCCTCCACCTCCAAGTCCCTCAGGTTCAGTCGCTTCTCCAAGCAACAAAATGGGGGCAGATCGCCTTCCGCTGCTGGGTCTTCCCTCTGGAACAGCCTCCCTGCCACTCTGAAAATTGAGGAGAACCATCTCCGGTTCCGGAAGCACCTCAAGACCTTCCGCTTTGCTCCTGCCTTGGCTCTTCCTCTCCCCGGCTGATCCGTCTGCTTTGGCTCTGTGCACCTGGCTACCCTCGGATTTCGGGCCCAGGTCCCTGGCCACTCACCCGCACTGCCTCCTGGCAACCCTTGCACTTGGGTCTGTATCTGTAACCCTACAGCCCCCTAACCTGCACTTACCAGACACCCCTTGTCTGCGCTTTACACCTCGCACTTGCCACCCTGCTGGCTGCACTATCAGTTGTTGTTGTTTTTATCCCTTGCTCAGCACTTTCCACCTCACTCCCCACTCCCCTGCACCCCCTCCCCCCCCCGCACTTGCACGCTCTCAATGTCACTGGGCCTAGTAAGATCGTTGTATTATCCTCCCTTGCCTCGTCGCGCTCTGAAACACGTGTGTATGAGCGCCATACAAATAAAACAGCATATCATATATCATAGCCGGAGTGGTTCTATGTTTTTGGAGCTCGATGCCCGCACACTTTGCCTATGGGAATGGGGACCACGGAAACCCCAGTGCCAGTGCTTCCGTGAAACTCTGTGGGTGGGTGCTGGTCCGCCCGGCAGGTCTGACCTGCTGTACTTTGCAAAACCGGAAACAATGGCGCCGGTAAGCTTACCAGCAGTGTTGTTTCCAGACCAGCACGGTCAGCATGAGGCCCAAAGTCTCTTATTTCAGAGGGCACCATGCAACACGACAAACATTAAAGTTCCTTTCTTCTTAGGATTTCACATACACAACTTCTTTGGTGATTTACTGTTCGCCCCTGATAAACAAGAAGGATTTGTGGCCCCACTGGGCTAGATGTCTGGGGGAAAGCGAGCCTGGCATTCTGGCCCCTGCCCCGAGCGCCTGACGAACGCCTGACAAACGCCACGCTTTGCCCTGACGGGCAAAATTCCCAGCACACCCCACTGGGCGCAGCACCCGAGCAAGTTAGAGTGAGGTTAGAGAGAGGGGGGGGGCCCTCGGCCTGCCCACCAAGGCACTAACAAAAACACATTTAAAAAGGTGAAATGAGCCACTCTGGGTTTCATACCTCGAGCCTTTCTTTCTTGAAATCAAACGGTTCATGCCTCCCAGCACCCCTTGCACTTCCCTTAGGGTAATGAGTGGAATCCCCAGGCAGATCCCTCCCCTCACCTGCCATTCTCCCAACATGGTGTACAATGTATCTATCTCAGTGAGAGGGCTTGGCAGTGGCAAAGTAAGAAAGTGAAATGGGCAGCTGTCTGCAGAGGCCAGTGGTAGGAGTGTGGGGGAGGAGGCCATGTTGTGCCTGGCCACTCTGCGTGCCTCGAACCCCGAATGGGTGCAAAGGGTAAATAAATCAGAAAGCCTGCCCCTTGGCGAGAGCGAGAAGCCCTAGCGCACTGGAGGGGATTCGGCCCGGACCCTGGCCTGGTAGCCAGGCATATTTCAGCGCTCCTCATAGCTGCGATGCAGCAACCGGGCAGAAGGCACGGCCATGTGGGCAGAGGACACAGCCATGTGAAAGGTCTTACCCTAGGCATGGGATTTTGTTTTCTCGTGCAGGTGCATTCTGGGCGCACACAAAGAATTGTCAAGTAGGATACAAAAATGCCATGTGCTTGCTCAGACCGCTTTCTCCATGCACACACAAGCGAGATTCATAGGCGGGCCAGACTACAGTGCTTAAGCAGAGTGCAGATGAGCAGCTCGGTCGTGGATGTTGTGGGCGGCTCTTAAAAGAGCCTTTGGTGTTGGATCGAGAGGTGGGGTCTGGTGGGGTGGGTCTGCTCAACCCCCGAATCCGTACAGGGTGCGTCCCTGGCGCTTCAGGGCATAGACCACATCCATGGCAGTGACCGTCTTCCTCTTGGCGTGTTCGGTGTAGGTGACGGCGTCCCGGATCACGTTCTCCAGGAAGACCTTCAGCACACCCCGGGTCTCCTCGTAGATGAGGCCGGAGATGCGCTTGACTCCACCACGGCGGGCCAGGCGGCGGATGGCGGGCTTGGTGATGCCCTGGATGTTGTCTCGCAGGACTTTCCTGTGCCTCTTGGAGCCGCCTTTGCCGAGCCCTTTCCCTCCTTTGCCGCGTCCAGACATGGTGACTCTTCTCTTCTTCACAAGCGAGCGGAGAATGAGGGTGCGCCTCCCGAGCCGCTGCTTATATGCACCCGGGGGGCGGACCAGAGGGAGGGAGGGCGGACCGGAGGGAGGGCGGACCAGAGGGAGGGCGGACCAGAGGGAGGGCGGACCAGAGGGAGGGCTGCCGGCGGTCGTGCGCAGCACGGTCTGCGCAGGTCCCGGTGGGCGGGGAGACGGCAGCATTTCGAAATGCCCGCGCTTTTTCGGCCGTTGCTTCGGTCGGCCGCCTTTGTCTCCTGGCTGGGGTAGGAGAGCTTGCCAAGCAAAGAGCCTCGCAGCCAGCCAGCCAGCCGCCTCTTTTGATGGCTTAGGGGCACACACCATGATGTCGACACCCCTGCCCCTGCTGGCGAGTTGCTCCCAAGCTAAGATTCAAATGCCACTCTTATTACGAGGGGCACCCTGCACCCAGAGAACCCCTGCCCACGACACAGACCTGGCATGGTGCGTAAATAAGGCCTGTGGCTACCCTGGGGGGCGCCCTGCAGGTGAAGAAGTAACACAAAAAACAGTCACCAGCGGGCGTGTCAGGGGTGCCTCCCTCCGTCGCCCAGGACTGGAGGGCCTTCCATGCCACGGAGAAGCCCTGTGAAATATGGGGCCAACGGGACGTTTGGCTTTTGCCTTTGAAGCAAAAGCTCGCCCGAGCTACGAGCGTAGCCAAGCGAAGAGCAGGAGCGGAATCGAGCAGCTCGTTCATGACAATGTGGCGGCTCTTAAAAGAGCCTTTGTGGTGTTTTAGTGCGGTTGCGGTGCTGCTGTGCCTCAAGCCCTCTCGCCCCGGATGCGGCGGGCCAGCTGAATGTCCTTGGGCATGATGGTGACCCTCTTGGCGTGGATGGCGCAAAGGTTGGTGTCCTCAAAGAGCCCAACCAGGTAGGCCTCGCTGGCCTCCTGCAGTGCCATGACGGCCGAGCTCTGGAAGCGCAGGTCGGTCTTGAAATCCTGGGCGATTTCTCTCACCAGGCGCTGGAAGGGCAGCTTTCGGATGAGCAGCTCGGTGGATTTCTGGTAGCGGCGGATCTCCCTCAGAGCCACAGTGCCGGGACGGTAGCGGTGAGGTTTCTTAACGCCGCCAGTGGCGGGGGCGCTCTTACGGGCAGCCTTTGTGGCCAGCTGCTTGCGAGGCGCCTTGCCTCCGGTGGACTTGCGGGCGGTCTGCTTAGTACGGGCCATGGCAGCGCTGTGAGATCTGCTTTCTCTCTTCGAGATACAGTGCGGAGCGACGGCGCTTGTTCTTCTTCTTGCTGATAGCTTTTTATCCATCAGCGGTGATTTTTGGATACCGAGGCTTGAGCCTCATTACTCCATCTTCTCGGGTTGAGTGTGTAGTCGTGGTTTGTATTCTTCTTGGTCTGTGTGGTCTTGTCACAGTAGGGCTGGTTTCACAGGGTCTTCGCAGTGATGGGCCGCGGGTAGCGGTCGAAGGGGTTTGCAGTGGTGGCAGTGAGTCTTCTGATCAGAGGGTTCGGGTTCTGATCCAGTTCTTGGCAGAAGTTCTTACTCAGCTTCGCTAGATGTTCATCCAACATCTCGATGTCCAGGTCTCTGTGAAGGTCTGCTATCCTTGTGAAGATTGGAGCTCCAGACGATATCCGCAGGGCCTTGTTCTGGACTAACTGAAGACTCTTCCGGTGTCGCTCATGGCAGGTCATCCATGCTGGGGAGGCATAAGTCAGGGTTGGTCTGATGATCGCCTTGTAGACGTTGATCTTTGTCCGGAGGGGCATTTTCTTGCTCTTCAGGAGTGGGTACAGCGCTGCCATCTTTCATGTTGCCTTCTGCTGAGTATTCTCGATGTGGCTTTCCCAGTTGAGTTTGCTATCCAGGGTCACACCGAGGTGGCGGCTGCTGCTCTCCCATTTGATGGTCTCCCCGTTGAGGCTGATGTGTGGGTGCTCCTTGATCTTCTTTCTGGTGAACAGCGTTGCAGTTGTCTTGCTGGTGTTGAGTTCTATCCGCCAGTCGCTGTACCACTTTGCGATGGTATCCAATGAAGCTTGCAGGTTCTTCGCCACTTCCTTTTCGCTGAATGACTGGGAGATGACTGCAACATCGTCTGCATACAGCGCCAGGTTCGTCTTGTGGAGATCTGTCGGGATGTCGTTGGTGAAGAGGTTGAACAGGAAGGGTCCGAGGTTCGATCCCTGTGGCACGCCTGCTCGGATGGGATGTGAAGAGGACATCTCAGACCGCATGGCGA
The DNA here is from genome assembly GCF_040938575.1 of Ambystoma mexicanum. Classification (NCBI taxonomy): domain Eukaryota; kingdom Metazoa; phylum Chordata; class Amphibia; order Caudata; family Ambystomatidae; genus Ambystoma; species Ambystoma mexicanum. The sequence continues at coordinate 332,865,632 of NC_090938.1, forward strand.
CATGGAAGGTGCGGCCTCCCAGGTAGCTTGCAATCGTCTTCACCAGGTAGTTCGGAAATCCCAGGCCAATCATCTTGTGCAGCAGTCCCTTGTGCCAGACTCGGTCGAATGCTTTGGCTACATCCAGGAAGACGATTCCTGTGGACTTCTTGATGTTGAATCCGTGGCTGATGGTGTCCACCACTCTCAGTAGCTGATGAGTCGTTGCATACTCCTTTCGAAATCCAAACTGTTCCTTTGCTAGTAGATTTCTTTCGGAGGTGAAGTCGCTGAGTCGAGCGAGGAGGACCTTCTCCAGGAGCTTCGATAATCCAGAAAGCAGGCTGATGGGGCGGTAGTTTGCTGGATCCCTCAGTGGTTTGCCGGCCTTTGGAAAAACGATGACCCTTGCTTCTTTCCAGGAACTCGGGAAGTGCTGGAGCCTCATGCATGCATTGAAGATCTCTCTGAGATGTTCCATTGATGCTGGTGGGAGGTTCTTGATTGCCAGGTTGGTTATTCCGTCGCTCCCCGGTGCCTTGCCGTTCGCCAGCTTTTCTGCAAGTCCTGCTACCTCAGAGCTTGTGCACTCCTTGATGTCTTCTGCTCCCAGCCCGGTTCCGTGATCTGTGAGGTACTTCTCAACGGCTTCCTCCACTCCGTCTGAGAGCCTACTTACCTTGTTCGGGGTGAACGAAGCCTCCAGTGTCTCGGCAAGGACCTCTGCCTTATCCTTGTTGCTGCATGCGAGGTGGGTTCGTCCCTGGATTGGTGGGCTTGGCTCCTTCTTTCCAGTCAGGGGACGAGTCATTCTCCACACCGAGTTGTCCGCCTCCTTCAGCTTGGCTGTTGCTGACTCCCACTTCTCTCCACGGTGCTGTCGGATCTGTTCCCGCAGGAGTCTTGTGAGCGTGTTGTACTTCTGCAGGAGATCAGGTGTGCGGAGCTTCTGCCACTGTCGTCGAGCGCGGTTCTTGTCGGCGATTGACTGTTGGATGCCTCTCGGTAGGTCGTAGATGGAACATCTGGTTGTCTTCTGCTTCGGAACACTGCTCTTGATTGCCTCCTGGACTGCTGTCGTGAAGTCTTCCACAGCCCTGTTGATATCATCCATGGTGCTCAGCGGGGTTGGAGTGACCATTCTGTTCAGCTCTTCTTTGAAGCGGCTCCAGTCAGCTCTTCTGAAGTTGTACTTCTCGGCCTGCTGGTAGGGTTCCATCTCATCTCCCACAGTGATTGCTACTGGATTGTGGTCCGAGGTCAGCTCCACCAGTGTTTCCAGCTCCACAGAGTGTTGCAGGTTCTTCAGTATCACGATGTCCAGCACATCTGGGTTGTGGCTTGCTACACCTGGGTAGTGCGTGGGCTCAGTCGGGCCTGCTACCACACAGTCGTTCTTCCTGGAATACGCCAGCAGTGTCCGTCCCCTCTGGTTGGCAGTCCTGGAGTTCCAGCATCGGTGCTTGGCATTGAGGTCTCCTCCGATGAGTGTCGGAACCGTCGAGTCCAGCAAAGCATCCAGGTCTCGGAGATCCAGCTTTGCTTTCGGGGGGCAGTAGGTTGCGATCAGTCGGAGTGGTCCTGTTGCAGTCTTGACTTGCACTCCAGTGGCTTCAATGCTTCTGAGGGGTGGGAGTGCAATCTCATGGTGGTCGATCGTCGTCTTCACTATCACTGCTGTCCCCCCTCCTTTGGCTCCTGTAGGTCGGTCGGTCCGGTACACTCTGTGGTTCGCCAGGCTCAGCTTCTGGTTTCCTTGCAGGTGGGTTTCTGAAAGCAAGGCAGCACTCACCTTTCTTGTTTCCATCAGGTGAAGGAGTTCGTCTGTCTTCTTCTGAATACCGTTGGCATTCCACATCACGATGGCGCAGCTTGGTTTAGATGGCATGTTGCTTCGTCTTTTCGCCCTGGAATACGCTCAGGATGAGCTGTGCCACCGTCGTCATGGCGGGGTCGATGTTGAGCCCTGCAACAAAAGCTGCGATCTTCACGATGATGTTCTTCCAGTCGATGGAGCTCGCACTTACCTCTTCCTGTGCTGAGGTGGTTGCTTGCGGCGGGTTCGGTGGTGGATTTAGGACTCCAGCGTAGCTCAGCCCGGATGTTGTGGGTGTCGTCTGGGTCTTCGCAGGGCCATGGCCTGGTGGCGGGCGAGATGGGTGGGTCCTCTGTGCGGCCGCTGTTGGTTTTGGCTCCTGACGATGTGCAGGTCTTTGGTGCGGTTGGCGTTGTCCGCTGCTCCTCTGAGAGTCATTTGTAGTAGTTGGAGAGTTCCGTGGAGCTTGCAGTGGTTGTTGTGGTGCCCTCCTCTGCTGCTCATCCTGTTTAGCCTTCGTAAGGGCTGGGCATCCGCGGTAGCTGGCAGGGTGAGGCCCCTTGCAGTTGGCGCAGGTTGCCGGATCTGTTCGGGCTCGGGTGCAGTTTTTCGATGTGTGGTTCTCTCCACATCGCACGCAGCGTGGGTCCTGGTGGCAGAAGGCAGATGTGTGGCCAATCCGCTGGCAGTTGAAACACATGATCGGTCCTCTTCTGCCCTTTGGTGCTTCAGTGGTAACTATGCAGCTGCACAGCCGTGTGAGCTTTGTCAGGTCCGCTGGTTTTCCATCGCTGGTTTGTGCAAGGGTGGCAACAAATAGCGGGAATTTCTTGCTCTTGTCGGCTGGCGAGGTCAGCTGGACAACACTCTTCACTGGGAGACCCTGTTCTGCGAGTTGATCTGTGATGTCTTCCACGCTGGTGTTAGTCGGCAGGCCACGGACCACAAACCTCTGAGACCTCACTCGCTCCAGTGGGAATGTGTAGTACTGCAGTTTCTGTACTGTGAAGGCATCTGTCACGCTCTTGTAGTCCTCTACTGTGGTGAGCGAGATCTTCATGTGCTCACCATGAGGCTTGAGGGTGAAGCTTGGTTTGGCGCACAGGTGTTTCAGCATGTCAACCAGGTCCTTGTGGGTCTGCAAGCTCTTCACAAACACTGGGGGGATCCGGGTCTTCTTTGGTGGTGGGGTTGTCTGCTCGTCCTCTGTGTTGCCAGGTTCTGTGGTCAGCTGTTCGTGCTCCAGAATGCCATACTTGTTGCTGGTGCTCACACCTGTAGCAGATGGTTCAGTCAGGGTCTTCTTCCACTTCTGATGTGATGCACCCGGTGACGCCCTTTCATTGGTCTTTCGCTTGTGAGAGACCGGTTCGAACCCTTCCATCTCGACCTCGGTGTCCAGGAGGTGGGATGTTTCTGACATCTGGGCCGCCATGATGATCAATCTAGGAGAAAACTGGGGAGAAAATTGGAGAGAAAACAGGAAAGGATAGGAGAAAGAGGGAGAAAATGTAGAGTGCTCTTATCAGAGCAGTTTCTTTTAAATCCAAACTGCTCTTTGTAAGAACCAGCTCAGCAGGTGTGCCCTAAAAAGGACAGTTTTGGGGTGCACACGGTGTGCAAAAAGCTCCTTTGCAGAATTGTAGACCGACTCCTGAAGATTGCTCTTCAGGGGGGAAATCGGGCTAATCAAGCGCCACTTGCCGCCACAAGGTGGAGGCAAAGACCGCTTAAACGGCCCTTCTGTTTAGAGAAGGCCCGGCTCACTGCAGCTGCCGCAGCATCGCCCGATCGGCTGTGAGCTCACAAGCGAGCTCCGACGGGAGAGACAGTAAAACAGCTGTGCGGAGCGACCGCGGGGAGCTGCCATATAAAGACCAAGGTCTCCGCTGATTGGCTGAGGCAACAGCAGGTGCCGGTTTTTTAAAAAAAAAAAAAAAAAGCCTGCGCTGTGGTTGGCCAGTGTCGGAAGGCGCGGCTATGAAACGCAGACACAGGGCGGGAGGCCTTCGATTGGCTAGCCAAACAATCCAGAACCAAAAAGCAAAAAGCGACTGGCAAAGGTTGGGCTCAGCCTTTTATGAGACGCTGTTGAGAGATAAAACAGGAACACCACTCATTCCCCCCTCTTCCCCCCCCAGCCCGCGCTTGCCGCATTTAAACCTGCCATCACCAGCCTTCAGAATAGGGGCAACCCGAGAGCGGCGAATCAGCCTGTGAAGTCTGCCCCCGCTACACACACGCCCCGTGTGCTGACATTTCCCCACCACCCTCATCCTCATCATCGTTTGCCAGGCGGCCTCATGGCAGCGCCTCCAAACACACACCACGGTTAAAGGGTTAATGATGAGGCATGCCCTCTGGGGCGCAAACACCCCTCTCATCACACGCCAACCAGCCCCCCTCCCCGCCCCGCCCCTCCTCCCTCCCATCAGTGCAGTGCACGATGCCAGAATGACTCAACTGCTGTGGGCGTATAGGTGGGAGCGAACTGCCCACGGTCACACGTGGCATCCGGGGCGAGTGGAGACTCTCGCCACGGGCCTGGTGCGTTTTGGCTTTCAAACATGCGGTTGTATCGCAGTACACGTCAGGCAGAGGCATGAGCTAGCTCGCTTTCAGATACTGTGGGCGGCTCTTAAAAGAGCCTTTGGGTTTTGTTTTGTTTTTTCCAAGGTCTCGGCGAAAGCCTCTACTTCTTCTTGGGTGCAGCATGTTTGGGCTTTGCCGCTTTGGGTTTGACGGCCTTGGGCTTCACGACCTTGGCTGGGCTCTTCTTTGCCACTTTCGCCTTCACGGCTTTGGCTTTTGCGGGGCTCTTGGCGGCCTTCTTGGCTGGAGCAGCTTTGGGCTTTTTAGGGCTCTTGGCTGCTGCCGGTTTCTTCACCTTCTTGGGACTCTTCTTGGCTCCGGCGGGAGCCTTTTTGGGTTTCTTGGCAGCACCGGCAGCCTTCTTTGCTGCGGGCGTCTTGCTCTTCACCGCAGCTTTCTTGGCCGCCTTCTCCTTGCCCTGCGACTGCTTCTTGTTGAGCTTGAAGGATCCAGAGGCCCCGCTGCCCTTGAGCTGGGCTAGGGCTCCTTTGCTCACCAGGCTCTTGACGGCAAGCTTGAGTCTGGCGTTGTTCTTGTCCACGTCGTATCCCTGGGCGCTCAGAGCCTTCTTGAGGCCAGCCAGGGAGACTCCCTTCCTCTCAGTGCAGGCAGCCACGGCCTTGAGGACGAGGTCGGACACGCTGGGCCCAGTGGGCTTTTTGGCCTTGGCAGCGCCAGCTGCTCTCTTCGGCTTCTTCTTGGTAGCGGCGACGGCAGCGGCAGCGGGTTCCGCCGGCGGAGCCACGGCAGCGGGAGCAGTTTCAGCCATTGTTCTGCAGGAGGACTCGCTCAGCGCTCACAGATCAGTAATGGGCAGCACGGCAAGCGACGTGCATATATATAGGGAGGAGCCTCCATCTGATTGGTCCATAGAAGGGGAGGCCGGGCCCAGCCACGGCACCGTCCCTGCCAAAGACACACTGTGTTTCCTCCGCTTGAATAATCCATTTTTTAAAAGTTACCCGCGTGCATTTATTTCATTTTCCGCCTGTCAACAGGACCGCATCATCTCCCAGCTCTTATCCAAAGGTATCTTCCCCTTGGCAGGGCCCCGACTCCCTTGTAAGAGTCTTGCAAAGCCGGCATCCTGCCGTCAGCTCAGACACCAACATGAGCAAACTTTGTTTTCCGCTTCATACTCCACCTCTCTTCCTCACCTCCCTGGCATAACAGCGCGAGCATTTACTTTTTCACTTCTTTTCCTACAGTGCCCGATAGAGTCTACTCTTCTCACCTTCTGTGGACCAAAGAAAAAGCACACTGAAGAGGAAGGAGATAACACAGCTCTGCCTGTGTTAGCCGAGCCTACAAACGCCCCTTCAAATGCACATAGGGCTTGCCCACCGCATTGCTGCTCCCTGCTCCAAATTTCAGTGCTATGCTAGTGACACTCAGCTTGTTTTCAGGCTTCCCTCCGCCGCCTCTTCTCCCTCCCTCCCTCTTCTCTGTCTGTCTGTCTGTCTGTCTGTCTGTGTCTGTCCGCCATCCAGGAGTGGTGTGCCGCCAATGAGCTCTGCCTTAATGCCAGTAAGACGGAGATTCTCCTCATCGGCACACCTGCACCCTCCTTTCCTGTCACTCTCTGGCCGGCCTCCCTTGGCCCTCTTCCTGCTCCCACCTGTGAGGCTAAGAACCCCGGGGTCATCTTCGACTCCACACTCTCCGCCTCTCCTCACATCTCTGGGCGTCTCTAAGAAGTCTAACTATCAACCGCACCTCCTCAGAGGTGTATTCTTCCTTTCCTCTCCTTCCCCCAGAAGCTTACTGTCTCTAGAGCTCTGGTTCTCTCTAGGCTAGACTACTGCAACAGCCTCTTACTAAATCTGCCTGCTCCTACTCTCCGCCCTCTGCAACTCATCCAGAACAGGACTGCGAGACTTGTCCTTGGCCTCAAGCCCTGGCATCGTATCTCTCCAGCCCTGAAATCTCTTCATTGGCTCCCGGTGGCTGCAAGGGATAGATTCAAGACCCTCTGCATTGTCCACACGGCTTTCTGGGGCCTGGGTCCACAATACCTTCAACTCTCCCTCCGTTAATACCTTCCCCACTCGAGCTCTTCGTTCCTCCACCTCCAAGTCCCTCAGGTTCAGTCGCTTCTCCAAGCAACAAAATGGGGGCAGATCGCCTTCCGCTGCTGGGGCTTCCCTCTGGAACAGCCTCCCTGCCACTCTGAAAATTGAGGAGAACCATCTCCGGTTCCGGAAGCACCTCAAGACCTTCCGCTTTGCTCCTGCCTTGGCTCTTCCTCTCCCCGGCTGATCCGTCTGCTTTGGCTCTGTGCACCTGGCTACCCTCGGATTTCGGGCCCAGGTCCCTGGCCACTCACCCGCACTGCCTCCTGGCAACCCTTGCACTTGGGTCTGTATCTGTAACCCTACAGCCCCCTAACCTGCACTTACCAGACACCCCTTGTCTGCGCTTTACACCTCGCACTTGCCACCCTGCTGGCTGCACTATCAGTTGTTGTTGTTTTTATCCCTTGCTCAGCACTTTCCACCTCACTCCCCACTCCCCTGCACCCCCTCCCCCCCCCGCACTTGCACGCTCTCAATGTCACTGGGCCTAGTAAGATCGTTGTATTATCCTCCCTTGCCTCGTCGCGCTCTGAAACACGTGTGTATGAGCGCCATACAAATAAAACAGCATATCATATATCATAGCCGGAGTGGTTCTATGTTTTTGGAGCTCGATGCCCGCACACTTTGCCTATGGGAATGGGGACCACGGAAACCCCAGTGCCAGTGCTTCCGTGAAACTCTGTGGGTGGGTGCTGGTCCGCCCGGCAGGTCTGACCTGCTGTACTTTGCAAAACCGGAAACAATGGCGCCGGTAAGCTTACCAGCAGTGTTGTTTCCAGACCAGCACGGTCAGCATGAGGCCCAAAGTCTCTTATTTCAGAGGGCACCATGCAACACGACAAACATTAAAGTTCCTTTCTTCTTAGGATTTCACATACACAACTTCTTTGGTGATTTACTGTTCGCCCCTGATAAACAAGAAGGATTTGTGGCCCCACTGGGCTAGATGTCTGGGGGAAAGCGAGCCTGGCATTCTGGCCCCTGCCCCGAGCGCCTGACGAACGCCTGACAAACGCCACGCTTTGCCCTGACGGGCAAAATTCCCAGCACACCCCACTGGGCGCAGCACCCGAGCAAGTTAGAGTGAGGTTAGAGAGAGGGGGGGGGCCCTCGGCCTGCCCACCAAGGCACTAACAAAAACACATTTAAAAAGGTGAAATGAGCCACTCTGGGTTTCATACCTCGAGCCTTTCTTTCTTGAAATCAAACGGTTCATGCCTCCCAGCACCCCTTGCACTTCCCTTAGGGTAATGAGTGGAATCCCCAGGCAGATCCCTCCCCTCACCTGCCATTCTCCCAACATGGTGTACAATGTATCTATCTCAGTGAGAGGGCTTGGCAGTGGCAAAGTAAGAAAGTGAAATGGGCAGCTGTCTGCAGAGGCCAGTGGTAGGAGTGTGGGGGAGGAGGCCATGTTGTGCCTGGCCACTCTGCGTGCCTCGAACCCCGAATGGGTGCAAAGGGTAAATAAATCAGAAAGCCTGCCCCTTGGCGAGAGCGAGAAGCCCTAGCGCACTGGAGGGGATTCGGCCCGGACCCTGGCCTGGTAGCCAGGCATATTTCAGCGCTCCTCATAGCTGCGATGCAGCAACCGGGCAGAAGGCACGGCCATGTGGGCAGAGGACACAGCCATGTGAAAGGTCTTACCCTGGGCATGGGATTTTGTTTTCTCATGCAGGTGCATTCTGGGCGCACACAAAGAATTGTCAAGTAGGATACAAAAATGCCATGTGCTTGCTCAGACCGCTTTCTCCATGCACACACAAGCGACATTCATAGGCGGGCCAGACTACAGTGCTTAAGCAGAGTGCAGATGAGCAGCTCGGTCGTGGATGTTGTGGGCGGCTCTTAAAAGAGCCTTTGGTGTTGGATCGAGAGGTGGGGTCCGGTGGGGTGGGTCTGCTCAACCCCCGAATCCGTACAGGGTGCGTCCCTGGCGCTTCAGGGCATAGACCACATCCATGGCAGTGACCGTCTTCCTCTTGGCGTGCTCGGTGTAGGTGACGGCGTCCCGGATCACGTTCTCCAGGAAGACCTTCAGCACACCCCGGGTCTCCTCGTAGATGAGGCCGGAGATGCGCTTGACTCCACCACGGCGGGCCAGGCGGCGGATGGCGGGCTTGGTGATGCCCTGGATGTTGTCTCGCAGGACTTTCCTGTGCCTCTTGGCGCCGCCTTTGCCGAGCCCTTTCCCTCCTTTGCCGCGTCCAGACATGGTGACTCTTCTCTTCTTCACAAGCGAGCGGAGAATGAGGGTGCGCCTCCCGAGCCGCTGCTTATATGCACCCGGGGGGCGGACCAGAGGGAGGGCGGACCGGAGGGAGGGCTGCCGGCGGTCGTGCGCAGCACGGTCTGCGCAGGTCCCGGTGGGCGGGGAGACGGCAGCATTTCGAAATGCCCGCGCTTTTTCGGCCGTTGCTTCGGTCGGCCGCCTTTGTCTCCTGGCTGGGGTAGGAGAGCTTGCCAAGCAAAGAGCCTCGCAGCCAGCCAGCCAGCCGCCTCTTTTGATGGCTTAGGGGCACACACCATGATGTCGACACCCCTGCCCCTGCTGGCGAGTTGCTCCCAAGCTAAGATTCAAATGCCACTCTTATTACGAGGGGCACCCTGCACCCAGAGAACCCCTGCCCACGACACAGACCTGGCATGGTGCGTAAATAAGGCCTGTGGCTACCCTGGGGGGCGCCCTGCAGGTGAAGAAGTAACACAAAAAACAGTCACCAGCGGGCGTGTCAGGGGTGCCTCCCTCCGTCGCCCAGGACTGGAGGGCCTTCCATGCCACGGAGAAGCCCTGTGAAATATGGGGCCAACGGGACGTTTGGCTTTTGCCTTTGAAGCAAAAGCTCGCCCGAGCTACGAGCGTAGCCAAGCGAAGAGCAGGAGCGGAATCGAGCAGCTCGTTCATGACAATGTGGCGGCTCTTAAAAGAGCCTTTGTGGTGTTTTAGTGCGGTTGCGGTGCTGCTGTGCCTCAAGCCCTCTCGCCCCGGATGCGGCGGGCCAGCTGAATGTCCTTGGGCATGATGGTGACCCTCTTGGCGTGGATGGCGCAAAGGTTGGTGTCCTCAAAGAGCCCAACCAGGTAGGCCTCGCTGGCCTCCTGCAGTGCCATGACGGCCGAGCTCTGGAAGCGCAGGTCGGTCTTGAAATCCTGGGCGATTTCTCTCACCAGGCGCTGGAAGGGCAGCTTTCGGATGAGCAGCTCGGTGGATTTCTGGTAGCGGCGGATCTCCCTCAGAGCCACAGTGCCGGGACGGTAGCGGTGAGGTTTCTTAACGCCGCCAGTGGCGGGGGCGCTCTTACGGGCAGCCTTTGTGGCCAGCTGCTTGCGAGGCGCCTTGCCTCCGGTGGACTTGCGGGCGGTCTGCTTAGTACGGGCCATGGCAGCGCTGTGAGATCTGCTTTCTCTCTTCGAGATACAGTGCGGAGCGACGGCGCTTGTTCTTCTTCTTGCTGATAGCTTTTTATCCATCAGCGGTGATTTTTGGATACCGAGGCTTGAGCCTCATTACTCCATCTTCTCGGGTTGAGTGTGTAGTCGTGGTTTGTATTCTTCTTGGTCTGTGTGGTCTTGTCACAGTAGGGCTGGTTTCACAGGGTCTTCGCAGTGATGGGCCGCGGGTAGCGGTCGAAGGGGTTTGCAGTGGTGGCAGTGAGTCTTCTGATCAGAGGGTTCGGGTTCTGATCCAGTTCTTGGCAGAAGTTCTTACTCAGCTTCGCTAGATGTTCATCCAACATCTCGATGTCCAGGTCTCTGTGAAGGTCTGCTATCCTTGTGAAGATTGGAGCTCCAGACGATATCCGCAGGGCCTTGTTCTGGACTAACTGAAGACTCTTCCGGTGTCGCTCATGGCAGGTCATCCATGCTGGGGAGGCATAAGTCAGGGTTGGTCTGATGATCGCCTTGTAGACGTTGATCTTTGTCCGGAGGGGCATGGACTTGCTCTTCAGGAGTGGGTACAGCGCTGCCATCTTTCATGTTGCCTTCTGCTGAGTATTCTCGATGTGGCTTTCCCAGTTGAGTTTGCTATCCAGGGTCACACCGAGGTGGCGGCTGCTGCTCTCCCATTTGATGGTCTCCCCGTTGAGGCTGATGTGTGGGTGCTCCTTGATCTTCTTTCTGGTGAACAGCGTTGCAGTTGTCTTGCTGGTGTTGAGTTCTATCCGCCAGTCGCTGTACCACTTTGCGATGGTATCCAATGAAGCTTGCAGGTTCTTCGCCACTTCCTTTTCGCTGAATGACTGGGAGATGACTGCAACATCGTCTGCATACAGCGCCAGGTTCGTCTTGTGGAGATCTGTCGGGATGTCGTTGGTGAAGAGGTTGAACAGGAAGGGTCCGAGGTTCGATCCCTGTGGCACGCCTGCTCGGATGGGATGTGAAGAGGACATCTCAGACCGCATGGCGACATGGAAGGTGCGGCCTCCCAGGTAGCTTGCAATCGTCTTCACCAGGTAGTTCGGAAATCCCAGGCCAATCATCTTGTGCAGCAGTCCCTTGTGCCAGACTCGGTCGAATGCTTTGGCTACATCCAGGAAGACGATTCCTGTGGACTTCTTGATGTTGAATCCGTGGCTGATGGTGTCCACCACTCTCAGTAGCTGATGAGTCGTTGCATGCTCCTTTCGAAATCCAAACTGTTCCTTTGCTAGTAGATTTCTTTCGGAGGTGAAGTCGCTGAGTCGAGCGAGGAGGACCTTCTCCAGGAGCTTCGATAATCCAGAAAGCAGGCTGATGGGGCGGTAGTTTGCTGGATCCCTCAGTGGTTTGCCGGCCTTTGGAAAAACGATGACCCTTGCTTCTTTCCAGGAACTCGGGAAGTGCTGGAGCCTCATGCATGCATTGAAGATCTCTCTGAGATGTTCCATTGATGCTGGTGGGAGGTTCTTGATTGCCAGGTTGGTTATTCCGTCGCTCCCCGGTGCCTTGCCGTTCGCCAGCTTTTCTGCAAGTCCTGCTACCTCAGAGCTTGTGCACTCCTTGATGTCTTCTGCTCCCAGCCCGGTTCCGTGATCTGTGAGGTACTTCTCAACGGCTTCCTCCACTCCGTCTGAGAGCCTACTTACCTTGTTCGGGGTGAACGAAGCCTCCAGTGTCTCGGCAAGGACCTCTGCCTTATCCTTGTTGCTGCATGCGAGGTGGGTTCGTCCCTGGATTGGTGGGCTTGGCTCCTTCTTTCCAGTCAGGGGACGAGTCATTCTCCACACCGAGTTGTCCGCCTCCTTCAGCTTGGCTGTTGCTGACTCCCACTTCTCTCCACGGTGCTGTCGGATCTGTTCCCGCAGGAGTCTTGTGAGCGTGTTGTACTTCTGCAGGAGATCAGGTGTGCGGAGCTTCTGCCACTGTCGTCGAGCGCGGTTCTTGTCGGCGATTGACTGTTGGATGCCTCTCGGTAGGTCGTAGATGGAACATCTGGTTGTCTTCTGCTTCGGAACACTGCTCTTGATTGCCTCCTGGACTGCTGTCGTGAAGTCTTCCACAGCCCTGTTGATATCATCCATGGTGCTCAGCGGGGTTGGAGTGACCATTCTGTTCAGCTCTTCTTTGAAGCGGCTCCAGTCAGCTCTTCTGAAGTTGTACTTCTCGGCCTGCTGGTAGGGTTCCATCTCATCTCCCACAGTGATTGCTACTGGATTGTGGTCCGAGGTCAGCTCCACCAGTGTTTCCAGCTCCACAGAGTGTTGCAGGTTCTTCAGTATCACGATGTCCAGCACATCTGGGTTGTGGCTTGCTACACCTGGGTAGTGCGTGGGCTCAGTCAGGCCTGCTACCACACAGTCGTTCTTCCTGGAATACGCCAGCAGTGTCCGTCCCCTCTGGTTGGCAGTCCTGGAGTTCCAGCATCGGTGCTTGGCATTGAGGTCTCCTCCGATGAGTGTCGGAACCGTCGAGTCCAGCAAAGCATCCAGGTCTCGGAGATCCAGCTTTGCTTTCGGGGGGCAGTAGGTTGCGATCAGTCGGAGTGGTCCTGTTGCAGTCTTGACTTGCACTCCAGTGGCTTCAATGCTTCTGAGGGGTGGGAGTGCAATCTCATGGTGGTCGATCGTCGTCTTCACTATCACTGCTGTCCCCCCTCCTTTGGCTCCTGTAGGTCGGTCGGTCCGGTACACTCTGTGGTTCGCCAGGCTCAGCTTCTGGTTTCCTTGCAGGTGGGTTTCTGAAAGCAAGGCAGCACTCACCTTTCTTGTTTCCATCAGGTGAAGGAGTTCGTCTGTCTTCTTCTGAATACCGTTGGCATTCCACATCACGATGGCGCAGCTTGGTTTAGATGGCATGTTGCTTCGTCTTTTCGCCCTGGAATACGCTCAGGATGAGCTGTGCCACCGTCGTCATGGCGGGGTCGATGTTGAGCCCTGCAACAAAAGCTGCGATCTTCACGATGATGTTCTTCCAGTCGATGGAGCTCGCACTTACCTCTTCCTGTGCTGAGGTGGTTGCTTGCGGCGGGTTCGGTGGTGGATTTAGGACTCCAGCGTAGCTCAGCCCGGATGTTGTGGGTGTCGTCTGGGTCTTCGCAGGGCCATGGCCTGGTGGCGGGCGAGATGGGTGGGTCCTCTGTGCGGCCGCTGTTGGTTTTGGCTCCTGACGATGTGCAGGTCTTTGGTGCGGTTGGCGTTGTCCGCTGCTCCTCTGAGAGTCATTTGTAGTAGTTGGAGAGTTCCGTGGAGCTTGCAGTGGTTGTTGTGGTGCCCTCCTCTGCTGCTCATCCTGTTTAGCCTTCGTAAGGGCTGGGCATCCGCGGTAGCTGGCAGGGTGAGGCCCCTTGCAGTTGGCGCAGGTTGCCGGATCTGTTCGGGCTCGGGTGCAGTTTTTCGATGTGTGGTTCTCTCCACATCGCACGCAGCGTGGGTCCTGGTGGCAGAAGGCAGATGTGTGGCCAATCCGCTGGCAGTTGAAACACATGATCGGTCCTCTTCTGCCCTTTGGTGCTTCAGTGGTAACTATGCAGCTGCACAGCCGTGTGAGCTTTGTCAGGTCCGCTGGTTTTCCATCGCTGGTTTGTGCAAGGGTGGCAACAAATAGCGGGAATTTCTTGCTCTTGTCGGCTGGCGAGGTCAGCTGGACAACACTCTTCACTGGGAGACCCTGTTCTGCGAGTTGATCTGTGATGTCTTCCACGCTGGTGTTAGTCGGCAGGCCACGGACCACAAACCTCTGAGACCTCACTCGCTCCAGTGGGAATGTGTAGTACTGCAGTTTCTGTACTGTGAAGGCATCTGTCACGCTCTTGTAGTCCTCTACTGTGGTGAGCGAGATCTTCATGTGCTCACCATGAGGCTTGAGGGTGAAGCTTGGTTTGGCGCACAGGTGTTTCAGCATGTCAACCAGGTCCTTGTGGGTCTGCAAGCTCTTCACAAACACTGGGGGGATCCGGGTCTTCTTTGGTGGTGGGGTTGTCTGCTCGTCCTCTGTGTTGCCAGGTTCTGTGGTCAGCTGTTCGTGCTCCAGAATGCCATACTTGTTGCTGGTGCTCACACCTGTAGCAGATGGTTCAGTCAGGGTCTTCTTCCACTTCTGATGTGATGCACCCGGTGACGCCCTTTCATTGGTCTTTCGCTTGTGAGAGACCGGTTCGAACCCTTCCATCTCGACCTCGGTGTCCAGGAGGTGGGATGTTTCTGACATCTGGGCCGCCATGATGATCAATCTAGGAGAAAACTGGGGAGAAAATTGGAGAGAAAACAGGAAAGGATAGGAGAAAGAGGGAGAAAATGTAGAGTGCTCTTATCAGAGCAGTTTCTTTTAAATCCAAACTGCTCTTTGTAAGAACCAGCTCAGCAGGTGTGCCCTAAAAAGGACAGTTTTGGGGTGCACACGGTGTGCAAAAAGCTCCTTTGCAGAATTGTAGACCGACTCCTGAAGATTGCTCTTCAGGGGGGAAATCGGGCTAATCAAGCGCCACTTGCCGCCACAAGGTGGAGGCAAAGACCGCTTAAACGGCCCTTCTGTTTAGAGAAGGCCCGGCTCACTGCAGCTGCCGCAGCATCGCCCGATCGGCTGTGAGCTCACAAGCGAGCTCCGACGGGAGAGACAGTAAAACAGCTGTGCGGAGCGACCGCGGGGAGCTGCCATATAAAGACCAAGGTCTCCGCTGATTGGCTGAGGCAACAGCAGGTGCCGGTTTTTAAAAAAAAAAAAAAAAAAGCCTGCGCTGTGGTTGGCCAGTGTCGGAAGGCACGGCTATGAAACGCAGACACAGGGCGGGAGGCCTTCGATTGGCTAGCCAAACAATCCAGAACCAAAAAGCAAAAAGCGACTGGCAAAGGTTGGGCTCAGCCTTTTATGAGACGCTGTTGAGAGATAAAACAGGAACACCACTCATTCCCCCCCCTTCCCCCCCCAGCCCGCGCTTGCCGCATTTAAACCTGCCATCACCAGCCTTCAGAATAGGGGCAACCCGAGAGCGGCGAATCAGCCTGTGAAGTCTGCCCCCGCTACACACACGCCCCGTGTGCTGACATTTCCCCACCACCCTCATCCTCATCATCGTTTGCCAGGCGGCCTCATGGCAGCGCCTCCAAACACACACCACGGTTAAAGGGTTAATGATGAGGCATGCCCTCTGGGGCGCAAACACCCCTCTCATCACACGCCAACCAGCCCCCCTCCCCGCCCCGCCCCTCCTCCCTCCCATCAGTGCAGTGCACGATGCCAGAATGACTCAACTGCTGTGGGCGTATAGGTGGGAGCGAACTGCCCACGGTCACACGTGGCATCCGGGGCGAGTGGAGACTCTCGCCACGGGCCTGGTGCGTTTTGGCTTTCAAACATGCGGTTGTATCGCAGTACACGTCAGGCAGAGGCATGAGCTAGCTCGCTTTCAGATACTGTGGGCGGCTCTTAAAAGAGCCTTTGGGTTTTGTTTTGTTTTTTCCAAGGTCTCGGCGAAAGCCTCTACTTCTTCTTGGGTGCAGCATGTTTGGGCTTTGCCGCTTTGGGTTTGACGGCCTTGGGCTTCACGACCTTGGCTGGGCTCTTCTTTGCCACTTTCGCCTTCACGGCTTTGGCTTTTGCGGGGCTCTTGGCGGCCTTCTTGGCTGGAGCAGCTTTGGGCTTTTTAGGGCTCTTGGCTGCTGCCGGTTTCTTCACCTTCTTGGGACTCTTCTTGGCTCCGGCGGGAGCCTTTTTGGGTTTCTTGGCAGCACCGGCAGCCTTCTTTGCTGCGGGCGTCTTGCTCTTCACCGCAGCTTTCTTGGCCGCCTTCTCCTTGCCCTGCGACTGCTTCTTGTTGAGCTTGAAGGATCCAGAGGCCCCGCTGCCCTTGAGCTGGGCTAGGGCTCCTTTGCTCACCAGGCTCTTGACGGCAAGCTTGAGTCTGCCGTTGTTCTTGTCCACGTTGTATCCCTGGGCGCTCAGAGCCTTCTTGAGGCCAGCCAGGGAGACTCCCTTCCTCTCAGTGCAGGCAGCCACGGCCTTGAGGACGAGGTCGGACACGCTGGGCCCAGTGGGCTTTTTGGCCTTGGCAGCGCCAGCTGCTCTCTTCGGCTTCTTCTTGGTAGCGGCGACGGCAGCGGCAGCGGGTTCCGCCGGCGGAGCCACGGCAGCGGGAGCAGTTTCAGCCATTGTTCTGCAGGAGGACTCGCTCAGCGCTCACAGATCAGTAATGGGCAGCACGGCAAGCGACGTGCATATATATAGGGAGGAGCCTCCATCTGATTGGTCCATAGAAGGGGAGGCCGGGCCCAGCCACGGCACCGTCCCTGCCAAAGACACACTGTGTTTCCTCCGCTTGAATAATCCATTTTTTAAAAGTTACCCGCGTGCATTTATTTCATTTTCCGCCTGTCAACAGGACCGCATCATCTCCCAGCTCTTATCCAAAGGTATCTTCCCCTTGGCAGGGCCCCGACTCCCTTGTAAGAGTCTTGCAAAGCCGGCATCCTGCCGTCAGCTCAGACACCAACATGAGCAAACTTTGTTTTCCGCTTCATACTCCACCTCTCTTCCTCACCTCCCTGGCATAACAGCGCGAGCATTTACTTTTTCACTTCTTTTCCTACAGTGCCCGATAGAGTCTACTCTTCTCACCTTCTGTGGACCAAAGAAAAAGCACACTGAAGAGGAAGGAGATAACACAGCTCTGCCTGTGTTAGCCAAGCCTACAAAACGCCCCTTCAAATGCACATAGGGCTTGCCCACCGCATTGCTGCTCCCTGCTCCAAATTTCAGTGCTATGCTAGTGACACTCAGCTTGTTTTCAGGCTTCCCTCCGCCGCCTCTTCTCCCTCCCTCCCTCTTCTCTGTCTGTCTGTCTGTCTGTCATCCAGGAGTGGTGTGCCGCCAATGAGCTCTGCCTTAATGCCAGTAAGACGGAGATTCTCCTCATCGGCACACCTGCACCCTCCTTTCCTGTCACTCTCTGGCCGGCCTCCCTTGGCCCTCTTCCTGCTCCCACCTGTGAGGCTAAGAACCCCGGGGTCATCTTCGACTCCACACTCTCCGCCTCTCCTCACATCTCTGGGCGTCTCTAAGAAGTCTAACTATCAACCGCACCTCCTCAGAGGTGTATTCTTCCTTTCCTCTCCTTCCCCCAGAAGCTTACTGTCTCTAGAGCTCTGGTTCTCTCTAGGCTAGACTACTGCAACAGCCTCTTACTAAATCTGCCTGCTCCTACTCTCCGCCCTCTGCAACTCATCCAGAACAGGACTGCGAGACTTGTCCTTGGCCTCCAGCCCTGAAATCTCTTCATTGGCTCCCGGTGGCTGCAAGGGATAGATTCAAGACCCTCTGCATTGTCCACACGGCTTTCTGGGGCCTGGGTCCACAATACCTTCAACTCTCCCTCCGTTAATACCTTCCCCACTCGAGCTCTTCGTTCCTCCACCTCCAAGTCCCTCAGGTTCAGTCGCTTCTCCAAGCAACGAGATGGGGGCAGATCGCCTTCCGCTGCTGGGGCTTCCCTCTGGAACAGCCTCCCTGCCACTCTGAAAATTGAGGAGAACCATCTCCGGTTCCGGAAGCACCTCAAGACCTTCCGCTTTGCTCCTGCCTTGGCTCTTCCTCTCCCCGGCTGATCCGTCTGCTTTGGCTCTGTGCACCTGGCTACCCTCGGATTTCGGGCCCAGGTCCCTGGCCACTCACCCGCACTGCCTCCTGGCAACCCTTGCACTTGGGTCTGTATCTGTAACCCTACAGCCCCCTAACCTGCACTTACCAGACACCCCTTGTCTGCGCTTTACACCTCGCACTTGCCACCCTGCTGGCTGCACTATCAGTTGTTGTTGTTTTTATCCCTTGCTCAGCCCTTTCCACCTCACTCCCCACTCCCCTGCACCCCCCCCCCGCACTTGCACGCTCTCAATGTCACTGGGCCTAGTAAGATCGCTGTATTATCCTCCCTTGCCTCGTCGCGCTCTGAAACACGTGTGTATGAGCGCCATACAAATAAAACAGCACATCATATCATATATCATAGCCGGAGTGGTTCTATGTTTTTGGAGCTCGATGCCCGCACACTTTGCCTATGGGAATGGGGACCACGGAAACCCCAGTGCCAGTGCTTCCGTGAAACTCTGTGGGCGGGTGCTGGTCCGCCCGGCAGGTCTGACCTGCTGTACTTTGCAAAACCGGAAACAATGGCGCCGGTAAGCTTACCAGCAGTGTTGTTTCCAGACCAGCACGGTCAGCATGAGGCCCAAAGTCTCTTATTTCAGAGGGCACCATGCAACACGACAAACATTAAAGTTCCTTTCTTCTTAGGATTTCACATACACAACTTCTTTGGTGATTTACTGTTCGCCCCTGATAAACAAGAAGGATTTGTGGCCCCACTGGGCTAGATGTCTGGGGGAAAGCGAGCCTGGCATTCTGGCCCCTGCCCCGAGCGCCTGACAAACGCCACGCTTTGCCCTTGACGGGCTTTGCCCTGACGGGCAAAATTCCCAGCACACCCCACTGGGCGCAGCACCCGAGCAAGTTAGAGTGAGGTTAGAGAGAGGGGGGGGGGGGCCTCGGCCTGCCCACCAAGGCACTAACAAAAACACATTTAAAAAGGTGAAATGAGCCACTCTGGGTTTCATACCTCGAGCCTTTCTTTCTTGAAATCAAACGGTTCATGCCTCCCAGCACCCCTTGCACTTCCCTTAGGGTAATGAGTGGAATCCCCAGGCAGATCCCTCCCCTCACCTGCCATTCTCCCAACATGGTGTACAATGTATCTATCTCAGTGAGAGGGCTTGGCAGTGGCAAAGTAAGAAAGTGAAATGGGCAGCTGTCTGCAGAGGCCAGTGGTAGGAGTGTGGGGGAGGAGGCCATGTTGTGCCTGGCCACTCTGCGTGCCTCGAACCCCGAATGGGTGCAAAGGGTAAATAAATCAGAAAGCCTGCCCCTTGGCGAGAGCGAGAAGCCCTAGCGCACTGGAGGGGATTCGGCCCGGACCCTGGCCTGGTAGCCAGGCATATTCCAGCGCTCCTCATAGCTGCGATGCAGCAACCGGGCAGAAGGCACGGCCATGTGGGCAGAGGACACAGCCATGTGAAAGGTCTTACCCTGGGCATGGGATTTTGTTTTCTCATGCAGGTGCATTCTGGGCGCACACAAAGAATTGTCAAGTAGGATACAAAAATGCCATGTGCTTGCTCAGACCGCTTTCTCCATGCACACACAAGCGACATTCATAGGCGGGCCAGACTACAGTGCTTAAGCAGAGTGCAGATGAGCAGCTCGGTCGTGGATGTTGTGGGCGGCTCTTAAAAGAGCCTTTGGTGTTGGATCGAGAGGTGGGGTCCGGTGGGGTGGGTCTGCTCAACCCCCGAATCCGTACAGGGTGCGTCCCTGGCGCTTCAGGGCATAGACCACATCCATGGCAGTGACCGTCTTCCTCTTGGCGTGCTCGGTGTAGGTGACGGCGTCCCGGATCACGTTCTCCAGGAAGACCTTCAGCACACCCCGGGTCTCCTCGTAGATGAGGCCGGAGATGCGCTTGACTCCACCACGGCGGGCCAGGCGGCGGATGGCGGGCTTGGTGATGCCCTGGATGTTGTCTCGCAGGACTTTCCTGTGCCTCTTGGCGCCGCCTTTGCCGAGCCCTTTCCCTCCTTTGCCGCGTCCAGACATGGTGACTCTTCTCTTCTTCACAAGCGAGCGGAGAATGAGGGTGCGCCTCCCGAGCCGCTGCTTATATGCACCCGGGGGGCGGACCAGAGGGAGGGCGGACCGGAGGGAGGGCTGCCGGCGGTCGTGCGCAGCACGGTCTGCGCAGGTCCCGGTGGGCGGGGAGACGGCAGCATTTCGAAATGCCCGCGCTTTTTCGGCCGTTGCTTCGGTCGGCCGCCTTTGTCTCCTGGCTGGGGTAGGAGAGCTTGCCAAGCAAAGAGCCTCGCAGCCAGCCAGCCAGCCGCCTCTTTTGATGGCTTAGGGGCACACACCATGATGTCGACACCCCTGCCCCTGCTGGCGAGTTGCTCCCAAGCTAAGATTCAAATGCCACTCTTATTACGAGGGGCACCCTGCACCCAGAGAACCCCTGCCCACGACACAGACCTGGCATGGTGCGTAAATAAGGCCTGTGGCTACCCTGGGGGGCGCCCTGCAGGTGAAGAAGTAACACAAAAAACAGTCACCAGCGGGCGTGTCAGGGGTGCCTCCCTCCGTCGCCCAGGACTGGAGGGCCTTCCATGCCACGGAGAAGCCCTGTGAAATATGGGGCCAACGGGACGTTTGGCTTTTGCCTTTGAAGCAAAAGCTCGCCCGAGCTACGAGCGTAGCCAAGCGAAGAGCAGGAGCGGAATCGAGCAGCTCGTTCATGACAATGTGGCGGCTCTTAAAAGAGCCTTTGTGGTGTTTTAGTGCGGTTGCGGTGCTGCTGTGCCTCAAGCCCTCTCGCCCCGGATGCGGCGGGCCAGCTGAATGTCCTTGGGCATGATGGTGACCCTCTTGGCGTGGATGGCGCAAAGGTTGGTGTCCTCAAAGAGCCCAACCAGGTAGGCCTCGCTGGCCTCCTGCAGTGCCATGACGGCCGAGCTCTGGAAGCGCAGGTCGGTCTTGAAATCCTGGGCGATTTCTCTCACCAGGCGCTGGAAGGGCAGCTTTCGGATGAGCAGCTCGGTGGATTTCTGGTAGCGGCGGATCTCCCTCAGAGCCACAGTGCCGGGACGGTAGCGGTGAGGTTTCTTAACGCCGCCAGTGGCGGGGGCGCTCTTACGGGCAGCCTTTGTGGCCAGCTGCTTGCGAGGCGCCTTGCCTCCGGTGGACTTGCGGGCGGTCTGCTTAGTACGGGCCATGGCAGCGCTGTGAGATCTGCTTTCTCTCTTCGAGATACAGTGCGGAGCGACGGCGCTTGTTCTTCTTCTTGCTGATAGCTTTTTATCCATCAGCGGTGATTTTTGGATACCGAGGCTTGAGCCTCATTACTCCATCTTCTCGGGTTGAGTGTGTAGTCGTGGTTTGTATTCTTCTTGGTCTGTGTGGTCTTGTCACAGTAGGGCTGGTTTCACAGGGTCTTCGCAGTGATGGGCCGCGGGTAGCGGTCGAAGGGGTTTGCAGTGGTGGCAGTGAGTCTTCTGATCAGAGGGTTCGGGTTCTGATCCAGTTCTTGGCAGAAGTTCTTACTCAGCTTCGCTAGATGTTCATCCAACATCTCGATGTCCAGGTCTCTGTGAAGGTCTGCTATCCTTGTGAAGATTGGAGCTCCAGACGATATCCGCAGGGCCTTGTTCTGGACTAACTGAAGACTCTTCCGGTGTCGCTCATGGCAGGTCATCCATGCTGGGGAGGCATAAGTCAGGGTTGGTCTGATGATCGCCTTGTAGACGTTGATCTTTGTCCGGAGGGGCATGGACTTGCTCTTCAGGAGTGGGTACAGCGCTGCCATCTTTCATGTTGCCTTCTGCTGAGTATTCTCGATGTGGCTTTCCCAGTTGAGTTTGCTATCCAGGGTCACACCGAGGTGGCGGCTGCTGCTCTCCCATTTGATGGTCTCCCCGTTGAGGCTGATGTGTGGGTGCTCCTTGATCTTCTTTCTGGTGAACAGCGTTGCAGTTGTCTTGCTGGTGTTGAGTTCTATCCGCCAGTCGCTGTACCACTTTGCGATGGTATCCAATGAAGCTTGCAGGTTCTTCGCCACTTCCTTTTCGCTGAATGACTGGGAGATGACTGCAACATCGTCTGCATACAGCGCCAGGTTCGTCTTGTGGAGATCTGTCGGGATGTCGTTGGTGAAGAGGTTGAACAGGAAGGGTCCGAGGTTCGATCCCTGTGGCACGCCTGCTCGGATGGGATGTGAAGAGGACATCTCAGACCGCATGGCGACATGGAAGGTGCGGCCTCCCAGGTAGCTTGCAATCGTCTTCACCAGGTAGTTCGGAAATCCCAGGCCAATCATCTTGTGCAGCAGTCCCTTGTGCCAGACTCGGTCGAATGCTTTGGCTACATCCAGGAAGACGATTCCTGTGGACTTCTTGATGTTGAATCCGTGGCTGATGGTGTCCACCACTCTCAGTAGCTGATGAGTCGTTGCATGCTCCTTTCGAAATCCAAACTGTTCCTTTGCTAGTAGATTTCTTTCGGAGGTGAAGTCGCTGAGTCGAGCGAGGAGGACCTTCTCCAGGAGCTTCGATAATCCAGAAAGCAGGCTGATGGGGCGGTAGTTTGCTGGATCCCTCAGTGGTTTGCCGGCCTTTGGAAAAACGATGACCCTTGCTTCTTTCCAGGAACTCGGGAAGTGCTGGAGCCTCATGCATGCATTGAAGATCTCTCTGAGATGTTCCATTGATGCTGGTGGGAGGTTCTTGATTGCCAGGTTGGTTATTCCGTCGCTCCCCGGTGCCTTGCCGTTCGCCAGCTTTTCTGCAAGTCCTGCTACCTCAGAGCTTGTGCACTCCTTGATGTCTTCTGCTCCCAGCCCGGTTCCGTGATCTGTGAGGTACTTCTCAACGGCTTCCTCCACTCCGTCTGAGAGCCTACTTACCTTGTTCGGGGTGAACGAAGCCTCCAGTGTCTCGGCAAGGACCTCTGCCTTATCCTTGTTGCTGCATGCGAGGTGGGTTCGTCCCTGGATTGGTGGGCTTGGCTCCTTCTTTCCAGTCAGGGGACGAGTCATTCTCCACACAGAGTTGTCCGCCTCCTTCAGCTTGGCTGTTGCTGACTCCCACTTCTCTCCACGGTGCTGTCGGATCTGTTCCCGCAGGAGTCTTGTGAGCGTGTTGTACTTCTGCAGGAGATCAGGTGTGCGGAGCTTCTGCCACTGTCGTCGAGCGCGGTTCTTGTCGGCGATTGACTGTTGGATGCCTCTCGGTAGGTCGTAGATGGAACATCTGGTTGTCTTCTGCTTCGGAACACTGCTCTTGATTGCCTCCTGGACTGCTGTCGTGAAGTCTTCCACAGCCCTGTTGATATCATCCATGGTGCTCAGCGGGGTTGGAGTGACCATTCTGTTCAGCTCTTCTTTGAAGCGGCTCCAGTCAGCTCTTCTGAAGTTGTACTTCTCGGCCTGCTGGTAGGGTTCCATCTCATCTCCCACAGTGATTGCTACTGGATTGTGGTCCGAGGTCAGCTCCACCAGTGTTTCCAGCTCCACAGAGTGTTGCAGGTTCTTCAGTATCACGATGTCCAGCACATCTGGGTTGTGGCTTGCTACACCTGGGTAGTGCGTGGGCTCAGTCGGGCCTGCTACCACACAGTCGTTCTTCCTGGAATACGCCAGCAGTGTCCGTCCCCTCTGGTTGGCAGTCCTGGAGTTCCAGCATCGGTGCTTGGCATTGAGGTCTCCTCCGATGAGTGTCGGAACCGTCGAGTCCAGCAAAGCATCCAGGTCTCGGAGATCCAGCTTTGCTTTCGGGGGGCAGTAGGTTGCGATCAGTCGGAGTGGTCCTGTTGCAGTCTTGACTTGCACTCCAGTGGCTTCAATGCTTCTGAGGGGTGGGAGTGCAATCTCATGGTGGTCGATCGTCGTCTTCACTATCACTGCTGTCCCCCCTCCTTTGGCTCCTGTAGGTCGGTCGGTCCGGTACACTCTGTGGTTCGCCAGGCTCAGCTTCTGGTTTCCTTGCAGGTGGGTTTCTGAAAGCAAGGCAGCACTCACCTTTCTTGTTTCCATCAGGTGAAGGAGTTCGTCTGTCTTCTTCTGAATACCGTTGGCATTCCACATCACGATGGCGCAGCTTGGTTTAGATGGCATGTTGCTTCGTCTTTTCGCCCTGGAATAGGCTCAGGATGAGCTGTGCCACCGTCGTCATGGCGGGGTCGATGTTGAGCCCTGCAACAAAAGCTGCGATCTTCACGATGATGTTCTTCCAGTCGATGGAGCTCGCACTTACCTCTTCCTGTGCTGAGGTGGTTGCTTGCGGCGGGTTCGGTGGTGGATTTAGGACTCCAGCGTAGCTCAGCCCGGATGTTGTGGGTGTCGTCTGGGTCTTGGCAGGGCCATGGCCTGGTGGCGGGCGAGATGGGTGGGTCCTCTGTGCGGCCGCTGTTGGTTTTGGCTCCTGACGATGTGCAGGTCTTTGGTGCGGTTGGCGTTGTCCGCTGCTCCTCTGAGAGTCATTTGTAGTAGTTGGAGAGTTCCGTGGAGCTTGCAGTGGTTGTTGTGGTGCCCTCCTCTGCTGCTCATCCTGTTTAGCCTTCGTAAGGGCTGGGCATCCGCGGTAGCTGGCAGGGTGAGGCCCCTTGCAGTTGGCGCAGGTTGCCGGATCTGTTCGGGCTCGGGTGCAGTTTTTCGATGTGTGGTTCTCTCCACATCGCACGCAGCGTGGGTCCTGGTGGCAGAAGGCAGATGTGTGGCCAATCCGCTGGCAGTTGAAACACATGATCGGTCCTCTTCTGCCCTTTGGTGCTTCAGTGGTAACTATGCAGCTGCACAGCCGTGTGAGCTTTGTCAGGTCCGCTGGTTTTCCATCGCTGGTTTGTGCAAGGGTGGCAACAAATAGCGGGAATTTCTTGCTCTTGTCGGCTGGCGAGGTCAGCTGGACAACACTCTTCACTGGGAGACCCTGTTCTGCGAGTTGATCTGTGATGTCTTCCACGCTGGTGTTAGTCGGCAGGCCACGGACCACAAACCTCTGAGACCTCACTCGCTCCAGTGGGAATGTGTAGTACTGCAGTTTCTGTACTGTGAAGGCATCTGTCACGCTCTTGTAGTCCTCTACTGTGGTGAGCGAGATCTTCATGTGCTCACCATGAGGCTTGAGGGTGAAGCTTGGTTTGGCGCACAGGTGTTTCAGCATGTCAACCAGGTCCTTGTGGGTCTGCAAGCTCTTCACAAACACTGGGGGGATCCGGGTCTTCTTTGGTGGTGGGGTTGTCTGCTCGTCCTCTGTGTTGCCAGGTTCTGTGGTCAGCTGTTCGTGCTCCAGAATGCCATACTTGTTGCTGGTGCTCACACCTGTAGCAGATGGTTCAGTCAGGGTCTTCTTCCACTTCTGATGTGATGCACCCGGTGACGCCCTTTCATTGGTCTTTCGCTTGTGAGAGACCGGTTCGAACCCTTCCATCTCGACCTCGGTGTCCAGGAGGTGGGATGTTTCTGACATCTGGGCCGCCATGATGATCAATCTAGGAGAAAACTGGGGAGAAAATTGGAGAGAAAACAGGAAAGGATAGGAGAAAGAGGGAGAAAATGTAGAGTGCTCTTATCAGAGCAGTTTCTTTTAAATCCAAACTGCTCTTTGTAAGAACCAGCTCAGCAGGTGTGCCCTAAAAAGGACAGTTTTGGGGTGCACACGGTGTGCAAAAAGCTCCTTTGCAGAATTGTAGACCGACTCCTGAAGATTGCTCTTCAGGGGGGAAATCGGGCTAATCAAGCGCCACTTGCCGCCACAAGGTGGAGGCAAAGACCGCTTAAACGGCCCTTCTGTTTAGAGAAGGCCCGGCTCACTGCAGCTGCCGCAGCATCGCCCGATCGGCTGTGAGCTCACAAGCGAGCTCCGACGGGAGAGACAGTAAAACAGCTGTGCGGAGCGACCGCGGGGAGCTGCCATATAAAGACCAAGGTCTCCGCTGATTGGCTGAGGCAACAGCAGGTGCCGGTTTTTAAAAAAAAAAAAAAAAAAGCCTGCGCTGTGGTTGGCCAGTGTCGGAAGGCGCGGCTATGAAACGCAGACACAGGGCGGGAGGCCTTCGATTGGCTAGCCAAACAATCCAGAACCAAAAAGCAAAAAGCGACTGGCAAAGGTTGGGCTCAGCCTTTTATGAGACGCTGTTGAGAGATAAAACAGGAACACCACTCATTCCCCCCCCTTCCCCCCCCAGCCCGCGCTTGCCGCATTTAAACCTGCCATCACCAGCCTTCAGAATAGGGGCAACCCGAGAGCGGCGAATCAGCCTGTGAAGTCTGCCCCCGCTACACACACGCCCCGTGTGCTGACATTTCCCCACCACCCTCATCATCGTTTGCCAGGCGGCCTCATGGCAGCGCCTCCAAACACACACCACGGTTAAAGGGTTAATGATGAGGCATGCCCTCTGGGGCGCAAACACCCCTCTCATCACACGCCAACCAGCCCCCCTCCCCGCCCCGCCCCTCCTCCCTCGCATCAGTGCAGTGCACGATGCCAGAATGACTCAACTGCTGTGGGCGTATAGGTGGGAGCGAACTGCCCACGGTCACACGTGGCATCCGGGGCGAGTGGAGACTCTCGCCACGGGCCTGGTGCGTTTTGGCTTTCAAACATGCGGTTGTATCGCAGTACACGTCAGGCAGAGGCATGAGCTAGCTCGCTTTCAGATACTGTGGGCGGCTCTTAAAAGAGCCTTTGGGTTTTGTTTTGTTTTTTCCAAGGTCTCGGCGAAAAGCCTCTACTTCTTCTTGGGTGCAGCATGTTTGGGCTTTGCCGCTTTGGGTTTGACGGCCTTGGGCTTCACGACCTTGGCTGGGCTCTTCTTTGCCACTTTCGCCTTCACGGCTTTGGCTTTTGCGGGGCTCTTGGCGGCCTTCTTGGCTGGAGCAGCTTTGGGCTTTTTAGGGCTCTTGGCTGCTGCCGGTTTCTTCACCTTCTTGGGACTCTTCTTGGCTCCGGCGGGAGCCTTTTTGGGTTTCTTGGCAGCACCGGCAGCCTTCTTTGCTGCGGGCGTCTTGCTCTTCACCGCAGCTTTCTTGGCCGCCTTCTCCTTGCCCTGCGACTGCTTCTTGTTGAGCTTGAAGGATCCAGAGGCCCCGCTGCCCTTGAGCTGGGCTAGGGCTCCTTTGCTCACCAGGCTCTTGACGGCAAGCTTGAGTCTGCCGTTGTTCTTGTCCACGTCGTATCCCTGGGCGCTCAGAGCCTTCTTGAGGCCAGCCAGGGAGACTCCCTTCCTCTCAGTGCAGGCAGCCACGGCCTTGAGGACGAGGTCGGACACGCTGGGCCCAGTGGGCTTTTTGGCCTTGGCAGCGCCAGCTGCTCTCTTCGGCTTCTTCTTGGTAGCGGCGACGGCAGCGGCAGCGGGTTCCGCCGGCGGAGCCACGGCAGCGGGAGCAGTTTCAGCCATTGTTCTGCAGGAGGACTCGCTCAGCGCTCACAGATCAGTAATGGGCAGCACGGCAAGCGACGTGCATATATATAGGGAGGAGCCTCCATCTGATTGGTCCATAGAAGGGGAGGCCGGGCCCAGCCACGGCACCGTCCCTGCCAAAGACACACTGTGTTTCCTCCGCTTGAATAATCCATTTTTTAAAAGTTACCCGCGTGCATTTATTTCATTTTCCGCCTGTCAACAGGACCGCATCATCTCCCAGCTCTTATCCAAAGGTATCTTCCCCTTGGCAGGGCCCCGACTCCCTTGTAAGAGTCTTGCAAAGCCGGCATCCTGCCGTCAGCTCAGACACCAACATGAGCAAACTTTGTTTTCCGCTTCATACTCCACCTCTCTTCCTCACCTCCCTGGCATAACAGCGCGAGCATTTACTTTTTCACTTCTTTTCCTACAGTGCCCGATAGAGTCTACTCTTCTCACCTTCTGTGGACCAAAGAAAAAGCACACTGAAGAGGAAGGAGATAACACAGCTCTGCCTGTGTTAGCCAAGCCTACAAAACGCCCCTTCAAATGCACATAGGGCTTGCCCACCGCATTGCTGCTCCCTGCTCCAAATTTCAGTGCTATGCTAGTGACACTCAGCTTGTTTTCAGGCTTCCCTCCGCCGCCTCTTCTCCCTCCCTCCCTCTTCTCTGTCTGTCTGTCTGTCTGTCATCCAGGAGTGGTGTGCCGCCAATGAGCTCTGCCTTAATGCCAGTAAGACGGAGATTCTCCTCATCGGCACACCTGCACCCTCCTTTCCTGTCACTCTCTGGCCGGCCTCCCTTGGCCCTCTTCCTGCTCCCACCTGTGAGGCTAAGAACCCCGGGGTCATCTTCGACTCCACACTCTCCGCCTCTCCTCACATCTCTGGGCGTCTCTAAGAAGTCTAACTATCAACCGCACCTCCTCAGAGGTGTATTCTTCCTTTCCTCTCCTTCCCCCAGAAGCTTACTGTCTCTAGAGCTCTGGTTCTCTCTAGGCTAGACTACTGCAACAGCCTCTTACTAAATCTGCCTGCTCCTACTCTCCGCCCTCTGCAACTCATCCAGAACAGGACTGCGAGACTTGTCCTTGGCCTCCAGCCCTGAAATCTCTTCATTGGCTCCCGGTGGCTGCAAGGGATAGATTCAAGACCCTCTGCATTGTCCACACGGCTTTCTGGGGCCTGGGTCCACAATACCTTCAACTCTCCCTCCGTTAATACCTTCCCCACTCGAGCTCTTCGTTCCTCCACCTCCAAGTCCCTCAGGTTCAGTCGCTTCTCCAAGCAACGAGATGGGGGCAGATCGCCTTCCGCTGCTGGGGCTTCCCTCTGGAACAGCCTCCCTGCCACTCTGAAAATTGAGGAGAACCATCTCCGGTTCCGGAAGCACCTCAAGACCTTCCGCTTTGCTCCTGCCTTGGCTCTTCCTCTCCCCGGCTGATCCGTCTGCTTTGGCTCTGTGCACCTGGCTACCCTCGGATTTCGGGCCCAGGTCCCTGGCCACTCACCCGCACTGCCTCCTGGCAACCCTTGCACTTGGGTCTGTATCTGTAACCCTACAGCCCCCTAACCTGCACTTACCAGACACCCCTTGTCTGCGCTTTACACCTCGCACTTGCCACCCTGCTGGCTGCACTATCAGTTGTTGTTGTTTTTATCCCTTGCTCAGCCCTTTCCACCTCACTCCCCACTCCCCTGCACCCCCCCCCCCCGCACTTGCACGCTCTCAATGTCACTGGGCCTAGTAAGATCGCTGTATTATCCTCCCTTGCCTCGTCGCGCTCTGAAACACGTGTGTATGAGCGCCATACAAATAAAACAGCACATCATATCATATATCATAGCCGGAGTGGTTCTATGTTTTTGGAGCTCGATGCCCGCACACTTTGCCTATGGGAATGGGGACCACGGAAACCCCAGTGCCAGTGCTTCCGTGAAACTCTGTGGGCGGGTGCTGGTCCGCCCGGCAGGTCTGACCTGCTGTACTTTGCAAAACCGGAAACAATGGCGCCGGTAAGCTTACCAGCAGTGTTGTTTCCAGACCAGCACGGTCAGCATGAGGCCCAAAGTCTCTTATTTCAGAGGGCACCATGCAACACGACAAACATTAAAGTTCCTTTCTTCTTAGGATTTCACATACACAACTTCTTTGGTGATTTACTGTTCGCCCCTGATAAACAAGAAGGATTTGTGGCCCCACTGGGCTAGATGTCTGGGGGAAAGCGAGCCTGGCATTCTGGCCCCTGCCCCGAGCGCCTGACAAACGCCACGCTTTGCCCTTGACGGGCTTTGCCCTGACGGGCAAAATTCCCAGCACACCCCACTGGGCGCAGCACCCGAGCAAGTTAGAGTGAGGTTAGAGAGAGGGGGGGGGGGGGCCTCGGCCTGCCCACCAAGGCACTAACAAAAACACATTTAAAAAGGTGAAATGAGCCACTCTGGGTTTCATACCTCGAGCCTTTCTTTCTTGAAATCAAACGGTTCATGCCTCCCAGCACCCCTTGCACTTCCCTTAGGGTAATGAGTGGAATCCCCAGGCAGATCCCTCCCCTCACCTGCCATTCTCCCAACATGGTGTACAATGTATCTATCTCAGTGAGAGGGCCTGGCAGTGGCAAAGTAAGAAAGTGAAATGGGCAGCTGTCTGCAGAGGCCAGTGGTAGGAGTGTGGGGGAGGAGGCCATGTTGTGCCTGGCCACTCTGCGTGCCTCGAACCCCGAATGGGTGCAAAGGGTAAATAAATCAGAAAGCCTGCCCCTTGGCGAGAGCGAGAAGCCCTAGCGCACTGGAGGGGATTCGGCCCGGACCCTGGCCTGGTAGCCAGGCATATTCCAGCGCTCCTCATAGCTGCGATGCAGCAACCGGGCAGAAGGCACGGCCATGTGGGCAGAGGACACAGCCATGTGAAAGGTCTTACCCTGGGCATGGGATTTTGTTTTCTCATGCAGGTGCATTCTGGGCGCACACAAAGAATTGTCAAGTAGGATACAAAAATGCCATGTGCTTGCTCAGACCGCTTTCTCCATGCACACACAAGCGACATTCATAGGCGGGCCAGACTACAGTGCTTAAGCAGAGTGCAGATGAGCAGCTCGGTCGTGGATGTTGTGGGCGGCTCTTAAAAGAGCCTTTGGTGTTGGATCGAGAGGTGGGGTCCGGTGGGGTGGGTCTGCTCAACCCCCGAATCCGTACAGGGTGCGTCCCTGGCGCTTCAGGGCATAGACCACATCCATGGCAGTGACCGTCTTCCTCTTGGCGTGCTCGGTGTAGGTGACGGCGTCCCGGATCACGTTCTCCAGGAAGACCTTCAGCACACCCCGGGTCTCCTCGTAGATGAGGCCGGAGATGCGCTTGACTCCACCACGGCGGGCCAGGCGGCGGATGGCGGGCTTGGTGATGCCCTGGATGTTGTCTCGCAGGACTTTCCTGTGCCTCTTGGCGCCGCCTTTGCCGAGCCCTTTCCCTCCTTTGCCGCGTCCAGACATGGTGACTCTTCTCTTCTTCACAAGCGAGCGGAGAATGAGGGTGCGCCTCCCGAGCCGCTGCTTATATGCACCCGGGGGGCGGACCAGAGGGAGGGCGGACCGGAGGGAGGGCTGCCGGCGGTCGTGCGCAGCACGGTCTGCGCAGGTCCCGGTGGGCGGGGAGACGGCAGCATTTCGAAATGCCCGCGCTTTTTCGGCCGTTGCTTCGGTCGGCCGCCTTTGTCTCCTGGCTGGGGTAGGAGAGCTTGCCAAGCAAAGAGCCTCGCAGCCAGCCAGCCAGCCGCCTCTTTTGATGGCTTAGGGGCACACACCATGATGTCGACACCCCTGCCCCTGCTGGCGAGTTGCTCCCAAGCTAAGATTCAAATGCCACTCTTATTACGAGGGGCACCCTGCACCCAGAGAACCCCTGCCCACGACACAGACCTGGCATGGTGCGTAAATAAGGCCTGTGGCTACCCTGGGGGGCGCCCTGCAGGTGAAGAAGTAACACAAAAAACAGTCACCAGCGGGCGTGTCAGTGGTGCCTCCCTCCGTCGCCCAGGACTGGAGGGCCTTCCATGCCACGGAGAAGCCCTGTGAAATATGGGGCCAACGGGACGTTTGGCTTTTGCCTTTGAAGCAAAAGCTCGCCCGAGCTACGAGCGTAGCCAAGCGAAGAGCAGGAGCGGAATCGAGCAGCTCGTTCATGACAATGTGGCGGCTCTTAAAAGAGCCTTTGTGGTGTTTTAGTGCGGTTGCGGTGCTGCTGTGCCTCAAGCCCTCTCGCCCCGGATGCGGCGGGCCAGCTGAATGTCCTTGGGCATGATGGTGACCCTCTTGGCGTGGATGGCGCAAAGGTTGGTGTCCTCAAAGAGCCCAACCAGGTAGGCCTCGCTGGCCTCCTGCAGTGCCATGACGGCCGAGCTCTGGAAGCGCAGGTCGGTCTTGAAATCCTGGGCGATTTCTCTCACCAGGCGCTGGAAGGGCAGCTTTCGGATGAGCAGCTCGGTGGATTTCTGGTAGCGGCGGATCTCCCTCAGAGCCACAGTGCCGGGACGGTAGCGGTGAGGTTTCTTAACGCCGCCAGTGGCGGGGGCGCTCTTACGGGCAGCCTTTGTGGCCAGCTGCTTGCGAGGCGCCTTGCCTCCGGTGGACTTGCGGGCGGTCTGCTTAGTACGGGCCATGGCAGCGCTGTGAGATCTGCTTTCTCTCTTCGAGATACAGTGCGGAGCGACGGCGCTTGTTCTTCTTCTTGCTGATAGCTTTTTATCCATCAGCGGTGATTTTTGGATACCGAGGCTTGAGCCTCATTACTCCATCTTCTCGGGTTGAGTGTGTAGTCGTGGTTTGTATTCTTCTTGGTCTGTGTGGTCTTGTCACAGTAGGGCTGGTTTCACAGGGTCTTCGCAGTGATGGGCCGCGGGTAGCGGTCGAAGGGGTTTGCAGTGGTGGCAGTGAGTCTTCTGATCAGAGGGTTCGGGTTCTGATCCAGTTCTTGGCAGAAGTTCTTACTCAGCTTCGCTAGATGTTCATCCAACATCTCGATGTCCAGGTCTCTGTGAAGGTCTGCTATCCTTGTGAAGATTGGAGCTCCAGACGATATCCGCAGGGCCTTGTTCTGGACTAACTGAAGACTCTTCCGGTGTCGCTCATGGCAGGTCATCCATGCTGGGGAGGCATAAGTCAGGGTTGGTCTGATGATCGCCTTGTAGACGTTGATCTTTGTCCGGAGGGGCATGGACTTGCTCTTCAGGAGTGGGTACAGCGCTGCCATCTTTCATGTTGCCTTCTGCTGAGTATTCTCGATGTGGCTTTCCCAGTTGAGTTTGCTATCCAGGGTCACACCGAGGTGGCGGCTGCTGCTCTCCCATTTGATGGTCTCCCCGTTGAGGCTGATGTGTGGGTGCTCCTTGATCTTCTTTCTGGTGAACAGCGTTGCAGTTGTCTTGCTGGTGTTGAGTTCTATCCGCCAGTCGCTGTACCACTTTGCGATGGTATCCAATGAAGCTTGCAGGTTCTTCGCCACTTCCTTTTCGCTGAATGACTGGGAGATGACTGCAACATCGTCTGCATACAGCGCCAGGTTCGTCTTGTGGAGATCTGTCGGGATGTCGTTGGTGAAGAGGTTGAACAGGAAGGGTCCGAGGTTCGATCCCTGTGGCACGCCTGCTCGGATGGGATGTGAAGAGGACATCTCAGACCGCATGGCGACATGGAAGGTGCGGCCTCCCAGGTAGCTTGCAATCGTCTTCACCAGGTAGTTCGGAAATCCCAGGCCAATCATCTTGTGCAGCAGTCCCTTGTGCCAGACTCGGTCGAATGCTTTGGCTACATCCAGGAAGACGATTCCTGTGGACTTCTTGATGTTGAATCCGTGGCTGATGGTGTCCACCACTCTCAGTAGCTGATGAGTCGTTGCATGCTCCTTTCGAAATCCAAACTGTTCCTTTGCTAGTAGATTTCTTTCGGAGGTGAAGTCGCTGAGTCGAGCGAGGAGGACCTTCTCCAGGAGCTTCGATAATCCAGAAAGCAGGCTGATGGGGCGGTAGTTTGCTGGATCCCTCAGTGGTTTGCCGGCCTTTGGAAAAACGATGACCCTTGCTTCTTTCCAGGAACTCGGGAAGTGCTGGAGCCTCATGCATGCATTGAAGATCTCTCTGAGATGTTCCATTGATGCTGGTGGGAGGTTCTTGATTGCCAGGTTGGTTATTCCGTCGCTCCCCGGTGCCTTGCCGTTCGCCAGCTTTTCTGCAAGTCCTGCTACCTCAGAGCTTGTGCACTCCTTGAATGTCTTCTGCTCCCAGCCCGGTTCCGTGATCTGTGAGGTACTTCTCAACGGCTTCCTCCACTCCGTCTGAGAGCCTACTTACCTTGTTCGGGGTGAACGAAGCCTCCAGTGTCTCGGCAAGGACCTCTGCCTTATCCTTGTTGCTGCATGCGAGGTGGGTTCGTCCCTGGATTGGTGGGCTTGGCTCCTTCTTTCCAGTCAGGGGACGAGTCATTCTCCACACCGAGTTGTCCGCCTCCTTCAGCTTGGCTGTTGCTGACTCCCACTTCTCTCCACGGTGCTGTCGGATCTGTTCCCGCAGGAGTCTTGTGAGCGTGTTGTACTTCTGCAGGAGATCAGGTGTGCGGAGCTTCTGCCACTGTCGTCGAGCGCGGTTCTTGTCGGCGATTGACTGTTGGATGCCTCTCGGTAGGTCGTAGATGGAACATCTGGTTGTCTTCTGCTTCGGAACACTGCTCTTGATTGCCTCCTGGACTGCTGTCGTGAAGTCTTCCACAGCCCTGTTGATATCATCCATGGTGCTCAGCGGGGTTGGAGTGACCATTCTGTTCAGCTCTTCTTTGAAGCGGCTCCAGTCAGCTCTTCTGAAGTTGTACTTCTCGGCCTGCTGGTAGGGTTCCATCTCATCTCCCACAGTGATTGCTACTGGATTGTGGTCCGAGGTCAGCTCCACCAGTGTTTCCAGCTCCACAGAGTGTTGCAGGTTCTTCAGTATCACGATGTCCAGCACATCTGGGTTGTGGCTTGCTACACCTGGGTAGTGCGTGGGCTCAGTCGGGCCTGCTACCACACAGTCGTTCTTCCTGGAATATGCCAGCAGTGTCCGTCCCCTCTGGTTGGCAGTCCTGGAGTTCCAGCATCGGTGCTTGGCATTGAGGTCTCCTCCGATGAGTGTCGGAACCGTCGAGTCCAGCAAAGCATCCAGGTCTCGGAGATCCAGCTTTGCTTTCGGGGGGCAGTAGGTTGCGATCAGTCGGAGTGGTCCTGTTGCAGTCTTGACTTGCACTCCAGTGGCTTCAATGCTTCTGAGGGGTGGGAGTGCAATCTCATGGTGGTCGATCGTCGTCTTCACTATCACTGCTGTCCCCCCTCCTTTGGCTCCTGTAGGTCGGTCGGTCCGGTACACTCTGTGGTTCGCCAGGCTCAGCTTCTGGTTTCCTTGCAGGTGGGTTTCTGAAAGCAAGGCAGCACTCACCTTTCTTGTTTCCATCAGGTGAAGGAGTTCGTCTGTCTTCTTCTGAATACCGTTGGCATTCCACATCACGATGGCGCAGCTTGGTTTAGATGGCATGTTGCTTCGTCTTTTCGCCCTGGAATACGCTCAGGATGAGCTGTGCCACCGTCGTCATGGCGGGGTCGATGTTGAGCCCTGCAACAAAAGCTGCGATCTTCACGATGATGTTCTTCCAGTCGATGGAGCTCGCACTTACCTCTTCCTGTGCTGAGGTGGTTGCTTGCGGCGGGTTCGGTGGTGGATTTAGGACTCCAGCGTAGCTCAGCCCGGATGTTGTGGGTGTCGTCTGGGTCTTCGCAGGGCCATGGCCTGGTGGCGGGCGAGATGGGTGGGTCCTCTGTGCGGCCGCTGTTGGTTTTGGCTCCTGACGATGTGCAGGTCTTTGGTGCGGTTGGCGTTGTCCGCTGCTCCTCTGAGAGTCATTTGTAGTAGTTGGAGAGTTCCGTGGAGCTTGCAGTGGTTGTTGTGGTGCCCTCCTCTGCTGCTCATCCTGTTTAGCCTTCGTAAGGGCTGGGCATCCGCGGTAGCTGGCAGGGTGAGGCCCCTTGCAGTTGGCGCAGGTTGCCGGATCTGTTCGGGCTCGGGTGCAGTTTTTCGATGTGTGGTTCTCTCCACATCGCACGCAGCGTGGGTCCTGGTGGCAGAAGGCAGATGTGTGGCCAATCCGCTGGCAGTTGAAACACATGATCGGTCCTCTTCTGCCCTTTGGTGCTTCAGTGGTAACTATGCAGCTGCACAGCCGTGTGAGCTTTGTCAGGTCCGCTGGTTTTCCATCGCTGGTTTGTGCAAGGGTGGCAACAAATAGCGGGAATTTCTTGCTCTTGTCGGCTGGCGAGGTCAGCTGGACAACACTCTTCACTGGGAGACCCTGTTCTGGGAGACCCTGTTCTGCGAGTTGATCTGTGATGTCTTCCACGCTGGTGTTAGTCGGCAGGCCACGGACCACAAACCTCTGAGACCTCACTCGCTCCAGTGGGAATGTGTAGTACTGCAGTTTCTGTACTGTGAAGGCATCTGTCACGCTCTTGTAGTCCTCTACTGTGGTGAGCGAGATCTTCATGTGCTCACCATGAGGCTTGAGGGTGAAGCTTGGTTTGGCGCACAGGTGTTTCAGCATGTCAACCAGGTCCTTGTGGGTCTGCAAGCTCTTCACAAACACTGGGGGGATCCGGGTCTTCTTTGGTGGTGGGGTTGTCTGCTCGTCCTCTGTGTTGCCAGGTTCTGTGGTCAGCTGTTCGTGCTCCAGAATGCCATACTTGTTGCTGGTGCTCACACCTGTAGCAGATGGTTCAGTCAGGGTCTTCTTCCACTTCTGATGTGATGCACCCGGTGACGCCCTTTCATTGGTCTTTCGCTTGTGAGAGACCGGTTCGAACCCTTCCATCTCGACCTCGGTGTCCAGGAGGTGGGATGTTTCTGACATCTGGGCCGCCATGATGATCAATCTAGGAGAAAACTGGGGAGAAAATTGGAGAGAAAACAGGAAAGGATAGGAGAAAGAGGGAGAAAATGTAGAGTGCTCTTATCAGAGCAGTTTCTTTTAAATCCAAACTGCTCTTTGTAAGAACCAGCTCAGCAGGTGTGCCCTAAAAAGGACAGTTTTGGGGTGCACACGGTGTGCAAAAAGCTCCTTTGCAGAATTGTAGACCGACTCCTGAAGATTGCTCTTCAGGGGGGAAATCGGGCTAATCAAGCGCCACTTGCCGCCACAAGGTGGAGGCAAAGACCGCTTAAACGGCCCTTCTGTTTAGAGAAGGCCCGGCTCACTGCAGCTGCCGCAGCATCGCCCGATCGGCTGTGAGCTCACAAGCGAGCTCCGACGGGAGAGACAGTAAAACAGCTGTGCGGAGCGACCGCGGGGAGCTGCCATATAAAGACCAAGGTCTCCGCTGATTGGCTGAGGCAACAGCAGGTGCCGGTTTTTAAAAAAAAAAAAAAAAAAGCCTGCGCTGTGGTTGGCCAGTGTCGGAAGGCACGGCTATGAAACGCAGACACAGGGCGGGAGGCCTTCGATTGGCTAGCCAAACAATCCAGAACCAAAAAGCAAAAAGCGACTGGCAAAGGTTGGGCTCAGCCTTTTATGAGACGCTGTTGAGAGATAAAACAGGAACACCACTCATTCCCCCCCCTTCCCCCCCAGCCCGCGCTTGCCGCATTTAAACCTGCCATCACCAGCCTTCAGAATAGGGGCAACCCGAGAGCGGCGAATCAGCCTGTGAAGTCTGCCCCCGCTACACACACGCCCCGTGTGCTGACATTTCCCCACCACCCTCATCCTCATCATCGTTTGCCAGGCGGCCTCATGGCAGCGCCTCCAAACACACACCACGGTTAAAGGGTTAATGATGAGGCATGCCCTCTGGGGCGCAAACACCCCTCTCATCACACGCCAACCAGCCCCCCTCCCCGCCCCGCCCCTCCTCCCTCCCATCAGTGCAGTGCACGATGCCAGAATGACTCAACTGCTGTGGGCGTATAGGTGGGAGCGAACTGCCCACGGTCACACGTGGCATCCGGGGCGAGTGGAGACTCTCGCCACGGGCCTGGTGCGTTTTGGCTTTCAAACATGCGGTTGTATCGCAGTACACGTCAGGCAGAGGCATGAGCTAGCTCGCTTTCAGATACTGTGGGCGGCTCTTAAAAGAGCCTTTGGGTTTTGTTTTGTTTTTTCCAAGGTCTCGGCGAAAGCCTCTACTTCTTCTTGGGTGCAGCATGTTTGGGCTTTGCCGCTTTGGGTTTGACGGCCTTGGGCTTCACGACCTTGGCTGGGCTCTTCTTTGCCACTTTCGCCTTCACGGCTTTGGCTTTTGCGGGGCTCTTGGCGGCCTTCTTGGCTGGAGCAGCTTTGGGCTTTTTAGGGCTCTTGGCTGCTGCCGGTTTCTTCACCTTCTTGGGACTCTTCTTGGCTCCGGCGGGAGCCTTTTTGGGTTTCTTGGCAGCACCGGCAGCCTTCTTTGCTGCGGGCGTCTTGCTCTTCACCGCAGCTTTCTTGGCCGCCTTCTCCTTGCCCTGCGACTGCTTCTTGTTGAGCTTGAAGGATCCAGAGGCCCCGCTGCCCTTGAGCTGGGCTAGGGCTCCTTTGCTCACCAGGCTCTTGACGGCAAGCTTGAGTCTGCCGTTGTTCTTGTCCACGTCGTATCCCTGGGCGCTCAGAGCCTTCTTGAGGCCAGCCAGGGAGACTCCCTTCCTCTCAGTGCAGGCAGCCACGGCCTTGAGGACGAGGTCGGACACGCTGGGCCCAGTGGGCTTTTTGGCCTTGGCAGCGCCAGCTGCTCTCTTCGGCTTCTTCTTGGTAGCGGCGACGGCAGCGGCAGCGGGTTCCGCCGGCGGAGCCACGGCAGCGGGAGCAGTTTCAGCCATTGTTCTGCAGGAGGACTCGCTCAGCGCTCACAGATCAGTAATGGGCAGCACGGCAAGCGACGTGCATATATATAGGGAGGAGCCTCCATCTGATTGGTCCATAGAAGGGGAGGCCGGGCCCAGCCACGGCACCGTCCCTGCCAAAGACACACTGTGTTTCCTCCGCTTGAATAATCCATTTTTTAAAAGTTACCCGCGTGCATTTATTTCATTTTCCGCCTGTCAACAGGACCGCATCATCTCCCAGCTCTTATCCAAAGGTATCTTCCCCTTGGCAGGGCCCCGACTCCCTTGTAAGAGTCTTGCAAAGCCGGCATCCTGCCGTCAGCTCAGACACCAACATGAGCAAACTTTGTTTTCCGCTTCATACTCCACCTCTCTTCCTCACCTCCCTGGCATAACAGCGCGAGCATTTACTTTTTCACTTCTTTTCCTACAGTGCCCGATAGAGTCTACTCTTCTCACCTTCTGTGGACCAAAGAAAAAGCACACTGAAGAGGAAGGAGATAACACAGCTCTGCCTGTGTTAGCCAAGCCTACAAAACGCCCCTTCAAATGCACATAGGGCTTGCCCACCGCATTGCTGCTCCCTGCTCCAAATTTCAGTGCTATGCTAGTGACACTCAGCTTGTTTTCAGGCTTCCCTCCGCCGCCTCTTCTCCCTCCCTCCCTCTTCTCTGTCTGTCTGTCTGTCTGTCATCCAGGAGTGGTGTGCCGCCAATGAGCTCTGCCTTAATGCCAGTAAGACGGAGATTCTCCTCATCGGCACACCTGCACCCTCCTTTCCTGTCACTCTCTGGCCGGCCTCCCTTGGCCCTCTTCCTGCTCCCACCTGTGAGGCTAAGAACCCCGGGGTCATCTTCGACTCCACACTCTCCGCCTCTCCTCACATCTCTGGGCGTCTCTAAGAAGTCTAACTATCAACCGCACCTCCTCAGAGGTGTATTCTTCCTTTCCTCTCCTTCCCCCAGAAGCTTACTGTCTCTAGAGCTCTGGTTCTCTCTAGGCTAGACTACTGCAACAGCCTCTTACTAAATCTGCCTGCTCCTACTCTCCGCCCTCTGCAAATCATCCAGAACAGGACTGCGAGACTTGTCCTTGGCCTCCAGCCCTGAAATCTCTTCATTGGCTCCCGGTGGCTGCAAGGGATAGATTCAAGACCCTCTGCATTGTCCACACGGCTTTCTGGGGCCTGGGTCCACAATACCTTCAACTCTCCCTCCGTTAATACCTTCCCCACTCGAGCTCTTCGTTCCTCCACCTCCAAGTCCCTCAGGTTCAGTCGCTTCTCCAAGCAACGAGATGGGGGCAGATCGCCTTCCGCTGCTGGGGCTTCCCTCTGGAACAGCCTCCCTGCCACTCTGAAAATTGAGGAGAACCATCTCCGGTTCCGGAAGCACCTCAAGACCTTCCGCTTTGCTCCTGCCTTGGCTCTTCCTCTCCCCGGCTGATCCGTCTGCTTTGGCTCTGTGCACCTGGCTACCCTCGGATTTCGGGCCCAGGTCCCTGGCCACTCACCCGCACTGCCTCCTGGCAACCCTTGCACTTGGGTCTGTATCTGTAACCCTACAGCCCCCTAACCTGCACTTACCAGACACCCCTTGTCTGCGCTTTACACCTCGCACTTGCCACCCTGCTGGCTGCACTATCAGTTGTTGTTGTTTTTATCCCTTGCTCAGCCCTTTCCACCTCACTCCCCACTCCCCTGCACCCCCCCCCCGCACTTGCACGCTCTCAATGTCACTGGGCCTAGTAAGATCGCTGTATTATCCTCCCTTGCCTCGTCGCGCTCTGAAACACGTGTGTATGAGCGCCATACAAATAAAACAGCACATCATATCATATATCATAGCCGGAGTGGTTCTATGTTTTTGGAGCTCGATGCCCGCACACTTTGCCTATGGGAATGGGGACCACGGAAACCCCAGTGCCAGTGCTTCCGTGAAACTCTGTGGGCGGGTGCTGGTCCGCCCGGCAGGTCTGACCTGCTGTACTTTGCAAAACCGGAAACAATGGCGCCGGTAAGCTTACCAGCAGTGTTGTTTCCAGACCAGCACGGTCAGCATGAGGCCCAAAGTCTCTTATTTCAGAGGGCACCATGCAACACGACAAACATTAAAGTTCCTTTCTTCTTAGGATTTCACATACACAACTTCTTTGGTGATTTACTGTTCGCCCCTGATAAACAAGAAGGATTTGTGGCCCCACTGGGCTAGATGTCTGGGGGAAAGCGAGCCTGGCATTCTGGCCCCTGCCCCGAGCGCCTGACAAACGCCACGCTTTGCCCTTGACGGGCTTTGCCCTGACGGGCAAAATTCCCAGCACACCCCACTGGGCGCAGCACCCGAGCAAGTTAGAGTGAGGTTAGAGAGAGGGGGGGGGGGGCCTCGGCCTGCCCACCAAGGCACTAACAAAAACACATTTAAAAAGGTGAAATGAGCCACTCTGGGTTTCATACCTCGAGCCTTTCTTTCTTGAAATCAAACGGTTCATGCCTCCCAGCACCCCTTGCACTTCCCTTAGGGTAATGAGTGGAATCCCCAGGCAGATCCCTCCCCTCACCTGCCATTCTCCCAACATGGTGTACAATGTATCTATCTCAGTGAGAGGGCTTGGCAGTGGCAAAGTAAGAAAGTGAAATGGGCAGCTGTCTGCAGAGGCCAGTGGTAGGAGTGTGGGGGAGGAGGCCATGTTGTGCCTGGCCACTCTGCGTGCCTCGAACCCCGAATGGGTGCAAAGGGTAAATAAATCAGAAAGCCTGCCCCTTGGCGAGAGCGAGAAGCCCTAGCGCACTGGAGGGGATTCGGCCCGGACCCTGGCCTGGTAGCCAGGCATATTCCAGCGCTCCTCATAGCTGCGATGCAGCAACCGGGCAGAAGGCACGGCCATGTGGGCAGAGGACACAGCCATGTGAAAGGTCTTACCCTGGGCATGGGATTTTGTTTTCTCATGCAGGTGCATTCTGGGCGCACACAAAGAATTGTCAAGTAGGATACAAAAATGCCATGTGCTTGCTCAGACCGCTTTCTCCATGCACACACAAGCGACATTCATAGGCGGGCCAGACTACAGTGCTTAAGCAGAGTGCAGATGAGCAGCTCGGTCGTGGATGTTGTGGGCGGCTCTTAAAAGAGCCTTTGGTGTTGGATCGAGAGGTGGGGTCCGGTGGGGTGGGTCTGCTCAACCCCCGAATCCGTACAGGGTGCGTCCCTGGCGCTTCAGGGCATAGACCACATCCATGGCAGTGACCGTCTTCCTCTTGGCGTGCTCGGTGTAGGTGACGGCGTCCCGGATCACGTTCTCCAGGAAGACCTTCAGCACACCCCGGGTCTCCTCGTAGATGAGGCCGGAGATGCGCTTGACTCCACCACGGCGGGCCAGGCGGCGGATGGCGGGCTTGGTGATGCCCTGGATGTTGTCTCGCAGGACTTTCCTGTGCCTCTTGGCGCCGCCTTTGCCGAGCCCTTTCCCTCCTTTGCCGCGTCCAGACATGGTGACTCTTCTCTTCTTCACAAGCGAGCGGAGAATGAGGGTGCGCCTCCCGAGCCGCTGCTTATATGCACCCGGGGGGCGGACCAGAGGGAGGGCGGACCGGAGGGAGGGCTGCCGGCGGTCGTGCGCAGCACGGTCTGCGCAGGTCCCGGTGGGCGGGGAGACGGCAGCATTTCGAAATGCCCGCGCTTTTTCGGCCGTTGCTTCGGTCGGCCGCCTTTGTCTCCTGGCTGGGGTAGGAGAGCTTGCCAAGCAAAGAGCCTCGCAGCCAGCCAGCCAGCCGCCTCTTTTGATGGCTTAGGGGCACACACCATGATGTCGACACCCCT
Source organism: Ambystoma mexicanum (assembly GCF_040938575.1). Lineage (NCBI taxonomy): Eukaryota > Metazoa > Chordata > Amphibia > Caudata > Ambystomatidae > Ambystoma > Ambystoma mexicanum. Next base: position 332,907,177 of record NC_090938.1, read on the forward strand.
GCCCCTGCTGGCGAGTTGCTCCCAAGCTAAGATTCAAATGCCACTCTTATTACGAGGGGCACCCTGCACCCAGAGAACCCCTGCCCACGACACAGACCTGGCATGGTGCGTAAATAAGGCCTGTGGCTACCCTGGGGGGCGCCCTGCAGGTGAAGAAGTAACACAAAAAACAGTCACCAGCGGGCGTGTCAGGGGTGCCTCCCTCCGTCGCCCAGGACTGGAGGGCCTTCCATGCCACGGAGAAGCCCTGTGAAATATGGGGCCAACGGGACGTTTGGCTTTTGCCTTTGAAGCAAAAGCTCGCCCGAGCTACGAGCGTAGCCAAGCGAAGAGCAGGAGCGGAATCGAGCAGCTCGTTCATGACAATGTGGCGGCTCTTAAAAGAGCCTTTGTGGTGTTTTAGTGCGGTTGCGGTGCTGCTGTGCCTCAAGCCCTCTCGCCCCGGATGCGGCGGGCCAGCTGAATGTCCTTGGGCATGATGGTGACCCTCTTGGCGTGGATGGCGCAAAGGTTGGTGTCCTCAAAGAGCCCAACCAGGTAGGCCTCGCTGGCCTCCTGCAGTGCCATGACGGCCGAGCTCTGGAAGCGCAGGTCGGTCTTGAAATCCTGGGCGATTTCTCTCACCAGGCGCTGGAAGGGCAGCTTTCGGATGAGCAGCTCGGTGGATTTCTGGTAGCGGCGGATCTCCCTCAGAGCCACAGTGCCGGGACGGTAGCGGTGAGGTTTCTTAACGCCGCCAGTGGCGGGGGCGCTCTTACGGGCAGCCTTTGTGGCCAGCTGCTTGCGAGGCGCCTTGCCTCCGGTGGACTTGCGGGCGGTCTGCTTAGTACGGGCCATGGCAGCGCTGTGAGATCTGCTTTCTCTCTTCGAGATACAGTGCGGAGCGACGGCGCTTGTTCTTCTTCTTGCTGATAGCTTTTTATCCATCAGCGGTGATTTTTGGATACCGAGGCTTGAGCCTCATTACTCCATCTTCTCGGGTTGAGTGTGTAGTCGTGGTTTGTATTCTTCTTGGTCTGTGTGGTCTTGTCACAGTAGGGCTGGTTTCACAGGGTCTTCGCAGTGATGGGCCGCGGGTAGCGGTCGAAGGGGTTTGCAGTGGTGGCAGTGAGTCTTCTGATCAGAGGGTTCGGGTTCTGATCCAGTTCTTGGCAGAAGTTCTTACTCAGCTTCGCTAGATGTTCATCCAACATCTCGATGTCCAGGTCTCTGTGAAGGTCTGCTATCCTTGTGAAGATTGGAGCTCCAGACGATATCCGCAGGGCCTTGTTCTGGACTAACTGAAGACTCTTCCGGTGTCGCTCATGGCAGGTCATCCATGCTGGGGAGGCATAAGTCAGGGTTGGTCTGATGATCGCCTTGTAGACGTTGATCTTTGTCCGGAGGGGCATGGACTTGCTCTTCAGGAGTGGGTACAGCGCTGCCATCTTTCATGTTGCCTTCTGCTGAGTATTCTCGATGTGGCTTTCCCAGTTGAGTTTGCTATCCAGGGTCACACCGAGGTGGCGGCTGCTGCTCTCCCATTTGATGGTCTCCCCGTTGAGGCTGATGTGTGGGTGCTCCTTGATCTTCTTTCTGGTGAACAGCGTTGCAGTTGTCTTGCTGGTGTTGAGTTCTATCCGCCAGTCGCTGTACCACTTTGCGATGGTATCCAATGAAGCTTGCAGGTTCTTCGCCACTTCCTTTTCGCTGAATGACTGGGAGATGACTGCAACATCGTCTGCATACAGCGCCAGGTTCGTCTTGTGGAGATCTGTCGGGATGTCGTTGGTGAAGAGGTTGAACAGGAAGGGTCCGAGGTTCGATCCCTGTGGCACGCCTGCTCGGATGGGATGTGAAGAGGACATCTCAGACCGCATGGCGACATGGAAGGTGCGGCCTCCCAGGTAGCTTGCAATCGTCTTCACCAGGTAGTTCGGAAATCCCAGGCCAATCATCTTGTGCAGCAGTCCCTTGTGCCAGACTCGGTCGAATGCTTTGGCTACATCCAGGAAGACGATTCCTGTGGACTTCTTGATGTTGAATCCGTGGCTGATGGTGTCCACCACTCTCAGTAGCTGATGAGTCGTTGCATGCTCCTTTCGAAATCCAAACTGTTCCTTTGCTAGTAGATTTCTTTCGGAGGTGAAGTCGCTGAGTCGAGCGAGGAGGACCTTCTCCAGGAGCTTCGATAATCCAGAAAGCAGGCTGATGGGGCGGTAGTTTGCTGGATCCCTCAGTGGTTTGCCGGCCTTTGGAAAAACGATGACCCTTGCTTCTTTCCAGGAACTCGGGAAGTGCTGGAGCCTCATGCATGCATTGAAGATCTCTCTGAGATGTTCCATTGATGCTGGTGGGAGGTTCTTGATTGCCAGGTTGGTTATTCCGTCGCTCCCCGGTGCCTTGCCGTTCGCCAGCTTTTCTGCAAGTCCTGCTACCTCAGAGCTTGTGCACTCCTTGATGTCTTCTGCTCCCAGCCCGGTTCCGTGATCTGTGAGGTACTTCTCAACGGCTTCCTCCACTCCGTCTGAGAGCCTACTTACCTTGTTCGGGGTGAACGAAGCCTCCAGTGTCTCGGCAAGGACCTCTGCCTTATCCTTGTTGCTGCATGCGAGGTGGGTTCGTCCCTGGATTGGTGGGCTTGGCTCCTTCTTTCCAGTCAGGGGACGAGTCATTCTCCACACCGAGTTGTCCGCCTCCTTCAGCTTGGCTGTTGCTGACTCCCACTTCTCTCCACGGTGCTGTCGGATCTGTTCCCGCAGGAGTCTTGTGAGCGTGTTGTACTTCTGCAGGAGATCAGGTGTGCGGAGCTTCTGCCACTGTCGTCGAGCGCGGTTCTTGTCGGCGATTGACTGTTGGATGCCTCTCGGTAGGTCGTAGATGGAACATCTGGTTGTCTTCTGCTTCGGAACACTGCTCTTGATTGCCTCCTGGACTGCTGTCGTGAAGTCTTCCACAGCCCTGTTGATATCATCCATGGTGCTCAGCGGGGTTGGAGTGACCATTCTGTTCAGCTCTTCTTTGAAGCGGCTCCAGTCAGCTCTTCTGAAGTTGTACTTCTCGGCCTGCTGGTAGGGTTCCATCTCATCTCCCACAGTGATTGCTACTGGATTGTGGTCCGAGGTCAGCTCCACCAGTGTTTCCAGCTCCACAGAGTGTTGCAGGTTCTTCAGTATCACGATGTCCAGCACATCTGGGTTGTGGCTTGCTACACCTGGAATACGCCAGCAGTGTCCGTCCCCTCTGGTTGGCAGTCCTGGAGTTCCAGCATCGGTGCTTGGCATTGAGGTCTCCTCCGATGAGTGTCGGAACCGTCGAGTCCAGCAAAGCATCCAGGTCTCGGAGATCCAGCTTTGCTTTCGGGGGGCAGTAGGTTGCGATCAGTCGGAGTGGTCCTGTTGCAGTCTTGACTTGCACTCCAGTGGCTTCAATGCTTCTGAGGGGTGGGAGTGCAATCTCATGGTGGTCGATCGTCGTCTTCACTATCACTGCTGTCCCCCCTCCTTTGGCTCCTGTAGGTCGGTCGGTCCGGTACACTCTGTGGTTCGCCAGGCTCAGCTTCTGGTTTCCTTGCAGGTGGGTTTCTGAAAGCAAGGCAGCACTCACCTTTCTTGTTTCCATCAGGTGAAGGAGTTCGTCTGTCTTCTTCTGAATACCGTTGGCATTCCACATCACGATGGCGCAGCTTGGTTTAGATGGCATGTTGCTTCGTCTTTTCGCCCTGGAATAGGCTCAGGATGAGCTGTGCCACCGTCGTCATGGCGGGGTCGATGTTGAGCCCTGCAACAAAAGCTGCGATCTTCACGATGATGTTCTTCCAGTCGATGGAGCTCGCACTTACCTCTTCCTGTGCTGAGGTGGTTGCTTGCGGCGGGTTCGGTGGTGGATTTAGGACTCCAGCGTAGCTCAGCCCGGATGTTGTGGGTGTCGTCTGGGTCTTGGCAGGGCCATGGCCTGGTGGCGGGCGAGATGGGTGGGTCCTCTGTGCGGCCGCTGTTGGTTTTGGCTCCTGACGATGTGCAGGTCTTTGGTGCGGTTGGCGTTGTCCGCTGCTCCTCTGAGAGTCATTTGTAGTAGTTGGAGAGTTCCGTGGAGCTTGCAGTGGTTGTTGTGGTGCCCTCCTCTGCTGCTCATCCTGTTTAGCCTTCGTAAGGGCTGGGCATCCGCGGTAGCTGGCAGGGTGAGGCCCCTTGCAGTTGGCGCAGGTTGCCGGATCTGTTCGGGCTCGGGTGCAGTTTTTCGATGTGTGGTTCTCTCCACATCGCACGCAGCGTGGGTCCTGGTGGCAGAAGGCAGATGTGTGGCCAATCCGCTGGCAGTTGAAACACATGATCGGTCCTCTTCTGCCCTTTGGTGCTTCAGTGGTAACTATGCAGCTGCACAGCCGTGTGAGCTTTGTCAGGTCCGCTGGTTTTCCATCGCTGGTTTGTGCAAGGGTGGCAACAAATAGCGGGAATTTCTTGCTCTTGTCGGCTGGCGAGGTCAGCTGGACAACACTCTTCACTGGGAGACCCTGTTCTGCGAGTTGATCTGTGATGTCTTCCACGCTGGTGTTAGTCGGCAGGCCACGGACCACAAACCTCTGAGACCTCACTCGCTCCAGTGGGAATGTGTAGTACTGCAGTTTCTGTACTGTGAAGGCATCTGTCACGCTCTTGTAGTCCTCTACTGTGGTGAGCGAGATCTTCATGTGCTCACCATGAGGCTTGAGGGTGAAGCTTGGTTTGGCGCACAGGTGTTTCAGCATGTCAACCAGGTCCTTGTGGGTCTGCAAGCTCTTCACAAACACTGGGGGGATCCGGGTCTTCTTTGGTGGTGGGGTTGTCTGCTCGTCCTCTGTGTTGCCAGGTTCTGTGGTCAGCTGTTCGTGCTCCAGAATGCCATACTTGTTGCTGGTGCTCACACCTGTAGCAGATGGTTCAGTCAGGGTCTTCTTCCACTTCTGATGTGATGCACCCGGTGACGCCCTTTCATTGGTCTTTCGCTTGTGAGAGACCGGTTCGAACCCTTCCATCTCGACCTCGGTGTCCAGGAGGTGGGATGTTTCTGACATCTGGGCCGCCATGATGATCAATCTAGGAGAAAACTGGGGAGAAAATTGGAGAGAAAACAGGAAAGGATAGGAGAAAGAGGGAGAAAATCTAGAGTGCTCTTATCAGAGCAGTTTCTTTTAAATCCAAACTGCTCTTTGTAAGAACCAGCTCAGCAGGTGTGCCCTAAAAAGGACAGTTTTGGGGTGCACACGGTGTGCAAAAAGCTCCTTTGCAGAATTGTAGACCGACTCCTGAAGATTGCTCTTCAGGGGGGAAATCGGGCTAATCAAGCGCCACTTGCCGCCACAAGGTGGAGGCAAAGACCGCTTAAACGGCCCTTCTGTTTAGAGAAGGCCCGGCTCACTGCAGCTGCCGCAGCATCGCCCGATCGGCTGTGAGCTCACAAGCGAGCTCCGACGGGAGAGACAGTAAAACAGCTGTGCGGAGCGACCGCGGGGAGCTGCCATATAAAGACCAAGGTCTCCGCTGATTGGCTGAGGCAACAGCAGGTGCCGGTTTTTAAAAAAAAAAAAAAAAAAAGCCTGCGCTGTGGTTGGCCAGTGTCGGAAGGCACGGCTATGAAACGCAGACACAGGGCGGGAGGCCTTCGATTGGCTAGCCAAACAATCCAGAACCAAAAAGCAAAAAGCGACTGGCAAAGGTTGGGCTCAGCCTTTTATGAGACGCTGTTGAGAGATAAAACAGGAACACCACTCATTCCCCCCCCTTCCCCCCCCAGCCCGCGCTTGCCGCATTTAAACCTGCCATCACCAGCCTTCAGAATAGGGGCAACCCGAGAGCGGCGAATCAGCCTGTGAAGTCTGCCCCCGCTACACACACGCCCCGTGTGCTGACATTTCCCCACCACCCTCATCCTCATCATCGTTTGCCAGGCGGCCTCATGGCAGCGCCTCCAAACACACACCACGGTTAAAGGGTTAATGATGAGGCATGCCCTCTGGGGCGCAAACACCCCTCTCATCACACGCCAACCAGCCCCCCTCCCCGCCCCGCCCCTCCTCACTCCCATCAGTGCAGTGCACGATGCCAGAATGACTCAACTGCTGTGGGCGTATAGGTGGGAGCGAACTGCCCACGGTCACACGTGGCATCCGGGGCGAGTGGAGACTCTCGCCACGGGCCTGGTGCGTTTTGGCTTTCAAACATGCGGTTGTATCGCAGTACACGTCAGGCAGAGGCATGAGCTAGCTCGCTTTCAGATACTGTGGGCGGCTCTTAAAAGAGCCTTTGGGTTTTGTTTTGTTTTTTCCAAGGTCTCGGCGAAAAGCCTCTACTTCTTCTTGGGTGCAGCATGTTTGGGCTTTGCCGCTTTGGGTTTGACGGCCTTGGGCTTCACGACCTTGGCTGGGCTCTTCTTTGCCACTTTCGCCTTCACGGCTTTGGCTTTTGCGGGGCTCTTGGCGGCCTTCTTGGCTGGAGCAGCTTTGGGCTTTTTAGGGCTCTTGGCTGCTGCCGGTTTCTTCACCTTCTTGGGACTCTTCTTGGCTCCGGCGGGAGCCTTTTTGGGTTTCTTGGCAGCACCGGCAGCCTTCTTTGCTGCGGGCGTCTTGCTCTTCACCGCAGCTTTCTTGGCCGCCTTCTCCTTGCCCTGCGACTGCTTCTTGTTGAGCTTGAAGGATCCAGAGGCCCCGCTGCCCTTGAGCTGGGCTAGGGCTCCTTTGCTCACCAGGCTCTTGACGGCAAGCTTGAGTCTGCCGTTGTTCTTGTCCACGTCGTATCCCTGGGCGCTCAGAGCCTTCTTGAGGCCAGCCAGGGAGACTCCCTTCCTCTCAGTGCAGGCAGCCACGGCCTTGAGGACGAGGTCGGACACGCTGGGCCCAGTGGGCTTTTTGGCCTTGGCAGCGCCAGCTGCTCTCTTCGGCTTCTTCTTGGTAGCGGCGACGGCAGCGGCAGCGGGTTCCGCCGGCGGAGCCACGGCAGCGGGAGCAGTTTCAGCCATTGTTCTGCAGGAGGACTCGCTCAGCGCTCACAGATCAGTAATGGGCAGCACGGCGCTTGTTCTTCTTCTTGCTGATAGATTTTTATCCATCAGCGGTGATTTTTTGGATACCGAGGCTTGAGCCTCATTACTCCATCTTCTCGGGTTGAGTGTGTAGTCGTGGGTTTGTATTCTTCTTGGTCTGTGTGGTCTTGTCACAGTAGGGCTGGTTTCACTGGGTCTTCGCAGTGATGGGCCGCGGGTAGCGGTCGAAGGGGTTTGCAGTGGTGGCAGTGAGTCTTCTGATCAGAGGGTTCGGGTTCTGATCCAGTTCTTGGCAGAAGTTCTTACTCAGCTTCGCTAGATGTTCATCCAACATCTCGATGTCCAGGTCTCTGTGAAGGTCTGCTATCCTTGTGAAGATTGGAGCTCCAGATGATATCCGCAGGGCCTTGTTCTGGACTATCTGAAGACTCTTCCGGTGTCGCTCATGGCAGGTCATCCATGCTGGTGAGGCATAAGTCAGGGTTGGTCTGATGATCGCCTTGTAGACGTTGATCTTTGTCCGGAGGGGCATGGACTTGCTCTTCAGGAGTGGGTACAGCGCTGCCATCTTTCCTGTTGCCTTCTGCTGAGTATTCTCGATGTGGCTTTCCCAGTTGAGTTTGCTGTCCAGGGTCACACCGAGGTAGCGGCTGCTGCTCTCCCATTTGATGGTCTCCCCGTTGAGCCTGATGTGTGGGTGCTCCTTGATCTTCTTTCTGGTGAACAGCGTTGCAGTTGTCTTGCTGGTGTTGAGTTCTATCCGCCAGTCGCTGTACCACTTTGCGATGGTATCCAATGAAGCTTGCAGGTTCTTCGCCACTTCCTTTTCGCTGAATGACTGGGAGATGACTGCAACATCGTCTGCATACAGCGCCAGGTTCGTCTTGTGGAGATCTGTCGGGATGTCGTTGGTGAAGAGGTTGAACAGGAAGGGTCCGAGGTTCGATCCCTGTGGCACGCCTGCTCGGATGGGATGTAGCACGGCAAGCGACGTGCATATATATAGGGAGGAGCCTCCATCTGATTGGTCCATAGAAGGGGAGGCCGGGCCCAGCCACGGCACCGTCCCTGCCAAAGACACACTGTGTTTCCTCCGCTTGAATAATCCATTTTTTAAAAGTTACCCGCGTGCATTTATTTCATTTTCCGCCTGTCAACAGGACCGCATCATCTCCCAGCTCTTATCCAAAGGTATCTTCCCCTTGGCAGGGCCCCGACTCCCTTGTAAGAGTCTTGCAAAGCCGGCATCCTGCCGTCAGCTCAGACACCAACATGAGCAAACTTTGTTTTCCGCTTCATACTCCACCTCACCTCCCTGGCATAACAGCGCGAGCATTTACTTTTTCACTTCTTTTCCTACAGTGCCCGATCGAGTCTACTCTTCTCACCTTCTGTGGACCAAAGAAAAAGCACACTGAAGAGGAAGGAGATAACACAGCTCTGCCTGTGTTAGCCAAGCCTACAAAACGCCCCTTCAAATGCACATAGGGCTTGCCCACCGCATTGCTGCTCCCTGCTCCAAATTTCAGTGCTATGCTAGTGACACTCAGCTTGTTTTCAGGCTTCCCTCCGCCGCCTCTTCTCCCTCCCTCCCTCCCTCTTCTCTGTCTGTCTGTCTGTCTGTGTCTGTCCGCCATCCAGGAGTGGTGTGCCGCCAATGAGCTCTGCCTTAATGCCAGTAAGACGGAGATTCTCCTCATCGGCACACCTGCACCCTCCTTTCCTGTCACTCTCTGGCCGGCCTCCCTTGGCCCTCTTCCTGCTCCCACCTGTGAGGCTAAGAACCCCGGGGTCATCTTCGACTCCACACTCTCCGCCTCTCCTCACATCTCTGGGCGTCTCTAAGAAGTCTAACTATCAACCGCACCTCCTCAGAGGTGTATTCTTCCTTTCCTCTCCTTCCCCCAGAAGCTTACTGTCTCTAGAGCTCTGGTTCTCTCTAGGCTAGACTACTGCAACAGCCTCTTACTAAATCTGCCTGCTCCTACTCTCCGCCCTCTGCAACTCATCCAGAACAGGACTGCGAGACTTGTCCTTGGCCTCAAGCCCTGGCATCGTATCTCTCCAGCCCTGAAATCTCTTCATTGGCTCCCGGTGGCTGCAAGGGATAGATTCAAGACCCTCTGCATTGTCCACACGGCTTTCTGGGGCCTGGGTCCACAATACCTTCAACTCTCCCTCCGTTAATACCTTCCCCACTCGAGCTCTTCGTTCCTCCACCTCCAAGTCCCTCAGGTTCAGTCGCTTCTCCAAGCAACGAGATGGGGGCAGATCGCCTTCCGCTGCTGGGGCTTCCCTCTGGAACAGCCTCCCTGCCACTCTGAAAATTGAGGAGAACCATCTCCGGTTCCGGAAGCACCTCAAGACCTTCCGCTTTGCTCCTGCCTTGGCTCTTCCTCTCCCCGGCTGATCCGTCTGCTTTGGCTCTGTGCACCGGGCTACCCTCGGATTTCGGGCCCAGGTCCCTGGCCACTCACCCGCACTGCCTCCTGGCAACCCTTGCACTTGGGTCTGTATCTGTAACCCTACAGCCCCCTAACCTGCACTTACCAGACACCCCTTGTCTGCGCTTTACACCTCGCACTTGCCACCCTGCTGGCTGCACTATCAGTTGTTGTTGTTTTTATCCCTTGCTCAGCCCTTTCCACCTCACTCCCCACTCCCCTGCACCCCCCCCCCGCACTTGCACGCTCTCAATGTCACTGGGCCTAGTAAGATCGCTGTATTATCCTCCCTTGCCTCGTCGCGCTCTGAAACACGTGTGTATGAGCGCCATACAAATAAAACAGCACATCATATCATATCATAGCCGGAGTGGTTCTATGTTTTTGGAGCTCGATGCCCGCACACTTTGCCTATGGGAATGGGGACCACGGAAACCCCAGTGCCAGTGCTTCCGTGAAACTCTGTGGGCGGGTGCTGGTCCGCCCGGCAGGTCTGACCTGCTGTACTTTGCAAAACCGGAAACAATGGCGCCGGTAAGCTTACCAGCAGTGTTGTTTCCAGACCAGCACGGTCAGCATGAGGCCCAAAGTCTCTTATTTCAGAGGGCACCATGCAACACGACAAACATTAAAGTTCCTTTCTTCTTAGGATTTCACATACACAACTTCTTTGGTGATTTACTGTTCGCCCCTGATAAACAAGAAGGATTTGTGGCCCCACTGGGCTAGATGTCTGGGGGAAAGCGAGCCTGGCATTCTGGCCCCTGCCCCGAGCGCCTGACGAACGCCTGACAAACGCCACGCTTTGCCCTTGACGGGCAAAATTCCCAGCACACCCCACTGGGCGCAGCACCCGAGCAAGTTAGAGTGAGGTTAGAGAGAGGGGGGGGGGCCTCGGCCTGCCCACCAAGGCACTAACAAAAACACATTTAAAAAGGTGAAATGAGCCACTCTGGGTTTCATACCTCGAGCCTTTCTTTCTTGAAATCAAACGGTTCATGCCTCCCAGCACCCCTTGCACTTCCCTTAGGGTAATGAGTGGAATCCCCAGGCAGATCCCTCCCCTCACCTGCCATTCTCCCAACATGGTGTACAATGTATCTATCTCAGTGAGAGGGCTTGGCAGTGGCAAAGTAAGAAAGTGAAATGGGCAGCTGTCTGCAGAGGCCAGTGGTAGGAGTGTGGGGGAGGAGGCCATGTTGTGCCTGGCCACTCTGCGTGCCTCGAACCCCGAATGGGTGCAAAGGGTAAATAAATCAGAAAGCCTGCCCCTTGGCGAGAGCGAGAAGCCCTAGCGCACTGGAGGGGATTCGGCCCGGACCCTGGCCTGGTAGCCAGGCATATTCCAGCGCTCCTCATAGCTGCGATGCAGCAACCGGGCAGAAGGCACGGCCATGTGGGCAGAGGACACAGCCATGTGAAAGGTCTTACCCTGGGCATGGGATTTTGTTTTCTCATGCAGGTGCATTCTGGGCGCACACAAAGAATTGTCAAGTAGGATACAAAAATGCCATGTGCTTGCTCAGACCGCTTTCTCCATGCACACACAAGCGACATTCATAGGCGGGCCAGACTACAGTGCTTAAGCAGAGTGCAGATGAGCAGCTCGGTCGTGGATGTTGTGGGCGGCTCTTAAAAGAGCCTTTGGTGTTGGATCGAGAGGTGGGGTCCGGTGGGGTGGGTCTGCTCAACCCCCGAATCCGTACAGGGTGCGTCCCTGGCGCTTCAGGGCATAGACCACATCCATGGCAGTGACCGTCTTCCTCTTGGCGTGCTCGGTGTAGGTGACGGCGTCCCGGATCACGTTCTCCAGGAAGACCTTCAGCACACCCCGGGTCTCCTCGTAGATGAGGCCGGAGATGCGCTTGACTCCACCACGGCGGGCCAGGCGGCGGACTTGGTGATGCCCTGGATGTTGTCTCGCAGGACTTTCCTGTGCCTCTTGGCGCCGCCTTTGCCGAGCCCTTTCCCTCCTTTGCCGCGTCCAGACATGGTGACTCTTCTCTTCTTCACAAGCGAGCGGAGAATGAGGGTGCGCCTCCCGAGCCGCTGCTTATATGCACCCGGGGGGCGGACCAGAGGGAGGGAGGGCGGACCAGAGGGAGGGAGGGCGGACCGGAGGGAGGGCTGCCGGCGGTCGTGCGCAGCACGGTCTGCGCAGGTCCCGGTGGGCGGGGAGACGGCAGCATTTCGAAATGCCCGCGCTTTTTCGGCCGTTGCTTCGGTCGGCCGCCTTTGTCTCCTGGCTGGGGTAGGAGAGCTTGCCAAGCAAAGAGCCTCGCAGCCAGCCAGCCAGCCAGCCAGCCAGCCAGCCGCCTCTTTTGATGGCTTAGGGGCACACACCATGATGTCGACACCCCTGCCCCTGCTGGCGAGTTGCTCCCAAGCTAAGATTCAAATGCCACTCTTATTACGAGGGGCACCCTGCACCCAGAGAACCCCTGCCCACGACACAGACCTGGCATGGTGCGTAAATAAGGCCTGTGGCTACCCTGGGGGGCGCCCTGCAGGTGAAGAAGTAACACAAAAAACAGTCACCAGCGGGCGTGTCAGGGGTGCCTCCCTCCGTCGCCCAGGACTGGAGGGCCTTCCATGCCACGGAGAAGCCCTGTGAAATATGGGGCCAACGGGACGTTTGGCTTTTGCCTTTGAAGCAAAAGCTCGCCCGAGCTACGAGCGTAGCCAAGCGAAGAGCAGGAGCGGAATCGAGCAGCTCGTTCATGACAATGTGGCGGCTCTTAAAAGAGCCTTTGTGGTGTTTTAGTGCGGTTGCGGTGCTGCTGTGCCTCAAGCCCTCTCGCCCCGGATGCGGCGGGCCAGCTGAATGTCCTTGGGCATGATGGTGACCCTCTTGGCGTGGATGGCGCAAAGGTTGGTGTCCTCAAAGAGCCCAACCAGGTAGGCCTCGCTGGCCTCCTGCAGTGCCATGACGGCCGAGCTCTGGAAGCGCAGGTCGGTCTTGAAATCCTGGGCGATTTCTCTCACCAGGCGCTGGAAGGGCAGCTTTCGGATGAGCAGCTCGGTGGATTTCTGGTAGCGGCGGATCTCCCTCAGAGCCACAGTGCCGGGACGGTAGCGGTGAGGTTTCTTAACGCCGCCAGTGGCGGGGGCGCTCTTACGGGCAGCCTTTGTGGCCAGCTGCTTGCGAGGCGCCTTGCCTCCGGTGGACTTGCGGGCGGTCTGCTTAGTACGGGCCATGGCAGCGCTGTGAGATCTGCTTTCTCTCTTCGAGATACAGTGCGGAGCGACCGCGGGGAGCTGCCATATAAAGACCAATGTCTCTGCTGATTGGCTGAGGCAACAGCAGGCGCCGGTTTTTTTAAAAAAAAAAAAAAAAAAGCCTGCGCTGTGGTTGGCCAGTGTCGGAAGGCACGGCTATGAAACGCAGACACAGGGCGGGAGGACTTCGATTGGCTAGCCAAACAATCCAGAACCAGAAAGCAAAAAGCGACTGGCAAAGGTTGGGCTCAGCCTTTTATGAGACGCTGTTGAGAGATAAAACAGGAACACCACTCATTTCCCCCCCCCCCCGCCCGCGCTTGCCGCATTTAAACCTGCCACCACCAGCCTTCAGAATGGGGGCAACCCGAGAGCGGCGAATCAGCCTGTGAAGTCTTATCCCGCTACACACACGCCCCGAGTGCTGACATTTCCCCACCACCCTCATCCTCATCATCGTTTGCCAGGCGGCCTCATGGCAGCGCCTCCAAACACACACCACGGTTAAAGGGTTAATGATGAGGCATGCCCTCTGGGGCGCAAACACCCCTCTCATCACACGCCAACCAGCCCCCCTCCCCGCCCCTCCTCCCTCCCATCAGTGCAGTGCACGATGCCAGAATGACTCAACTGCTGTGGGCGTATAGGTGGGAGCGAACTGCCCACGGTCACACGTGGCATCCGGGGCGAGTGGAGACTCTCGCCACGGGCCTGGTGCGTTTTGGCTTTCAAACATGCGGTTGTATCGCAGTACACGTCAGGCAGAGGCATGAGCTAGCTCGCTTTCAGATACTGTGGGCGGCTCTTAAAAGAGCCTTTGGGTTTTGTTTTGTTTTTTCCAAGGTCTCGGCGAAAGCCTCTACTTCTTCTTGGGTGCAGCATGTTTGGGCTTTGCCGCTTTGGGTTTGACGGCCTTGGGCTTCACGACCTTGGCTGGGCTCTTCTTTGCCACTTTCGCCTTCACGGCTTTGGCTTTTGCGGGGCTCTTGGCGGCCTTCTTGGCTGGAGCAGCTTTGGGCTTTTTAGGGCTCTTGGCTGCTGCCGGTTTCTTCACCTTCTTGGGACTCTTCTTGGCTCCGGCGGGAGCCTTTTTGGGTTTCTTGGCAGCACCGGCAGCCTTCTTTGCTGCGGGCGTCTTGCTCTTCACCGCAGCTTTCTTGGCCGCCTTCTCCTTGCCCTGCGACTGCTTCTTGTTGAGCTTGAAGGATCCAGAGGCCCCGCTGCCCTTGAGCTGGGCTAGGGCTCCTTTGCTCACCAGGCTCTTGACGGCAAGCTTGAGTCTGCCGTTGTTCTTGTCCACGTCGTATCCCTGGGCGCTCAGAGCCTTCTTGAGGCCAGCCAGGGAGACTCCCTTCCTCTCAGTGCAGGCAGCCACGGCCTTGAGGACGAGGTCGGACACGCTGGGCCCAGTGGGCTTTTTGGCCTTGGCAGCGCCAGCTGCTCTCTTCGGCTTCTTCTTGGTAGCGGCGACGGCAGCGGCAGCGGGTTCCGCCGGCGGAGCCACGGCAGCGGGAGCAGTTTCAGCCATTGTTCTGCAGGAGGACTCGCTCAGCGCTCACAGATCAGTAATGGGCAGCACGGCAAGCGACGTGCATATATATAGGGAGGAGCCTCCATCTGATTGGTCCATAGAAGGGGAGGCCGGGCCCAGCCACGGCACCGTCCCTGCCAAAGACACACTGTGTTTCCTCCGCTTGAATAATCCATTTTTTAAAAGTTACCCGCGTGCATTTATTTCATTTTCCGCCTGTCAACAGGACCGCATCATCTCCCAGCTCTTATCCAAAGGTATCTTCCCCTTGGCAGGGCCCCGACTCCCTTGTAAGAGTCTTGCAAAGCCGGCATCCTGCCGTCAGCTCAGACACCAACATGAGCAAACTTTGTTTTCCGCTTCATACTCCACCTCTCTTCCTCACCTCCCTGGCATAACAGCGCGAGCATTTACCTTTTCACTTCTTTTCCTACAGTGCCCGATAGAGTCTACTCTTCTCACCTTCTGTGGACCAAAGAAAAAGCACACTGAAGAGGAAGGAGATAACACAGCTCTGCCTGTGTTAGCCAAGCCTACAAAACGCCCCTTCAAATGCACATAGGGCTTGCCCACCGCATTGCTGCTCCCTGCTCCAAATTTCAGTGCTATGCTAGTGACACTCAGCTTGTTTTCAGGCTTCCCTCCGCCGCCTCTTCTCCCTCCCTCCCTCTTCTCTGTCTGTCTGTCTGTCTGTCTGTCTGTCTGTCCGCCATCCAGGAGTGGTGTGCCGCCAATGAGCTCTGCCTTAATGCCAGTAAGACGGAGATTCTCCTCATCGGCACACCTGCACCCTCCTTTCCTGTCACTCTCTGGCCGGCCTCCCTTGGCCCTCTTCCTGCTCCCACCTGTGAGGCTAAGAACCCCGGGGTCATCTTCGACTCCACACTCTCCGCCTCTCCTCACATCTCTGGGCGTCTCTAAGAAGTCTAACTATCAACCGCACCTCCTCAGAGGTGTATTCTTCCTTTCCTCTCCTTCCCCCAGAAGCTTACTGTCTCTAGAGCTCTGGTTCTCTCTAGGCTAGACTACTGCAACAGCCTCTTACTAAATCTGCCTGCTCCTACTCTCCGCCCTCTGCAACTCACCCAGAACAGGACTGCGAGACTTGTCCTTGGCCTCAAGCCCTGGCATCGTATCTCTCCAGCCCTGAAATCTCTTCATTGGCTCCCGGTGGCTGCAAGGGATAGATTCAAGACCCTCTGCATTGTCCACACGGCTTTCTGGGGCCTGGGTCCACAATACCTTCAACTCTCCCTCCGTTAATACCTTCCCCACTCGAGCTCTTCGTTCCTCCACCTCCAAGTCCCTCAGGTTCAGTCGCTTCTCCAAGCAACGAGATGGGGGCAGATCGCCTTCCGCTGCTGGGGCTTCCCTCTGGAACAGCCTCCCTGCCACTCTGAAAATTGAGGAGAACCATCTCCGGTTCCGGAAGCACCTCAAGACCTTCCGCTTTGCTCCTGCCTTGGCTCTTCCTCTCCCCGGCTGATCCGTCTGCTTTGGCTCTGTGCACCTGGCTACCCTCGGATTTCGGGCCCAGGTCCCTGGCCACTCACCCGCACTGCCTCCTGGCAACCCTTGCACTTGGGCCTGTATCTGTAACCCTACAGCCCCCTAACCTGCACTTACCAGACACCCCTTGTCTGCGCTTTACACCTCGCACTTGCCACCCTGCTGGCTGCACTATCAGTTGTTGTTGTTTTTATCCCTTGCTCAGCACTTTCCACCTCACTCCCCACTCCCCTGCACCCCCCCCCCCCCCCGCACTTGCACGCTCTCAATGTCACTGGGCCTAGTAAGATCGCTGTATTATCCTCCCTTGCCTCGTCGCGCTCTGAAACACGTGTGTATGAGCGCCATACAAATAAAACAGCATATCATATCATATATCATAGCCGGAGTGGTTCTATGTTTTTGGAGCTCGATGCCCGCACACTTTGCCTATGGGAATGGGGACCACGGAAACCCCAGTGCCAGTGCTTCCGTGAAACTCTGTGGGCGGGTGCTGGTCCGCCCGGCAGGTCTGACCTGCTGTACTTTGCAAAACCGGAAACAATGGCGCCGGTAAGCTTACCAGCAGTGTTGTTTCCAGACCAGCACGGTCAGCATGAGGCCCAAAGTCTCTTATTTCAGAGGGCACCATGCAACACGACAAACATTAAAGTTCCTTTCTTCTTAGGATTTCACATACACAACTTCTTTGGTGATTTACTGTTCGCCCCTGATAAACAAGAAGGATTTGTGGCCCCACTGGGCTAGATGTCTGGGGGAAAGCGAGCCTGGCATTCTGGCCCCTGCCCCGAGCGCCTGACGAACGCCTGACAAACGCCACGCTTTGCCCTTGACGGGCTTTGCCCTGACGGGCAAAATTCCCAGCACACCCCACTGGGCGCTGCACCCGAGCAAGTTAGAGTGAGGTTAGAGAGAGGGGGGGGGGGGGGGGGGCCCTCGGCCTGCCCACCAAGGCACTAACAAAAACACATTTAAAAAGGTGAAATGAGCCACTCTGGGTTTCATACCTCGAGCCTTTCTTTCTTGAAATCAAACGGTTCATGCCTCCCAGCACCCCTTGCACTTCCCTTAGGGTAATGAGTGGAATCCCCAGGCAGATCCCTCCCCTCACCTGCCATTCTCCCAACATGGTGTACAATGTATCTATCTCAGTGAGAGGGCTTGGCAGTGGCAAAGTAAGAAAGTGAAATGGGCAGCTGTCTGCAGAGGCCAGTGGTAGGAGTGTGGGGGAGGAGGCCATGTTGTGCCTGGCCACTCTGCGTGCCTCGAACCCCGAATGG
The DNA here is from genome assembly GCF_040938575.1 of Ambystoma mexicanum. Lineage (NCBI taxonomy): Eukaryota > Metazoa > Chordata > Amphibia > Caudata > Ambystomatidae > Ambystoma > Ambystoma mexicanum. The sequence goes on from NC_090938.1 coordinate 332,924,156, forward strand.
GTGCAAAGGGTAAATAAATCAGAAAGCCTGCCCCTTGGCGAGAGCGAGAAGCCCTAGCGCACTGGAGGGGATTCGGCCCGGACCCTGGCCTGGTAGCCAGGCATATTCCAGCGCTCCTCATAGCTGCGATGCAGCAACCGGGCAGAAGGCACGGCCATGTGGGCAGAGGACACAGCCATGTGAAAGGTCTTACCCTGGGCATGGGATTTTGTTTTCTCATGCAGGTGCATTCTGGGCGCACACAAAGAATTGTCAAGTAGGATACAAAAATGCCATGTGCTTGCTCAGACCGCTTTCTCCATGCACACACAAGCGACATTCATAGGCGGGCCAGACTACAGTGCTTAAGCAGAGTGCAGATGAGCAGCTCGGTCGTGGATGTTGTGGGCGGCTCTTAAAAGAGCCTTTGGTGTTGGATCGAGAGGTGGGGTCCGGTGGGGTGGGTCTGCTCAACCCCCGAATCCGTACAGGGTGCGTCCCTGGCGCTTCAGGGCATAGACCACATCCATGGCAGTGACTGTCTTCCTCTTGGCGTGCTCGGTGTAGGTGACGGCGTCCCGGATCACGTTCTCCAGGAAGACCTTCAGCACACCCCGGGTCTCCTCGTAGATGAGGCCGGAGATGCGCTTGACTCCACCACGGCGGGCCAGGCGGCGGATGGCGGGCTTGGTGATGCCCTGGATGTTGTCTCGCAGGACTTTCCTGTGCCTCTTGGCGCCGCCTTTGCCGAGCCCTTTCCCTCCTTTGCCGCGTCCAGACATGGTGACTCTTCTCTTCTTCACAAGCGAGCGGAGAATGAGGGTGCGCCTCCCGAGCCGCTGCTTATATGCACCCGGGGGGCGGACCAGAGGGAGGGAGGGCGTGCGGACCGGAGGGAGGGCGGACCGGAGGGAGGGCTGCCGGCGGTCGTGCGCAGCACGGTCTGCGCAGGTCCCGGTGGGCGGGGAGACGGCAGCATTTCGAAATGCCCGCGCTTTTTCGGCCGTTGCTTCGGTCGGCCGCCTTTGTCTCCTGGCTGGGGTAGGAGAGCTTGCCAAGCAAAGAGCCTCGCAGCCAGCCAGCCAGCCGCCTCTTTTGATGGCTTAGGGGCACACACCATGATGTCGACACCCCTGCCCCTGCTGGCGAGTTGCTCCCAAGCTAAGATTCAAATGCCACTCTTATTACGAGGGGCACCCTGCACCCAGAGAACCCCTGCCCACGACACAGACCTGGCATGGTGCGTAAATAAGGCCTGTGGCTACCCTGGGGGGCGCCCTGCAGGTGAAGAAGTAACACAAAAAACAGTCACCAGCGGGCGTGTCAGGGGTGCCTCCCTCCGTCGCCCAGGACTGGAGGGCCTTCCATGCCACGGAGAAGCCCTGTGAAATATGGGGCCAACGGGACGTTTGGCTTTTGCCTTTGAAGCAAAAGCTCGCCCGAGCTACGAGCGTAGCCAAGCGAAGAGCAGGAGCGGAATCGAGCAGCTCGTTCATGACAATGTGGCGGCTCTTAAAAGAGCCTTTGTGGTGTTTTAGTGCGGTTGCGGTGCTGCTGTGCCTCAAGCCCTCTCGCCCCGGATGCGGCGGGCCAGCTGAATGTCCTTGGGCATGATGGTGACCCTCTTGGCGTGGATGGCGCAAAGGTTGGTGTCCTCAAAGAGCCCAACCAGGTAGGCCTCGCTGGCCTCCTGCAGTGCCATGACGGCCGAGCTCTGGAAGCGCAGGTCGGTCTTGAAATCCTGGGCGATTTCTCTCACCAGGCGCTGGAAGGGCAGCTTTCGGATGAGCAGCTTGGTGGATTTCTGGTAGCGGCGGATCTCCCTCAGAGCCACAGTGCCGGGACGGTAGCGGTGAGGTTTCTTAACGCCGCCAGTGGCGGGGGCGCTCTTACGGGCAGCCTTTGTGGCCAGCTGCTTGCGAGGCGCCTTGCCTCCGGTGGACTTGCGGGCGGTCTGCTTAGTACGGGCCATGGCAGCGCTGTGAGATCTGCTTTCTCTCTTCGAGATACAGTGCGGAGCGACCGCGGGGAGCTGCCATATAAAGACCAAGGTCTCTGCTGATTGGCTGAGGCAACAGCAGGCGCCGGTTTTTTAAAAAAAAAAAAAAAAAAAGCCTGCGCTGTGGTTGGCCAGTGTCGGAAGGCACGGCTATGAAACGCAGACACAGGGCGGGAGGCCTTCGATTGGCTAGCCAAACAATCCAGAACCAGAAAGCAAAAAGCGACTGGCAAAGGTTGGGCTCAGCCTTTTATGAGACGCTGTTGAGAGATAAAACAGGAACACCACTCATTCCCCCCCCCCCCCCCCGCCCGCGCTTGCCGCATTTAAACCTGCCACCACCAGCCTTCAGAATGGGGGCAACCCGAGAGCGGCGAATCAGCCTGTGAAGTCTGCCCCCGCTACACACACGCCCCGTGTGCTGACATTTCCCCACCACCCTCATCCTCATCATCGTTTGCCAGGCGGCCTCATGGCAGCGCCTCCAAACACACACCACGGTTAAAGGGTTAATGATGAGGCATGCCCTCTGGGGCGCAAACACCCCTCTCATCACACGCCAACCAGCCCCCCTCCCCGCCCCGCCCCTCCTCCCTCCCATCAGTGCAGTGCACGATGCCAGAATGACTCAACTGCTGTGGGCGTATAGGTGGGAGCGAACTGCCCACGGTCACACGTGGCATCCGGGGCGAGTGGAGACTCTCGCCACGGGCCTGGTGCGTTTTGGCTTTCAAACATGCGGTTGTATCGCAGTACACGTCAGGCAGAGGCATGAGCTAGCTCGCTTTCAGATACTGTGGGCGGCTCTTAAAAGAGCCTTTGGGTTTTGTTTTGTTTTTTCCAAGGTCTCGGCGAAAGCCTCTACTTCTTCTTGGGTGCAGCATGTTTGGGCTTTGCCGCTTTGGGTTTGACGGCCTTGGGCTTCACGACCTTGGCTGGGCTCTTCTTGCCACTTTCGCCTTCACGGCTTTGGCTTTTGCGGGCTCTTGGCGGCCTTCTTGGCTGGAGCAGCTTTGGGCTTTTTAGGGCTCTTGGCTGCTGCCGGTTTCTTCACCTTCTTGGGACTCTTCTTGGCTCCGGCGGGAGCCTTTTTGGGTTTCTTGGCAGCACCGGCAGCCTTCTTTGCTGCGGGCGTCTTGCTCTTCACCGCAGCTTTCTTGGCCGCCTTCTCCTTGCCCTGCGACTGCTTCTTGTTGAGCTTGAAGGATCCAGAGGCCCCGCTGCCCTTGAGCTGGGCTAGGGCTCCTTTGCTCACCAGGCTCTTGACGGCAAGCTTGAGTCTGCCGTTGTTCTTGTCCACGTCGTATCCCTGGGCGCTCAGAGCCTTCTTGAGGCCAGCCAGGGAGACTCCCTTCCTCTCAGTGCAGGCAGCCACGGCCTTGAGGACGAGGTCGGACACGCTGGGCCCAGTGGGCTTTTTGGCCTTGGCAGCGCCAGCTGCTCTCTTCGGCTTCTTCTTGGTAGCGGCGACGGCAGCGGCAGCGGGTTCCGCCGGCGGAGCCACGGCAGCGGGAGCAGTTTCAGCCATTGTTCTGCAGGAGGACTCGCTCAGCGCTCACAGATCAGTAATGGGCAGCACGGCAAGCGACGTGCATATATATAGGGAGGAGCCTCCATCTGATTGGTCCATAGAAGGGGAGGCCGGGCCCAGCCACGGCACCGTCCCTGCCAAAGACACACTGTGTTTCCTCCGCTTGAATAATCCATTTTTTAAAAGTTACCCGCGTGCATTTATTTCATTTTCCGCCTGTCAACAGGACCGCATCATCTCCCAGCTCTTATCCAAAGGTATCTTCCCCTTGGCAGGGCCCCGACTCCCTTGTAAGAGTCTTGCAAAGCCGGCATCCTGCCGTCAGCTCAGACACCAACATGAGCAAACTTTGTTTTCCGCTTCATACTCCACCTCTCTTCCTCACCTCCCTGGCATAACAGCGCGAGCATTTACTTTTTCACTTCTTTTCCTACAGTGCCCGATAGAGTCTACTCTTCTCACCTTCTGTGGACCAAAGAAAAAGCACACTGAAGAGGAAGGAGATAACACAGCTCTGCCTGTGTTAGCCAAGCCTACAAAACGCCCCTTCAAATGCACATAGGGCTTGCCCACCGCATTGCTGCTCCCTGCTCCAAATTTCAGTGCTATGCTAGTGACACTCAGCTTGTTTTCAGGCTTCCCTCCGCCGCCTCTTCTCCCTCCCTCCCTCTTCTCTGACTGTCTGTCTGTCTGTCTGTCTGTCTGTCTGTCTGTCTGTCTGTCTGTGTCTGTCCGCCATCCAGGAGTGGTGTGCCGCCAATGAGCTCTGCCTTAATGCCAGTAAGACGGAGATTCTCCTCATCGGCACACCTGCACCCTCCTTTCCTGTCACTCTCTGGCCGGCCTCCCTTGGCCCTCTTCCTGCTCCCACCTGTGAGGCTAAGAACCCCGGGGTCATCTTCGACTCCACACTCTCCGCCTCTCCTCACATCTCTGGGCGTCTCTAAGAAGTCTAACTATCAACCGCACCTCCTCAGAGGTGTATTCTTCCTTTCCTCTCCTTCCCCCAGAAGCTTACTGTCTCTAGAGCTCTGGTTCTCTCTAGGCTAGACTACTGCAACAGCCTCTTACTAAATCTGCCTGCTCCTACTCTCCGCCCTCTGCAACTCACCCAGAACAGGACTGCGAGACTTGTCCTTGGCCTCAAGCCCTGGCATCGTATCTCTCCAGCCCTGAAATCTCTTCATTGGCTCCCGGTGGCTGCAAGGGATAGATTCAAGACCCTCTGCATTGTCCACACGGCTTTCTGGGGCCTGGGTCCACAATACCTTCAACTCTCCCTCCGTTAATACCTTCCCCACTCGAGCTCTTCGTTCCTCCACCTCCAAGTCCCTCAGGTTCAGTCGCTTCTCCAAGCAACGAGATGGGGGCAGATCGCCTTCCGCTGCTGGGGCTTCCCTCTGGAACAGCCTCCCTGCCACTCTGAAAATTGAGGAGAACCATCTCCGGTTCCGGAAGCACCTCAAGACCTTCCGCTTTGCTCCTGCCTTGGCTCTTCCTCTCCCCGGCTGATCCGTCTGCTTTGGCTCTGTGCACCTGGCTACCCTCGGATTTCGGGCCCAGGTCCCTGGCCACTCACCCGCACTGCCTCCTGGCAACCCTTGCACTTGGGCCTGTAACTGTAACCCTACAGCCCCCTAACCTGCACTTACCAGACACCCCTTGTCTGCGCTTTACACCTCGCACTTGCCACCCTGCTGGATCAGTTGTTGTTGTTTTTATCCCTTGCTCAGCACTTTCCACCTCACTCCCCACTCCCCTGCACCCCCTCCCCCCCCCGCACTTGCACGCTCTCAATGTCACTGGGCCTAGTAAGATCGCTGTATTATCCTCCCTTGCCTCGTCGCGCTCTGAAACACGTGTGTATGAGCGCCATACAAATAAAACAGCATATCATATCATATATCATAGCCGGAGTGGTTCTATGTTTTTGGAGCTCGATGCCCGCACACTTTGCCTATGGGAATGGGGACCACGGAAACCCCAGTGCCAGTGCTTCCGTGAAACTCTGTGGGCGGGTGCTGGTCCGCCCGGCAGGTCTGACCTGCTGTACTTTGCAAAACCGGAAACAATGGCGCCGGTAAGCTTACCAGCAGTGTTGTTTCCAGACCAGCACGGTCAGCATGAGGCCCAAAGTCTCTTATTTCAGAGGGCACCATGCAACACGACAAACATTAAAGTTCCTTTCTTCTTAGGATTTCACATACACAACTTCTTTGGTGATTTACTGTTCGCCCCTGATAAACAAGAAGGATTTGTGGCCCCACTGGGCTAGATGTCTGGGGGAAAGCGAGCCTGGCATTCTGGCCCCTGCCCCGAGCGCCTGACGAACGCCTGACAAACGCCACGCTTTGCCCTTGACGGGCTTTGCCCTGACGGGCAAAATTCCCAGCACACCCCACTGGGCGCTGCACCCGAGCAAGTTAGAGTGAGGTTAGAGAGAGGGGGGGGGGGGGGGGGGCCTCGGCCTGCCCACCAAGGCACTAACAAAAACACATTTAAAAAGGTGAAATGAGCCACTCTGGGTTTCATACCTCGAGCCTTTCTTTCTTGAAATCAAACGGTTCATGCCTCCCAGCACCCCTTGCACTTCCCTTAGGGTAATGAGTGGAATCCCCAGGCAGATCCCTCCCCTCACCTGCCATTCTCCCAACATGGTGTACAATGTATCTATCTCAGTGAGAGGGCTTGGCAGTGGCAAAGTAAGAAAGTGAAATGGGCAGCTGTCTGCAGAGGCCAGTGGTAGGAGTGTGGGGGAGGAGGCCATGTTGTGCCTGGCCACTCTGCGTGCCTCGAACCCCGAATGGGTGCAAAGGGTAAATAAATCAGAAAGCCTGCCCCTTGGCGAGAGCGAGAAGCCCTAGCGCACTGGAGGGGATTCGGCCCGGACCCTGGCCTGGTAGCCAGGCATATTCCAGCGCTCCTCATAGCTGCGATGCAGCAACCGGGCAGAAGGCACGGCCATGTGGGCAGAGGACACAGCCATGTGAAAGGTCTTACCCTGGGCATGGGATTTTGTTTTCTCATGCAGGTGCATTCTGGGCGCACACAAAGAATTGTCAAGTAGGATACAAAAATGCCATGTGCTTGCTCAGACCGCTTTCTCCATGCACACACAAGCGACATTCATAGGCGGGCCAGACTACAGTGCTTAAGCAGAGTGCAGATGAGCAGCTCGGTCGTGGATGTTGTGGGCGGCTCTTAAAAGAGCCTTTGGTGTTGGATCGAGAGGTGGGGTCCGGTGGGGTGGGTCTGCTCAACCCCCGAATCCGTACAGGGTGCGTCCCTGGCGCTTCAGGGCATAGACCACATCCATGGCAGTGACCGTCTTCCTCTTGGCGTGCTCGGTGTAGGTGACGGCGTCCCGGATCACGTTCTCCAGGAAGACCTTCAGCACACCCCGGGTCTCCTCGTAGATGAGGCCGGAGATGCGCTTGACTCCACCACGGCGGGCCAGGCGGCGGATGGCGGGCTTGGTGATGCCCTGGATGTTGTCTCGCAGGACTTTCCTGTGCCTCTTGGCGCCGCCTTTGCCGAGCCCTTTCCCTCCTTTGCCGCGTCCAGACATGGTGACTCTTCTCTTCTTCACAAGCGAGCGGAGAATGAGGGTGCGCCTCCCGAGCCGCTGCTTATATGCACCCGGGGGGCGGACCAGAGGGAGGGAGGGCGGACCGGAGGGAGGGCGGACCAGAGGGAGGGCTGCCGGCGGTCGTGCGCAGCACGGTCTGCGCAGGTCCCGGTGGGCGGGGAGACGGCAGCATTTCGAAATGCCCGCGCTTTTTCGGCCGTTGCTTCGGTCGGCCGCCTTTGTCTCCTGGCTGGGGTAGGAGAGCTTGCCAAGCAAAGAGCCTCGCAGCCAGCCAGCCAGCCAGCCAGCCAGCCAGCCAGCCAGCCAGCCAGCCGCCTCTTTTGATGGCTTAGGGGCACACACCATGATGTCGACACCCCTGCCCCTGCTGGCGAGTTGCTCCCAAGCTAAGATTCAAATGCCACTCTTATTACGAGGGGCACCCTGCACCCAGAGAACCCCTGCCCACGACACAGACCTGGCATGGTGCGTAAATAAGGCCTGTGGCTACCCTGGGGGGCGCCCTGCAGGTGAAGAAGTAACACAAAAAACAGTCACCAGCGGGCGTGTCAGGGGTGCCTCCCTCCGTCGCCCAGGACTGGAGGGCCTTCCATGCCACGGAGAAGCCCTGTGAAATATGGGGCCAACGGGACGTTTGGCTTTTGCCTTTGAAGCAAAAGCTCGCCCGAGCTACGAGCGTAGCCAAGCGAAGAGCAGGAGCGGAATCGAGCAGCTCGTTCATGACAATGTGGCGGCTCTTAAAAGAGCCTTTGTGGTGTTTTAGTGCGGTTGCGGTGCTGCTGTGCCTCAAGCCCTCTCGCCCCGGATGCGGCGGGCCAGCTGAATGTCCTTGGGCATGATGGTGACCCTCTTGGCGTGGATGGCGCAAAGGTTGGTGTCCTCAAAGAGCCCAACCAGGTAGGCCTCGCTGGCCTCCTGCAGTGCCATGACGGCCGAGCTCTGGAAGCGCAGGTCGGTCTTGAAATCCTGGGCGATTTCTCTCACCAGGCGCTGGAAGGGCAGCTTTCGGATGAGCAGCTCGGTGGATTTCTGGTAGCGGCGGATCTCCCTCAGAGCCACAGTGCCGGGACGGTAGCGGTGAGGTTTCTTAACGCCGCCAGTGGCGGGGGCGCTCTTACGGGCAGCCTTTGTGGCCAGCTGCTTGCGAGGCGCCTTGCCTCCGGTGGACTTGCGGGCGGTCTGCTTAGTACGGGCCATGGCAGCGCTGTGAGATCTGCTTTCTCTCTTCGAGATACAGTGCGGAGCGACCGCGGGGAGCTGCCATATAAAGACCAAGGTCTCTGCTGATTGGCTGAGGCAACAGCAGGCGCCGGTTTTTTTAAAAAAAAAAAAAAAAAAAGCCTGCGCTGTGGTTGGCCAGTGTCGGAAGGCACGGCTATGAAACGCAGACACAGGGCGGGAGGCCTTCGATTGGCTAGCCAAACAATCCAGAACCAGAAAGCAAAAAGCGACTGGCAAAGGTTGGGCTCAGCCTTTTATGAGACGCTGTTGAGAGATAAAACAGGAACACCACTCATTCCCCCCCCCCCCCCCCCCCGCCCGCGCTTGCCGCATTTAAACCTGCCACCACCAGCCTTCAGAATGGGGGCAACCCGAGAGCGGCGAATCAGCCTGTGAAGTCTGCCCCCGCTACACACACGCCCCGTGTGCTGACATTTCCCCACCACCCTCATCCTCATCATCGTTTGCCAGGCGGCCTCATGGCAGCGCCTCCAAACACACACCACGGTTAAAGGGTTAATGATGAGGCATGCCCTCTGGGGCGCAAACACCCCTCTCATCACACGCCAACCAGCCCCCCTCCCCGCCCCGCCCCTCCTCCCTCCCATCAGTGCAGTGCACGATGCCAGAATGACTCAACTGCTGTGGGCGTATAGGTGGGAGCGAACTGCCCACGGTCACACGTGGCATCCGGGGCGAGTGGAGACTCTCGCCACGGGCCTGGTGCGTTTTGGCTTTCAAACATGCGGTTGTATCGCAGTACACGTCAGGCAGAGGCATGAGCTAGCTCGCTTTCAGATACTGTGGGCGGCTCTTAAAAGAGCCTTTGGGTTTTGTTTTGTTTTTTCCAAGGTCTCGGCGAAAGCCTCTACTTCTTCTTGGGTGCAGCATGTTTGGGCTTTGCCGCTTTGGGTTTGACGGCCTTGGGCTTCACGACCTTGGCTGGGCTCTTCTTTGCCACTTTCGCCTTCACGGCTTTGGCTTTTGCGGGGCTCTTGGCGGCCTTCTTGGCTGGAGCAGCTTTGGGCTTTTTAGGGCTCTTGGCTGCTGCCGGTTTCTTCACCTTCTTGGGACTCTTCTTGGCTCCGGCGGGAGCCTTTTTGGGTTTCTTGGCAGCACCGGCAGCCTTCTTTGCTGCGGGCGTCTTGCTCTTCACCGCAGCTTTCTTGGCCGCCTTCTCCTTGCCCTGCGACTGCTTCTTGTTGAGCTTGAAGGATCCAGAGGCCCCGCTGCCCTTGAGCTGGGCTAGGGCTCCTTTGCTCACCAGGCTCTTGACGGCAAGCTTGAGTCTGCCGTTGTTCTTGTCCACGTCGTATCCCTGGGCGCTCAGAGCCTTCTTGAGGCCAGCCAGGGAGACTCCCTTCCTCTCAGTGCAGGCAGCCACGGCCTTGAGGTCGAGGTCGGACACGCTGGGCCCAGTGGGCTTTTTGGCCTTGGCAGCGCCAGCTGCTCTCTTCGGCTTCTTCTTGGTAGCGGCGACGGCAGCGGCAGCGGGTTCCGCCGGCGGAGCCACGGCAGCGGGAGCAGTTTCAGCCATTGTTCTGCAGGAGGACTCGCTCAGCGCTCACAGATCAGTAATGGGCAGCACGGCAAGCGACGTGCATATATATAGGGAGGAGCCTCCATCTGATTGGTCCATAGAAGGGGAGGCCGGGCCCAGCCACGGCACCGTCCCTGCCAAAGACACACTGTGTTTCCTCCGCTTGAATAATCCATTTTTTAAAAGTTACCCGCGTGCATTTATTTCATTTTCCGCCTGTCAACAGGACCGCATCATCTCCCAGCTCTTATCCAAAGGTATCTTCCCCTTGGCAGGGCCCCGACTCCCTTGTAAGAGTCTTGCAAAGCCGGCATCCTGCCGTCAGCTCAGACACCAACATGAGCAAACTTTGTTTTCCGCTTCATACTCCACCTCTCTTCCTCACCTCCCTGGCATAACAGCGCGAGCATTTACTTTTTCACTTCTTTTCCTACAGTGCCCGATAGAGTCTACTCTTCTCACCTTCTGTGGACCAAAGAAAAAGCACACTGAAGAGGAAGGAGATAACACAGCTCTGCCTGTGTTAGCCAAGCCTACAAAACGCCCCTTCAAATGCACATAGGGCTTGCCCACCGCATTGCTGCTCCCTGCTCCAAATTTCAGTGCTATGCTAGTGACACTCAGCTTGTTTTCAGGCTTCCCTCCGCCGCCTCTTCTCCCTCCCTCCCTCTTCTCTGACTGTCTGTCTGTCTGTCTGTCTGTCTGTCTGTCTGTCTGTCTGTCTGTCTGTGTCTGTCCGCCATCCAGGAGTGGTGTGCCGCCAATGAGCTCTGCCTTAATGCCAGTAAGACGGAGATTCTCCTCATCGGCACACCTGCACCCTCCTTTCCTGTCACTCTCTGGCCGGCCTCCCTTGGCCCTCTTCCTGCTCCCACCTGTGAGGCTAAGAACCCCGGGGTCATCTTCGACTCCACACTCTCCGCCTCTCCTCACATCTCTGGGCGTCTCTAAGAAGTCTAACTATCAACCGCACCTCCTCAGAGGTGTATTCTTCCTTTCCTCTCCTTCCCCCAGAAGCTTACTGTCTCTAGAGCTCTGGTTCTCTCTAGGCTAGACTACTGCAACAGCCTCTTACTAAATCTGCCTGCTCCTACTCTCCGCCCTCTGCAACTCACCCAGAACAGGACTGCGAGACTTGTCCTTGGCCTCAAGCCCTGGCATCGTATCTCTCCAGCCCTGAAATCTCTTCATTGGCTCCCGGTGGCTGCAAGGGATAGATTCAAGACCCTCTGCATTGTCCACACGGCTTTCTGGGGCCTGGGTCCACAATACCTTCAACTCTCCCTCCGTTAATACCTTCCCCACTCGAGCTCTTCGTTCCTCCACCTCCAAGTCCCTCAGGTTCAGTCGCTTCTCCAAGCAACGAGATGGGGGCAGATCGCCTTCCGCTGCTGGGGCTTCCCTCTGGAACAGCCTCCCTGCCACTCTGAAAATTGAGGAGAACCATCTCCGGTTCCGGAAGCACCTCAAGACCTTCCGCTTTGCTCCTGCCTTGGCTCTTCCTCTCCCCGGCTGATCCGTCTGCTTTGGCTCTGTGCACCTGGCTACCCTCGGATTTCGGGCCCAGGTCCCTGGCCACTCACCCGCACTGCCTCCTGGCAACCCTTGCACTTGGGCCTGTAACTGTAACCCTACAGCCCCCTAACCTGCACTTACCAGACACCCCTTGTCTGCGCTTTACACCTCGCACTTGCCACCCTGCTGGCTGCACTATCAGTTGTTGTTGTTTTTATCCCTTGCTCAGCACTTTCCACCTCACTCCCCACTCCCCTGCACCCCCTCCCCCCCCCGCACTTGCACGCTCTCAATGTCACTGGGCCTAGTAAGATCGCTGTATTATCCTCCCTTGCCTCGTCGCGCTCTGAAACACGTGTGTATGAGCGCCATACAAATAAAACAGCATATCATATCATATATCATAGCCGGAGTGGTTCTATGTTTTTGGAGCTCGATGCCCGCACACTTTGCCTATGGGAATGGGGACCACGGAAACCCCAGTGCCAGTGCTTCCGTGAAACTCTGTGGGCGGGTGCTGGTCCGCCCGGCAGGTCTGACCTGCTGTACTTTGCAAAACCGGAAACAATGGCGCCGGTAAGCTTACCAGCAGTGTTGTTTCCAGACCAGCACGGTCAGCATGAGGCCCAAAGTCTCTTATTTCAGAGGGCACCATGCAACACGACAAACATTAAAGTTCCTTTCTTCTTAGGATTTCACATACACAACTTCTTTGGTGATTTACTGTTCGCCCCTGATAAACAAGAAGGATTTGTGGCCCCACTGGGCTAGATGTCTGGGGGAAAGCGAGCCTGGCATTCTGGCCCCTGCCCCGAGCGCCTGACGAACGCCTGACAAACGCCACGCTTTGCCCTTGACGGGCTTTGCCCTGACGGGCAAAATTCCCAGCACACCCCACTGGGCGCTGCACCCGAGCAAGTTAGAGTGAGGTTAGAGAGAGGGGGGGGGGGGGGGGGGGCCTCGGCCTGCCCACCAAGGCACTAACAAAAACACATTTAAAAAGGTGAAATGAGCCACTCTGGGTTTCATACCTCGAGCCTTTCTTTCTTGAAATCAAACGGTTCATGCCTCCCAGCACCCCTTGCACTTCCCTTAGGGTAATGAGTGGAATCCCCAGGCAGATCCCTCCCCTCACCTGCCATTCTCCCAACATGGTGTACAATGTATCTATCTCAGTGAGAGGGCTTGGCAGTGGCAAAGTAAGAAAGTGAAATGGGCAGCTGTCTGCAGAGGCCAGTGGTAGGAGTGTGGGGGAGGAGGCCATGTTGTGCCTGGCCACTCTGCGTGCCTCGAACCCCGAATGGGTGCAAAGGGTAAATAAATCAGAAAGCCTGCCCCTTGGCGAGAGCGAGAAGCCCTAGCGCACTGGAGGGGATTCGGCCCGGACCCTGGCCTGGTAGCCAGGCATATTCCAGCGCTCCTCATAGCTGCGATGCAGCAACCGGGCAGAAGGCACGGCCATGTGGGCAGAGGACACAGCCATGTGAAAGGTCTTACCCTGGGCATGGGATTTTGTTTTCTCATGCAGGTGCATTCTGGGCGCACACAAAGAATTGTCAAGTAGGATACAAAAATGCCATGTGCTTGCTCAGACCGCTTTCTCCATGCACACACAAGCGACATTCATAGGCGGGCCAGACTACAGTGCTTAAGCAGAGTGCAGATGAGCAGCTCGGTCGTGGATGTTGTGGGCGGCTCTTAAAAGAGCCTTTGGTGTTGGATCGAGAGGTGGGGTCCGGTGGGGTGGGTCTGCTCAACCCCCGAATCCGTACAGGGTGCGTCCCTGGCGCTTCAGGGCATAGACCACATCCATGGCAGTGACCGTCTTCCTCTTGGCGTGCTCGGTGTAGGTGACGGCGTCCCGGATCACGTTCTCCAGGAAGACCTTCAGCACACCCCGGGTCTCCTCGTAGATGAGGCCGGAGATGCGCTTGACTCCACCACGGCGGGCCAGGCGGCGGATGGCGGGCTTGGTGATGCCCTGGATGTTGTCTCGCAGGACTTTCCTGTGCCTCTTGGCGCCGCCTTTGCCGAGCCCTTTCCCTCCTTTGCCGCGTCCAGACATGGTGACTCTTCTCTTCTTCACAAGCGAGCGGAGAATGAGGGTGCGCCTCCCGAGCCGCTGCTTATATGCACCCGGGGGGCGGACCAGAGGGAGGGAGGGCGGACCGGAGGGAGGGCGGACCAGAGGGAGGGCTGCCGGCGGTCGTGCGCAGCACGGTCTGCGCAGGTCCCGGTGGGCGGGGAGACGGCAGCATTTCGAAATGCCCGCGCTTTTTCGGCCGTTGCTTCGGTCGGCCGCCTTTGTCTCCTGGCTGGGGTAGGAGAGCTTGCCAAGCAAAGAGCCTCGCAGCCAGCCAGCCAGCCAGCCAGCCAGCCAGCCAGCCAGCCAGCCAGCCGCCTCTTTTGATGGCTTAGGGGCACACACCATGATGTCGACACCCCTGCCCCTGCTGGCGAGTTGCTCCCAAGCTAAGATTCAAATGCCACTCTTATTACGAGGGGCACCCTGCACCCAGAGAACCCCTGCCCACGACACAGACCTGGCATGGTGCGTAAATAAGGCCTGTGGCTACCCTGGGGGGCGCCCTGCAGGTGAAGAAGTAACACAAAAAACAGTCACCAGCGGGCGTGTCAGGGGTGCCTCCCTCCGTCGCCCAGGACTGGAGGGCCTTCCATGCCACGGAGAAGCCCTGTGAAATATGGGGCCAACGGGACGTTTGGCTTTTGCCTTTGAAGCAAAAGCTCGCCCGAGCTACGAGCGTAGCCAAGCGAAGAGCAGGAGCGGAATCGAGCAGCTCGTTCATGACAATGTGGCGGCTCTTAAAAGAGCCTTTGTGGTGTTTTAGTGCAGTTGCGGTGCTGCTGTGCCTCAAGCCCTCTCGCCCCGGATGCGGCGGGCCAGCTGAATGTCCTTGGGCATGATGGTGACCCTCTTGGCGTGGATGGCGCAAAGGTTGGTGTCCTCAAAGAGCCCAACCAGGTAGGCCTCGCTGGCCTCCTGCAGTGCCATGACGGCCGAGCTCTGGAAGCGCAGGTCGGTCTTGAAATCCTGGGCGATTTCTCTCACCAGGCGCTGGAAGGGCAGCTTTCGGATGAGCAGCTCGGTGGATTTCTGGTAGCGGCGGATCTCCCTCAGAGCCACAGTGCCGGGACGGTAGCGGTGAGGTTTCTTAACGCCGCCAGTGGCGGGGGCGCTCTTACGGGCAGCCTTTGTGGCCAGCTGCTTGCGAGGCGCCTTGCCTCCGGTGGACTTGCGGGCGGTCTGCTTAGTACGGGCCATGGCAGCGCTGTGAGATCTGCTTTCTCTCTTCGAGATACAGTGCGGAGCGACCGCGGGGAGCTGCCATATAAAGACCAAGGTCTCTGCTGATTGGCTGAGGCAACAGCAGGCGCCGGTTTTTTTTAAAAAAAAAAAAAAAAAAAGCCTGCGCTGTGGTTGGCCAGTGTCGGAAGGCACGGCTATGAAACGCAGACACAGGGCGGGAGGCCTTCGATTGGCTAGCCAAACAATCCAGAACCAGAAAGCAAAAAGCGACTGGCAAAGGTTGGGCTCAGCCTTTTATGAGACGCTGTTGAGAGATAAAACAGGAACACCACTCATTCCCCCCCCCCCCCCCCCCCGCCCGCGCTTGCCGCATTTAAACCTGCCACCACCAGCCTTCAGAATGGGGGCAACCCGAGAGCGGCGAATCAGCCTGTGAAGTCTGCCCCCGCTACACACACGCCCCGTGTGCTGACATTTCCCCACCACCCTCATCCTCATCATCGTTTGCCAGGCGGCCTCATGGCAGCGCCTCCAAACACACACCACGGTTAAAGGGTTAATGATGAGGCATGCCCTCTGGGGCGCAAACACCCCTCTCATCACACGCCAACCAGCCCCCCTCCCCGCCCCGCCCCTCCTCCCTCCCATCAGTGCAGTGCACGATGCCAGAATGACTCAACTGCTGTGGGCGTATAGGTGGGAGCGAACTGCCCACGGTCACACGTGGCATCCGGGGCGAGTGGAGACTCTCGCCACGGGCCTGGTGCGTTTTGGCTTTCAAACATGCGGTTGTATCGCAGTACACGTCAGGCAGAGGCATGAGCTAGCTCGCTTTCAGATACTGTGGGCGGCTCTTAAAAGAGCCTTTGGGTTTTGTTTTGTTTTTTCCAAGGTCTCGGCGAAAGCCTCTACTTCTTCTTGGGTGCAGCATGTTTGGGCTTTGCCGCTTTGGGTTTGACGGCCTTGGGCTTCACGACCTTGGCTGGGCTCTTCTTTGCCACTTTCGCCTTCACGGCTTTGGCTTTTGCGGGGCTCTTGGCGGCCTTCTTGGCTGGAGCAGCTTTGGGCTTTTTAGGGCTCTTGGCTGCTGCCGGTTTCTTCACCTTCTTGGGACTCTTCTTGGCTCCGGCGGGAGCCTTTTTGGGTTTCTTGGCAGCACCGGCAGCCTTCTTTGCTGCGGGCGTCTTGCTCTTCACCGCAGCTTTCTTGGCCGCCTTCTCCTTGCCCTGCGACTGCTTCTTGTTGAGCTTGAAGGATCCAGAGGCCCCGCTGCCCTTGAGCTGGGCTAGGGCTCCTTTGCTCACCAGGCTCTTGACGGCAAGCTTGAGTCTGCCGTTGTTCTTGTCCACGTCGTATCCCTGGGCGCTCAGAGCCTTCTTGAGGCCAGCCAGGGAGACTCCCTTCCTCTCAGTGCAGGCAGCCACGGCCTTGAGGTCGAGGTCGGACACGCTGGGCCCAGTGGGCTTTTTGGCCTTGGCAGCGCCAGCTGCTCTCTTCGGCTTCTTCTTGGTAGCGGCGACGGCAGCGGCAGCGGGTTCCGCCGGCGGAGCCACGGCAGCGGGAGCAGTTTCAGCCATTGTTCTGCAGGAGGACTCGCTCAGCGCTCACAGATCAGTAATGGGCAGCACGGCAAGCGACGTGCATATATATAGGGAGGAGCCTCCATCTGATTGGTCCATAGAAGGGGAGGCCGGGCCCAGCCACGGCACCGTCCCTGCCAAAGACACACTGTGTTTCCTCCGCTTGAATAATCCATTTTTTAAAAGTTACCCGCGTGCATTTATTTCATTTTCCGCCTGTCAACAGGACCGCATCATCTCCCAGCTCTTATCCAAAGGTATCTTCCCCTTGGCAGGGCCCCGACTCCCTTGTAAGAGTCTTGCAAAGCCGGCATCCTGCCGTCAGCTCAGACACCAACATGAGCAAACTTTGTTTTCCGCTTCATACTCCACCTCTCTTCCTCACCTCCCTGGCATAACAGCGCGAGCATTTACTTTTTCACTTCTTTTCCTACAGTGCCCGATAGAGTCTACTCTTCTCACCTTCTGTGGACCAAAGAAAAAGCACACTGAAGAGGAAGGAGATAACACAGCTCTGCCTGTGTTAGCCAAGCCTACAAAACGCCCCTTCAAATGCACATAGGGCTTGCCCACCGCATTGCTGCTCCCTGCTCCAAATTTCAGTGCTATGCTAGTGACACTCAGCTTGTTTTCAGGCTTCCCTCCGCCGCCTCTTCTCCCTCCCTCCCTCTTCTCTGACTGTCTGTCTGTCTGTCTGTCTGTCTGTCTGTCTGTCTGTCTGTGTCTGTCCGCCATCCAGGAGTGGTGTGCCGCCAATGAGCTCTGCCTTAATGCCAGTAAGACGGAGATTCTCCTCATCGGCACACCTGCACCCTCCTTTCCTGTCACTCTCTGGCCGGCCTCCCTTGGCCCTCTTCCTGCTCCCACCTGTGAGGCTAAGAACCCCGGGGTCATCTTCGACTCCACACTCTCCGCCTCTCCTCACATCTCTGGGCGTCTCTAAGAAGTCTAACTATCAACCGCACCTCCTCAGAGGTGTATTCTTCCTTTCCTCTCCTTCCCCCAGAAGCTTACTGTCTCTAGAGCTCTGGTTCTCTCTAGGCTAGACTACTGCAACAGCCTCTTACTAAATCTGCCTGCTCCTACTCTCCGCCCTCTGCAACTCACCCAGAACAGGACTGCGAGACTTGTCCTTGGCCTCAAGCCCTGGCATCGTATCTCTCCAGCCCTGAAATCTCTTCATTGGCTCCCGGTGGCTGCAAGGGATAGATTCAAGACCCTCTGCATTGTCCACACGGCTTTCTGGGGCCTGGGTCCACAATACCTTCAACTCTCCCTCCGTTAATACCTTCCCCACTCGAGCTCTTCGTTCCTCCACCTCCAAGTCCCTCAGGTTCAGTCGCTTCTCCAAGCAACGAGATGGGGGCAGATCGCCTTCCGCTGCTGGGGCTTCCCTCTGGAACAGCCTCCCTGCCACTCTGAAAATTGAGGAGAACCATCTCCGGTTCCGGAAGCACCTCAAGACCTTCCGCTTTGCTCCTGCCTTGGCTCTTCCTCTCCCCGGCTGATCCGTCTGCTTTGGCTCTGTGCACCTGGCTACCCTCGGATTTCGGGCCCAGGTCCCTGGCCACTCACCCGCACTGCCTCCTGGCAACCCTTGCACTTGGGCCTGTAACTGTAACCCTACAGCCCCCTAACCTGCACTTACCAGACACCCCTTGTCTGCGCTTTACACCTCGCACTTGCCACCCTGCTGGCTGCACTATCAGTTGTTGTTGTTTTTATCCCTTGCTCAGCACTTTCCACCTCACTCCCCACTCCCCTGCACCCCCTCCCCCCCCCGCACTTGCACGCTCTCAATGTCACTGGGCCTAGTAAGATCGCTGTATTATCCTCCCTTGCCTCGTCGCGCTCTGAAACACGTGTGTATGAGCGCCATACAAATAAAACAGCATATCATATCATATATCATAGCCGGAGTGGTTCTATGTTTTTGGAGCTCGATGCCCGCACACTTTGCCTATGGGAATGGGGACCACGGAAACCCCAGTGCCAGTGCTTCCGTGAAACTCTGTGGGCGGGTGCTGGTCCGCCCGGCAGGTCTGACCTGCTGTACTTTGCAAAACCGGAAACAATGGCGCCGGTAAGCTTACCAGCAGTGTTGTTTCCAGACCAGCACGGTCAGCATGAGGCCCAAAGTCTCTTATTTCAGAGGGCACCATGCAACACGACAAACATTAAAGTTCCTTTCTTCTTAGGATTTCACATACACAACTTCTTTGGTGATTTACTGTTCGCCCCTGATAAACAAGAAGGATTTGTGGCCCCACTGGGCTAGATGTCTGGGGGAAAGCGAGCCTGGCATTCTGGCCCCTGCCCCGAGCGCCTGACGAACGCCTGACAAACGCCACGCTTTGCCCTTGACGGGCTTTGCCCTGACGGGCAAAATTCCCAGCACACCCCACTGGGCGCTGCACCCGAGCAAGTTAGAGTGAGGTTAGAGAGAGGGGGGGGGGGGGGGGGGGCCTCGGCCTGCCCACCAAGGCACTAACAAAAACACATTTAAAAAGGTGAAATGAGCCACTCTGGGTTTCATACCTCGAGCCTTTCTTTCTTGAAATCAAACGGTTCATGCCTCCCAGCACCCCTTGCACTTCCCTTAGGGTAATGAGTGGAATCCCCAGGCAGATCCCTCCCCTCACCTGCCATTCTCCCAACATGGTGTACAATGTATCTATCTCAGTGAGAGGGCTTGGCAGTGGCAAAGTAAGAAAGTGAAATGGGCAGCTGTCTGCAGAGGCCAGTGGTAGGAGTGTGGGGGAGGAGGCCATGTTGTGCCTGGCCACTCTGCGTGCCTCGAACCCCGAATGGGTGCAAAGGGTAAATAAATCAGAAAGCCTGCCCCTTGGCGAGAGCGAGAAGCCCTAGCGCACTGGAGGGGATTCGGCCCGGACCCTGGCCTGGTAGCCAGGCATATTCCAGCGCTCCTCATAGCTGCGATGCAGCAACCGGGCAGAAGGCACGGCCATGTGGGCAGAGGACACAGCCATGTGAAAGGTCTTACCCTGGGCATGGGATTTTGTTTTCTCATGCAGGTGCATTCTGGGCGCACACAAAGAATTGTCAAGTAGGATACAAAAATGCCATGTGCTTGCTCAGACCGCTTTCTCCATGCACACACAAGCGACATTCATAGGCGGGCCAGACTACAGTGCTTAAGCAGAGTGCAGATGAGCAGCTCGGTCGTGGATGTTGTGGGCGGCTCTTAAAAGAGCCTTTGGTGTTGGATCGAGAGGTGGGGTCCGGTGGGGTGGGTCTGCTCAACCCCCGAATCCGTACAGGGTGCGTCCCTGGCGCTTCAGGGCATAGACCACATCCATGGCAGTGACCGTCTTCCTCTTGGCGTGCTCGGTGTAGGTGACGGCGTCCCGGATCACGTTCTCCAGGAAGACCTTCAGCACACCCCGGGTCTCCTCGTAGATGAGGCCGGAGATGCGCTTGACTCCACCACGGCGGGCCAGGCGGCGGATGGCGGGCTTGGTGATGCCCTGGATGTTGTCTCGCAGGACTTTCCTGTGCCTCTTGGCGCCGCCTTTGCCGAGCCCTTTCCCTCCTTTGCCGCGTCCAGACATGGTGACTCTTCTCTTCTTCACAAGCGAGCGGAGAATGAGGGTGCGCCTCCCGAGCCGCTGCTTATATGCACCCGGGGGGCGGACCAGAGGGAGGGAGGGCGGACCGGAGGGAGGGCGGACCAGAGGGAGGGCTGCCGGCGGTCGTGCGCAGCACGGTCTGCGCAGGTCCCGGTGGGCGGGGAGACGGCAGCATTTCGAAATGCCCGCGCTTTTTCGGCCGTTGCTTCGGTCGGCCGCCTTTGTCTCCTGGCTGGGGTAGGAGAGCTTGCCAAGCAAAGAGCCTCGCAGCCAGCCAGCCAGCCAGCCAGCCAGCCAGCCAGCCAGCCAGCCAGCCAGCCGCCTCTTTTGATGGCTTAGGGGCACACACCATGATGTCGACACCCCTGCCCCTGCTGGCGAGTTGCTCCCAAGCTAAGATTCAAATGCCACTCTTATTACGAGGGGCACCCTGCACCCAGAGAACCCCTGCCCACGACACAGACCTGGCATGGTGCGTAAATAAGGCCTGTGGCTACCCTGGGGGGCGCCCTGCAGGTGAAGAAGTAACACAAAAAACAGTCACCAGCGGGCGTGTCAGGGGTGCCTCCCTCCGTCGCCCAGGACTGGAGGGCCTTCCATGCCACGGAGAAGCCCTGTGAAATATGGGGCCAACGGGACGTTTGGCTTTTGCCTTTGAAGCAAAAGCTCGCCCGAGCTACGAGCGTAGCCAAGCGAAGAGCAGGAGCGGAATCGAGCAGCTCGTTCATGACAATGTGGCGGCTCTTAAAAGAGCCTTTGTGGTGTTTTAGTGCGGTTGCGGTGCTGCTGTGCCTCAAGCCCTCTCGCCCCGGATGCGGCGGGCCAGCTGAATGTCCTTGGGCATGATGGTGACCCTCTTGGCGTGGATGGCGCAAAGGTTGGTGTCCTCAAAGAGCCCAACCAGGTAGGCCTCGCTGGCCTCCTGCAGTGCCATGACGGCCGAGCTCTGGAAGCGCAGGTCGGTCTTGAAATCCTGGGCGATTTCTCTCACCAGGCGCTGGAAGGGCAGCTTTCGGATGAGCAGCTCGGTGGATTTCTGGTAGCGGCGGATCTCCCTCAGAGCCACAGTGCCGGGACGGTAGCGGTGAGGTTTCTTAACGCCGCCAGTGGCGGGGGCGCTCTTACGGGCAGCCTTTGTGGCCAGCTGCTTGCGAGGCGCCTTGCCTCCGGTGGACTTGCGGGCGGTCTGCTTAGTACGGGCCATGGCAGCGCTGTGAGATCTGCTTTCTCTCTTCGAGATACAGTGCGGAGCGACCGCGGGGAGCTGCCATATAAAGACCAAGGTCTCTGCTGATTGGCTGAGGCAACAGCAGGCGCCGGTTTTTTTTAAAAAAAAAAAAAAAAAAAGCCTGCGCTGTGGTTGGCCAGTGTCGGAAGGCACGGCTATGAAACGCAGACACAGGGCGGGAGGCCTTCGATTGGCTAGCCAAACAATCCAGAACCAGAAAGCAAAAAGCGACTGGCAAAGGTTGGGCTCAGCCTTTTATGAGACGCTGTTGAGAGATAAAACAGGAACACCACTCATTCCCCCCCCCCCCCCCCCCCGCCCGCGCTTGCCGCATTTAAACCTGCCACCACCAGCCTTCAGAATGGGGGCAACCCGAGAGCGGCGAATCAGCCTGTGAAGTCTGCCCCCGCTACACACACGCCCCGTGTGCTGACATTTCCCCACCACCCTCATCCTCATCATCGTTTGCCAGGCGGCCTCATGGCAGCGCCTCCAAACACACACCACGGTTAAAGGGTTAATGATGAGGCATGCCCTCTGGGGCGCAAACACCCCTCTCATCACACGCCAACCAGCCCCCCTCCCCGCCCCGCCCCTCCTCCCTCCCATCAGTGCAGTGCACGATGCCAGAATGACTCAACTGCTGTGGGCGTATAGGTGGGAGCGAACTGCCCACGGTCACACGTGGCATCCGGGGCGAGTGGAGACTCTCGCCACGGGCCTGGTGCGTTTTGGCTTTCAAACATGCGGTTGTATCGCAGTACACGTCAGGCAGAGGCATGAGCTAGCTCGCTTTCAGATACTGTGGGCGGCTCTTAAAAGAGCCTTTGGGTTTTGTTTTGTTTTTTCCAAGGTCTCGGCGAAAGCCTCTACTTCTTCTTGGGTGCAGCATGTTTGGGCTTTGCCGCTTTGGGTTTGACGGCCTTGGGCTTCACGACCTTGGCTGGGCTCTTCTTTGCCACTTTCGCCTTCACGGCTTTGGCTTTTGCGGGGCTCTTGGCGGCCTTCTTGGCTGGAGCAGCTTTGGGCTTTTTAGGGCTCTTGGCTGCTGCCGGTTTCTTCACCTTCTTGGGACTCTTCTTGGCTCCGGCGGGAGCCTTTTTGGGTTTCTTGGCAGCACCGGCAGCCTTCTTTGCTGCGGGCGTCTTGCTCTTCACCGCAGCTTTCTTGGCCGCCTTCTCCTTGCCCTGCGACTGCTTCTTGTTGAGCTTGAAGGATCCAGAGGCCCCGCTGCCCTTGAGCTGGGCTAGGGCTCCTTTGCTCACCAGGCTCTTGACGGCAAGCTTGAGTCTGCCGTTGTTCTTGTCCACGTCGTATCCCTGGGCGCTCAGAGCCTTCTTGAGGCCAGCCAGGGAGACTCCCTTCCTCTCAGTGCAGGCAGCCACGGCCTTGAGGTCGAGGTCGGACACGCTGGGCCCAGTGGGCTTTTTGGCCTTGGCAGCGCCAGCTGCTCTCTTCGGCTTCTTCTTGGTAGCGGCGACGGCAGCGGCAGCGGGTTCCGCCGGCGGAGCCACGGCAGCGGGAGCAGTTTCAGCCATTGTTCTGCAGGAGGACTCGCTCAGCGCTCACAGATCAGTAATGGGCAGCACGGCAAGCGACGTGCATATATATAGGGAGGAGCCTCCATCTGATTGGTCCATAGAAGGGGAGGCCGGGCCCAGCCACGGCACCGTCCCTGCCAAAGACACACTGTGTTTCCTCCGCTTGAATAATCCATTTTTTAAAAGTTACCCGCGTGCATTTATTTCATTTTCCGCCTGTCAACAGGACCGCATCATCTCCCAGCTCTTATCCAAAGGTATCTTCCCCTTGGCAGGGCCCCGACTCCCTTGTAAGAGTCTTGCAAAGCCGGCATCCTGCCGTCAGCTCAGACACCAACATGAGCAAACTTTGTTTTCCGCTTCATACTCCACCTCTCTTCCTCACCTCCCTGGCATAACAGCGCGAGCATTTACTTTTTCACTTCTTTTCCTACAGTGCCCGATAGAGTCTACTCTTCTCACCTTCTGTGGACCAAAGAAAAAGCACACTGAAGAGGAAGGAGATAACACAGCTCTGCCTGTGTTAGCCAAGCCTACAAAACGCCCCTTCAAATGCACATAGGGCTTGCCCACCGCATTGCTGCTCCCTGCTCCAAATTTCAGTGCTATGCTAGTGACACTCAGCTTGTTTTCAGGCTTCCCTCCGCCGCCTCTTCTCCCTCCCTCCCTCTTCTCTGACTGTCTGTCTGTCTGTCTGTCTGTCTGTCTGTCTGTCTGTCTGTCTGTGTCTGTCCGCCATCCAGGAGTGGTGTGCCGCCAATGAGCTCTGCCTTAATGCCAGTAAGACGGAGATTCTCCTCATCGGCACACCTGCACCCTCCTTTCCTGTCACTCTCTGGCCGGCCTCCCTTGGCCCTCTTCCTGCTCCCACCTGTGAGGCTAAGAACCCCGGGGTCATCTTCGACTCCACACTCTCCGCCTCTCCTCACATCTCTGGGCGTCTCTAAGAAGTCTAACTATCAACCGCACCTCCTCAGAGGTGTATTCTTCCTTTCCTCTCCTTCCCCCAGAAGCTTACTGTCTCTAGAGCTCTGGTTCTCTCTAGGCTAGACTACTGCAACAGCCTCTTACTAAATCTGCCTGCTCCTACTCTCCGCCCTCTGCAACTCACCCAGAACAGGACTGCGAGACTTGTCCTTGGCCTCAAGCCCTGGCATCGTATCTCTCCAGCCCTGAAATCTCTTCATTGGCTCCCGGTGGCTGCAAGGGATAGATTCAAGACCCTCTGCATTGTCCACACGGCTTTCTGGGGCCTGGGTCCACAATACCTTCAACTCTCCCTCCGTTAATACCTTCCCCACTCGAGCTCTTCGTTCCTCCACCTCCAAGTCCCTCAGGTTCAGTCGCTTCTCCAAGCAACGAGATGGGGGCAGATCGCCTTCCGCTGCTGGGGCTTCCCTCTGGAACAGCCTCCCTGCCACTCTGAAAATTGAGGAGAACCATCTCCGGTTCCGGAAGCACCTCAAGACCTTCCGCTTTGCTCCTGCCTTGGCTCTTCCTCTCCCCGGCTGATCCGTCTGCTTTGGCTCTGTGCACCTGGCTACCCTCGGATTTCGGGCCCAGGTCCCTGGCCACTCACCCGCACTGCCTCCTGGCAACCCTTGCACTTGGGCCTGTAACTGTAACCCTACAGCCCCCTAACCTGCACTTACCAGACACCCCTTGTCTGCGCTTTACACCTCGCACTTGCCACCCTGCTGGCTGCACTATCAGTTGTTGTTGTTTTTATCCCTTGCTCAGCACTTTCCACCTCACTCCCCACTCCCCTGCACCCCCTCCCCCCCCCGCACTTGCACGCTCTCAATGTCACTGGGCCTAGTAAGATCGCTGTATTATCCTCCCTTGCCTCGTCGCGCTCTGAAACACGTGTGTATGAGCGCCATACAAATAAAACAGCATATCATATCATATATCATAGCCGGAGTGGTTCTATGTTTTTGGAGCTCGATGCCCGCACACTTTGCCTATGGGAATGGGGACCACGGAAACCCCAGTGCCAGTGCTTCCGTGAAACTCTGTGGGCGGGTGCTGGTCCGCCCGGCAGGTCTGACCTGCTGTACTTTGCAAAACCGGAAACAATGGCGCCGGTAAGCTTACCAGCAGTGTTGTTTCCAGACCAGCACGGTCAGCATGAGGCCCAAAGTCTCTTATTTCAGAGGGCACCATGCAACACGACAAACATTAAAGTTCCTTTCTTCTTAGGATTTCACATACACAACTTCTTTGGTGATTTACTGTTCGCCCCTGATAAACAAGAAGGATTTGTGGCCCCACTGGGCTAGATGTCTGGGGGAAAGCGAGCCTGGCATTCTGGCCCCTGCCCCGAGCGCCTGACGAACGCCTGACAAACGCCACGCTTTGCCCTTGACGGGCTTTGCCCTGACGGGCAAAATTCCCAGCACACCCCACTGGGCGCTGCACCCGAGCAAGTTAGAGTGAGGTTAGAGAGAGGGGGGGGGGGGGGGGGGGCCTCGGCCTGCCCACCAAGGCACTAACAAAAACACATTTAAAAAGGTGAAATGAGCCACTCTGGGTTTCATACCTCGAGCCTTTCTTTCTTGAAATCAAACGGTTCATGCCTCCCAGCACCCCTTGCACTTCCCTTAGGGTAATGAGTGGAATCCCCAGGCAGATCCCTCCCCTCACCTGCCATTCTCCCAACATGGTGTACAATGTATCTATCTCAGTGAGAGGGCTTGGCAGTGGCAAAGTAAGAAAGTGAAATGGGCAGCTGTCTGCAGAGGCCAGTGGTAGGAGTGTGGGGGAGGAGGCCATGTTGTGCCTGGCCACTCTGCGTGCCTCGAACCCCGAATGGGTGCAAAGGGTAAATAAATCAGAAAGCCTGCCCCTTGGCGAGAGCGAGAAGCCCTAGCGCACTGGAGGGGATTCGGCCCGGACCCTGGCCTGGTAGCCAGGCATATTCCAGCGCTCCTCATAGCTGCGATGCAGCAACCGGGCAGAAGGCACGGCCATGTGGGCAGAGGACACAGCCATGTGAAAGGTCTTACCCTGGGCATGGGATTTTGTTTTCTCATGCAGGTGCATTCTGGGCGCACACAAAGAATTGTCAAGTAGGATACAAAAATGCCATGTGCTTGCTCAGACCGCTTTCTCCATGCACACACAAGCGACATTCATAGGCGGGCCAGACTACAGTGCTTAAGCAGAGTGCAGATGAGCAGCTCGGTCGTGGATGTTGTGGGCGGCTCTTAAAAGAGCCTTTGGTGTTGGATCGAGAGGTGGGGTCCGGTGGGGTGGGTCTGCTCAACCCCCGAATCCGTACAGGGTGCGTCCCTGGCGCTTCAGGGCATAGACCACATCCATGGCAGTGACCGTCTTCCTCTTGGCGTGCTCGGTGTAGGTGACGGCGTCCCGGATCACGTTCTCCAGGAAGACCTTCAGCACACCCCGGGTCTCCTCGTAGATGAGGCCGGAGATGCGCTTGACTCCACCACGGCGGGCCAGGCGGCGGATGGCGGGCTTGGTGATGCCCTGGATGTTGTCTCGCAGGACTTTCCTGTGCCTCTTGGCGCCGCCTTTGCCGAGCCCTTTCCCTCCTTTGCCGCGTCCAGACATGGTGACTCTTCTCTTCTTCACAAGCGAGCGGAGAATGAGGGTGCGCCTCCCGAGCCGCTGCTTATATGCACCCGGGGGGCGGACCAGAGGGAGGGAGGGCGGACCGGAGGGAGGGCGGACCAGAGGGAGGGCTGCCGGCGGTCGTGCGCAGCACGGTCTGCGCAGGTCCCGGTGGGCGGGGAGACGGCAGCATTTCGAAATGCCCGCGCTTTTTCGGCCGTTGCTTCGGTCGGCCGCCTTTGTCTCCTGGCTGGGGTAGGAGAGCTTGCCAAGCAAAGAGCCTCGCAGCCAGCCAGCCAGCCAGCCAGCCAGCCAGCCAGCCAGCCAGCCAGCCGCCTCTTTTGATGGCTTAGGGGCACACACCATGATGTCGACACCCCTGCCCCTGCTGGCGAGTTGCTCCCAAGCTAAGATTCAAATGCCACTCTTATTACGAGGGGCACCCTGCACCCAGAGAACCCCTGCCCACGACACAGACCTGGCATGGTGCGTAAATAAGGCCTGTGGCTACCCTGGGGGGCGCCCTGCAGGTGAAGAAGTAACACAAAAAACAGTCACCAGCGGGCGTGTCAGGGGTGCCTCCCTCCGTCGCCCAGGACTGGAGGGCCTTCCATGCCACGGAGAAGCCCTGTGAAATATGGGGCCAACGGGACGTTTGGCTTTTGCCTTTGAAGCAAAAGCTCGCCCGAGCTACGAGCGTAGCCAAGCGAAGAGCAGGAGCGGAATCGAGCAGCTCGTTCATGACAATGTGGCGGCTCTTAAAAGAGCCTTTGTGGTGTTTTAGTGCGGTTGCGGTGCTGCTGTGCCTCAAGCCCTCTCGCCCCGGATGCGGCGGGCCAGCTGAATGTCCTTGGGCATGATGGTGACCCTCTTGGCGTGGATGGCGCAAAGGTTGGTGTCCTCAAAGAGCCCAACCAGGTAGGCCTCGCTGGCCTCCTGCAGTGCCATGACGGCCGAGCTCTGGAAGCGCAGGTCGGTCTTGAAATCCTGGGCGATTTCTCTCACCAGGCGCTGGAAGGGCAGCTTTCGGATGAGCAGCTCGGTGGATTTCTGGTAGCGGCGGATCTCCCTCAGAGCCACAGTGCCGGGACGGTAGCGGTGAGGTTTCTTAACGCCGCCAGTGGCGGGGGCGCTCTTACGGGCAGCCTTTGTGGCCAGCTGCTTGCGAGGCGCCTTGCCTCCGGTGGACTTGCGGGCGGTCTGCTTAGTACGGGCCATGGCAGCGCTGTGAGATCTTCTTTCTCTCTTCGAGATACAGTGCGGAGCGACCGCGGGGAGCTGCCATATAAAGACCAAGGTCTCTGCTGATTGGCTGAGGCAACAGCAGGCGCCGGTTTTTTTAAAAAAAAAAAAAAAAAAAAGCCTGCGCTGTGGTTGGCCAGTGTCGGAAGGCACGGCTATGAAACGCAGACACAGGGCGGGAGGCCTTCGATTGGCTAGCCAAACAATCCAGAACCAGAAAGCAAAAAGCGACTGGCAAAGGTTGGGCTCAGCCTTTTATGAGACGCTGTTGAGAGATAAAACAGGAACACCACTCATTCCCCCCCCCCCCCCCCCCGCCCGCGCTTGCCGCATTTAAACCTGCCACCACCAGCCTTCAGAATGGGGGCAACCCGAGAGCGGCGAATCAGCCTGTGAAGTCTGCCCCCGCTACACACACGCCCCGTGTGCTGACATTTCCCCACCACCCTCATCCTCATCATCGTTTGCCAGGCGGCCTCATGGCAGCGCCTCCAAACACACACCACGGTTAAAGGGTTAATGATGAGGCATGCCCTCTGGGGCGCAAACACCCCTCTCATCACACGCCAACCAGCCCCCCTCCCCGCCCCGCCCCTCCTCCCTCCCATCAGTGCAGTGCACGATGCCAGAATGACTCAACTGCTGTGGGCGTATAGGTGGGAGCGAACTGCCCACGGTCACACGTGGCATCCGGGGCGAGTGGAGACTCTCGCCACGGGCCTGGTGCGTTTTGGCTTTCAAACATGCGGTTGTATCGCAGTACACGTCAGGCAGAGGCATGAGCTAGCTCGCTTTCAGATACTGTGGGCGGCTCTTAAAAGAGCCTTTGGGTTTTGTTTTGTTTTTTCCAAGGTCTCGGCGAAAGCCTCTACTTCTTCTTGGGTGCAGCATGTTTGGGCTTTGCCGCTTTGGGTTTGACGGCCTTGGGCTTCACGACCTTGGCTGGGCTCTTCTTTGCCACTTTCGCCTTCACGGCTTTGGCTTTTGCGGGGCTCTTGGCGGCCTTCTTGGCTGGAGCAGCTTTGGGCTTTTTAGGGCTCTTGGCTGCTGCCGGTTTCTTCACCTTCTTGGGACTCTTCTTGGCTCCGGCGGGAGCCTTTTTGGGTTTCTTGGCAGCACCGGCAGCCTTCTTTGCTGCGGGCGTCTTGCTCTTCACCGCAGCTTTCTTGGCCGCCTTCTCCTTGCCCTGCGACTGCTTCTTGTTGAGCTTGAAGGATCCAGAGGCCCCGCTGCCCTTGAGCTGGGCTAGGGCTCCTTTGCTCACCAGGCTCTTGACGGCAAGCTTGAGTCTGCCGTTGTTCTTGTCCACGTCGTATCCCTGGGCGCTCAGAGCCTTCTTGAGGCCAGCCAGGGAGACTCCCTTCCTCTCAGTGCAGGCAGCCACGGCCTTGAGGTCGAGGTCGGACACGCTGGGCCCAGTGGGCTTTTTGGCCTTGGCAGCGCCAGCTGCTCTCTTCGGCTTCTTCTTGGTAGCGGCGACGGCAGCGGCAGCGGGTTCCGCCGGCGGAGCCACGGCAGCGGGAGCAGTTTCAGCCATTGTTCTGCAGGAGGACTCGCTCAGCGCTCACAGATCAGTAATGGGCAGCACGGCAAGCGACGTGCATATATATAGGGAGGAGCCTCCATCTGATTGGTCCATAGAAGGGGAGGCCGGGCCCAGCCACGGCACCGTCCCTGCCAAAGACACACTGTGTTTCCTCCGCTTGAATAATCCATTTTTTAAAAGTTACCCGCGTGCATTTATTTCATTTTCCGCCTGTCAACAGGACCGCATCATCTCCCAGCTCTTATCCAAAGGTATCTTCCCCTTGGCAGGGCCCCGACTCCCTTGTAAGAGTCTTGCAAAGCCGGCATCCTGCCGTCAGCTCAGACACCAACATGAGCAAACTTTG
The DNA here is from genome assembly GCF_040938575.1 of Ambystoma mexicanum. NCBI lineage: Eukaryota > Metazoa > Chordata > Amphibia > Caudata > Ambystomatidae > Ambystoma > Ambystoma mexicanum. Next base: position 332,953,447 of record NC_090938.1, read on the forward strand.
TTTTCCGCTTCATACTCCACCTCTCTTCCTCACCTCCCTGGCATAACAGCGCGAGCATTTACTTTTTCACTTCTTTTCCTACAGTGCCCGATAGAGTCTACTCTTCTCACCTTCTGTGGACCAAAGAAAAAGCACACTGAAGAGGAAGGAGATAACACAGCTCTGCCTGTGTTAGCCAAGCCTACAAAACGCCCCTTCAAATGCACATAGGGCTTGCCCACCGCATTGCTGCTCCCTGCTCCAAATTTCAGTGCTATGCTAGTGACACTCAGCTTGTTTTCAGGCTTCCCTCCGCCGCCTCTTCTCCCTCCCTCCCTCTTCTCTGACTGTCTGTCTGTCTGTCTGTCTGTCTGTCTGTCTGTCTGTCTGTCTGTCTGTCTGTCCGCCATCCAGGAGTGGTGTGCCGCCAATGAGCTCTGCCTTAATGCCAGTAAGACGGAGATTCTCCTCATCGGCACACCTGCACCCTCCTTTCCTGTCACTCTCTGGCCGGCCTCCCTTGGCCCTCTTCCTGCTCCCACCTGTGAGGCTAAGAACCCCGGGGTCATCTTCGACTCCACACTCTCCGCCTCTCCTCACATCTCTGGGCGTCTCTAAGAAGTCTAACTATCAACCGCACCTCCTCAGAGGTGTATTCTTCCTTTCCTCTCCTTCCCCCAGAAGCTTACTGTCTCTAGAGCTCTGGTTCTCTCTAGGCTAGACTACTGCAACAGCCTCTTACTAAATCTGCCTGCTCCTACTCTCCGCCCTCTGCAACTCACCCAGAACAGGACTGCGAGACTTGTCCTTGGCCTCAAGCCCTGGCATCGTATCTCTCCAGCCCTGAAATCTCTTCATTGGCTCCCGGTGGCTGCAAGGGATAGATTCAAGACCCTCTGCATTGTCCACACGGCTTTCTGGGGCCTGGGTCCACAATACCTTCAACTCTCCCTCCGTTAATACCTTCCCCACTCGAGCTCTTCGTTCCTCCACCTCCAAGTCCCTCAGGTTCAGTCGCTTCTCCAAGCAACGAGATGGGGGCAGATCGCCTTCCGCTGCTGGGGCTTCCCTCTGGAACAGCCTCCCTGCCACTCTGAAAATTGAGGAGAACCATCTCCGGTTCCGGAAGCACCTCAAGACCTTCCGCTTTGCTCCTGCCTTGGCTCTTCCTCTCCCCGGCTGATCCGTCTGCTTTGGCTCTGTGCACCTGGCTACCCTCGGATTTCGGGCCCAGGTCCCTGGCCACTCACCCGCACTGCCTCCTGGCAACCCTTGCACTTGGGCCTGTAACTGTAACCCTACAGCCCCCTAACCTGCACTTACCAGACACCCCTTGTCTGCGCTTTACACCTCGCACTTGCCACCCTGCTGGCTGCACTATCAGTTGTTGTTGTTTTTATCCCTTGCTCAGCACTTTCCACCTCACTCCCCACTCCCCTGCACCCCCTCCCCCCCCCGCACTTGCACGCTCTCAATGTCACTGGGCCTAGTAAGATCGCTGTATTATCCTCCCTTGCCTCGTCGCGCTCTGAAACACGTGTGTATGAGCGCCATACAAATAAAACAGCATATCATATCATATATCATAGCCGGAGTGGTTCTATGTTTTTGGAGCTCGATGCCCGCACACTTTGCCTATGGGAATGGGGACCACGGAAACCCCAGTGCCAGTGCTTCCGTGAAACTCTGTGGGCGGGTGCTGGTCCGCCCGGCAGGTCTGACCTGCTGTACTTTGCAAAACCGGAAACAATGGCGCCGGTAAGCTTACCAGCAGTGTTGTTTCCAGACCAGCACGGTCAGCATGAGGCCCAAAGTCTCTTATTTCAGAGGGCACCATGCAACACGACAAACATTAAAGTTCCTTTCTTCTTAGGATTTCACATACACAACTTCTTTGGTGATTTACTGTTCGCCCCTGATAAACAAGAAGGATTTGTGGCCCCACTGGGCTAGATGTCTGGGGGAAAGCGAGCCTGGCATTCTGGCCCCTGCCCCGAGCGCCTGACGAACGCCTGACAAACGCCACGCTTTGCCCTTGACGGGCTTTGCCCTGACGGGCAAAATTCCCAGCACACCCCACTGGGCGCTGCACCCGAGCAAGTTAGAGTGAGGTTAGAGAGAGGGGGGGGGGGCCTCGGCCTGCCCACCAAGGCACTAACAAAAACACATTTAAAAAGGTGAAATGAGCCACTCTGGGTTTCATACCTCGAGCCTTTCTTTCTTGAAATCAAACGGTTCATGCCTCCCAGCACCCCTTGCACTTCCCTTAGGGTAATGAGTGGAATCCCCAGGCAGATCCCTCCCCTCACCTGCCATTCTCCCAACATGGTGTACAATGTATCTATCTCAGTGAGAGGGCTTGGCAGTGGCAAAGTAAGAAAGTGAAATGGGCAGCTGTCTGCAGAGGCCAGTGGTAGGAGTGTGGGGGAGGAGGCCATGTTGTGCCTGGCCACTCTGCGTGCCTCGAACCCCGAATGGGTGCAAAGGGTAAATAAATCAGAAAGCCTGCCCCTTGGCGAGAGCGAGAAGCCCTAGCGCACTGGAGGGGATTCGGCCCGGACCCTGGCCTGGTAGCCAGGCATATTCCAGCGCTCCTCATAGCTGCGATGCAGCAACCGGGCAGAAGGCACGGCCATGTGGGCAGAGGACACAGCCATGTGAAAGGTCTTACCCTGGGCATGGGATTTTGTTTTCTCATGCAGGTGCATTCTGGGCGCACACAAAGAATTGTCAAGTAGGATACAAAAATGCCATGTGCTTGCTCAGACCGCTTTCTCCATGCACACACAAGCGACATTCATAGGCGGGCCAGACTACAGTGCTTAAGCAGAGTGCAGATGAGCAGCTCGGTCGTGGATGTTGTGGGCGGCTCTTAAAAGAGCCTTTGGTGTTGGATCGAGAGGTGGGGTCCGGTGGGGTGGGTCTGCTCAACCCCCGAATCCGTACAGGGTGCGTCCCTGGCGCTTCAGGGCATAGACCACATCCATGGCAGTGACCGTCTTCCTCTTGGCGTGCTCGGTGTAGGTGACGGCGTCCCGGATCACGTTCTCCAGGAAGACCTTCAGCACACCCCGGGTCTCCTCGTAGATGAGGCCGGAGATGCGCTTGACTCCACCACGGCGGGCCAGGCGGCGGATGGCGGGCTTGGTGATGCCCTGGATGTTGTCTCGCAGGACTTTCCTGTGCCTCTTGGCGCCGCCTTTGCCGAGCCCTTTCCCTCCTTTGCCGCGTCCAGACATGGTGACTCTTCTCTTCTTCACAAGCGAGCGGAGAATGAGGGTGCGCCTCCCGAGCCGCTGCTTATATGCACCCGGGGGGCGGACCAGAGGGAGGGAGGGCGGACCGGAGGGAGGGCGGACCAGAGGGAGGGCTGCCGGCGGTCGTGCGCAGCACGGTCTGCGCAGGTCCCGGTGGGCGGGGAGACGGCAGCATTTCGAAATGCCCGCGCTTTTTCGGCCGTTGCTTCGGTCGGCCGCCTTTGTCTCCTGGCTGGGGTAGGAGAGCTTGCCAAGCAAAGAGCCTCGCAGCCAGCCAGCCAGCCAGCCAGCCAGCCAGCCAGCCAGCCAGCCAGCCGCCTCTTTTGATGGCTTAGGGGCACACACCATGATGTCGACACCCCTGCCCCTGCTGGCGAGTTGCTCCCAAGCTAAGATTCAAATGCCACTCTTATTACGAGGGGCACCCTGCACCCAGAGAACCCCTGCCCACGACACAGACCTGGCATGGTGCGTAAATAAGGCCTGTGGCTACCCTGGGGGGCGCCCTGCAGGTGAAGAAGTAACACAAAAAACAGTCACCAGCGGGCGTGTCAGGGGTGCCTCCCTCCGTCGCCCAGGACTGGAGGGCCTTCCATGCCACGGAGAAGCCCTGTGAAATATGGGGCCAACGGGACGTTTGGCTTTTGCCTTTGAAGCAAAAGCTCGCCCGAGCTACGAGCGTAGCCAAGCGAAGAGCAGGAGCGGAATCGAGCAGCTCGTTCATGACAATGTGGCGGCTCTTAAAAGAGCCTTTGTGGTGTTTTAGTGCGGTTGCGGTGCTGCTGTGCCTCAAGCCCTCTCGCCCCGGATGCGGCGGGCCAGCTGAATGTCCTTGGGCATGATGGTGACCCTCTTGGCGTGGATGGCGCAAAGGTTGGTGTCCTCAAAGAGCCCAACCAGGTAGGCCTCGCTGGCCTCCTGCAGTGCCATGACGGCCGAGCTCTGGAAGCGCAGGTCGGTCTTGAAATCCTGGGCGATTTCTCTCACCAGGCGCTGGAAGGGCAGCTTTCGGATGAGCAGCTCGGTGGATTTCTGGTAGCGGCGGATCTCCCTCAGAGCCACAGTGCCGGGACGGTAGCGGTGAGGTTTCTTAACGCCGCCAGTGGCGGGGGCGCTCTTACGGGCAGCCTTTGTGGCCAGCTGCTTGCGAGGCGCCTTGCCTCCGGTGGACTTGCGGGCGGTCTGCTTAGTACGGGCCATGGCAGCGCTGTGAGATCTGCTTTCTCTCTTCGAGATACAGTGCGGAGCGACCGCGGGGAGCTGCCATATAAAGACCAAGGTCTCTGCTGATTGGCTGAGGCAACAGCAGGCGCCGGTTTTTTTAAAAAAAAAAAAAAAAAAGCCTGCGCTGTGGTTGGCCAGTGTCGGAAGGCACGGCTATGAAACGCAGACACAGGGCGGGAGGCCTTCGATTGGCTAGCCAAACAATCCAGAACCAGAAAGCAAAAAGCGACTGGCAAAGGTTGGGCTCAGCCTTTTATGAGACGCTGTTGAGAGATAAAACAGGAACACCACTCATTCCCCCCCCCCCCCCCCCCGCCCGCGCTTGCCGCATTTAAACCTGCCACCACCAGCCTTCAGAATGGGGGCAACCCGAGAGCGGCGAATCAGCCTGTGAAGTCTGCCCCCGCTACACACACGCCCCGTGTGCTGACATTTCCCCACCACCCTCATCCTCATCATCGTTTGCCAGGCGGCCTCATGGCAGCGCCTCCAAACACACACCACGGTTAAAGGGTTAATGATGAGGCATGCCCTCTGGGGCGCAAACACCCCTCTCATCACACGCCAACCAGCCCCCCTCCCCGCCCCGCCCCTCCTCCCTCCCATCAGTGCAGTGCACGATGCCAGAATGACTCAACTGCTGTGGGCGTATAGGTGGGAGCGAACTGCCCACGGTCACACGTGGCATCCGGGGCGAGTGGAGACTCTCGCCACGGGCCTGGTGCGTTTTGGCTTTCAAACATGCGGTTGTATCGCAGTACACGTCAGGCAGAGGCATGAGCTAGCTCGCTTTCAGATACTGTGGGCGGCTCTTAAAAGAGCCTTTGGGTTTTGTTTTGTTTTTTCCAAGGTCTCGGCGAAAGCCTCTACTTCTTCTTGGGTGCAGCATGTTTGGGCTTTGCCGCTTTGGGTTTGACGGCCTTGGGCTTCACGACCTTGGCTGGGCTCTTCTTTGCCACTTTCGCCTTCACGGCTTTGGCTTTTGCGGGGCTCTTGGCGGCCTTCTTGGCTGGAGCAGCTTTGGGCTTTTTAGGGCTCTTGGCTGCTGCCGGTTTCTTCACCTTCTTGGGACTCTTCTTGGCTCCGGCGGGAGCCTTTTTGGGTTTCTTGGCAGCACCGGCAGCCTTCTTTGCTGCGGGCGTCTTGCTCTTCACCGCAGCTTTCTTGGCCGCCTTCTCCTTGCCCTGCGACTGCTTCTTGTTGAGCTTGAAGGATCCAGAGGCCCCGCTGCCCTTGAGCTGGGCTAGGGCTCCTTTGCTCACCAGGCTCTTGACGGCAAGCTTGAGTCTGCCGTTGTTCTTGTCCACGTCGTATCCCTGGGCGCTCAGAGCCTTCTTGAGGCCAGCCAGGGAGACTCCCTTCCTCTCAGTGCAGGCAGCCACGGCCTTGAGGACGAGGTCGGACACGCTGGGCCCAGTGGGCTTTTTGGCCTTGGCAGCGCCAGCTGCTCTCTTCGGCTTCTTCTTGGTAGCGGCGACGGCAGCGGCAGCGGGTTCCGCCGGCGGAGCCACGGCAGCGGGAGCAGTTTCAGCCATTGTTCTGCAGGAGGACTCGCTCAGCGCTCACAGATCAGTAATGGGCAGCACGGCAAGCGACGTGCATATATATAGGGAGGAGCCTCCATCTGATTGGTCCATAGAAGGGGAGGCCGGGCCCAGCCACGGCACCGTCCCTGCCAAAGACACACTGTGTTTCCTCCGCTTGAATAATCCATTTTTTAAAAGTTACCCGCGTGCATTTATTTCATTTTCCGCCTGTCAACAGGACCGCATCATCTCCCAGCTCTTATCCAAAGGTATCTTCCCCTTGGCAGGGCCCCGACTCCCTTGTAAGAGTCTTGCAAAGCCGGCATCCTGCCGTCAGCTCAGACACCAACATGAGCAAACTTTGTTTTCCGCTTCATACTCCACCTCTCTTCCTCACCTCCCTGGCATAACAGCGCGAGCATTTACTTTTTCACTTCTTTTCCTACAGTGCCCGATAGAGTCTACTCTTCTCACCTTCTGTGGACCAAAGAAAAAGCACACTGAAGAGGAAGGAGATAACACAGCTCTGCCTGTGTTAGCCAAGCCTACAAAACGCCCCTTCAAATGCACATAGGGCTTGCCCACCGCATTGCTGCTCCCTGCTCCAAATTTCAGTGCTATGCTAGTGACACTCAGCTTGTTTTCAGGCTTCCCTCCGCCGCCTCTTCTCCCTCCCTCCCTCTTCTCTGACTGTCTGTCTGTCTGTCTGTCTGTCTGTCTGTCTGTCTGTCTGTCTGTCTGTCTGTCCGCCATCCAGGAGTGGTGTGCCGCCAATGAGCTCTGCCTTAATGCCAGTAAGACGGAGATTCTCCTCATCGGCACACCTGCACCCTCCTTTCCTGTCACTCTCTGGCCGGCCTCCCTTGGCCCTCTTCCTGCTCCCACCTGTGAGGCTAAGAACCCCGGGGTCATCTTCGACTCCACACTCTCCGCCTCTCCTCACATCTCTGGGCGTCTCTAAGAAGTCTAACTATCAACCGCACCTCCTCAGAGGTGTATTCTTCCTTTCCTCTCCTTCCCCCAGAAGCTTACTGTCTCTAGAGCTCTGGTTCTCTCTAGGCTAGACTACTGCAACAGCCTCTTACTAAATCTGCCTGCTCCTACTCTCCGCCCTCTGCAACTCACCCAGAACAGGACTGCGAGACTTGTCCTTGGCCTCAAGCCCTGGCATCGTATCTCTCCAGCCCTGAAATCTCTTCATTGGCTCCCGGTGGCTGCAAGGGATAGATTCAAGACCCTCTGCATTGTCCACACGGCTTTCTGGGGCCTGGGTCCACAATACCTTCAACTCTCCCTCCGTTAATACCTTCCCCACTCGAGCTCTTCGTTCCTCCACCTCCAAGTCCCTCAGGTTCAGTCGCTTCTCCAAGCAACGAGATGGGGGCAGATCGCCTTCCGCTGCTGGGGCTTCCCTCTGGAACAGCCTCCCTGCCACTCTGAAAATTGAGGAGAACCATCTCCGGTTCCGGAAGCACCTCAAGACCTTCCGCTTTGCTCCTGCCTTGGCTCTTCCTCTCCCCGGCTGATCCGTCTGCTTTGGCTCTGTGCACCTGGCTACCCTCGGATTTCGGGCCCAGGTCCCTGGCCACTCACCCGCACTGCCTCCTGGCAACCCTTGCACTTGGGCCTGTAACTGTAACCCTACAGCCCCCTAACCTGCACTTACCAGACACCCCTTGTCTGCGCTTTACACCTCGCACTTGCCACCCTGCTGGCTGCACTATCAGTTGTTGTTGTTTTTATCCCTTGCTCAGCACTTTCCACCTCACTCCCCACTCCCCTGCACCCCCTCCCCCCCCCGCACTTGCACGCTCTCAATGTCACTGGGCCTAGTAAGATCGCTGTATTATCCTCCCTTGCCTCGTCGCGCTCTGAAACACGTGTGTATGAGCGCCATACAAATAAAACAGCATATCATATCATATATCATAGCCGGAGTGGTTCTATGTTTTTGGAGCTCGATGCCCGCACACTTTGCCTATGGGAATGGGGACCACGGAAACCCCAGTGCCAGTGCTTCCGTGAAACTCTGTGGGCGGGTGCTGGTCCGCCCGGCAGGTCTGACCTGCTGTACTTTGCAAAACCGGAAACAATGGCGCCGGTAAGCTTACCAGCAGTGTTGTTTCCAGACCAGCACGGTCAGCATGAGGCCCAAAGTCTCTTATTTCAGAGGGCACCATGCAACACGACAAACATTAAAGTTCCTTTCTTCTTAGGATTTCACATACACAACTTCTTTGGTGATTTACTGTTCGCCCCTGATAAACAAGAAGGATTTGTGGCCCCACTGGGCTAGATGTCTGGGGGAAAGCGAGCCTGGCATTCTGGCCCCTGCCCCGAGCGCCTGACGAACGCCTGACAAACGCCACGCTTTGCCCTTGACGGGCTTTGCCCTGACGGGCAAAATTCCCAGCACACCCCACTGGGCGCTGCACCCGAGCAAGTTAGAGTGAGGTTAGAGAGAGGGGGGGGGGGCCTCGGCCTGCCCACCAAGGCACTAACAAAAACACATTTAAAAAGGTGAAATGAGCCACTCTGGGTTTCATACCTCGAGCCTTTCTTTCTTGAAATCAAACGGTTCATGCCTCCCAGCACCCCTTGCACTTCCCTTAGGGTAATGAGTGGAATCCCCAGGCAGATCCCTCCCCTCACCTGCCATTCTCCCAACATGGTGTACAATGTATCTATCTCAGTGAGAGGGCTTGGCAGTGGCAAAGTAAGAAAGTGAAATGGGCAGCTGTCTGCAGAGGCCAGTGGTAGGAGTGTGGGGGAGGAGGCCATGTTGTGCCTGGCCACTCTGCGTGCCTCGAACCCCGAATGGGTGCAAAGGGTAAATAAATCAGAAAGCCTGCCCCTTGGCGAGAGCGAGAAGCCCTAGCGCACTGGAGGGGATTCGGCCCGGACCCTGGCCTGGTAGCCAGGCATATTCCAGCGCTCCTCATAGCTGCGATGCAGCAACCGGGCAGAAGGCACGGCCATGTGGGCAGAGGACACAGCCATGTGAAAGGTCTTACCCTGGGCATGGGATTTTGTTTTCTCATGCAGGTGCATTCTGGGCGCACACAAAGAATTGTCAAGTAGGATACAAAAATGCCATGTGCTTGCTCAGACCGCTTTCTCCATGCACACACAAGCGACATTCATAGGCGGGCCAGACTACAGTGCTTAAGCAGAGTGCAGATGAGCAGCTCGGTCGTGGATGTTGTGGGCGGCTCTTAAAAGAGCCTTTGGTGTTGGATCGAGAGGTGGGGTCCGGTGGGGTGGGTCTGCTCAACCCCCGAATCCGTACAGGGTGCGTCCCTGGCGCTTCAGGGCATAGACCACATCCATGGCAGTGACCGTCTTCCTCTTGGCGTGCTCGGTGTAGGTGACGGCGTCCCGGATCACGTTCTCCAGGAAGACCTTCAGCACACCCCGGGTCTCCTCGTAGATGAGGCCGGAGATGCGCTTGACTCCACCACGGCGGGCCAGGCGGCGGATGGCGGGCTTGGTGATGCCCTGGATGTTGTCTCGCAGGACTTTCCTGTGCCTCTTGGCGCCGCCTTTGCCGAGCCCTTTCCCTCCTTTGCCGCGTCCAGACATGGTGACTCTTCTCTTCTTCACAAGCGAGCGGAGAATGAGGGTGCGCCTCCCGAGCCGCTGCTTATATGCACCCGGGGGGCGGACCAGAGGGAGGGAGGGCGGACCGGAGGGAGGGCGGACCAGAGGGAGGGCTGCCGGCGGTCGTGCGCAGCACGGTCTGCGCAGGTCCCGGTGGGCGGGGAGACGGCAGCATTTCGAAATGCCCGCGCTTTTTCGGCCGTTGCTTCGGTCGGCCGCCTTTGTCTCCTGGCTGGGGTAGGAGAGCTTGCCAAGCAAAGAGCCTCGCAGCCAGCCAGCCAGCCAGCCAGCCAGCCAGCCAGCCAGCCAGCCAGCCAGCCGCCTCTTTTGATGGCTTAGGGGCACACACCATGATGTCGACACCCCTGCCCCTGCTGGCGAGTTGCTCCCAAGCTAAGATTCAAATGCCACTCTTATTACGAGGGGCACCCTGCACCCAGAGAACCCCTGCCCACGACACAGACCTGGCATGGTGCGTAAATAAGGCCTGTGGCTACCCTGGGGGGCGCCCTGCAGGTGAAGAAGTAACACAAAAAACAGTCACCAGCGGGCGTGTCAGGGGTGCCTCCCTCCGTCGCCCAGGACTGGAGGGCCTTCCATGCCACGGAGAAGCCCTGTGAAATATGGGGCCAACGGGACGTTTGGCTTTTGCCTTTGAAGCAAAAGCTCGCCCGAGCTACGAGCGTAGCCAAGCGAAGAGCAGGAGCGGAATCGAGCAGCTCGTTCATGACAATGTGGCGGCTCTTAAAAGAGCCTTTGTGGTGTTTTAGTGCGGTTGCGGTGCTGCTGTGCCTCAAGCCCTCTCGCCCCGGATGCGGCGGGCCAGCTGAATGTCCTTGGGCATGATGGTGACCCTCTTGGCGTGGATGGCGCAAAGGTTGGTGTCCTCAAAGAGCCCAACCAGGTAGGCCTCGCTGGCCTCCTGCAGTGCCATGACGGCCGAGCTCTGGAAGCGCAGGTCGGTCTTGAAATCCTGGGCGATTTCTCTCACCAGGCGCTGGAAGGGCAGCTTTCGGATGAGCAGCTCGGTGGATTTCTGGTAGCGGCGGATCTCCCTCAGAGCCACAGTGCCGGGACGGTAGCGGTGAGGTTTCTTAACGCCGCCAGTGGCGGGGGCGCTCTTACGGGCAGCCTTTGTGGCCAGCTGCTTGCGAGGCGCCTTGCCTCCGGTGGACTTGCGGGCGGTCTGCTTAGTACGGGCCATGGCAGCGCTGTGAGATCTGCTTTCTCTCTTCGAGATACAGTGCGGAGCGACCGCGGGGAGCTGCCATATAAAGACCAAGGTCTCTGCTGATTGGCTGAGGCAACAGCAGGCGCCGGTTTTTTTAAAAAAAAAAAAAAAAAAGCCTGCGCTGTGGTTGGCCAGTGTCGGAAGGCACGGCTATGAAACGCAGACACAGGGCGGGAGGCCTTCGATTGGCTAGCCAAACAATCCAGAACCAGAAAGCAAAAAGCGACTGGCAAAGGTTGGGCTCAGCCTTTTATGAGACGCTGTTGAGAGATAAAACAGGAACACCACTCATTCCCCCCCCCCCCCCCCCCGCCCGCGCTTGCCGCATTTAAACCTGCCACCACCAGCCTTCAGAATGGGGGCAACCCGAGAGCGGCGAATCAGCCTGTGAAGTCTGCCCCCGCTACACACACGCCCCGTGTGCTGACATTTCCCCACCACCCTCATCCTCATCATCGTTTGCCAGGCGGCCTCATGGCAGCGCCTCCAAACACACACCACGGTTAAAGGGTTAATGATGAGGCATGCCCTCTGGGGCGCAAACACCCCTCTCATCACACGCCAACCAGCCCCCCTCCCCGCCCCGCCCCTCCTCCCTCCCATCAGTGCAGTGCACGATGCCAGAATGACTCAACTGCTGTGGGCGTATAGGTGGGAGCGAACTGCCCACGGTCACACGTGGCATCCGGGGCGAGTGGAGACTCTCGCCACGGGCCTGGTGCGTTTTGGCTTTCAAACATGCGGTTGTATCGCAGTACACGTCAGGCAGAGGCATGAGCTAGCTCGCTTTCAGATACTGTGGGCGGCTCTTAAAAGAGCCTTTGGGTTTTGTTTTGTTTTTTCCAAGGTCTCGGCGAAAGCCTCTACTTCTTCTTGGGTGCAGCATGTTTGGGCTTTGCCGCTTTGGGTTTGACGGCCTTGGGCTTCACGACCTTGGCTGGGCTCTTCTTTGCCACTTTCGCCTTCACGGCTTTGGCTTTTGCGGGGCTCTTGGCGGCCTTCTTGGCTGGAGCAGCTTTGGGCTTTTTAGGGCTCTTGGCTGCTGCCGGTTTCTTCACCTTCTTGGGACTCTTCTTGGCTCCGGCGGGAGCCTTTTTGGGTTTCTTGGCAGCACCGGCAGCCTTCTTTGCTGCGGGCGTCTTGCTCTTCACCGCAGCTTTCTTGGCCGCCTTCTCCTTGCCCTGCGACTGCTTCTTGTTGAGCTTGAAGGATCCAGAGGCCCCGCTGCCCTTGAGCTGGGCTAGGGCTCCTTTGCTCACCAGGCTCTTGACGGCAAGCTTGAGTCTGCCGTTGTTCTTGTCCACGTCGTATCCCTGGGCGCTCAGAGCCTTCTTGAGGCCAGCCAGGGAGACTCCCTTCCTCTCAGTGCAGGCAGCCACGGCCTTGAGGACGAGGTCGGACACGCTGGGCCCAGTGGGCTTTTTGGCCTTGGCAGCGCCAGCTGCTCTCTTCGGCTTCTTCTTGGTAGCGGCGACGGCAGCGGCAGCGGGTTCCGCCGGCGGAGCCACGGCAGCGGGAGCAGTTTCAGCCATTGTTCTGCAGGAGGACTCGCTCAGCGCTCACAGATCAGTAATGGGCAGCACGGCAAGCGACGTGCATATATATAGGGAGGAGCCTCCATCTGATTGGTCCATAGAAGGGGAGGCCGGGCCCAGCCACGGCACCGTCCCTGCCAAAGACACACTGTGTTTCCTCCGCTTGAATAATCCATTTTTTAAAAGTTACCCGCGTGCATTTATTTCATTTTCCGCCTGTCAACAGGACCGCATCATCTCCCAGCTCTTATCCAAAGGTATCTTCCCCTTGGCAGGGCCCCGACTCCCTTGTAAGAGTCTTGCAAAGCCGGCATCCTGCCGTCAGCTCAGACACCAACATGAGCAAACTTTGTTTTCCGCTTCATACTCCACCTCTCTTCCTCACCTCCCTGGCATAACAGCGCGAGCATTTACTTTTTCACTTCTTTTCCTACAGTGCCCGATAGAGTCTACTCTTCTCACCTTCTGTGGACCAAAGAAAAAGCACACTGAAGAGGAAGGAGATAACACAGCTCTGCCTGTGTTAGCCAAGCCTACAAAACGCCCCTTCAAATGCACATAGGGCTTGCCCACCGCATTGCTGCTCCCTGCTCCAAATTTCAGTGCTATGCTAGTGACACTCAGCTTGTTTTCAGGCTTCCCTCCGCCGCCTCTTCTCCCTCCCTCCCTCTTCTCTGACTGTCTGTCTGTCTGTCTGTCTGTCTGTCTGTCTGTCTGTCTGTCTGTGTCTGTCCGCCATCCAGGAGTGGTGTGCCGCCAATGAGCTCTGCCTTAATGCCAGTAAGACGGAGATTCTCCTCATCGGCACACCTGCACCCTCCTTTCCTGTCACTCTCTGGCCGGCCTCCCTTGGCCCTCTTCCTGCTCCCACCTGTGAGGCTAAGAACCCCGGGGTCATCTTCGACTCCACACTCTCCGCCTCTCCTCACATCTCTGGGCGTCTCTAAGAAGTCTAACTATCAACCGCACCTCCTCAGAGGTGTATTCTTCCTTTCCTCTCCTTCCCCCAGAAGCTTACTGTCTCTAGAGCTCTGGTTCTCTCTAGGCTAGACTACTGCAACAGCCTCTTACTAAATCTGCCTGCTCCTACTCTCCGCCCTCTGCAACTCACCCAGAACAGGACTGCGAGACTTGTCCTTGGCCTCAAGCCCTGGCATCGTATCTCTCCAGCCCTGAAATCTCTTCATTGGCTCCCGGTGGCTGCAAGGGATAGATTCAAGACCCTCTGCATTGTCCACACGGCTTTCTGGGGCCTGGGTCCACAATACCTTCAACTCTCCCTCCGTTAATACCTTCCCCACTCGAGCTCTTCGTTCCTCCACCTCCAAGTCCCTCAGGTTCAGTCGCTTCTCCAAGCAACGAGATGGGGGCAGATCGCCTTCCGCTGCTGGGGCTTCCCTCTGGAACAGCCTCCCTGCCACTCTGAAAATTGAGGAGAACCATCTCCGGTTCCGGAAGCACCTCAAGACCTTCCGCTTTGCTCCTGCCTTGGCTCTTCCTCTCCCCGGCTGATCCGTCTGCTTTGGCTCTGTGCACCTGGCTACCCTCGGATTTCGGGCCCAGGTCCCTGGCCACTCACCCGCACTGCCTCCTGGCAACCCTTGCACTTGGGCCTGTAACTGTAACCCTACAGCCCCCTAACCTGCACTTACCAGACACCCCTTGTCTGCGCTTTACACCTCGCACTTGCCACCCTGCTGGCTGCACTATCAGTTGTTGTTGTTTTTATCCCTTGCTCAGCACTTTCCACCTCACTCCCCACTCCCCTGCACCCCCTCCCCCCCCCGCACTTGCACGCTCTCAATGTCACTGGGCCTAGTAAGATCGCTGTATTATCCTCCCTTGCCTCGTCGCGCTCTGAAACACGTGTGTATGAGCGCCATACAAATAAAACAGCATATCATATCATATATCATAGCCGGAGTGGTTCTATGTTTTTGGAGCTCGATGCCCGCACACTTTGCCTATGGGAATGGGGACCACGGAAACCCCAGTGCCAGTGCTTCCGTGAAACTCTGTGGGCGGGTGCTGGTCCGCCCGGCAGGTCTGACCTGCTGTACTTTGCAAAACCGGAAACAATGGCGCCGGTAAGCTTACCAGCAGTGTTGTTTCCAGACCAGCACGGTCAGCATGAGGCCCAAAGTCTCTTATTTCAGAGGGCACCATGCAACACGACAAACATTAAAGTTCCTTTCTTCTTAGGATTTCACATACACAACTTCTTTGGTGATTTACTGTTCGCCCCTGATAAACAAGAAGGATTTGTGGCCCCACTGGGCTAGATGTCTGGGGGAAAGCGAGCCTGGCATTCTGGCCCCTGCCCCGAGCGCCTGACGAACGCCTGACAAACGCCACGCTTTGCCCTTGACGGGCTTTGCCCTGACGGGCAAAATTCCCAGCACACCCCACTGGGCGCTGCACCCGAGCAAGTTAGAGTGAGGTTAGAGAGAGGGGGGGGGGGCCTCGGCCTGCCCACCAAGGCACTAACAAAAACACATTTAAAAAGGTGAAATGAGCCACTCTGGGTTTCATACCTCGAGCCTTTCTTTCTTGAAATCAAACGGTTCATGCCTCCCAGCACCCCTTGCACTTCCCTTAGGGTAATGAGTGGAATCCCCAGGCAGATCCCTCCCCTCACCTGCCATTCTCCCAACATGGTGTACAATGTATCTATCTCAGTGAGAGGGCTTGGCAGTGGCAAAGTAAGAAAGTGAAATGGGCAGCTGTCTGCAGAGGCCAGTGGTAGGAGTGTGGGGGAGGAGGCCATGTTGTGCCTGGCCACTCTGCGTGCCTCGAACCCCGAATGGGTGCAAAGGGTAAATAAATCAGAAAGCCTGCCCCTTGGCGAGAGCGAGAAGCCCTAGCGCACTGGAGGGGATTCGGCCCGGACCCTGGCCTGGTAGCCAGGCATATTCCAGCGCTCCTCATAGCTGCGATGCAGCAACCGGGCAGAAGGCACGGCCATGTGGGCAGAGGACACAGCCATGTGAAAGGTCTTACCCTGGGCATGGGATTTTGTTTTCTCATGCAGGTGCATTCTGGGCGCACACAAAGAATTGTCAAGTAGGATACAAAAATGCCATGTGCTTGCTCAGACCGCTTTCTCCATGCACACACAAGCGACATTCATAGGCGGGCCAGACTACAGTGCTTAAGCAGAGTGCAGATGAGCAGCTCGGTCGTGGATGTTGTGGGCGGCTCTTAAAAGAGCCTTTGGTGTTGGATCGAGAGGTGGGGTCCGGTGGGGTGGGTCTGCTCAACCCCCGAATCCGTACAGGGTGCGTCCCTGGCGCTTCAGGGCATAGACCACATCCATGGCAGTGACCGTCTTCCTCTTGGCGTGCTCGGTGTAGGTGACGGCGTCCCGGATCACGTTCTCCAGGAAGACCTTCAGCACACCCCGGGTCTCCTCGTAGATGAGGCCGGAGATGCGCTTGACTCCACCACGGCGGGCCAGGCGGCGGATGGCGGGCTTGGTGATGCCCTGGATGTTGTCTCGCAGGACTTTCCTGTGCCTCTTGGCGCCGCCTTTGCCGAGCCCTTTCCCTCCTTTGCCGCGTCCAGACATGGTGACTCTTCTCTTCTTCACAAGCGAGCGGAGAATGAGGGTGCGCCTCCCGAGCCGCTGCTTATATGCACCCGGGGGGCGGACCAGAGGGAGGGAGGGCGGACCGGAGGGAGGGCGGACCAGAGGGAGGGCTGCCGGCGGTCGTGCGCAGCACGGTCTGCGCAGGTCCCGGTGGGCGGGGAGACGGCAGCATTTCGAAATGCCCGCGCTTTTTCGGCCGTTGCTTCGGTCGGCCGCCTTTGTCTCCTGGCTGGGGTAGGAGAGCTTGCCAAGCAAAGAGCCTCGCAGCCAGCCAGCCAGCCAGCCAGCCAGCCAGCCAGCCAGCCAGCCAGCCAGCCGCCTCTTTTGATGGCTTAGGGGCACACACCATGATGTCGACACCCCTGCCCCTGCTGGCGAGTTGCTCCCAAGCTAAGATTCAAATGCCACTCTTATTACGAGGGGCACCCTGCACCCAGAGAACCCCTGCCCACGACACAGACCTGGCATGGTGCGTAAATAAGGCCTGTGGCTACCCTGGGGGGCGCCCTGCAGGTGAAGAAGTAACACAAAAAACAGTCACCAGCGGGCGTGTCAGGGGTGCCTCCCTCCGTCGCCCAGGACTGGAGGGCCTTCCATGCCACGGAGAAGCCCTGTGAAATATGGGGCCAACGGGACGTTTGGCTTTTGCCTTTGAAGCAAAAGCTCGCCCGAGCTACGAGCGTAGCCAAGCGAAGAGCAGGAGCGGAATCGAGCAGCTCGTTCATGACAATGTGGCGGCTCTTAAAAGAGCCTTTGTGGTGTTTTAGTGCGGTTGCGGTGCTGCTGTGCCTCAAGCCCTCTCGCCCCGGATGCGGCGGGCCAGCTGAATGTCCTTGGGCATGATGGTGACCCTCTTGGCGTGGATGGCGCAAAGGTTGGTGTCCTCAAAGAGCCCAACCAGGTAGGCCTCGCTGGCCTCCTGCAGTGCCATGACGGCCGAGCTCTGGAAGCGCAGGTCGGTCTTGAAATCCTGGGCGATTTCTCTCACCAGGCGCTGGAAGGGCAGCTTTCGGATGAGCAGCTCGGTGGATTTCTGGTAGCGGCGGATCTCCCTCAGAGCCACAGTGCCGGGACGGTAGCGGTGAGGTTTCTTAACGCCGCCAGTGGCGGGGGCGCTCTTACGGGCAGCCTTTGTGGCCAGCTGCTTGCGAGGCGCCTTGCCTCCGGTGGACTTGCGGGCGGTCTGCTTAGTACGGGCCATGGCAGCGCTGTGAGATCTGCTTTCTCTCTTCGAGATACAGTGCGGAGCGACCGCGGGGAGCTGCCATATAAAGACCAAGGTCTCTGCTGATTGGCTGAGGCAACAGCAGGCGCCGGTTTTTTTAAAAAAAAAAAAAAAAAAGCCTGCGCTGTGGTTGGCCAGTGTCGGAAGGCACGGCTATGAAACGCAGACACAGGGCGGGAGGCCTTCGATTGGCTAGCCAAACAATCCAGAACCAGAAAGCAAAAAGCGACTGGCAAAGGTTGGGCTCAGCCTTTTATGAGACGCTGTTGAGAGATAAAACAGGAACACCACTCATTCCCCCCCCCCCCCCCCCCGCCCGCGCTTGCCGCATTTAAACCTGCCACCACCAGCCTTCAGAATGGGGGCAACCCGAGAGCGGCGAATCAGCCTGTGAAGTCTGCCCCCGCTACACACACGCCCCGTGTGCTGACATTTCCCCACCACCCTCATCCTCATCATCGTTTGCCAGGCGGCCTCATGGCAGCGCCTCCAAACACACACCACGGTTAAAGGGTTAATGATGAGGCATGCCCTCTGGGGCGCAAACACCCCTCTCATCACACGCCAACCAGCCCCCCTCCCCGCCCCGCCCCTCCTCCCTCCCATCAGTGCAGTGCACGATGCCAGAATGACTCAACTGCTGTGGGCGTATAGGTGGGAGCGAACTGCCCACGGTCACACGTGGCATCCGGGGCGAGTGGAGACTCTCGCCACGGGCCTGGTGCGTTTTGGCTTTCAAACATGCGGTTGTATCGCAGTACACGTCAGGCAGAGGCATGAGCTAGCTCGCTTTCAGATACTGTGGGCGGCTCTTAAAAGAGCCTTTGGGTTTTGTTTTGTTTTTTCCAAGGTCTCGGCGAAAGCCTCTACTTCTTCTTGGGTGCAGCATGTTTGGGCTTTGCCGCTTTGGGTTTG
The DNA here is from genome assembly GCF_040938575.1 of Ambystoma mexicanum. Lineage (NCBI taxonomy): Eukaryota > Metazoa > Chordata > Amphibia > Caudata > Ambystomatidae > Ambystoma > Ambystoma mexicanum. The sequence continues at coordinate 332,971,528 of NC_090938.1, forward strand.
ACGGCCTTGGGCTTCACGACCTTGGCTGGGCTCTTCTTTGCCACTTTCGCCTTCACGGCTTTGGCTTTTGCGGGGCTCTTGGCGGCCTTCTTGGCTGGAGCAGCTTTGGGCTTTTTAGGGCTCTTGGCTGCTGCCGGTTTCTTCACCTTCTTGGGACTCTTCTTGGCTCCGGCGGGAGCCTTTTTGGGTTTCTTGGCAGCACCGGCAGCCTTCTTTGCTGCGGGCGTCTTGCTCTTCACCGCAGCTTTCTTGGCCGCCTTCTCCTTGCCCTGCGACTGCTTCTTGTTGAGCTTGAAGGATCCAGAGGCCCCGCTGCCCTTGAGCTGGGCTAGGGCTCCTTTGCTCACCAGGCTCTTGACGGCAAGCTTGAGTCTGCCGTTGTTCTTGTCCACGTCGTATCCCTGGGCGCTCAGAGCCTTCTTGAGGCCAGCCAGGGAGACTCCCTTCCTCTCAGTGCAGGCAGCCACGGCCTTGAGGACGAGGTCGGACACGCTGGGCCCAGTGGGCTTTTTGGCCTTGGCAGCGCCAGCTGCTCTCTTCGGCTTCTTCTTGGTAGCGGCGACGGCAGCGGCAGCGGGTTCCGCCGGCGGAGCCACGGCAGCGGGAGCAGTTTCAGCCATTGTTCTGCAGGAGGACTCGCTCAGCGCTCACAGATCAGTAATGGGCAGCACGGCAAGCGACGTGCATATATATAGGGAGGAGCCTCCATCTGATTGGTCCATAGAAGGGGAGGCCGGGCCCAGCCACGGCACCGTCCCTGCCAAAGACACACTGTGTTTCCTCCGCTTGAATAATCCATTTTTTAAAAGTTACCCGCGTGCATTTATTTCATTTTCCGCCTGTCAACAGGACCGCATCATCTCCCAGCTCTTATCCAAAGGTATCTTCCCCTTGGCAGGGCCCCGACTCCCTTGTAAGAGTCTTGCAAAGCCGGCATCCTGCCGTCAGCTCAGACACCAACATGAGCAAACTTTGTTTTCCGCTTCATACTCCACCTCTCTTCCTCACCTCCCTGGCATAACAGCGCGAGCATTTACTTTTTCACTTCTTTTCCTACAGTGCCCGATAGAGTCTACTCTTCTCACCTTCTGTGGACCAAAGAAAAAGCACACTGAAGAGGAAGGAGATAACACAGCTCTGCCTGTGTTAGCCAAGCCTACAAAACGCCCCTTCAAATGCACATAGGGCTTGCCCACCGCATTGCTGCTCCCTGCTCCAAATTTCAGTGCTATGCTAGTGACACTCAGCTTGTTTTCAGGCTTCCCTCCGCCGCCTCTTCTCCCTCCCTCCCTCTTCTCTGACTGTCTGTCTGTCTGTCTGTCTGTCTGTCTGTCTGTCTGTCTGTCTGTCTGTCTGTCCGCCATCCAGGAGTGGTGTGCCGCCAATGAGCTCTGCCTTAATGCCAGTAAGACGGAGATTCTCCTCATCGGCACACCTGCACCCTCCTTTCCTGTCACTCTCTGGCCGGCCTCCCTTGGCCCTCTTCCTGCTCCCACCTGTGAGGCTAAGAACCCCGGGGTCATCTTCGACTCCACACTCTCCGCCTCTCCTCACATCTCTGGGCGTCTCTAAGAAGTCTAACTATCAACCGCACCTCCTCAGAGGTGTATTCTTCCTTTCCTCTCCTTCCCCCAGAAGCTTACTGTCTCTAGAGCTCTGGTTCTCTCTAGGCTAGACTACTGCAACAGCCTCTTACTAAATCTGCCTGCTCCTACTCTCCGCCCTCTGCAACTCACCCAGAACAGGACTGCGAGACTTGTCCTTGGCCTCAAGCCCTGGCATCGTATCTCTCCAGCCCTGAAATCTCTTCATTGGCTCCCGGTGGCTGCAAGGGATAGATTCAAGACCCTCTGCATTGTCCACACGGCTTTCTGGGGCCTGGGTCCACAATACCTTCAACTCTCCCTCCGTTAATACCTTCCCCACTCGAGCTCTTCGTTCCTCCACCTCCAAGTCCCTCAGGTTCAGTCGCTTCTCCAAGCAACGAGATGGGGGCAGATCGCCTTCCGCTGCTGGGGCTTCCCTCTGGAACAGCCTCCCTGCCACTCTGAAAATTGAGGAGAACCATCTCCGGTTCCGGAAGCACCTCAAGACCTTCCGCTTTGCTCCTGCCTTGGCTCTTCCTCTCCCCGGCTGATCCGTCTGCTTTGGCTCTGTGCACCTGGCTACCCTCGGATTTCGGGCCCAGGTCCCTGGCCACTCACCCGCACTGCCTCCTGGCAACCCTTGCACTTGGGCCTGTAACTGTAACCCTACAGCCCCCTAACCTGCACTTACCAGACACCCCTTGTCTGCGCTTTACACCTCGCACTTGCCACCCTGCTGGCTGCACTATCAGTTGTTGTTGTTTTTATCCCTTGCTCAGCACTTTCCACCTCACTCCCCACTCCCCTGCACCCCCTCCCCCCCCCGCACTTGCACGCTCTCAATGTCACTGGGCCTAGTAAGATCGCTGTATTATCCTCCCTTGCCTCGTCGCGCTCTGAAACACGTGTGTATGAGCGCCATACAAATAAAACAGCATATCATATCATATATCATAGCCGGAGTGGTTCTATGTTTTTGGAGCTCGATGCCCGCACACTTTGCCTATGGGAATGGGGACCACGGAAACCCCAGTGCCAGTGCTTCCGTGAAACTCTGTGGGCGGGTGCTGGTCCGCCCGGCAGGTCTGACCTGCTGTACTTTGCAAAACCGGAAACAATGGCGCCGGTAAGCTTACCAGCAGTGTTGTTTCCAGACCAGCACGGTCAGCATGAGGCCCAAAGTCTCTTATTTCAGAGGGCACCATGCAACACGACAAACATTAAAGTTCCTTTCTTCTTAGGATTTCACATACACAACTTCTTTGGTGATTTACTGTTCGCCCCTGATAAACAAGAAGGATTTGTGGCCCCACTGGGCTAGATGTCTGGGGGAAAGCGAGCCTGGCATTCTGGCCCCTGCCCCGAGCGCCTGACGAACGCCTGACAAACGCCACGCTTTGCCCTTGACGGGCTTTGCCCTGACGGGCAAAATTCCCAGCACACCCCACTGGGCGCTGCACCCGAGCAAGTTAGAGTGAGGTTAGAGAGAGGGGGGGGGGGCCTCGGCCTGCCCACCAAGGCACTAACAAAAACACATTTAAAAAGGTGAAATGAGCCACTCTGGGTTTCATACCTCGAGCCTTTCTTTCTTGAAATCAAACGGTTCATGCCTCCCAGCACCCCTTGCACTTCCCTTAGGGTAATGAGTGGAATCCCCAGGCAGATCCCTCCCCTCACCTGCCATTCTCCCAACATGGTGTACAATGTATCTATCTCAGTGAGAGGGCTTGGCAGTGGCAAAGTAAGAAAGTGAAATGGGCAGCTGTCTGCAGAGGCCAGTGGTAGGAGTGTGGGGGAGGAGGCCATGTTGTGCCTGGCCACTCTGCGTGCCTCGAACCCCGAATGGGTGCAAAGGGTAAATAAATCAGAAAGCCTGCCCCTTGGCGAGAGCGAGAAGCCCTAGCGCACTGGAGGGGATTCGGCCCGGACCCTGGCCTGGTAGCCAGGCATATTCCAGCGCTCCTCATAGCTGCGATGCAGCAACCGGGCAGAAGGCACGGCCATGTGGGCAGAGGACACAGCCATGTGAAAGGTCTTACCCTGGGCATGGGATTTTGTTTTCTCATGCAGGTGCATTCTGGGCGCACACAAAGAATTGTCAAGTAGGATACAAAAATGCCATGTGCTTGCTCAGACCGCTTTCTCCATGCACACACAAGCGACATTCATAGGCGGGCCAGACTACAGTGCTTAAGCAGAGTGCAGATGAGCAGCTCGGTCGTGGATGTTGTGGGCGGCTCTTAAAAGAGCCTTTGGTGTTGGATCGAGAGGTGGGGTCCGGTGGGGTGGGTCTGCTCAACCCCCGAATCCGTACAGGGTGCGTCCCTGGCGCTTCAGGGCATAGACCACATCCATGGCAGTGACCGTCTTCCTCTTGGCGTGCTCGGTGTAGGTGACGGCGTCCCGGATCACGTTCTCCAGGAAGACCTTCAGCACACCCCGGGTCTCCTCGTAGATGAGGCCGGAGATGCGCTTGACTCCACCACGGCGGGCCAGGCGGCGGATGGCGGGCTTGGTGATGCCCTGGATGTTGTCTCGCAGGACTTTCCTGTGCCTCTTGGCGCCGCCTTTGCCGAGCCCTTTCCCTCCTTTGCCGCGTCCAGACATGGTGACTCTTCTCTTCTTCACAAGCGAGCGGAGAATGAGGGTGCGCCTCCCGAGCCGCTGCTTATATGCACCCGGGGGGCGGACCAGAGGGAGGGAGGGCGGACCGGAGGGAGGGCGGACCAGAGGGAGGGCTGCCGGCGGTCGTGCGCAGCACGGTCTGCGCAGGTCCCGGTGGGCGGGGAGACGGCAGCATTTCGAAATGCCCGCGCTTTTTCGGCCGTTGCTTCGGTCGGCCGCCTTTGTCTCCTGGCTGGGGTAGGAGAGCTTGCCAAGCAAAGAGCCTCGCAGCCAGCCAGCCAGCCAGCCAGCCAGCCAGCCAGCCAGCCAGCCAGCCGCCTCTTTTGATGGCTTAGGGGCACACACCATGATGTCGACACCCCTGCCCCTGCTGGCGAGTTGCTCCCAAGCTAAGATTCAAATGCCACTCTTATTACGAGGGGCACCCTGCACCCAGAGAACCCCTGCCCACGACACAGACCTGGCATGGTGCGTAAATAAGGCCTGTGGCTACCCTGGGGGGCGCCCTGCAGGTGAAGAAGTAACACAAAAAACAGTCACCAGCGGGCGTGTCAGGGGTGCCTCCCTCCGTCGCCCAGGACTGGAGGGCCTTCCATGCCACGGAGAAGCCCTGTGAAATATGGGGCCAACGGGACGTTTGGCTTTTGCCTTTGAAGCAAAAGCTCGCCCGAGCTACGAGCGTAGCCAAGCGAAGAGCAGGAGCGGAATCGAGCAGCTCGTTCATGACAATGTGGCGGCTCTTAAAAGAGCCTTTGTGGTGTTTTAGTGCGGTTGCGGTGCTGCTGTGCCTCAAGCCCTCTCGCCCCGGATGCGGCGGGCCAGCTGAATGTCCTTGGGCATGATGGTGACCCTCTTGGCGTGGATGGCGCAAAGGTTGGTGTCCTCAAAGAGCCCAACCAGGTAGGCCTCGCTGGCCTCCTGCAGTGCCATGACGGCCGAGCTCTGGAAGCGCAGGTCGGTCTTGAAATCCTGGGCGATTTCTCTCACCAGGCGCTGGAAGGGCAGCTTTCGGATGAGCAGCTCGGTGGATTTCTGGTAGCGGCGGATCTCCCTCAGAGCCACAGTGCCGGGACGGTAGCGGTGAGGTTTCTTAACGCCGCCAGTGGCGGGGGCGCTCTTACGGGCAGCCTTTGTGGCCAGCTGCTTGCGAGGCGCCTTGCCTCCGGTGGACTTGCGGGCGGTCTGCTTAGTACGGGCCATGGCAGCGCTGTGAGATCTGCTTTCTCTCTTCGAGATACAGTGCGGAGCGACCGCGGGGAGCTGCCATATAAAGACCAAGGTCTCTGCTGATTGGCTGAGGCAACAGCAGGCGCCGGTTTTTTTAAAAAAAAAAAAAAAAAAGCCTGCGCTGTGGTTGGCCAGTGTCGGAAGGCACGGCTATGAAACGCAGACACAGGGCGGGAGGCCTTCGATTGGCTAGCCAAACAATCCAGAACCAGAAAGCAAAAAGCGACTGGCAAAGGTTGGGCTCAGCCTTTTATGAGACGCTGTTGAGAGATAAAACAGGAACACCACTCATTCCCCCCCCCCCCCCCCCCGCCCGCGCTTGCCGCATTTAAACCTGCCACCACCAGCCTTCAGAATGGGGGCAACCCGAGAGCGGCGAATCAGCCTGTGAAGTCTGCCCCCGCTACACACACGCCCCGTGTGCTGACATTTCCCCACCACCCTCATCCTCATCATCGTTTGCCAGGCGGCCTCATGGCAGCGCCTCCAAACACACACCACGGTTAAAGGGTTAATGATGAGGCATGCCCTCTGGGGCGCAAACACCCCTCTCATCACACGCCAACCAGCCCCCCTCCCCGCCCCGCCCCTCCTCCCTCCCATCAGTGCAGTGCACGATGCCAGAATGACTCAACTGCTGTGGGCGTATAGGTGGGAGCGAACTGCCCACGGTCACACGTGGCATCCGGGGCGAGTGGAGACTCTCGCCACGGGCCTGGTGCGTTTTGGCTTTCAAACATGCGGTTGTATCGCAGTACACGTCAGGCAGAGGCATGAGCTAGCTCGCTTAGATACTGTGGGCGGCTCTTAAAAGAGCCTTTGGGTTTTGTTTTGTTTTTTCCAAGGTCTCGGCGAAAGCCTCTACTTCTTCTTGGGTGCAGCATGTTTGGGCTTTGCCGCTTTGGGTTTGACGGCCTTGGGCTTCACGACCTTGGCTGGGCTCTTCTTTGCCACTTTCGCCTTCACGGCTTTGGCTTTTGCGGGGCTCTTGGCGGCCTTCTTGGCTGGAGCAGCTTTGGGCTTTTTAGGGCTCTTGGCTGCTGCCGGTTTCTTCACCTTCTTGGGACTCTTCTTGGCTCCGGCGGGAGCCTTTTTGGGTTTCTTGGCAGCACCGGCAGCCTTCTTTGCTGCGGGCGTCTTGCTCTTCACCGCAGCTTTCTTGGCCGCCTTCTCCTTGCCCTGCGACTGCTTCTTGTTGAGCTTGAAGGATCCAGAGGCCCCGCTGCCCTTGAGCTGGGCTAGGGCTCCTTTGCTCACCAGGCTCTTGACGGCAAGCTTGAGTCTGCCGTTGTTCTTGTCCACGTCGTATCCCTGGGCGCTCAGAGCCTTCTTGAGGCCAGCCAGGGAGACTCCCTTCCTCTCAGTGCAGGCAGCCACGGCCTTGAGGACGAGGTCGGACACGCTGGGCCCAGTGGGCTTTTTGGCCTTGGCAGCGCCAGCTGCTCTCTTCGGCTTCTTCTTGGTAGCGGCGACGGCAGCGGCAGCGGGTTCCGCCGGCGGAGCCACGGCAGCGGGAGCAGTTTCAGCCATTGTTCTGCAGGAGGACTCGCTCAGCGCTCACAGATCAGTAATGGGCAGCACGGCAAGCGACGTGCATATATATAGGGAGGAGCCTCCATCTGATTGGTCCATAGAAGGGGAGGCCGGGCCCAGCCACGGCACCGTCCCTGCCAAAGACACACTGTGTTTCCTCCGCTTGAATAATCCATTTTTTAAAAGTTACCCGCGTGCATTTATTTCATTTTCCGCCTGTCAACAGGACCGCATCATCTCCCAGCTCTTATCCAAAGGTATCTTCCCCTTGGCAGGGCCCCGACTCCCTTGTAAGAGTCTTGCAAAGCCGGCATCCTGCCGTCAGCTCAGACACCAACATGAGCAAACTTTGTTTTCCGCTTCATACTCCACCTCTCTTCCTCACCTCCCTGGCATAACAGCGCGAGCATTTACTTTTTCACTTCTTTTCCTACAGTGCCCGATAGAGTCTACTCTTCTCACCTTCTGTGGACCAAAGAAAAAGCACACTGAAGAGGAAGGAGATAACACAGCTCTGCCTGTGTTAGCCAAGCCTACAAAACGCCCCTTCAAATGCACATAGGGCTTGCCCACCGCATTGCTGCTCCCTGCTCCAAATTTCAGTGCTATGCTAGTGACACTCAGCTTGTTTTCAGGCTTCCCTCCGCCGCCTCTTCTCCCTCCCTCCCTCTTCTCTGACTGTCTGTCTGTCTGTCTGTCTGTCTGTCTGTCTGTCTGTCTGTGTCTGTCCGCCATCCAGGAGTGGTGTGCCGCCAATGAGCTCTGCCTTAATGCCAGTAAGACGGAGATTCTCCTCATCGGCACACCTGCACCCTCCTTTCCTGTCACTCTCTGGCCGGCCTCCCTTGGCCCTCTTCCTGCTCCCACCTGTGAGGCTAAGAACCCCGGGGTCATCTTCGACTCCACACTCTCCGCCTCTCCTCACATCTCTGGGCGTCTCTAAGAAGTCTAACTATCAACCGCACCTCCTCAGAGGTGTATTCTTCCTTTCCTCTCCTTCCCCCAGAAGCTTACTGTCTCTAGAGCTCTGGTTCTCTCTAGGCTAGACTACTGCAACAGCCTCTTACTAAATCTGCCTGCTCCTACTCTCCGCCCTCTGCAACTCACCCAGAACAGGACTGCGAGACTTGTCCTTGGCCTCAAGCCCTGGCATCGTATCTCTCCAGCCCTGAAATCTCTTCATTGGCTCCCGGTGGCTGCAAGGGATAGATTCAAGACCCTCTGCATTGTCCACACGGCTTTCTGGGGCCTGGGTCCACAATACCTTCAACTCTCCCTCCGTTAATACCTTCCCCACTCGAGCTCTTCGTTCCTCCACCTCCAAGTCCCTCAGGTTCAGTCGCTTCTCCAAGCAACGAGATGGGGGCAGATCGCCTTCCGCTGCTGGGGCTTCCCTCTGGAACAGCCTCCCTGCCACTCTGAAAATTGAGGAGAACCATCTCCGGTTCCGGAAGCACCTCAAGACCTTCCGCTTTGCTCCTGCCTTGGCTCTTCCTCTCCCCGGCTGATCCGTCTGCTTTGGCTCTGTGCACCTGGCTACCCTCGGATTTCGGGCCCAGGTCCCTGGCCACTCACCCGCACTGCCTCCTGGCAACCCTTGCACTTGGGCCTGTAACTGTAACCCTACAGCCCCCTAACCTGCACTTACCAGACACCCCTTGTCTGCGCTTTACACCTCGCACTTGCCACCCTGCTGGCTGCACTATCAGTTGTTGTTGTTTTTATCCCTTGCTCAGCACTTTCCACCTCACTCCCCACTCCCCTGCACCCCCTCCCCCCCCCGCACTTGCACGCTCTCAATGTCACTGGGCCTAGTAAGATCGCTGTATTATCCTCCCTTGCCTCGTCGCGCTCTGAAACACGTGTGTATGAGCGCCATACAAATAAAACAGCATATCATATCATATATCATAGCCGGAGTGGTTCTATGTTTTTGGAGCTCGATGCCCGCACACTTTGCCTATGGGAATGGGGACCACGGAAACCCCAGTGCCAGTGCTTCCGTGAAACTCTGTGGGCGGGTGCTGGTCCGCCCGGCAGGTCTGACCTGCTGTACTTTGCAAAACCGGAAACAATGGCGCCGGTAAGCTTACCAGCAGTGTTGTTTCCAGACCAGCACGGTCAGCATGAGGCCCAAAGTCTCTTATTTCAGAGGGCACCATGCAACACGACAAACATTAAAGTTCCTTTCTTCTTAGGATTTCACATACACAACTTCTTTGGTGATTTACTGTTCGCCCCTGATAAACAAGAAGGATTTGTGGCCCCACTGGGCTAGATGTCTGGGGGAAAGCGAGCCTGGCATTCTGGCCCCTGCCCCGAGCGCCTGACGAACGCCTGACAAACGCCACGCTTTGCCCTTGACGGGCTTTGCCCTGACGGGCAAAATTCCCAGCACACCCCACTGGGCGCTGCACCCGAGCAAGTTAGAGTGAGGTTAGAGAGAGAGGGGGGGGGGGGGGGCCTCGGCCTGCCCACCAAGGCACTAACAAAAACACATTTAAAAAGGTGAAATGAGCCACTCTGGGTTTCATACCTCGAGCCTTTCTTTCTTGAAATCAAACGGTTCATGCCTCCCAGCACCCCTTGCACTTCCCTTAGGGTAATGAGTGGAATCCCCAGGCAGATCCCTCCCCTCACCTGCCATTCTCCCAACATGGTGTACAATGTATCTATCTCAGTGAGAGGGCTTGGCAGTGGCAAAGTAAGAAAGTGAAATGGGCAGCTGTCTGCAGAGGCCAGTGGTAGGAGTGTGGGGGAGGAGGCCATGTTGTGCCTGGCCACTCTGCGTGCCTCGAACCCCGAATGGGTGCAAAGGGTAAATAAATCAGAAAGCCTGCCCCTTGGCGAGAGCGAGAAGCCCTAGCGCACTGGAGGGGATTCGGCCCGGACCCTGGCCTGGTAGCCAGGCATATTCCAGCGCTCCTCATAGCTGCGATGCAGCAACCGGGCAGAAGGCACGGCCATGTGGGCAGAGGACACAGCCATGTGAAAGGTCTTACCCTGGGCATGGGATTTTGTTTTCTCATGCAGGTGCATTCTGGGCGCACACAAAGAATTGTCAAGTAGGATACAAAAATGCCATGTGCTTGCTCAGACCGCTTTCTCCATGCACACACAAGCGACATTCATAGGCGGGCCAGACTACAGTGCTTAAGCAGAGTGCAGATGAGCAGCTCGGTCGTGGATGTTGTGGGCGGCTCTTAAAAGAGCCTTTGGTGTTGGATCGAGAGGTGGGGTCCGGTGGGGTGGGTCTGCTCAACCCCCGAATCCGTACAGGGTGCGTCCCTGGCGCTTCAGGGCATAGACCACATCCATGGCAGTGACCGTCTTCCTCTTGGCGTGCTCGGTGTAGGTGACGGCGTCCCGGATCACGTTCTCCAGGAAGACCTTCAGCACACCCCGGGTCTCCTCGTAGATGAGGCCGGAGATGCGCTTGACTCCACCACGGCGGGCCAGGCGGCGGATGGCGGGCTTGGTGAAGCCCTGGATGTTGTCTCGCAGGACTTTCCTGTGCCTCTTGGCGCCGCCTTTGCCGAGCCCTTTCCCTCCTTTGCCGCGTCCAGACATGGTGACTCTTCTCTTCTTCACAAGCGAGCGGAGAATGAGGGTGCGCCTCCCGAGCCGCTGCTTATATGCACCCGGGGGGCGGACCAGAGGGAGGGAGGGCGGACCGGAGGGAGGGCGGACCAGAGGGAGGGCTGCCGGCGGTCGTGCGCAGCACGGTCTGCGCAGGTCCCGGTGGGCGGGGAGACGGCAGCATTTCGAAATGCCCGCGCTTTTTCGGCCGTTGCTTCGGTCGGCCGCCTTTGTCTCCTGGCTGGGGTAGGAGAGCTTGCCAAGCAAAGAGCCTCGCAGCCAGCCAGCCAGCCAGCCAGCCAGCCAGCCAGCCGCCTCTTTTGATGGCTTAGGGGCACACACCATGATGTCGACACCCCTGCCCCTGCTGGCGAGTTGCTCCCAAGCTAAGATTCAAATGCCACTCTTATTACGAGGGGCACCCTGCACCCAGAGAACCCCTGCCCACGACACAGACCTGGCATGGTGCGTAAATAAGGCCTGTGGCTACCCTGGGGGGCGCCCTGCAGGTGAAGAAGTAACACAAAAAACAGTCACCAGCGGGCGTGTCAGGGGTGCCTCCCTCCGTCGCCCAGGACTGGAGGGCCTTCCATGCCACGGAGAAGCCCTGTGAAATATGGGGCCAACGGGACGTTTGGCTTTTGCCTTTGAAGCAAAAGCTCGCCCGAGCTACGAGCGTAGCCAAGCGAAGAGCAGGAGCGGAATCGAGCAGCTCGTTCATGACAATGTGGCGGCTCTTAAAAGAGCCTTTGTGGTGTTTTAGTGCGGTTGCGGTGCTGCTGTGCCTCAAGCCCTCTCGCCCCGGATGCGGCGGGCCAGCTGAATGTCCTTGGGCATGATGGTGACCCTCTTGGCGTGGATGGCGCAAAGGTTGGTGTCCTCAAAGAGCCCAACCAGGTAGGCCTCGCTGGCCTCCTGCAGTGCCATGACGGCCGAGCTCTGGAAGCGCAGGTCGGTCTTGAAATCCTGGGCGATTTCTCTCACCAGGCGCTGGAAGGGCAGCTTTCGGATGAGCAGCTCGGTGGATTTCTGGTAGCGGCGGATCTCCCTCAGAGCCACAGTGCCGGGACGGTAGCGGTGAGGTTTCTTAACGCCGCCAGTGGCGGGGGCGCTCTTACGGGCAGCCTTTGTGGCCAGCTGCTTGCGAGGCGCCTTGCCTCCGGTGGACTTGCGGGCGGTCTGCTTAGTACGGGCCATGGCAGCGCTGTGAGATCTGCTTTCTCTCTTCGAGATACAGTGCGGAGCGACCGCGGGGAGCTGCCATATAAAGACCAAGGTCTCTGCTGATTGGCTGAGGCAACAGCAGGCGCCGGTTTTTTTAAAAAAAAAAAAAAAAAAGCCTGCGCTGTGGTTGGCCAGTGTCGGAAGGCACGGCTATGAAACGCAGACACAGGGCGGGAGGCCTTCGATTGGCTAGCCAAACAATCCAGAACCAGAAAGCAAAAAGCGACTGGCAAAGGTTGGGCTCAGCCTTTTATGAGACGCTGTTGAGAGATAAAACAGGAACACCACTCATTCCCCCCCCCCCCCCCCGCCCGCGCTTGCCGCATTTAAACCTGCCACCACCAGCCTTCAGAATGGGGGCAACCCGAGAGCGGCGAATCAGCCTGTGAAGTCTGCCCCCGCTACACACACGCCCCGTGTGCTGACATTTCCCCACCACCCTCATCCTCATCATCGTTTGCCAGGCGGCCTCATGGCAGCGCCTCCAAACACACACCACGGTTAAAGGGTTAATGATGAGGCATGCCCTCTGGGGCGCAAACACCCCTCTCATCACACGCCAACCAGCCCCCCTCCCCGCCCCGCCCCTCCTCCCTCCCATCAGTGCAGTGCACGATGCCAGAATGACTCAACTGCTGTGGGCGTATAGGTGGGAGCGAACTGCCCACGGTCACACGTGGCATCCGGGGCGAGTGGAGACTCTCGCCACGGGCCTGGTGCGTTTTGGCTTTCAAACATGCGGTTGTATCGCAGTACACGTCAGGCAGAGGCATGAGCTAGCTCGCTTTCAGATACTGTGGGCGGCTCTTAAAAGAGCCTTTGGGTTTTGTTTTGTTTTTTCCAAGGTCTCGGCGAAAGCCTCTACTTCTTCTTGGGTGCAGCATGTTTGGGCTTTGCCGCTTTGGGTTTGACGGCCTTGGGCTTCACGACCTTGGCTGGGCTCTTCTTTGCCACTTTCGCCTTCACGGCTTTGGCTTTTGCGGGGCTCTTGGCGGCCTTCTTGGCTGGAGCAGCTTTGGGCTTTTTAGGGCTCTTGGCTGCTGCCGGTTTCTTCACCTTCTTGGGACTCTTCTTGGCTCCGGCGGGAGCCTTTTTGGGTTTCTTGGCAGCACCGGCAGCCTTCTTTGCTGCGGGCGTCTTGCTCTTCACCGCAGCTTTCTTGGCCGCCTTCTCCTTGCCCTGCGACTGCTTCTTGTTGAGCTTGAAGGATCCAGAGGCCCCGCTGCCCTTGAGCTGGGCTAGGGCTCCTTTGCTCACCAGGCTCTTGACGGCAAGCTTGAGTCTGCCGTTGTTCTTGTCCACGTCGTATCCCTGGGCGCTCAGAGCCTTCTTGAGGCCAGCCAGGGAGACTCCCTTCCTCTCAGTGCAGGCAGCCACGGCCTTGAGGACGAGGTCGGACACGCTGGGCCCAGTGGGCTTTTTGGCCTTGGCAGCGCCAGCTGCTCTCTTCGGCTTCTTCTTGGTAGCGGCGACGGCAGCGGCAGCGGGTTCCGCCGGCGGAGCCACGGCAGCGGGAGCAGTTTCAGCCATTGTTCTGCAGGAGGACTCGCTCAGCGCTCACAGATCAGTAATGGGCAGCACGGCAAGCGACGTGCATATATATAGGGAGGAGCCTCCATCTGATTGGTCCATAGAAGGGGAGGCCGGGCCCAGCCACGGCACCGTCCCTGCCAAAGACACACTGTGTTTCCTCCGCTTGAATAATCCATTTTTTAAAAGTTACCCGCGTGCATTTATTTCATTTTCCGCCTGTCAACAGGACCGCATCATCTCCCAGCTCTTATCCAAAGGTATCTTCCCCTTGGCAGGGCCCCGACTCCCTTGTAAGAGTCTTGCAAAGCCGGCATCCTGCCGTCAGCTCAGACACCAACATGAGCAAACTTTGTTTTCCGCTTCATACTCCACCTCTCTTCCTCACCTCCCTGGCATAACAGCGCGAGCATTTACTTTTTCACTTCTTTTCCTACAGTGCCCGATAGAGTCTACTCTTCTCACCTTCTGTGGACCAAAGAAAAAGCACACTGAAGAGGAAGGAGATAACACAGCTCTGCCTGTGTTAGCCAAGCCTACAAAACGCCCCTTCAAATGCACATAGGGCTTGCCCACCGCATTGCTGCTCCCTGCTCCAAATTTCAGTGCTATGCTAGTGACACTCAGCTTGTTTTCAGGCTTCCCTCCGCCGCCTCTTCTCCCTCCCTCTTCTCTGACTGTCTGTCTGTCTGTCTGTCTGTCTGTCTGTCTGTCTGTCTGTCTGTCTGTCTGTCTGTGTCTGTCCGCCATCCAGGAGTGGTGTGCCGCCAATGAGCTCTGCCTTAATGCCAGTAAGACGGAGATTCTCCTCATCGGCACACCTGCACCCTCCTTTCCTGTCACTCTCTGGCCGGCCTCCCTTGGCCCTCTTCCTGCTCCCACCTGTGAGGCTAAGAACCCCGGGGTCATCTTCGACTCCACACTCTCCGCCTCTCCTCACATCTCTGGGCGTCTCTAAGAAGTCTAACTATCAACCGCACCTCCTCAGAGGTGTATTCTTCCTTTCCTCTCCTTCCCCCAGAAGCTTACTGTCTCTAGAGCTCTGGTTCTCTCTAGGCTAGACTACTGCAACAGCCTCTTACTAAATCTGCCTGCTCCTACTCTCCGCCCTCTGCAACTCACCCAGAACAGGACTGCGAGACTTGTCCTTGGCCTCAAGCCCTGGCATCGTATCTCTCCAGCCCTGAAATCTCTTCATTGGCTCCCGGTGGCTGCAAGGGATAGATTCAAGACCCTCTGCATTGTCCACACGGCTTTCTGGGGCCTGGGTCCACAATACCTTCAACTCTCCCTCCGTTAATACCTTCCCCACTCGAGCTCTTCGTTCCTCCACCTCCAAGTCCCTCAGGTTCAGTCGCTTCTCCAAGCAACGAGATGGGGGCAGATCGCCTTCCGCTGCTGGGGCTTCCCTCTGGAACAGCCTCCCTGCCACTCTGAAAATTGAGGAGAACCATCTCCGGTTCCGGAAGCACCTCAAGACCTTCCGCTTTGCTCCTGCCTTGGCTCTTCCTCTCCCCGGCTGATCCGTCTGCTTTGGCTCTGTGCACCTGGCTACCCTCGGATTTCGGGCCCAGGTCCCTGGCCACTCACCCGCACTGCCTCCTGGCAACCCTTGCACTTGGGCCTGTAACTGTAACCCTACAGCCCCCTAACCTGCACTTACCAGACACCCCTTGTCTGCGCTTTACACCTCGCACTTGCCACCCTGCTGGCTGCACTATCAGTTGTTGTTGTTTTTATCCCTTGCTCAGCACTTTCCACCTCACTCCCCACTCCCCTGCACCCCCTCCCCCCCCCGCACTTGCACGCTCTCAATGTCACTGGGCCTAGTAAGATCGCTGTATTATCCTCCCTTGCCTCGTCGCGCTCTGAAACACGTGTGTATGAGCGCCATACAAATAAAACAGCATATCATATCATATATCATAGCCGGAGTGGTTCTATGTTTTTGGAGCTCGATGCCCGCACACTTTGCCTATGGGAATGGGGACCACGGAAACCCCAGTGCCAGTGCTTCCGTGAAACTCTGTGGGCGGGTGCTGGTCCGCCCGGCAGGTCTGACCTGCTGTACTTTGCAAAACCGGAAACAATGGCGCCGGTAAGCTTACCAGCAGTGTTGTTTCCAGACCAGCACGGTCAGCATGAGGCCCAAAGTCTCTTATTTCAGAGGGCACCATGCAACACGACAAACATTAAAGTTCCTTTCTTCTTAGGATTTCACATACACAACTTCTTTGGTGATTTACTGTTCGCCCCTGATAAACAAGAAGGATTTGTGGCCCCACTGGGCTAGATGTCTGGGGGAAAGCGAGCCTGGCATTCTGGCCCCTGCCCCGAGCGCCTGACGAACGCCTGACAAACGCCACGCTTTGCCCTTGACGGGCTTTGCCCTGACGGGCAAAATTCCCAGCACACCCCACTGGGCGCTGCACCCGAGCAAGTTAGAGTGAGGTTAGAGAGAGGGGGGGGGGGGGGGGCCTCGGCCTGCCCACCAAGGCACTAACAAAAACACATTTAAAAAGGTGAAATGAGCCACTCTGGGTTTCATACCTCGAGCCTTTCTTTCTTGAAATCAAACGGTTCATGCCTCCCAGCACCCCTTGCATTTCCCTTAGGGTAATGAGTGGAATCCCCAGGCAGATCCCTCCCCTCACCTGCCATTCTCCCAACATGGTGTACAATGTATCTATCTCAGTGAGAGGGCTTGGCAGTGGCAAAGTAAGAAAGTGAAATGGGCAGCTGTCTGCAGAGGCCAGTGGTAGGAGTGTGGGGGAGGAGGCCATGTTGTGCCTGGCCACTCTGCGTGCCTCGAACCCCGAATGGGTGCAAAGGGTAAATAAATCAGAAAGCCTGCCCCTTGGCGAGAGCGAGAAGCCCTAGCGCACTGGAGGGGATTCGGCCCGGACCCTGGCCTGGTAGCCAGGCATATTCCAGCGCTCCTCATAGCTGCGATGCAGCAACCGGGCAGAAGGCACGGCCATGTGGGCAGAGGACACAGCCATGTGAAAGGTCTTACCCTGGGCATGGGATTTTGTTTTCTCATGCAGGTGCATTCTGGGCGCACACAAAGAATTGTCAAGTAGGATACAAAAATGCCATGTGCTTGCTCAGACCGCTTTCTCCATGCACACACAAGCGACATTCATAGGCGGGCCAGACTACAGTGCTTAAGCAGAGTGCAGATGAGCAGCTCGGTCGTGGATGTTGTGGGCGGCTCTTAAAAGAGCCTTTGGTGTTGGATCGAGAGGTGGGGTCCGGTGGGGTGGGTCTGCTCAACCCCCGAATCCGTACAGGGTGCGTCCCTGGCGCTTCAGGGCATAGACCACATCCATGGCAGTGACCGTCTTCCTCTTGGCGTGCTCGGTGTAGGTGACGGCGTCCCGGATCACGTTCTCCAGGAAGACCTTCAGCACACCCCGGGTCTCCTCGTAGATGAGGCCGGAGATGCGCTTGACTCCACCACGGCGGGCCAGGCGGCGGATGGCGGGCTTGGTGATGCCCTGGATGTTGTCTCGCAGGACTTTCCTGTGCCTCTTGGCGCCGCCTTTGCCGAGCCCTTTCCCTCCTTTGCCGCGTCCAGACATGGTGACTCTTCTCTTCTTCACAAGCGAGCGGAGAATGAGGGTGCGCGCTTGTTCTTCTTCTTGCTGATAGATTTTTATCCATCAGCGGTGATTTTTTGGATACCGAGGCTTGAGCCTCATTACTCCATCTTCTCGGGTTGAGTGTGTAGTCGTGGGTTTGTATTCTTCTTGGTCTGTGTGGTCTTGTCACAGTAGGGCTGGTTTCACTGGGTCTTCGCAGTGATGGGCCGCGGGTAGCGGTCGAAGGGGTTTGCAGTGGTGGCAGTGAGTCTTCTGATCAGAGGGTTCGGGTTCTGATCCAGTTCTTGGCAGAAGTTCTTACTCAGCTTTGCTAGATGTTCATCCAACATCTCGATGTCCAGGTCTCTGTGAAGGTCTGCTATCCTTGTGAAGATTGGAGCTCCAGATGATATCCGCAGGGCCTTGTTCTGGACTATCTGAAGACTCTTCCGGTGTCGCTCATGGCAGGTCATCCATGCTGGTGAGGCATAAGTCAGGGTTGGTCTGATGATCGCCTTGTAGACGTTGATCTTTGTCCGGAGGGGCATGGACTTGCTCTTCAGGAGTGGGTACAGTGCTGCCATCTTTCCTGTTGCCTTCTGCTGAGTATTCTCGATGTGGCTTTCCCAGTTGAGTTTGCTGTCCAGGGTCACACCGAGGTAGCGGCTGCTGCTCTCCCATTTGATGGTCTCCCCGTTGAGGCTGATGTGTGGGTGCTCCTTGATCTTCTTTCTGGTGAACAGCGTTGCAGTTGTCTTGCTGGTGTTGAGTTCTATCCGCCAGTCGCTGTACCACTTTGCGATGGTATCCAATGAAGCTTGCAGGTTCTTCGCCACTTCCTTTTCGCTGAAAGACTGGGAGATTACTGCAACATCGTCTGCATACAGTGCCAGGTTCGTCTTGTGGAGATCTGTCGGGATGTCGTTGGTGAAGAGGTTGAACAGGAAGGGTCCGAGGTTCGATCCCTGTGGCACGCCTGCTCGGATGGGATGTGAAGAGGACATCTCAGACCGCATGGCGACATGGAAGGTGCGGCCTCCCAGGTAGCTTGCAATCGTCTTCACCAGGTAGTTCGGAAATCCCAGGCCAATCATCTTGTGCAGCAGTCCCTTGTGCCAGACTCGGTCGAATGCTTTGGCTACATCCAGGAAGACGATTCCTGTGGACTTCTTGATGTTGAATCCGTGGCTGATGGTGTCCACCACTCTCAGTAGCTGATGAGTCGTTGCATGCTCCTTTCGAAATCCAAACTGTTCCTTTGCTAGTAGATTTCTTTCGGAGGTGAAGTCGCTGAGTCGAGCGAGGAGGACCTTCTCCAGGAGCTTCGATAATCCAGAAAGCAGGCTGATGGGGCGGTAGTTTGCTGGATCCCTCAGTGGTTTGCCGGCCTTTGGAAAAACGATGACCCTTGCTTCTTTCCAGGAACTCGGGAAGTGCTGGAGCCTCATGCATGCATTGAAGATCTCTGTGAGATGTTCCATTGATGCTGGTGGGAGGTTCTTGATTGCCAGGTTGGTTATTCCGTCGCTCCCCGGTGCCTTGCCGTTCGCCAGCTTTTCTGCAAGTCCTGCTACCTCAGAGCTTGTGCACTCCTTGATGTCTTCTGCTCCCAGCCCGGTTCCGTGATCTGCGAGGTACTTCTCAACTGCTTCCTCCACTCCGTCTGAGAGCCTACTTACCTTGTTCGGGGTGAACGAAGCCTCCAGTGTCTCGGCAAGGACCTCTGCCTTGTCCTTGTTGCTGCATGCAAGGTGGGTTCGTCCCTGGATTGGTGGGCTTGGCTCCTTCTTCCCAGTCAGTCGACGAGTCATTCTCCACACCGAGTTGTCAGCCTCCTTCAGCTTGGCTGTTGCAGACTCCCACTTCTCTCCACGGTGCTGTCGGATCTGTTCCCGCAGGAGTCTTGCAAGCGTGTTGTACTTCTGCAGGAGATCAGGTGTGCGGAGCTTCTGCCACTGGCGTCGGGCGCGGTTCTTGTCGGCGATTGACTGTTGGATGCCTCTCGGTAGGTCGTAGATGGAACATCTGGTTGTCTTCTGCTTCGGAACACTGCTCTTGATTGCCTCCTGGACTGCTGTCGTGAAGTCTTCCACGGCCCTGTTGATATCATCCATGGTGCTCAGCGGGGTTGGAGTGACCATTCTGTTCAGCTCTTCTTTGAAGCGGCTCCAGTCAGCTCTTCTGAAGTTGTACTTCTCGGCCTGCTGGTAGGGTTCCATCTCATCTCCCACAGTGATTGCTACTGGATTGTGGTCCGAGGTCAGCTCCACCAGTGTTTCCAGCTCCACAGAGTGTTGCAGGTTCTTCAGTAGCACGATGTCCAGCACATCTGGGTTGTGGCTTGCTACACCTGGGTAGTGCGTGGGCTCAGTCGGGCCTGCTACCACACAGTCGTTCTTCCTGGAATACGCCAGCAGTGTCCGTCCCCTCTGGTTGGCAGTCCTGGAGTTCCAGCATCGGTGCTTGGCGTTGAGGTCTCCGCCGATGAGTGTTGGAACCGTCGAATCCAGCAAAGCATCCAGGTCTCGGAGATCCAGCTTTGCTTTCGGGGGGCAGTAGGTTGCAATCAGTCGGAGTGGTCCTGTAGCAGTCTTGACTTGTACTCCAGTGGCTTCAATGCTTCTGAGGGGTGGGAGTGCAATCTCATGGTGGTCGATCGTCGTCTTCACTATCACTGCGGTCCCCCCTCCTTTGGCTCCTGCAGGTCGGTCGGTCCGGTACACACTGTGGTTTGCCAGGCTCAGCTTCTGGTTTCCTTGCAGGTGGGTCTCTGAAAGCAAAGCAGCACTCACCTTTCTCGTTTCCATCAGGTGAAGGAGTTCGTCTGTCTTCTTCTGAATACCGTTGGCATTCCACATCACGATGGCGCAGCTGGGTCTAGATGCCATGTTGTTTTCTTCCTTCGCCCGCGAATAGGCTCAGGACGAGCCCTGCCACCATCGTCATGGTGGGGTCGATATTCAGCTCTGCAACAAAGGCTGCGATCTTCACTATGATGGTCTTCCAGTCGATTGAGCTCGCTGTTCCCTCTTCCTGTGCTGAGGTGGTTGCTTGCGGCGGGTTCGGTGGTGGATTTAGGACTCCAGCGTAGCTCAGCCCGGATGTTGTGGTTGTCTTCTGGGTCTTCGCAGGGCCATGGCCTGGTGGCGGGCGAGGAGGGTGGGTCCTCTGTGCGGCCGCTGTTGGTTTTTGCTCCTGACGATGTGCAGGTCTCTGGTTTGGTTGGCTTTGTCCGCTGCTCCTCTGAGAGTCATTTGTAGTAGTTGGTGGGTTCCGTGGAGCTTGCAGTGGTTGTTGTGGTGCCCTCCTCTGCTGCTCATCCTGTTTAGCTTTCATAAGGGCTGGGCATCCGCGGTAGCTGGCAGGGTGAGGTCCCCTGCAGTTGGCGCAGGTTGCCGGATCTGTTCGGGCTCGGGTGCAGTTTTTCGATGTGTGGTTCTCTCCACATCGCACGCAGCGTGGGTCCTGGTGGCAGAAGGCAGATGTGTGGCCGATCCGCTGGCAGTTGAAACACATGATAGGTCCTCTTCTGGCCTTCGGTGCTTCAGTGGTAACTGTACAGCTGCACAGCCGTGTGATCTTTGTCAGGTCCGCTGGTTTTCCATCGCTGGTTTGTGCAAGGGTGGCAACAAATAGCGGGAATTTCTTGTTCTTGTCGGCTGGCGAGGTCAGCTGGACAACACTCTTCACTGGGAGACCCTGTTCTGCAAGTTGATCTGTGATGTCTTCCACGCTGGCGTTAGTCGGCAGGCCACGGACCACAAACCTCTGAGACCTCACTCGCTCCAGTGGGAATGTGTAGTACTGCAGTTTCTGTACGGTGAAGGCATCTGTCACGCTCTTGTAGTCCTCTACTGTGGTGAGCGAGATCTTCATATGCTCACCATGAGGCTTGGTGGTGAAGGTTGGTTTGGCGCACAGGTGTTTCAGCATGTCAACCAGGTCCTTGTGGGTCTTCAAGCTCTTCACAAACACTGGGGGGATCCGGATCTTCTTTGGTGGTGGGGTGGTCTGCTCGTCCGCTGTGTTGTCAGGTTCTGTGGCCAGCTGTTCGTGCTCCAGAACGTCATACTTGTTGCTGGTGCTCACACCTGTTGCAGATGGTTCAGTCAGCGTCTTCTTCCACTTCTGATTTGATGCACCTGGTGACGCACTTTCACTGGTCTTTCGCTTGTGAGAGACTGGTTCGAACCCTTCCATCTCGACCTCGGTGTCCAGGAGGTGGGATGTTTCTGACATCTGGGCCGTCATGATGATCAATCTAGGAGAAAAGGGGGGAGAAAATTGGAGAGAAAACAGGAAAGAATAGGAGAAAAGAGGGAGAAAATGTAGAGTGCTCTTATCAGAGCAGTTTCTTTCTAAATCCAAACAGTTCTTTGTAAGAACCAGCTCAGCAGGTGTGCCCTAAAAAGGACAGTTTTGGGGTGCACACGGTGTGCAAAAAGCTCCTTTGCAGATTGTTAGACCGACTCCTGAAGATTGCTCTTCAGTGGGGAAATCGGGCTAATCAAGCGCCACTTGCCGCCACAAGGTGGAGGCAAAGACCGCTTAAACGGCCCTTTTTGTTTAGAAAAGGCCCGGCTCACTGCAGCTGCCGCAGCATCGCCCGATGCCGCATCTCGGTACACAAGGTAACAGCTGTGAGGAGCGGGAGAAAATTAGGTCCTAACAGCCGTTGCTGTTACCGCCTAATCGCTAATCAACCTCAACTCCGACTGCCGTCCACGATGTGCATCCATCGCAGGAGGACTCGGTCAGCGCGCTCAGAGATCAGATCAGTAATCCAACAGCTGGGTGCGCCTCCCGAGCCGCTGCTTATATGCACCCGGGGGGCGGACCAGAGGGAGGGAGGGCGGACCGGAGGGAGGGCGGACCAGAGGGAGGGCTGCCGGCGGTCGTGCGCAGCACGGTCTGCGCAGGTCCCGGTGGGCGGGGAGACGGCAGCATTTCGAAATGCCCGCGCTTTTTCGGCCGTTGCTTCGGTCGGCCGCCTTTGTCTCCTGGCTGGGGTAGGAGAGCTTGCCAAGCAAAGAGCCTCGCAGCCAGCCAGCCAGCCAGCCAGCCAGCCAGCCAGCCGCCTCTTTTGATGGCTTAGGGGCACACACCATGATGTCGACACCCCTGCCCCTGCTGGCGAGTTGCTCCCAAGCTAAGATTCAAATGCCACTCTTATTACGAGGGGCACCCTGCACCCAGAGAACCCCTGCCCACGACACAGACCTGGCATGGTGCGTAAATAAGGCCTGTGGCTACCCTGGGGGGCGCCCTGCAGGTGAAGAAGTAACACAAAAAACAGTCACCAGCGGGCGTGTCAGGGGTGCCTCCCTCCGTCGCCCAGGACTGGAGGGCCTTCCATGCCACGGAGAAGCCCTGTGAAATATGGGGCCAACGGGACGTTTGGCTTTTGCCTTTGAAGCAAAAGCTCGCCCGAGCTACGAGCGTAGCCAAGCGAAGAGCAGGAGCGGAATCGAGCAGCTCGTTCATGACAATGTGGCGGCTCTTAAAAGAGCCTTTGTGGTGTTTTAGTGCGGTTGCGGTGCTGCTTGCCTCAAGCCCTCTCGCCCCGGATGCGGCGGGCCAGCTGAATGTCCTTGGGCATGATGGTGACCCTCTTGGCGTGGATGGCGCAAAGGTTGGTGTCCTCAAAGAGCCCAACCAGGTAGGCCTCGCTGGCCTCCTGCAGTGCCATGACGGCCGAGCTCTGGAAGCGCAGGTCGGTCTTGAAATCCTGGGCGATTTCTCTCACCAGGCGCTGGAAGGGCAGCTTTCGGATGAGCAGCTCGGTGGATTTCTGGTAGCGGCGGATCTCCCTCAGAGCCACAGTGCCGGGACGGTAGCGGTGAGGTTTCTTAACGCCGCCAGTGGCGGGGGCGCTCTTACGGGCAGCCTTTGTGGCCAGCTGCTTGCGAGGCGCCTTGCCTCCGGTGGACTTGCGGGCGGTCTGCTTAGTACGGGCCATGGCAGCGCTGTGAGATCTGCTTTCTCTCTTCGAGATACAGTGCGGAGCGACCGCGGGGAGCTGCCATATAAAGACCAAGGTCTCTGCTGATTGGCTGAGGCAACAGCAGGCGCCGGTTTTTTTAAAAAAAAAAAAAAAAAAGCCTGCGCTGTGGTTGGCCAGTGTCGGAAGGCACGGCTATGAAACGCAGACACAGGGCGGGAGGCCTTCGATTGGCTAGCCAAACAATCCAGAACCAGAAAGCAAAAAGCGACTGGCAAAGGTTGGGCTCAGCCTTTTATGAGACGCTGTTGAGAGATAAAACAGGAACACCACTCATTCCCCCCCCCCCCCCCCCCCGCCCGCGCTTGCCGCATTTAAACCTGCCACCACCAGCCTTCAGAATGGGGGCAACCCGAGAGCGGCGAATCAGCCTGTGAAGTCTGCCCCCGCTACACACACGCCCCGTGTGCTGACATTTCCCCACCACCCTCATCCTCATCATCGTTTGCCAGGCGGCCTCATGGCAGCGCCTCCAAACACACACCACGGTTAAAGGGTTAATGATGAGGCATGCCCTCTGGGGCGCAAACACCCCTCTCATCACACGCCAACCAGCCCCCCTCCCCGCCCCGCCCCTCCTCCCTCCCATCAGTGCAGTGCACGATGCCAGAATGACTCAACTGCTGTGGGCGTATAGGTGGGAGCGAACTGCCCACGGTCACACGTGGCATCCGGGGCGAGTGGAGACTCTCGCCACGGGCCTGGTGCGTTTTGGCTTTCAAACATGCGGTTGTATCGCAGTACACGTCAGGCAGAGGCATGAGCTAGCTCGCTTTCAGATACTGTGGGCGGCTCTTAAAAGAGCCTTTGGGTTTTGTTTTGTTTTTTCCAAGGTCTCGGCGAAAGCCTCTACTTCTTCTTGGGTGCAGCATGTTTGGGCTTTGCCGCTTTGGGTTTGACGGCCTTGGGCTTCACGACCTTGGCTGGGCTCTTCTTTGCCACTTTCGCCTTCACGGCTTTGGCTTTTGCGGGGCTCTTGGCGGCCTTCTTGGCTGGAGCAGCTTTGGGCTTTTTAGGGCTCTTGGCTGCTGCCGGTTTCTTCACCTTCTTGGGACTCTTCTTGGCTCCGGCGGGAGCCTTTTTGGGTTTCTTGGCAGCACCGGCAGCCTTCTTTGCTGCGGGCGTCTTGCTCTTCACCGCAGCTTTCTTGGCCGCCTTCTCCTTGCCCTGCGACTGCTTCTTGTTGAGCTTGAAGGATCCAGAGGCCCCGCTGCCCTTGAGCTGGGCTAGGGCTCCTTTGCTCACCAGGCTCTTGACGGCAAGCTTGAGTCTGCCGTTGTTCTTGTCCACGTCGTATCCCTGGGCGCTCAGAGCCTTCTTGAGGCCAGCCAGGGAGACTCCCTTCCTCTCAGTGCAGGCAGCCACGGCCTTGAGGACGAGGTCGGACACGCTGGGCCCAGTGGGCTTTTTGGCCTTGGCAGCGCCAGCTGCTCTCTTCGGCTTCTTCTTGGTAGCGGCGACGGCAGCGGCAGCGGGTTCCGCCGGCGGAGCCACGGCAGCGGGAGCAGTTTCAGCCATTGTTCTGCAGGAGGACTCGCTCAGCGCTCACAGATCAGTAATGGGCAGCACGGCAAGCGACGTGCATATATATAGGGAGGAGCCTCCATCTGATTGGTCCATAGAAGGGGAGGCCGGGCCCAGCCACGGCACCGTCCCTGCCAAAGACACACTGTGTTTCCTCCGCTTGAATAATCCATTTTTTAAAAGTTACCCGCGTGCATTTATTTCATTTTCCGCCTGTCAACAGGACCGCATCATCTCCCAGCTCTTATCCAAAGGTATCTTCCCCTTGGCAGGGCCCCGACTCCCTTGTAAGAGTCTTGCAAAGCCGGCATCCTGCCGTCAGCTCAGACACCAACATGAGCAAACTTTGTTTTCCGCTTCATACTCCACCTCTCTTCCTCACCTCCCTGGCATAACAGCGCGAGCATTTACTTTTTCACTTCTTTTCCTACAGTGCCCGATAGAGTCTACTCTTCTCACCTTCTGTGGACCAAAGAAAAAGCACACTGAAGAGGAAGGAGATAACACAGCTCTGCCTGTGTTAGCCAAGCCTACAAAACGCCCCTTCAAATGCACATAGGGCTTGCCCACCGCATTGCTGCTCCCTGCTCCAAATTTCAGTGCTATGCTAGTGACACTCAGCTTGTTTTCAGGCTTCCCTCCGCCGCCTCTTCTCCCTCCCTCCCTCTTCTCTGACTGTCTGTCTGTCTGTCTGTCTGTCTGTCTGTCTGTGTCTGTCCGCCATCCAGGAGTGGTGTGCCGCCAATGAGCTCTGCCTTAATGCCAGTAAGACGGAGATTCTCCTCATCGGCACACCTGCACCCTCCTTTCCTGTCACTCTCTGGCCGGCCTCCCTTGGCCCTCTTCCTGCTCCCACCTGTGAGGCTAAGAACCCCGGGGTCATCTTCGACTCCACACTCTCCGCCTCTCCTCACATCTCTGGGCGTCTCTAAGAAGTCTAACTATCAACCGCACCTCCTCAGAGGTGTATTCTTCCTTTCCTCTCCTTCCCCCAGAAGCTTACTGTCTCTAGAGCTCTGGTTCTCTCTAGGCTAGACTACTGCAACAGCCTCTTACTAAATCTGCCTGCTCCTACTCTCCGCCCTCTGCAACTCACCCAGAACAGGACTGCGAGACTTGTCCTTGGCCTCAAGCCCTGGCATCGTATCTCTCCAGCCCTGAAATCTCTTCATTGGCTCCCGGTGGCTGCAAGGGATAGATTCAAGACCCTCTGCATTGTCCACACGGCTTTCTGGGGCCTGGGTCCACAATACCTTCAACTCTCCCTCCGTTAATACCTTCCCCACTCGAGCTCTTCGTTCCTCCACCTCCAAGTCCCTCAGGTTCAGTCGCTTCTCCAAGCAACGAGATGGGGGCAGATCGCCTTCCGCTGCTGGGGCTTCCCTCTGGAACAGCCTCCCTGCCACTCTGAAAATTGAGGAGAACCATCTCCGGTTCCGGAAGCACCTCAAGACCTTCCGCTTTGCTCCTGCCTTGGCTCTTCCTCTCCCCGGCTGATCCGTCTGCTTTGGCTCTGTGCACCTGGCTACCCTCGGATTTCGGGCCCAGGTCCCTGGCCACTCACCCGCACTGCCTCCTGGCAACCCTTGCACTTGGGCCTGTAACTGTAACCCTACAGCCCCCTAACCTGCACTTACCAGACACCCCTTGTCTGCGCTTTACACCTCGCACTTGCCACCCTGCTGGCTGCACTATCAGTTGTTGTTGTTTTTATCCCTTGCTCAGCACTTTCCACCTCACTCCCCACTCCCCTGCACCCCCTCCCCCCCCCGCACTTGCACGCTCTCAATGTCACTGGGCCTAGTAAGATCGCTGTATTATCCTCCCTTGCCTCGTCGCGCTCTGAAACACGTGTGTATGAGCGCCATACAAATAAAACAGCATATCATATCATATATCATAGCCGGAGTGGTTCTATGTTTTTGGAGCTCGATGCCCGCACACTTTGCCTATGGGAATGGGGACCACGGAAACCCCAGTGCCAGTGCTTCCGTGAAACTCTGTGGGCGGGTGCTGGTCCGCCCGGCAGGTCTGACCTGCTGTACTTTGCAAAACCGGAAACAATGGCGCCGGTAAGCTTACCAGCAGTGTTGTTTCCAGACCAGCACGGTCAGCATGAGGCCCAAAGTCTCTTATTTCAGAGGGCACCATGCAACACGACAAACATTAAAGTTCCTTTCTTCTTAGGATTTCACATACACAACTTCTTTGGTGATTTACTGTTCGCCCCTGATAAACAAGAAGGATTTGTGGCCCCACTGGGCTAGATGTCTGGGGGAAAGCGAGCCTGGCATTCTGGCCCCTGCCCCGAGCGCCTGACGAACGCCTGACAAACGCCACGCTTTGCCCTTGACGGGCTTTGCCCTGACGGGCAAAATTCCCAGCACACCCCACTGGGCGCTGCACCCGAGCAAGTTAGAGTGAGGTTAGAGAGAGGGGGGGGGGGGGGGGGGGGGGGCCTCGGCCTGCCCACCAAGGCACTAACAAAAACACATTTAAAAAGGTGAAATGAGCCACTCTGGGTTTCATACCTCGAGCCTTTCTTTCTTGAAATCAAACGGTTCATGCCTCCCAGCACCCCTTGCACTTCCCTTAGGGTGATGAGTGGAATCCCCAGGCAGATCCCTCCCCTCACCTGCCATTCTCCCAACATGGTGTACAATGTATCTATCTCAGTGAGAGGGCTTGGCAGTGGCAAAGTAAGAAAGTGAAATGGGCAGCTGTCTGCAGAGGCCAGTGGTAGGAGTGTGGGGGAGGAGGCCATGTGTGGCCTGGCCACTCTGCGTGCCTCGAACCCCGAATGGGTGCAAAGGGTAAATAAATCAGAAAGCCTGCCCCTTGGCGAGAGCGAGAAGCCCTAGCGCACTGGAGGGGATTCGGCCCGGACCCTGGCCTGGTAGCCAGGCATATTCCAGCGCTCCTCATAGCTGCGATGCAGCAACCGGGCAGAAGGCACGGCCATGTGGGCAGAGGACACAGCCATGTGAAAGGTCTTACCCTGGGCATGGGATTTTGTTTTCTCATGCAGGTGCATTCTGGGCGCACAACAAAGAATTGTCAAGTAGGATACAAAAATGCCATGTGCTTGCTCAGACCGCTTTCTCCATGCACACACAAGCGACATTCATAGGCGGGCCAGACTACAGTGCTTAAGCAGAGTGCAGATGAGCAGCTCGGTCGTGGATGTTGTGGGCGGCTCTTAAAAGAGCCTTTGGTGTTGGATCGAGAGGTGGGGTCCGGTGGGGTGGGTCTGCTCAACCCCCGAATCCGTACAGGGTGCGTCCCTGGCGCTTCAGGGCATAGACCACATCCATGGCAGTGACCGTCTTCCTCTTGGCGTGCTCGGTTGTAGGTGACGGCGTCCCGGATCACGTTCTCCAGGAAGACCTTCAGCACACCCCGGGTCTCCTCGTAGATGAGGCCGGAGATGCGCTTGACTCCACCAGCAGCGGAGCCAGGCGGCGGATGGCGGGCTTGGTGATGCCCTGGATGTTGTCTCGCAGGACTTCCTGTGCCTCTTGGCGCCGCCTTTGCCGAGACCCTTTCCCTCCTTTGCCGCGTCCAGACATGGTGACTCTTCTCTTCTTCACAAGCGAGCGGAGAATGAGGGTGCGCCTCCCGAGCCGCTGCTTATATGCACCCGGGGGGCGGACCAGAGGGAGGGAGGGCGGACCGGAGGGAGGGCGGACCAGAGGGAGGGCGGACCAGAGGGAGGGCTGCCGGCGGTCGTGCGCAGCACGGTCTGCGCAGGTCCCGGTGGGCGGGGAGGACGGCAGCATTTCGAAATGCCCGCGCTTTTTCGGCCGTTGCTTCGGTCGGCCGCCTTTGTCTCCTGGCTGGGGTAGGGAGAGCTTGCCAAGCAAAGAGCCTCGCAGCCAGCCAGCCAGCCAGCCAGCCAGCCAGCCAGCCAGCCAGCCAGCCAGCCGCCTCTTTTGATGGCTTAGGGGCACACACCATGATGTCGACACCCCTGCCCTGCTGGCGAGTTGCTCCCAAGCTAAGATTCAAATGCCACTCTTATTACGAGGGGCACCCTGCACCCAGAGAACCCCTGCCCACGACACAGACCTGGCATGGTGCGTAAATAAGGCCTGTGGCTACCCTGGGGGGCGCCCTGCAGGTGAAGAAGTAACACAAAAAAACAGTCACCAGCGGGCGTGTCAGGGGTGCCTCCCTCCGTCGCCCAGGACTGGAGGGCCTTCCATGCCACGGAGAAGCCCTGTGAAATATGGGGCCAACGGGACGTTTGGCTTTTGCCTTTGAAGCAAAAGCTCGCCCGAGCTACGAGCGTAAGCCAAGCGAAGAGCAGGAGCGGAATCGAGCGTTCATGACAATGTGGCGGCTCTTAAAAGAGCCTTTGTGGTGTTTTAGTGCGGTTGCGGTGCTGCTGTGCCTCAAGCCCTCTCGCCCCGGATGCGGCGGGCCAGCTGAATGTCCTTGGGCATGATGGTGACCCTCTTGGCGTGGATGGCGCAAAGGTTGGTGTCCTCAAAGAGCCCAACCAGGTAGGCCTCGCTGGCCTCCTGCAGTGCCATGACGGCCGAGCTCTGGAAGCGCAGGTCGGTCTTGAAATCCTGGGCGATTTCTCTCACCAGGCGCTGGAAGGGCAGCTTTCGGATGAGCAGCTCGGTGGATTTCTGGTAGCGGCGGATCTCCCTCAGAGCCACAGTGCCGGGACGGTAGCGGTGAGGTTTCTTAACGCCGCCAGTGGCGGGGGCGCTCTTACGGGCAGCCTTTGTGGCCAGCTGCTTGCGAGGCGACTTGCCTCCGGTGGACTTGCGGGCGGTCTGCTTAGTACGGGCCATGGCAGCGCTGTGAGATCTGCTTTCTCTCTTCGAGATACAGTGCGGAGCGACCGCGGGGAGCTGCCATATAAAGACCAAGGTCTCTGCTGATTGGCTGAGGCAACAGCAGGCGCCGGTTTTTTTAAAAAAAAAAAAAAAAAAAAGCCTGCGCTGTGGTTGGCCAGTGTCGGAAGGCACGGCTATGAAACGCAGACACAGGGCGGGAGGCCTTCGATTGGCTAGCCAAACAATCCAGAACCAGAAAGCAAAAAGCGACTGGCAAAGGTTGGGCTCAGCCTTTTATGAGACGCTGTTGAGAGATAAAACAGGAACACCACTCATTCCCCCCCCCCCCCCCCCCCCCCCCGCCCGCGCTTGCCGCATTTAAACCTGCCACCACCAGCCTTCAGAATGGGGGCAACCCGAGAGCGGCGAATCAGCCTGTGAAGTCTGCCCCCGCTACACACACGCCCCGTGTGCTGACATTTCCCCACCACCCTCATCCTCATCATCGTTTGCCAGGCGGCCTCATGGCAGCGCCTCCAAACACACACCACGGTTAAAGGGTTAATGATGAGGCATGCCCTCTGGGGCGCAAACACCCCTCTCATCACACGCCAACCAGCCCCCCTCCCCGCCCCGCCCCTCCTCCCTCCCATCAGTGCAGTGCACGATGCCAGAATGACTCAACTGCTGTGGGCGTATAGGTGGGAGCGAACTGCCCACGGTCACACGTGGCATCCGGGGCGAGTGGAGACTCTCGCCACGGGCCTGGTGCGTTTTGGCTTTCAAACATGCGGTTGTATCGCAGTACACGTCAGGCAGAGGCATGAGCTAGCTCGCTTTCAGATACTGTGGGCGGCTCTTAAAAGAGCCTTTGGGTTTTGTTTTGTTTTTTCCAAGGTCTCGGCGAAAGCCTCTACTTCTTCTTGGGTGCAGCATGTTTGGGCTTTGCCGCTTTGGGTTTGACGGCCTTGGGCTTCACGACCTTGGCTGGGCTCTTCTTTGCCACTTTCGCCTTCACGGCTTTGGCTTTTGCGGGGCTCTTGGCGGCCTTCTTGGCTGGAGCAGCTTTGGGCTTTTTAGGGCTCTTGGCTGCTGCCGGTTTCTTCACCTTCTTGGGACTCTTCTTGGCTCCGGCGGGAGCCTTTTTGGGTTTCTTGGCAGCACCGGCAGCCTTCTTTGCTGCGGGCGTCTTGCTCTTCACCGCAGCTTTCTTGGCCGCCTTCTCCTTGCCCTGCGACTGCTTCTTGTTGAGCTTGAAGGATCCAGAGGCCCCGCTGCCCTTGAGCTGGGCTAGGGCTCCTTTGCTCACCAGGCTCTTGACGGCAAGCTTGAGTCTGCCGTTGTTCTTGTCCACGTCGTATCCCTGGGCGCTCAGAGCCTTCTTGAGGCCAGCCAGGGAGACTCCCTTCCTCTCAGTGCAGGCAGCCACGGCCTTGAGGACGAGGTCGGACACGCTGGGCCCAGTGGGCTTTTTGGCCTTGGCAGCGCCAGCTGCTCTCTTCGGCTTCTTCTTGGTAGCGGCGACGGCAGCGGCAGCGGGTTCCGCCGGCGGAGCCACGGCAGCGGGAGCAGTTTCAGCCATTGTTCTGCAGGAGGACTCGCTCAGCGCTCACAGATCAGTAATGGGCAGCACGGCAAGCGACGTGCATATATATAGGGAGGAGCCTCCATCTGATTGGTCCATAGAAGGGGAGGCCGGGCCCAGCCACGGCACCGTCCCTGCCAAAGACACACTGTGTTTCCTCCGCTTGAATAATCCATTTTTTAAAAGTTACCCGCGTGCATTTATTTCATTTTCCGCCTGTCAACAGGACCGCATCATCTCCCAGCTCTTATCCAAAGGTATCTTCCCCTTGGCAGGGCCCCGACTCCCTTGTAAGAGTCTTGCAAAGCCGGCATCCTGCCGTCAGCTCAGACACCAACATGAGCAAACTTTGTTTTCCGCTTCATACTCCACCTCTCTTCCTCACCTCCCTGGCATAACAGCGCGAGCATTTACTTTTTCACTTCTTTTCCTACAGTGCCCGATAGAGTCTACTCTTCTCACCTTCTGTGGACCAAAGAAAAAGCACACTGAAGAGGAAGGAGATAACACAGCTCTGCCTGTGTTAGCCAAGCCTACAAAACGCCCCTTCAAATGCACATAGGGCTTGCCCACCGCATTGCTGCTCCCTGCTCCAAATTTCAGTGCTATGCTAGTGACACTCAGCTTGTTTTCAGGCTTCCCTCCGCCGCCTCTTCTCCCTCCCTCCCTCTTCTCTGACTGTCTGTCTGTCTGTCTGTCTGTCTGTCTGTCTGTCTGTCTGTCTGTCTGTCTGTCTGTCTGTCTGTCTGTCTGTCTGTCTGTCTGTCTGTCTGTCTGTCTGTCTGTGTCTGTCCGCCATCCAGGAGTGGTGTGCCGCCAATGAGCTCTGCCTTAATGCCAGTAAGACGGAGATTCTCCTCATCGGCACACCTGCACCCTCCTTTCCTGTCACTCTCTGGCCGGCCTCCCTTGGCCCTCTTCCTGCTCCCACCTGTGAGGCTAAGAACCCCGGGGTCATCTTCGACTCCACACTCTCCGCCTCTCCTCACATCTCTGGGCGTCTCTAAGAAGTCTAACTATCAACCGCACCTCCTCAGAGGTGTATTCTTCCTTTCCTCTCCTTCCCCCAGAAGCTTACTGTCTCTAGAGCTCTGGTTCTCTCTAGGCTAGACTACTGCAACAGCCTCTTACTAAATCTGCCTGCTCCTACTCTCCGCCCTCTGCAACTCACCCAGAACAGGACTGCGAGACTTGTCCTTGGCCTCAAGCCCTGGCATCGTATCTCTCCAGCCCTGAAATCTCTTCATTGGCTCCCGGTGGCTGCAAGGGATAGATTCAAGACCCTCTGCATTGTCCACACGGCTTTCTGGGGCCTGGGTCCACAATACCTTCAACTCTCCCTCCGTTAATACCTTCCCCACTCGAGCTCTTCGTTCCTCCACCTCCAAGTCCCTCAGGTTCAGTCGCTTCTCCAAGCAACGAGATGGGGGCAGATCGCCTTCCGCTGCTGGGGCTTCCCTCTGGAACAGCCTCCCTGCCACTCTGAAAATTGAGGAGAACCATCTCCGGTTCCGGAAGCACCTCAAGACCTTCCGCTTTGCTCCTGCCTTGGCTCTTCCTCTCCCCGGCTGATCCGTCTGCTTTGGCTCTGTGCACCTGGCTACCCTCGGATTTCGGGCCCAGGTCCCTGGCCACTCACCCGCACTGCCTCCTGGCAACCCTTGCACTTGGGCCTGTAACTGTAACCCTACAGCCCCCTAACCTGCACTTACCAGACACCCCTTGTCTGCGCTTTACACCTCGCACTTGCCACCCTGCTGGCTGCACTATCAGTTGTTGTTGTTTTTATCCCTTGCTCAGCACTTTCCACCTCACTCCCCACTCCCCTGCACCCCCTCCCCCCCCCGCACTTGCACGCTCTCAATGTCACTGGGCCTAGTAAGATCGCTGTATTATCCTCCCTTGCCTCGTCGCGCTCTGAAACACGTGTGTATGAGCGCCATACAAATAAAACAGCATATCATATCATATATCATAGCCGGAGTGGTTCTATGTTTTTGGAGCTCGATGCCCGCACACTTTGCCTATGGGAATGGGGACCACGGAAACCCCAGTGCCAGTGCTTCCGTGAAACTCTGTGGGCGGGTGCTGGTCCGCCCGGCAGGTCTGACCTGCTGTACTTTGCAAAACCGGAAACAATGGCGCCGGTAAGCTTACCAGCAGTGTTGTTTCCAGACCAGCACGGTCAGCATGAGGCCCAAAGTCTCTTATTTCAGAGGGCACCATGCAACACGACAAACATTAAAGTTCCTTTCTTCTTAGGATTTCACATACACAACTTCTTTGGTGATTTACTGTTCGCCCCTGATAAACAAGAAGGATTTGTGGCCCCACTGGGCTAGATGTCTGGGGGAAAGCGAGCCTGGCATTCTGGCCCCTGCCCCGAGCGCCTGACGAACGCCTGACAAACGCCACGCTTTGCCCTTGACGGGCTTTGCCCTGACGGGCAAAATTCCCAGCACACCCCACTGGGCGCTGCACCCGAGCAAGTTAGAGTGAGGTTAGAGAGAGGGGGGGGGGGGGGGGGGCCTCGGCCTGCCCACCAAGGCACTAACAAAAACACATTTAAAAAGGTGAAATGAGCCACTCTGGGTTTCATACCTCGAGCCTTTCTTTCTTGAAATCAAACGGTTCATGCCTCCCAGCACCCCTTGCACTTCCCTTAGGGTAATGAGTGGAATCCCCAGGCAGATCCCTCCCCTCACCTGCCATTCTCCCAACATGGTGTACAATGTATCTATCTCAGTGAGAGGGCTTGGCAGTGGCAAAGTAAGAAAGTGAAATGGGCAGCTGTCTGCAGAGGCCAGTGGTAGGAGTGTGGGGGAGGAGGCCATGTTGTGCCTGGCCACTCTGCGTGCCTCGAACCCCGAATGGGTGCAAAGGGTAAATAAATCAGAAAGCCTGCCCCTTGGCGAGAGCGAGAAGCCCTAGCGCACTGGAGGGGATTCGGCCCGGACCCTGGCCTGGTAGCCAGGCATATTCCAGCGCTCCTCATAGCTGCGATGCAGCAACCGGGCAGAAGGCACGGCCATGTGGGCAGAGGACACAGCCATGTGAAAGGTCTTACCCTGGGCATGGGATTTTGTTTTCTCATGCAGGTGCATTCTGGGCGCACACAAAGAATTGTCAAGTAGGATACAAAAATGCCATGTGCTTGCTCAGACCGCTTTCTCCATGCACACACAAGCGACATTCATAGGCGGGCCAGACTACAGTGCTTAAGCAGAGTGCAGATGAGCAGCTCGGTCGTGGATGTTGTGGGCGGCTCTTAAAAGAGCCTTTGGTGTTGGATCGAGAGGTGGGGTCCGGTGGGGTGGGTCTGCTCAACCCCCGAATCCGTACAGGGTGCGTCCCTGGCGCTTCAGGGCATAGACCACGTCCATGGCAGTGACCGTCTTCCTCTTGGCGTGCTCGGTGTAGGTGACGGCGTCCCGGATCACGTTCTCCAGGAAGACCTTCAGCACACCCCGGGTATCCTCGTAGATGAGGCCGGAGATGCGCTTGACTCCACCACGGCGGGCCAGGCGGCGGATGGCGGGCTTGGTGATGCCCTGGATGTTGTCTCGCAGGACTTTCCTGTGCCTCTTGGCGCCGCCTTTGCCGAGCCCTTTCCCTCCTTTGCCGCGTCCAGACATGGTGACTCTTCTCTTCTTCACAAGCGAGCGGAGAATGAGGGTGCGCCTCCCGAGCCGCTGCTTATATGCACCCGGGGGGCGGACCAGAGGGAGGGAGGGCGGACCGGAGGGAGGGCGGACCAGAGGGAGGGCTGCCGGCGGTCGTGCGCAGCACGGTCTGCGCAGGTCCCGGTGGGCGGGGAGACGGCAGCATTTCGAAATGCCCGCGCTTTTTCGGCCGTTGCTTCGGTCGGCCGCCTTTGTCTCCTGGCTGGGGTAGGAGAGCTTGCCAAGCAAAGAGCCTCGCAGCCAGCCAGCCAGCCAGCCAGCCAGCCGCCTCTTTTGATGGCTTAGGGGCACACACCATGATGTCGACACCCCTGCCCCTGCTGGCGAGTTGCTCCCAAGCTAAGATTCAAATGCCACTCTTATTACGAGGGGCACCCTGCACCCAGAGAACCCCTGCCCACGACACAGACCTGGCATGGTGCGTAAATAAGGCCTGTGGCTACCCTGGGGGGCGCCCTGCAGGTGAAGAAGTAACACAAAAAACAGTCACCAGCGGGCGTGTCAGGGGTGCCTCCCTCCGTCGCCCAGGACTGGAGGGCCTTCCATGCCACGGAGAAGCCCTGTGAAATATGGGGCCAACGGGACGTTTGGCTTTTGCCTTTGAAGCAAAAGCTCGCCCGAGCTACGAGCGTAGCCAAGCGAAGAGCAGGAGCGGAATCGAGCAGCTCGTTCATGACAATGTGGCGGCTCTTAAAAGAGCCTTTGTGGTGTTTTAGTGCGGTTGCGGTGCTGCTGTGCCTCAAGCCCTCTCGCCCCGGATGCGGCGGGCCAGCTGAATGTCCTTGGGCATGATGGTGACCCTCTTGGCGTGGATGGCGCAAAGGTTGGTGTCCTCAAAGAGCCCAACCAGGTAGGCCTCGCTGGCCTCCTGCAGTGCCATGACGGCCGAGCTCTGGAAGCGCAGGTCGGTCTTGAAATCCTGGGCGATTTCTCTCACCAGGCGCTGGAAGGGCAGCTTTCGGATGAGCAGCTCGGTGGATTTCTGGTAGCGGCGGATCTCCCTCAGAGCCACAGTGCCGGGACGGTAGCGGTGAGGTTTCTTAACGCCGCCAGTGGCGGGGGCGCTCTTACGGGCAGCCTTTGTGGCCAGCTGCTTGCGAGGCGCCTTGCCTCCGGTGGACTTGCGGGCGGTCTGCTTAGTACGGGCCATGGCAGCGCTGTGAGATCTGCTTTCTCTCTTCGAGATACAGTGCGGAGCGACCGCGGGGAGATGCCATATAAAGACCAAGGTCTCCGCTGATTGGCTGAGGCAACAGCAGGCGCCGGTTTTTAAAAAAAAAAAAAAAAAAAAGCCTGCGCTGTGGTTGGCCAGTGTCGGAAGGCACGGCTATGAAACGCAGACACAGGGCGGGAGGCCTTCGATTGGCTAGCCAAACAATCCAGAACCAGAAAGCAAAAAGCGACTGGCAAAGGTTGGGCTCAGCCTTTTATGAGACGCTGTTGAGAGATAAAACAGGAACACCACTCATTTCCCCCCCCCCCTCCCCCGCCGACCATACCCCTTCCCACCCACCCCCGCCCGCCGCATTTAAACCTGCCACCACCAGCCTTCAGAATGGGGGCAACCCGAGAGCGGCGAATCAGCCTGTGAAGTCTGCCCCCGCTACACACACGCCCCGTGTGCTGACATTTCCCCACCACCCTCATCCTCATCATCGTTTGCCAGGCGGCCTCATGGCAGCGCCTCCAAACACACACCACGGTTAAAGGGTTAATGATGAGGCATGCCCTCTGGGGCGCAAACACCCCTCTCATCACACGCCAACCAGCCCCCCTCCCCGCCCCGCCCCTCCTCCCTCCCATCAGTGCAGTGCACGATGCCAGAATGACTCAACTGCTGTGGGCGTATAGGTGGGAGCGAACTGCCCACGGTCACACGTGGCATCCGGGGCGAGTGGAGACTCTCGCCACGGGCCTGGTGCGTTTTGGCTTTCAAACATGCGGTTGTATCGCAGTACACGTCAGGCAGAGGCATGAGCTAGCTCGCTTTCAGATACTGTGGGCGGCTCTTAAAAGAGCCTTTGGGTTTTGTTTTGTTTTTTCCAAGGTCTCGGCGAAAGCCTCTACTTCTTCTTGGGTGCAGCATGTTTGGGCTTTGCCGCTTTGGGTTTGACGGCCTTGGGCTTCACGACCTTGGCTGGGCTCTTCTTTGCCACTTTCGCCTTCACGGCTTTGGCTTTTGCGGGGCTCTTGGCGGCCTTCTTGGCTGGAGCAGCTTTGGGCTTTTTAGGGCTCTTGGCTGCTGCCGGTTTCTTCACCTTCTTGGGACTCTTCTTGGCTCCGGCGGGAGCCTTTTTGGGTTTCTTGGCAGCACCGGCAGCCTTCTTTGCTGCGGGCGTCTTGCTCTTCACCGCAGCTTTCTTGGCCGCCTTCTCCTTGCCCTGCGACTGCTTCTTGTTGAGCTTGAAGGATCCAGAGGCCCCGCTGCCCTTGAGCTGGGCTAGGGCTCCTTTGCTCACCAGGCTCTTGACGGCAAGCTTGAGTCTGCCGTTGTTCTTGTCCACGTCGTATCCCTGGGCGCTCAGAGCCTTCTTGAGGCCAGCCAGGGAGACTCCCTTCCTCTCAGTGCAGGCAGCCACGGCCTTGAGGACGAGGTCGGACACGCTGGGCCCAGTGGGCTTTTTGGCCTTGGCAGCGCCAGCTGCTCTCTTCGGCTTCTTCTTGGTAGCGGCGACGGCAGCGGCAGCGGGTTCCGCCGGCGGAGCCACGGCAGCGGGAGCAGTTTCAGCCATTGTTCTGCAGGAGGACTCGCTCAGCGCTCACAGATCAGTAATGGGCAGCACGGCAAGCGACGTGCATATATATAGGGAGGAGCCTCCATCTGATTGGTCCATAGAAGGGGAGGCCGGGCCCAGCCACGGCACCGTCCCTGCCAAAGACACACTGTGTTTCCTCCGCTTGAATAATCCATTTTTTAAAAGTTACCCGCGTGCATTTATTTCATTTTCCGCCTGTCAACAGGACCGCATCATCTCCCAGCTCTTATCCAAAGGTATCTTCCCCTTGGCAGGGCCCCGACTCCCTTGTAAGAGTCTTGCAAAGCCGGCATCCTGCCGTCAGCTCAGACACCAACATGAGCAAACTTTGTTTTCCGCTTCATACTCCACCTCTCTTCCTCACCTCCCTGGCATAACAGCGCGAGCATTTACTTTTTCACTTCTTTTCCTACAGTGCCCGATAGAGTCTACTCTTCTCACCTTCTGTGGACCAAAGAAAAAGCACACTGAAGAGGAAGGAGATAACACAGCTCTGCCTGTGTTAGCCAAGCCTACAAAACGCCCCTTCAAATGCACATAGGGCTTGCCCACCGCATTGCTGCTCCCTGCTCCAAATTTCAGTGCTATGCTAGTGACACTCAGCTTGTTTTCAGGCTTCCCTCCGCCGCCTCTTCTCCCTCCCTCCCTCTTCTCTGTCTGTCTGTCTGTCTGTCTGTCTGTCTGTCTGTGTCTGTCCGCCATCCAGGAGTGGTGTGCCGCCAATGAGCTCTGCCTTAATGCCAGTAAGACGGAGATTCTCCTCATCGGCACACCTGCACCCTCCTTTCCTGTCACTCTCTGGCCGGCCTCCCTTGGCCCTCTTCCTGCTCCCACCTGTGAGGCTAAGAACCCCGGGGTCATCTTCGACTCCACACTCTCCGCCTCTCCTCACATCTCTGGGCGTCTCTAAGAAGTCTAACTATCAACCGCACCTCCTCAGAGGTGTATTCTTCCTTTCCTCTCCTTCCCCCAGAAGCTTACTGTCTCTAGAGCTCTGATTCTCTCTAGGCTAGACTACTGCAACAGCCTCTTACTAAATCTGCCTGCTCCTACTCTCCGCCCTCTGCAACTCACCCAGAACAGGACTGCGAGACTTGTCCTTGGCCTCAAGCCCTGGCATCGTATCTCTCCAGCCCTGAAATCTCTTCATTGGCTCCCGGTGGCTGCAAGGGATAGATTCAAGACCCTCTGCATTGTCCACACGGCTTTCTGGGGCCTGGGTCCACAATACCTTCAACTCTCCCTCCGTTAATACCTTCCCCACTCGAGCTCTTCGTTCCTCCACCTCCAAGTCCCTCAGGTTCAGTCGCTTCTCCAAGCAACGAGATGGGGGCAGATCGCCTTCCGCTGCTGGGGCTTCCCTCTGGAACAGCCTCCCTGCCACTCTGAAAATTGAGGAGAACCATCTCCGGTTCCGGAAGCACCTCAAGACCTTCCGCTTTGCTCCTGCCTTGGCTCTTCCTCTCCCCGGCTGATCCGTCTGCTTTGGCTCTGTGCACCTGGCTACCCTCGGATTTCGGGCCCAGGTCCCTGGCCACTCACCCGCACTGCCTCCTGGCAACCCTTGCACTTGGGCCTGTATCTGTAACCCTACAGCCCCCTAACCTGCACTTACCAGACACCCCTTGTCTGCGCTTTACACCTCGCACTTGCCACCCTGCTGGCTGCACTATCAGTTGTTGTTGTTTTTATCCCTTGCTCAGCACTTTCCACCTCACTCCCCACTCCCCTGCACCCCCTCCCCCCCCCCGCACTTGCACGCTCTCAATGTCACTGGGCCTAGTAAGATCGCTGTATTATCCTCCCTTGCCTCGTCGCGCTCTGAAACACGTGTGTATGAGCGCCATACAAATAAAACAGCATATCATATCATATATCATAGCCGGAGTGGTTCTATGTTTTTGGAGCTCGATGCCCGCACACTTTGCCTATGGGAATGGGGACCACGGAAACCCCAGTGCCAGTGCTTCCGTGAAACTCTGTGGGCGGGTGCTGGTCCGCCCGGCAGGTCTGACCTGCTGTACTTTGCAAAACCGGAAACAATGGCGCCGGTAAGCTTACCAGCAGTGTTGTTTCCAGACCAGCACGGTCAGCATGAGGCCCAAAGTCTCTTATTTCAGAGGGCACCATGCAACACGACAAACATTAAAGTTCCTTTCTTCTTAGGATTTCACATACACAACTTCTTTGGTGATTTACTGTTCGCCCCTGATAAACAAGAAGGATTTGTGGCCCCACTGGGCTAGATGTCTGGGGGAAAGCGAGCCTGGCATTCTGGCCCCTGCCCCGAGCGCCTGACGAACGCCTGACAAACGCCACGCTTTGCCCTTGACGGGCTTTGCCCTGACGGGCAAAATTCCCAGCACACCCCACTGGGCGCAGCACCCGAGCAAGTTAGAGTGAGGTTAGAGAGAAGGGGGGGGGGGGGCCCTCGGCCTGCCCACCAAGGCACTAACAAAAACACATTTAAAAAGGTGAAATGAGCCACTCTGGGTTTCATACCTCGAGCCTTTCTTTCTTGAAATCAAACGGTTCATGCCTCCCAGCACCCCTTGCACTTCCCTTAGGGTAATGAGTGGAATCCCCAGGCAGATCCCTCCCCTCACCTGCCATTCTCCCAACATGGTGTACAATGTATCTATCTCAGTGAGAGGGCTTGGCAGTGGCAAAGTAAGAAAGTGAAATGGGCAGCTGTCTGCAGAGGCCAGTGGTAGGAGTGTGGGGGAGGAGGCCATGTTGTGCCTGGCCACTCTGCGTGCCTCGAACCCCGAATGGGTGCAAAGGGTAAATAAATCAGAAAGCCTGCCCCTTGGCGAGAGCGAGAAGCCCTAGCGCACTGGAGGGGATTCGGCCCGGACCCTGGCCTGGTAGCCAGGCATATTCCAGCGCTCCTCATAGCTGCGATGCAGCAACCGGGCAGAAGGCAGGGCCATGTGGGCAGAGGACACAGCCATGTGAAAGGTCTTACCCTGGGCATGGGATTTTGTTTTCTCATGCAGGTGCATTCTGGGCGCACACAAAGAATTGTCAAGTAGGATACAAAAATGCCATGTGCTTGCTCAGACCGCTTTCTCCATGCACACACAAGCGACATTCATAGGCGGGCCAGACTACAGTGCTTAAGCAGAGTGCAGATGAGCAGCTCGGTCGTGGATGTTGTGGGCGGCTCTTAAAAGAGCCTTTGGTGTTGGATCGAGAGGTGGGGTCCGGTGGGGTGGGTCTGCTCAACCCCCGAATCCGTACAGGGTGCGTCCCTGGCGCTTCAGGGCATAGACCACATCCATGGCAGTGACCGTCTTCCTCTTGGCGTGCTCGGTGTAGGTGACGGCGTCCCGGATCACGTTCTCCAGGAAGACCTTCAGCACACCCCGGGTCTCCTCGTAGATGAGGCCGGAGATGCGCTTGACTCCACCACGGCGGGCCAGGCGGCGGATGGCGGGCTTGGTGATGCCCTGGATGTTGTCTCGCAGGACTTTCCTGTGCCTCTTGGCGCCGCCTTTGCCGAGCTCTTTCCCTCCTTTGCCGCGTCCAGACATGGTGACTCTTCTCTTCTTCACAAGCGAGCGGAGAATGAGGGTGCGCCTCCCGAGCCGCTGCTTATATGCACCCGGGGGGCGGACCAGAGGGAGGGAGGGCGGACCGGAGGGAGGGCGGACCAGAGGGAGGGCTGCCGGCGGTCGTGCGCAGCACGGTCTGCGCAGGTCCCGGTGGGCGGGGAGACGGCAGCATTTCGAAATGCCCGCGCTTTTTCGGCCGTTGCTTCGGTCGGCCGCCTTTGTCTCCTGGCTGGGGTAGGAGAGCTTGCCAAGCAAAGAGCCTCGCAGCCAGCCAGCCAGCCAGCCAGCCAGCCGCCTCTTTTGATGGCTTAGGGGCACACACCATGATGTCGACACCCCTGCCCCTGCTGGCGAGTTGCTCCCAAGCTAAGATTCAAATGCCACTCTTATTACGAGGGGCACCCTGCACCCAGAGAACCCCTGCCCACGACACAGACCTGGCATGGTGCGTAAATAAGGCCTGTGGCTACCCTGGGGGGCGCCCTGCAGGTGAAGAAGTAACACAAAAAACAGTCACCAGCGGGCGTGTCAGGGGTGCCTCCCTCCGTCGCCCAGGACTGGAGGGCCTTCCATGCCACGGAGAAGCCCTGTGAAATATGGGGCCAACGGGACGTTTGGCTTTTGCCTTTGAAGCAAAAGCTCGCCCGAGCTACGAGCGTAGCCAAGCGAAGAGCAGGAGCGGAATCGAGCAGCTCGTTCATGACAATGTGGCGGCTCTTAAAAGAGCCTTTGTGGTGTTTTAGTGCGGTTGCGGTGCTGCTGTGCCTCAAGCCCTCTCGCCCCGGATGCGGCGGGCCAGCTGAATGTCCTTGGGCATGATGGTGACCCTCTTGGCGTGGATGGCGCAAAGGTTGGTGTCCTCAAAGAGCCCAACCAGGTAGGCCTCGCTGGCCTCCTGCAGTGCCATGACGGCCGAGCTCTGGAAGCGCAGGTCGGTCTTGAAATCCTGGGCGATTTCTCTCACCAGGCGCTGGAAGGGCAGCTTTCGGATGAGCAGCTCGGTGGATTTCTGGTAGCGGCGGATCTCCCTCAGAGCCACAGTGCCGGGACGGTAGCGGTGAGGTTTCTTAACGCCGCCAGTGGCGGGGGCGCTCTTACGGGCAGCCTTTGTGGCCAGCTGCTTGCGAGGCGCCTTGCCTCCGGTGGACTTGCGGGCGGTCTGCTTAGTACGGGCCATGGCAGCGCTGTGAGATCTGCTTTCTCTCTTCGAGATACAGTGCGGAGCGACCGCGGGGAGCTGCCATATAAAGACCAAGGTCTCTGCTGATTGGCTGAGGCAACAGCAGGCGCCGGTTTTTTTTAAAAAAAAAAAAAAAAAGCCTGCGCTGTGGTTGGCCAGTGTCGGAAGGCACGGCTATGAAACGCAGACACAGGGCGGGAGGCCTTCGATTGGCTAGCCAAACAATCCAGAACCAGAAAGCAAAAAGCGACTGGCAAAGGTTGGGCTCAGCCTTTTATGAGACGCTGTTGAGAGATAAAACAGGAACACCACTCATTCCCCCCCCCCCCCCCCCGCCCGCGCTTGCCGCATTTAAACCTGCCACCACCAGCCTTCAGAATGGGGGCAACCCGAGAGCGGCGAATCAGCCTGTGAAGTCTGCCCCCGCTACACACACGCCCCGTGTGCTGACATTTCCCCACCACCCTCATCCTCATCATCGTTTGCCAGGCGGCCTCATGGCAGCGCCTCCAAACACACACCACGGTTAAAGGGTTAATGATGAGGCATGCCCTCTGGGGCGCAAACACCCCTCTCATCACACGCCAACCAGCCCCCCTCCCCGCCCCGCCCCTCCTCCCTCCCATCAGTGCAGTGCACGATGCCAGAATGACTCAACTGCTGTGGGCGTATAGGTGGGAGCGAACTGCCCACGGTCACACGTGGCATCCGGGGCGAGTGGAGACTCTCGCCACGGGCCTGGTGCGTTTTGGCTTTCAAACATGCGGTTGTATCGCAGTACACGTCAGGCAGAGGCATGAGCTAGCTCGCTTTCAGATACTGTGGGCGGCTCTTAAAAGAGCCTTTGGGTTTTGTTTTGTTTTTTCCAAGGTCTCGGCGAAAGCCTCTACTTCTTCTTGGGTGCAGCATGTTTGGGCTTTGCCGCTTTGGGTTTGACGGCCTTGGGCTTCACGACCTTGGCTGGGCTCTTCTTTGCCACTTTCGCCTTCACGGCTTTGGCTTTTGCGGGGCTCTTGGCGGCCTTCTTGGCTGGAGCAGCTTTGGGCTTTTTAGGGCTCTTGGCTGCTGCCGGTTTCTTCACCTTCTTGGGACTCTTCTTGGCTCCGGCGGGAGCCTTTTTGGGTTTCTTGGCAGCACCGGCAGCCTTCTTTGCTGCGGGCGTCTTGCTCTTCACCGCAGCTTTCTTGGCCGCCTTCTCCTTGCCCTGCGACTGCTTCTTGTTGAGCTTGAAGGATCCAGAGGCCCCGCTGCCCTTGAGCTGGGCTAGGGCTCCTTTGCTCACCAGGCTCTTGACGGCAAGCTTGAGTCTGCCGTTGTTCTTGTCCACGTCGTATCCCTGGGCGCTCAGAGCCTTCTTGAGGCCAGCCAGGGAGACTCCCTTCCTCTCAGTGCAGGCAGCCACGGCCTTGAGGACGAGGTCGGACACGCTGGGCCCAGTGGGCTTTTTGGCCTTGGCAGCGCCAGCTGCTCTCTTCGGCTTCTTCTTGGTAGCGGCGACGGCAGCGGCAGCGGGTTCCGCCGGCGGAGCCACGGCAGCGGGAGCAGTTTCAGCCATTGTTCTGCAGGAGGACTCGCTCAGCGCTCACAGATCAGTAATGGGCAGCACGGCAAGCGACGTGCATATATATAGGGAGGAGCCTCCATCTGATTGGTCCATAGAAGGGGAGGCCGGGCCCAGCCACGGCACCGTCCCTGCCAAAGACACACTGTGTTTCCTCCGCTTGAATAATCAATTTTTTAAAAGTTACCCGCGTGCATTTATTTCATTTTCCGCCTGTCAACAGGACCGCATCATCTCCCAGCTCTTATCCAAAGGTATCTTCCCCTTGGCAGGGCCCCGACTCCCTTGTAAGAGTCTTGCAAAGCCGGCATCCTGCCGTCAGCTCAGACACCAACATGAGCAAACTTTGTTTTCCGCTTCATACTCCACCTCTCTTCCTCACCTCCCTGGCATAACAGCGCGAGCATTTACTTTTTCACTTCTTTTCCTACAGTGCCCGATAGAGTCTACTCTTCTCACCTTCTGTGGACCAAAGAAAAAGCACACTGAAGAGGAAGGAGATAACACAGCTCTGCCTGTGTTAGCCAAGCCTACAAAACGCCCCTTCAAATGCACATAGGGCTTGCCCACCGCATTGCTGCTCCCTGCTCCAAATTTCAGTGCTATGCTAGTGACACTCAGCTTGTTTTCAGGCTTCCCTCCGCCGCCTCTTCTCCCTCCCTCCCTCTTCTCTGACTGTCTGTCTGTCTGTCTGTCTGTCTGTCTGTCTGTCTGTCTGTCTGTCTGTGTCTGTCCGCCATCCAGGAGTGGTGTGCCGCCAATGAGCTCTGCCTTAATGCCAGTAAGACGGAGATTCTCCTCATCGGCACACCTGCACCCTCCTTTCCTGTCACTCTCTGGCCGGCCTCCCTTGGCCCTCTTCCTGCTCCCACCTGTGAGGCTAAGAACCCCGGGGTCATCTTCGACTCCACACTCTCCGCCTCTCCTCACATCTCTGGGCGTCTCTAAGAAGTCTAACTATCAACCGCACCTCCTCAGAGGTGTATTCTTCCTTTCCTCTCCTTCCCCCAGAAGCTTACTGTCTCTAGAGCTCTGGTTCTCTCTAGGCTAGACTACTGCAACAGCCTCTTACTAAATCTGCCTGCTCCTACTCTCCGCCCTCTGCAACTCACCCAGAACAGGACTGCGAGACTTGTCCTTGGCCTCAAGCCCTGGCATCGTATCTCTCC
This sequence comes from Ambystoma mexicanum, assembly GCF_040938575.1. Classification (NCBI taxonomy): domain Eukaryota; kingdom Metazoa; phylum Chordata; class Amphibia; order Caudata; family Ambystomatidae; genus Ambystoma; species Ambystoma mexicanum. The sequence continues at coordinate 333,016,222 of NC_090938.1, forward strand.
AGCCCTGAAATCTCTTCATTGGCTCCCGGTGGCTGCAAGGGATAGATTCAAGACCCTCTGCATTGTCCACACGGCTTTCTGGGGCCTGGGTCCACAATACCTTCAACTCTCCCTCCGTTAATACCTTCCCCACTCGAGCTCTTCGTTCCTCCACCTCCAAGTCCCTCAGGTTCAGTCGCTTCTCCAAGCAACGAGATGGGGGCAGATCGCCTTCCGCTGCTGGGGCTTCCCTCTGGAACAGCCTCCCTGCCACTCTGAAAATTGAGGAGAACCATCTCCGGTTCCGGAAGCACCTCAAGACCTTCCGCTTTGCTCCTGCCTTGGCTCTTCCTCTCCCCGGCTGATCCGTCTGCTTTGGCTCTGTGCACCTGGCTACCCTCGGATTTCGGGCCCAGGTCCCTGGCCACTCACCCGCACTGCCTCCTGGCAACCCTTGCACTTGGGCCTGTAACTGTAACCCTACAGCCCCCTAACCTGCACTTACCAGACACCCCTTGTCTGCGCTTTACACCTCGCACTTGCCACCCTGCTGGCTGCACTATCAGTTGTTGTTGTTTTTATCCCTTGCTCAGCACTTTCCACCTCACTCCCCACTCCCCTGCACCCCCTCCCCCCCCCGCACTTGCACGCTCTCAATGTCACTGGGCCTAGTAAGATCGCTGTATTATCCTCCCTTGCCTCGTCGCGCTCTGAAACACGTGTGTATGAGCGCCATACAAATAAAACAGCATATCATATCATATATCATAGCCGGAGTGGTTCTATGTTTTTGGAGCTCGATGCCCGCACACTTTGCCTATGGGAATGGGGACCACGGAAACCCCAGTGCCAGTGCTTCCGTGAAACTCTGTGGGCGGGTGCTGGTCCGCCCGGCAGGTCTGACCTGCTGTACTTTGCAAAACCGGAAACAATGGCGCCGGTAAGCTTACCAGCAGTGTTGTTTCCAGACCAGCACGGTCAGCATGAGGCCCAAAGTCTCTTATTTCAGAGGGCACCATGCAACACGACAAACATTAAAGTTCCTTTCTTCTTAGGATTTCACATACACAACTTCTTTGGTGATTTACTGTTCGCCCCTGATAAACAAGAAGGATTTGTGGCCCCACTGGGCTAGATGTCTGGGGGAAAGCGAGCCTGGCATTCTGGCCCCTGCCCCGAGCGCCTGACGAACGCCTGACAAACGCCACGCTTTGCCCTTGACGGGCTTTGCCCTGACGGGCAAAATTCCCAGCACACCCCACTGGGCGCTGCACCCGAGCAAGTTAGAGTGAGGTTAGAGAGAGGGGGGGGGGGGGGGGGGGCCTCGGCCTGCCCACCAAGGCACTAACAAAAACACATTTAAAAAGGTGAAATGAGCCACTCTGGGTTTCATACCTCGAGCCTTTCTTTCTTGAAATCAAACGGTTCATGCCTCCCAGCACCCCTTGCATTTCCCTTAGGGTAATGAGTGGAATCCCCAGGCAGATCCCTCCCCTCACCTGCCATTCTCCCAACATGGTGTACAATGTATCTATCTCAGTGAGAGGGCTTGGCAGTGGCAAAGTAAGAAAGTGAAATGGGCAGCTGTCTGCAGAGGCCAGTGGTAGGAGTGTGGGGGAGGAGGCCATGTTGTGCCTGGCCACTCTGCGTGCCTCGAACCCCGAATGGGTGCAAAGGGTAAATAAATCAGAAAGCCTGCCCCTTGGCAAGAGCGAGAAGCCCTAGCGCACTGGAGGGGATTCGGCCCGGACCCTGGCCTGGTAGCCAGGCATATTCCAGCGCTCCTCATAGCTGCGATGCAGCAACCGGGCAGAAGGCACGGCCATGTGGGCAGAGGACACAGCCATGTGAAAGGTCTTACCCTGGGCATGGGATTTTGTTTTCTCATGCAGGTGCATTCTGGGCGCACACAAAGAATTGTCAAGTAGGATACAAAAATGCCATGTGCTTGCTCAGACCGCTTTCTCCATGCACACACAAGCGACATTCATAGGCGGGCCAGACTACAGTGCTTAAGCAGAGTGCAGATGAGCAGCTCGGTCGTGGATGTTGTGGGCGGCTCTTAAAAGAGCCTTTGGTGTTGGATCGAGAGGTGGGGTCCGGTGGGGTGGGTCTGCTCAACCCCCGAATCCGTACAGGGTGCGTCCCTGGCGCTTCAGGGCATAGACCACATCCATGGCAGTGACCGTCTTCCTCTTGGCGTGCTCGGTGTAGGTGACGGCGTCCCGGATCACGTTCTCCAGGAAGACCTTCAGCACACCCCGGGTCTCCTCGTAGATGAGGCCGGAGATGCGCTTGACTCCACCACGGCGGGCCAGGCGGCGGATGGCGGGCTTGGTGATGCCCTGGATGTTGTCTCGCAGGACTTTCCTGTGCCTCTTGGCGCCGCCTTTGCCGAGCCCTTTCCCTCCTTTGCCGCGTCCAGACATGGTGACTCTTCTCTTCTTCACAAGCGAGCGGAGAATGAGGGTGCGCCTCCCGAGCCGCTGCTTATATGCACCCGGGGGGCGGACCAGAGGGAGGGAGGGCGGACCGGAGGGAGGGCGGACCAGAGGGAGGGCTGCCGGCGGTCGTGCGCAGCACGGTCTGCGCAGGTCCCGGTGGGCGGGGAGACGGCAGCATTTCGAAATGCCCGCGCTTTTTCGGCCGTTGCTTCGGTCGGCCGCCTTTGTCTCCTGGCTGGGGTAGGAGAGCTTGCCAAGCAAAGAGCCTCGCAGCCAGCCAGCCAGCCAGCCAGCCAGCCGCCTCTTTTGATGGCTTAGGGGCACACACCATGATGTCGACACCCCTGCCCCTGCTGGCGAGTTGCTCCCAAGCTAAGATTCAAATGCCACTCTTATTACGAGGGGCACCCTGCACCCAGAGAACCCCTGCCCACGACACAGACCTGGCATGGTGCGTAAATAAGGCCTGTGGCTACCCTGGGGGGCGCCCTGCAGGTGAAGAAGTAACACAAAAAACAGTCACCAGCGGGCGTGTCAGGGGTGCCTCCCTCCGTCGCCCAGGACTGGAGGGCCTTCCATGCCACGGAGAAGCCCTGTGAAATATGGGGCCAACGGGACGTTTGGCTTTTGCCTTTGAAGCAAAAGCTCGCCCGAGCTACGAGCGTAGCCAAGCGAAGAGCAGGAGCGGAATCGAGCAGCTCGTTCATGACAATGTGGCGGCTCTTAAAAGAGCCTTTGTGGTGTTTTAGTGCGGTTGCGGTGCTGCTGTGCCTCAAGCCCTCTCGCCCCGGATGCGGCGGGCCAGCTGAATGTCCTTGGGCATGATGGTGACCCTCTTGGCGTGGATGGCGCAAAGGTTGGTGTCCTCAAAGAGCCCAACCAGGTAGGCCTCGCTGGCCTCCTGCAGTGCCATGACGGCCGAGCTCTGGAAGCGCAGGTCGGTCTTGAAATCCTGGGCGATTTCTCTCACCAGGCGCTGGAAGGGCAGCTTTCGGATGAGCAGCTCGGTGGATTTCTGGTAGCGGCGGATCTCCCTCAGAGCCACAGTGCCGGGACGGTAGCGGTGAGGTTTCTTAACGCCGCCAGTGGCGGGGGCGCTCTTACGGGCAGCCTTTGTGGCCAGCTGCTTGCGAGGCGCCTTGCCTCCGGTGGACTTGCGGGCGGTCTGCTTAGTACGGGCCATGGCAGCGCTGTGAGATCTGCTTTCTCTCTTCGAGATACAGTGCGGAGCGACCGCGGGGAGCTGCCATATAAAGACCAAGGTCTCTGCTGATTGGCTGAGGCAACAGCAGGCGCCGGTTTTTTAAAAAAAAAAAAAAAAAAAGCCTGCGCTGTGGTTGGCCAGTGTCGGAAGGCACGGCTATGAAACGCAGACACAGGGCGGGAGGCCTTCGATTGGCTAGCCAAACAATCCAGAACCAGAAAGCAAAAAGCGACTGGCAAAGGTTGGGCTCAGCCTTTTATGAGACGCTGTTGAGAGATAAAACAGGAACACCACTCATTCCCCACTCCCCGCCCGCGCTTGCCGCATTTAAACCTGCCACCACCAGCCTTCAGAATGGGGGCAACCCGAGAGCGGCGAATCAGCCTGTGAAGTCTGCCCCCGCTACACACACGCCCCGTGTGCTGACATTTCCCCACCACCCTCATCCTCATCATCGTTTGCCAGGCGGCCTCATGGCAGCGCCTCCAAACACACACCACGGTTAAAGGGTTAATGATGAGGCATGCCCTCTGGGGCGCAAACACCCCTCTCATCACACGCCAACCAGCCCCCCTCCCCGCCCCGCCCCTCCTCCCTCCCATCAGTGCAGTGCACGATGCCAGAATGACTCAACTGCTGTGGGCGTATAGGTGGGAGCGAACTGCCCACGGTCACACGTGGCATCCGGGGCGAGTGGAGACTCTCGCCACGGGCCTGGTGCGTTTTGGCTTTCAAACATGCGGTTGTATCGCAGTACACGTCAGGCAGAGGCATGAGCTAGCTCGCTTTCAGATACTGTGGGCGGCTCTTAAAAGAGCCTTTGGGTTTTGTTTTGTTTTTTCCAAGGTCTCGGCGAAAGCCTCTACTTCTTCTTGGGTGCAGCATGTTTGGGCTTTGCCGCTTTGGGTTTGACGGCCTTGGGCTTCACGACCTTGGCTGGGCTCTTCTTTGCCACTTTCGCCTTCACGGCTTTGGCTTTTGCGGGGCTCTTGGCGGCCTTCTTGGCTGGAGCAGCTTTGGGCTTTTTAGGGCTCTTGGCTGCTGCCGGTTTCTTCACCTTCTTGGGACTCTTCTTGGCTCCGGCGGGAGCCTTTTTGGGTTTCTTGGCAGCACCGGCAGCCTTCTTTGCTGCGGGCGTCTTGCTCTTCACCGCAGCTTTCTTGGCCGCCTTCTCCTTGCCCTGCGACTGCTTCTTGTTGAGCTTGAAGGATCCAGAGGCCCCGCTGCCCTTGAGCTGGGCTAGGGCTCCTTTGCTCACCAGGCTCTTGACGGCAAGCTTGAGTCTGCCGTTGTTCTTGTCCACGTCGTATCCCTGGGCGCTCAGAGCCTTCTTGAGGCCAGCCAGGGAGACTCCCTTCCTCTCAGTGCAGGCAGCCACGGCCTTGAGGACGAGGTCGGACACGCTGGGCCCAGTGGGCTTTTTGGCCTTGGCAGCGCCAGCTGCTCTCTTCGGCTTCTTCTTGGTAGCGGCGACGGCAGCGGCAGCGGGTTCCGCCGGCGGAGCCACGGCAGCGGGAGCAGTTTCAGCCATTGTTCTGCAGGAGGACTCGCTCAGCGCTCACAGATCAGTAATGGGCAGCACGGCAAGCGACGTGCATATATATAGGGAGGAGCCTCCATCTGATTGGTCCATAGAAGGGGAGGCCGGGCCCAGCCACGGCACCGTCCCTGCCAAAGACACACTGTGTTTCCTCCGCTTGAATAATCCATTTTTTAAAAGTTACCCGCGTGCATTTATTTCATTTTCCGCCTGTCAACAGGACCGCATCATCTCCCAGCTCTTATCCAAAGGTATCTTCCCCTTGGCAGGGCCCCGACTCCCTTGTAAGAGTCTTGCAAAGCCGGCATCCTGCCGTCAGCTCAGACACCAACATGAGCAAACTTTGTTTTCCGCTTCATACTCCACCTCTCTTCCTCACCTCCCTGGCATAACAGCGCGAGCATTTACTTTTTCACTTCTTTTCCTACAGTGCCCGATAGAGTCTACTCTTCTCACCTTCTGTGGACCAAAGAAAAAGCACACTGAAGAGGAAGGAGATAACACAGCTCTGCCTGTGTTAGCCAAGCCTACAAAACGCCCCTTCAAATGCACATAGGGCTTGCCCACCGCATTGCTGCTCCCTGCTCCAAATTTCAGTGCTATGCTAGTGACACTCAGCTTGTTTTCAGGCTTCCCTCCGCCGCCTCTTCTCCCTCCCTCCCTCTTCTCTGACTGTCTGTCTGTCTGTCTGTCTGTCTGTCTGTGTCTGTCCGCCATCCAGGAGTGGTGTGCCGCCAATGAGCTCTGCCTTAATGCCAGTAAGACGGAGATTCTCCTCATCGGCACACCTGCACCCTCCTTTCCTGTCACTCTCTGGCCGGCCTCCCTTGGCCCTCTTCCTGCTCCCACCTGTGAGGCTAAGAACCCCGGGGTCATCTTCGACTCCACACTCTCCGCCTCTCCTCACATCTCTGGGCGTCTCTAAGAAGTCTAACTATCAACCGCACCTCCTCAGAGGTGTATTCTTCCTTTCCTCTCCTTCCCCCAGAAGCTTACTGTCTCTAGAGCTCTGGTTCTCTCTAGGCTAGACTACTGCAACAGCCTCTTACTAAATCTGCCTGCTCCTACTCTCCGCCCTCTGCAACTCACCCAGAACAGGACTGCGAGACTTGTCCTTGGCCTCAAGCCCTGGCATCGTATCTCTCCAGCCCTGAAATCTCTTCATTGGCTCCCGGTGGCTGCAAGGGATAGATTCAAGACCCTCTGCATTGTCCACACGGCTTTCTGGGGCCTGGGTCCACAATACCTTCAACTCTCCCTCCGTTAATACCTTCCCCACTCGAGCTCTTCGTTCCTCCACCTCCAAGTCCCTCAGGTTCAGTCGCTTCTCCAAGCAACGAGATGGGGGCAGATCGCCTTCCGCTGCTGGGGCTTCCCTCTGGAACAGCCTCCCTGCCACTCTGAAAATTGAGGAGAACCATCTCCGGTTCCGGAAGCACCTCAAGACCTTCCGCTTTGCTCCTGCCTTGGCTCTTCCTCTCCCCGGCTGATCCGTCTGCTTTGGCTCTGTGCACCTGGCTACCCTCGGATTTCGGGCCCAGGTCCCTGGCCACTCACCCGCACTGCCTCCTGGCAACCCTTGCACTTGGGCCTGTAACTTAACCCTACAGCCCCCTAACCTGCACTTACCAGACACCCCTTGTCTGCGCTTTACACCTCGCACTTGCCACCCTGCTGGCTGCACTATCAGTTGTTGTTGTTTTTATCCCTTGCTCAGCACTTTCCACCTCACTCCCCACTCCCCTGCACCCCCTCCCCCCCCCGCACTTGCACGCTCTCAATGTCACTGGGCCTAGTAAGATCGCTGTATTATCCTCCCTTGCCTCGTCGCGCTCTGAAACACGTGTGTATGAGCGCCATACAAATAAAACAGCATATCATATCATATATCATAGCCGGAGTGGTTCTATGTTTTTGGAGCTCGATGCCCGCACACTTTGCCTATGGGAATGGGGACCACGGAAACCCCAGTGCCAGTGCTTCCGTGAAACTCTGTGGGCGGGTGCTGGTCCGCCCGGCAGGTCTGACCTGCTGTACTTTGCAAAAACCGGAAACAATGGCGCCGGTAAGCTTACCAGCAGTGTTGTTTCCAGACCAGCACGGTCAGCATGAGGCCCAAAGTCTCTTATTTCAGAGGGCACCATGCAACACGACAAACATTAAAGTTCCTTTCTTCTTAGGATTTCACATACACAACTTCTTTGGTGATTTACTGTTCGCCCCTGATAAACAAGAAGGATTTGTGGCCCCACTGGGCTAGATGTCTGGGGGAAAGCGAGCCTGGCATTCTGGCCCCTGCCCCGAGCGCCTGACGAACGCCTGACAAACGCCACGCTTTGCCCTTGACGGGCTTTGCCCTGACGGGCAAAATTCCCAGCACACCCCACTGGGCGCTGCACCCGAGCAAGTTAGAGTGAGGTTAGAGAGAGGGGGGGGGGGGGGGGGGCCTCGGCCTGCCCACCAAGGCACTAACAAAAACACATTTAAAAAGGTGAAATGAGCCACTCTGGGTTTCATACCTCGAGCCTTTCTTTCTTGAAATCAAACGGTTCATGCCTCCCAGCACCCCTTGCACTTCCCTTAGGGTAATGAGTGGAATCCCCAGGCAGATCCCTCCCCTCACCTGCCATTCTCCCAACATGGTGTACAATGTATCTATCTCAGTGAGAGGGCTTGGCAGTGGCAAAGTAAGAAAGTGAAATGGGCAGCTGTCTGCAGAGGCCAGTGGTAGGAGTGTGGGGGAGGAGGCCATGTTGTGCCTGGCCACTCTGCGTGCCTCGAACCCCGAATGGGTGCAAAGGGTAAATAAATCAGAAAGCCTGCCCCTTGGCGAGAGCGAGAAGCCCTAGCGCACTGGAGGGGATTCGGCCCGGACCCTGGCCTGGTAGCCAGGCATATTCCAGCGCTCCTCATAGCTGCGATGCAGCAACCGGGCAGAAGGCACGGCCATGTGGGCAGAGGACACAGCCATGTGAAAGGTCTTACCCTGGGCATGGGATTTTGTTTTCTCATGCAGGTGCATTCTGGGCGCACACAAAGAATTGTCAAGTAGGATACAAAAATGCCATGTGCTTGCTCAGACCGCTTTCTCCATGCACACACAAGCGACATTCATAGGCGGGCCAGACTACAGTGCTTAAGCAGAGTGCAGATGAGCAGCTCGGTCGTGGATGTTGTGGGCGGCTCTTAAAAGAGCCTTTGGTGTTGGATCGAGAGGTGGGGTCCGGTGGGGTGGGTCTGCTCAACCCCCGAATCCGTACAGGGTGCGTCCCTGGCGCTTCAGGGCATAGACCACATCCATGGCAGTGACCGTCTTCCTCTTGGCGTGCTCGGTGTAGGTGACGGCGTCCCGGATCACGTTCTCCAGGAAGACCTTCAGCACACCCCGGGTCTCCTCGTAGATGAGGCCGGAGATGCGCTTGACTCCACCACGGCGGGCCAGGCGGCGGATGGCGGGCTTGGTGATGCCCTGGATGTTGTCTCGCAGGACTTTCCTGTGCCTCTTGGCGCCGCCTTTGCCGAGCCCTTTCCCTCCTTTGCCGCGTCCAGACATGGTGACTCTTCTCTTCTTCACAAGCGAGCGGAGAATGAGGGTGCGCCTCCCGAGCCGCTGCTTATATGCACCCGGGGGGCGGACCAGAGGGAGGGAGGGCGGACCGGAGGGAGGGCGGACCAGAGGGAGGGCTGCCGGCGGTCGTGCGCAGCACGGTCTGCGCAGGTCCCGGTGGGCGGGGAGACGGCAGCATTTCGAAATGCCCGCGCTTTTTCGGCCGTTGCTTCGGTCGGCCGCCTTTGTCTCCTGGCTGGGGTAGGAGAGCTTGCCAAGCAAAGAGCCTCGCAGCCAGCCAGCCAGCCAGCCAGCCAGCCAGCCAGCCAGCCAGCCGCCTCTTTTGATGGCTTAGGGGCACACACCATGATGTCGACACCCCTGCCCCTGCTGGCGAGTTGCTCCCAAGCTAAGATTCAAATGCCACTCTTATTACGAGGGGCACCCTGCACCCAGAGAACCCCTGCCCACGACACAGACCTGGCATGGTGCGTAAATAAGGCCTGTGGCTACCCTGGGGGGCGCCCTGCAGGTGAAGAAGTAACACAAAAAACAGTCACCAGCGGGCGTGTCAGGGGTGCCTCCCTCCGTCGCCCAGGACTGGAGGGCCTTCCATGCCACGGAGAAGCCCTGTGAAATATGGGGCCAACGGGACGTTTGGCTTTTGCCTTTGAAGCAAAAGCTCGCCCGAGCTACGAGCGTAGCCAAGCGAAGAGCAGGAGCGGAATCGAGCAGCTCGTTCATGACAATGTGGCGGCTCTTAAAAGAGCCTTTGTGGTGTTTTAGTGCGGTTGCGGTGCTGCTGTGCCTCAAGCCCTCTCGCCCCGGATGCGGCGGGCCAGCTGAATGTCCTTGGGCATGATGGTGACCCTCTTGGCGTGGATGGCGCAAAGGTTGGTGTCCTCAAAGAGCCCAACCAGGTAGGCCTCGCTGGCCTCCTGCAGTGCCATGACGGCCGAGCTCTGGAAGCGCAGGTCGGTCTTGAAATCCTGGGCGATTTCTCTCACCAGGCGCTGGAAGGGCAGCTTTCGGATGAGCAGCTCGGTGGATTTCTGGTAGCGGCGGATCTCCCTCAGAGCCACAGTGCCGGGACGGTAGCGGTGAGGTTTCTTAACGCCGCCAGTGGCGGGGGCGCTCTTACGGGCAGCCTTTGTGGCCAGCTGCTTGCGAGGCGCCTTGCCTCCGGTGGACTTGCGGGCGGTCTGCTTAGTACGGGCCATGGCAGCGCTGTGAGATCTGCTTTCTCTCTTCGAGATACAGTGCGGAGCGACCGCGGGGAGCTGCCATATAAAGACCAAGGTCTCTGCTGATTGGCTGAGGCAACAGCAGGCGCCGGTTTTTTTAAAAAAAAAAAAAAAAAAAAGCCTGCGCTGTGGTTGGCCAGTGTCGGAAGGCACGGCTATGAAACGCAGACACAGGGCGGGAGGCCTTCGATTGGCTAGCCAAACAATCCAGAACCAGAAAGCAAAAAGCGACTGGCAAAGGTTGGGCTCAGCCTTTTATGAGACGCTGTTGAGAGATAAAACAGGAACACCACTCATTCCCCCCCCCCCCCCCCCCGCCCGCGCTTGCCGCATTTAAACCTGCCACCACCAGCCTTCAGAATGGGGGCAACCCGAGAGCGGCGAATCAGCCTGTGAAGTCTGCCCCCGCTACACACACGCCCCGTGTGCTGACATTTCCCCACCACCCTCATCCTCATCATCGTTTGCCAGGCGGCCTCATGGCAGCGCCTCCAAACACACACCACGGTTAAAGGGTTAATGATGAGGCATGCCCTCTGGGGCGCAAACACCCCTCTCATCACACGCCAACCAGCCCCCCTCCCCGCCCCGCCCCTCCTCCCTCCCATCAGTGCAGTGCACGATGCCAGAATGACTCAACTGCTGTGGGCGTATAGGTGGGAGCGAACTGCCCACGGTCACACGTGGCATCCGGGGCGAGTGGAGACTCTCGCCACGGGCCTGGTGCGTTTTGGCTTTCAAACATGCGGTTGTATCGCAGTACACGTCAGGCAGAGGCATGAGCTAGCTCGCTTTCAGATACTGTGGGCGGCTCTTAAAAGAGCCTTTGGGTTTTGTTTTGTTTTTTCCAAGGTCTCGGCGAAAGCCTCTACTTCTTCTTGGGTGCAGCATGTTTGGGCTTTGCCGCTTTGGGTTTGACGGCCTTGGGCTTCACGACCTTGGCTGGGCTCTTCTTTGCCACTTTCGCCTTCACGGCTTTGGCTTTTGCGGGGCTCTTGGCGGCCTTCTTGGCTGGAGCAGCTTTGGGCTTTTTAGGGCTCTTGGCTGCTGCCGGTTTCTTCACCTTCTTGGGACTCTTCTTGGCTCCGGCGGGAGCCTTTTTGGGTTTCTTGGCAGCACCGGCAGCCTTCTTTGCTGCGGGCGTCTTGCTCTTCACCGCAGCTTTCTTGGCCGCCTTCTCCTTGCCCTGCGACTGCTTCTTGTTGAGCTTGAAGGATCCAGAGGCCCCGCTGCCCTTGAGCTGGGCTAGGGCTCCTTTGCTCACCAGGCTCTTGACGGCAAGCTTGAGTCTGCCGTTGTTCTTGTCCACGTCGTATCCCTGGGCGCTCAGAGCCTTCTTGAGGCCAGCCAGGGAGACTCCCTTCCTCTCAGTGCAGGCAGCCACGGCCTTGAGGACGAGGTCGGACACGCTGGGCCCAGTGGGCTTTTTGGCCTTGGCAGCGCCAGCTGCTCTCTTCGGCTTCTTCTTGGTAGCGGCGACGGCAGCGGCAGCGGGTTCCGCCGGCGGAGCCACGGCAGCGGGAGCAGTTTCAGCCATTGTTCTGCAGGAGGACTCGCTCAGCGCTCACAGATCAGTAATGGGCAGCACGGCAAGCGACGTGCATATATATAGGGAGGAGCCTCCATCTGATTGGTCCATAGAAGGGGAGGCCGGGCCCAGCCACGGCACCGTCCCTGCCAAAGACACACTGTGTTTCCTCCGCTTGAATAATCCATTTTTTAAAAGTTACCCGCGTGCATTTATTTCATTTTCCGCCTGTCAACAGGACCGCATCATCTCCCAGCTCTTATCCAAAGGTATCTTCCCCTTGGCAGGGCCCCGACTCCCTTGTAAGAGTCTTGCAAAGCCGGCATCCTGCCGTCAGCTCAGACACCAACATGAGCAAACTTTGTTTTCCGCTTCATACTCCACCTCTCTTCCTCACCTCCCTGGCATAACAGCGCGAGCATTTACTTTTTCACTTCTTTTCCTACAGTGCCCGATAGAGTCTACTCTTCTCACCTTCTGTGGACCAAAGAAAAAGCACACTGAAGAGGAAGGAGATAACACAGCTCTGCCTGTGTTAGCCAAGCCTACAAAACGCCCCTTCAAATGCACATAGGGCTTGCCCACCGCATTGCTGCTCCCTGCTCCAAATTTCAGTGCTATGCTAGTGACACTCAGCTTGTTTTCAGGCTTCCCTCCGCCGCCTCTTCTCCCTCCCTCCCTCTTCTCTGACTGTCTGTCTGTCTGTCTGTCTGTCTGTCTGTCTGTCTGTCTGTCTGTCTGTCTGTCTGTCTGTCTGTGTCTGTCCGCCATCCAGGAGTGGTGTGCCGCCAATGAGCTCTGCCTTAATGCCAGTAAGACGGAGATTCTCCTCATCGGCACACCTGCACCCTCCTTTCCTGTCACTCTCTGGCCGGCCTCCCTTGGCCCTCTTCCTGCTCCCACCTGTGAGTCTAAGAACCCCGGGGTCATCTTCGACTCCACACTCTCCGCCTCTCCTCACATCTCTGGGCGTCTCTAAGAAGTCTAACTATCAACCGCACCTCCTCAGAGGTGTATTCTTCCTTTCCTCTCCTTCCCCCAGAAGCTTACTGTCTCTAGAGCTCTGGTTCTCTCTAGGCTAGACTACTGCAACAGCCTCTTACTAAATCTGCCTGCTCCTACTCTCCGCCCTCTGCAACTCACCCAGAACAGGACTGCGAGACTTGTCCTTGGCCTCAAGCCCTGGCATCGTATCTCTCCAGCCCTGAAATCTCTTCATTGGCTCCCGGTGGCTGCAAGGGATAGATTCAAGACCCTCTGCATTGTCCACACGGCTTTCTGGGGCCTGGGTCCACAATACCTTCAACTCTCCCTCCGTTAATACCTTCCCCACTCGAGCTCTTCGTTCCTCCACCTCCAAGTCCCTCAGGTTCAGTCGCTTCTCCAAGCAACGAGATGGGGGCAGATCGCCTTCCGCTGCTGGGGCTTCCCTCTGGAACAGCCTCCCTGCCACTCTGAAAATTGAGGAGAACCATCTCCGGTTCCGGAAGCACCTCAAGACCTTCCGCTTTGCTCCTGCCTTGGCTCTTCCTCTCCCCGGCTGATCCGTCTGCTTTGGCTCTGTGCACCTGGCTACCCTCGGATTTCGGGCCCAGGTCCCTGGCCACTCACCCGCACTGCCTCCTGGCAACCCTTGCACTTGGGCCTGTAACTGTAACCCTACAGCCCCCTAACCTGCACTTACCAGACACCCCTTGTCTGCGCTTTACACCTCGCACTTGCCACCCTGCTGGCTGCACTATCAGTTGTTGTTGTTTTTATCCCTTGCTCAGCACTTTCCACCTCACTCCCCACTCCCCTGCACCCCCTCCCCCCCCCGCACTTGCACGCTCTCAATGTCACTGGGCCTAGTAAGATCGCTGTATTATCCTCCCTTGCCTCGTCGCGCTCTGAAACACGTGTGTATGAGCGCCATACAAATAAAACAGCATATCATATCATATATCATAGCCGGAGTGGTTCTATGTTTTTGGAGCTCGATGCCCGCACACTTTGCCTATGGGAATGGGGACCACGGAAACCCCAGTGCCAGTGCTTCCGTGAAACTCTGTGGGCGGGTGCTGGTCCGCCCGGCAGGTCTGACCTGCTGTACTTTGCAAAACCGGAAACAATGGCGCCGGTAAGCTTACCAGCAGTGTTGTTTCCAGACCAGCACGGTCAGCATGAGGCCCAAAGTCTCTTATTTCAGAGGGCACCATGCAACACGACAAACATTAAAGTTCCTTTCTTCTTAGGATTTCACATACACAACTTCTTTGGTGATTTACTGTTCGCCCCTGATAAACAAGAAGGATTTGTGGCCCCACTGGGCTAGATGTCTGGGGGAAAGCGAGCCTGGCATTCTGGCCCCTGCCCCGAGCGCCTGACGAACGCCTGACAAACGCCACGCTTTGCCCTTGACGGGCTTTGCCCTGACGGGCAAAATTCCCAGCACACCCCACTGGGCGCTGCACCCGAGCAAGTTAGAGTGAGGTTAGAGAGAGGGGGGGGGGGGGGGGGGGGGGGGCCTCGGCCTGCCCACCAAGGCACTAACAAAAACACATTTAAAAAGGTGAAATGAGCCACTCTGGGTTTCATACCTCGAGCCTTTCTTTCTTGAAATCAAACGGTTCATGCCTCCCAGCACCCCTTGCACTTCCCTTAGGGTAATGAGTGGAATCCCCAGGCAGATCCCTCCCCTCACCTGCCATTCTCCCAACATGGTGTACAATGTATCTATCTCAGTGAGAGGGCTTGGCAGTGGCAAAGTAAGAAAGTGAAATGGGCAGCTGTCTGCAGAGGCCAGTGGTAGGAGTGTGGGGGAGGAGGCCATGTTGTGCCTGGCCACTCTGCGTGCCTCGAACCCCGAATGGGTGCAAAGGGTAAATAAATCAGAAAGCCTGCCCCTTGGCGAGAGCGAGAAGCCCTAGCGCACTGGAGGGGATTCGGCCCGGACCCTGGCCTGGTAGCCAGGCATATTCCAGCGCTCCTCATAGCTGCGATGCAGCAACCGGGCAGAAGGCACGGCCATGTGGGCAGAGGACACAGCCATGTGAAAGGTCTTACCCTGGGCATGGGATTTTGTTTTCTCATGCAGGTGCATTCTGGGCGCACACAAAGAATTGTCAAGTAGGATACAAAAATGCCATGTGCTTGCTCAGACCGCTTTCTCCATGCACACACAAGCGACATTCATAGGCGGGCCAGACTACAGTGCTTAAGCAGAGTGCAGATGAGCAGCTCGGTCGTGGATGTTGTGGGCGGCTCTTAAAAGAGCCTTTGGTGTTGGATCGAGAGGTGGGGTCCGGTGGGGTGGGTCTGCCCAACCCCCGAATCCGTACAGGGTGCGTCCCTGGCGCTTCAGGGCATAGACCACATCCATGGCAGTGACCGTCTTCCTCTTGGCGTGCTCGGTGTAGGTGACGGCGTCCCGGATCACGTTCTCCAGGAAGACCTTCAGCACACCCCGGGTCTCCTCGTAGATGAGGCCGGAGATGCGCTTGACTCCACCACGGCGGGCCAGGCGGCGGATGGCGGGCTTGGTGATGCCCTGGATGTTGTCTCGCAGGACTTTCCTGTGCCTCTTGGCGCCGCCTTTGCCGAGCCCTTTCCCTCCTTTGCCGCGTCCAGACATGGTGACTCTTCTCTTCTTCACAAGCGAGCGGAGAATGAGGGTGCGCGCTTGTTCTTCTTCTTGCTGATAGATTTTTATCCATCAGCGGTGATTTTTTGGATACCGAGGCTTGAGCCTCATTACTCCATCTTCTCGGGTTGAGTGTGTAGTCGTGGGTTTGTATTCTTCTTGGTCTGTGTGGTCTTGTCACAGTAGGGCTGGTTTCACTGGGTCTTCGCAGTGATGGGCCGCGGGTAGCGGTCGAAGGGGTTTGCAGTGGTGGCAGTGAGTCTTCTGATCAGAGGGTTCGGGTTCTGATCCAGTTCTTGGCAGAAGTTCTTACTCAGCTTTGCTAGATGTTCATCCAACATCTCGATGTCCAGGTCTCTGTGAAGGTCTGCTATCCTTGTGAAGATTGGAGCTCCAGATGATATCCGCAGGGCCTTGTTCTGGACTATCTGAAGACTCTTCCGGTGTCGCTCATGGCAGGTCATCCATGCTGGTGAGGCATAAGTCAGGGTTGGTCTGATGATCGCCTTGTAGACGTTGATCTTTGTCCGGAGGGGCATGGACTTGCTCTTCAGGAGTGGGTACAGCGCTGCCATCTTTCCTGTTGCCTTCTGCTGAGTATTCTCGATGTGGCTTTCCCAGTTGAGTTTGCTGTCCAGGGTCACACCGAGGTAGCGGCTGCTGCTCTCCCATTTGATGGTCTCCCCGTTGAGGCTGATGTGTGGGTGCTCCTTGATCTTCTTTCTGGTGAACAGCGTTGCAGTTGTCTTGCTGGTGTTGAGTTCTATCCGCCAGTCGCTGTACCACTTTGCGATGGTATCCAATGAAGCTTGCAGGTTCTTCGCCACTTCCTTTTCGCTGAAAGACTGGGAGATTACTGCAACATCGTCTGCATACAGTGCCAGGTTCGTCTTGTGGAGATCTGTCGGGATGTCGTTGGTGAAGAGGTTGAACAGGAAGGGTCCGAGGTTCGATCCCTGTGGCACGCCTGCTCGGATGGGATGTGAAGAGGACATCTCAGACCGCATGGCGACATGGAAGGTGCGGCCTCCCAGGTAGCTTGCAATCGTCTTCACCAGGTAGTTCGGAAATCCCAGGCCAATCATCTTGTGCAGCAGTCCCTTGTGCCAGACTCGGTCGAATGCTTTGGCTACATCCAGGAAGACGATTCCTGTGGACTTCTTGATGTTGAATCCGTGGCTGATGGTGTCCACCACTCTCAGTAGCTGATGAGTCGTTGCATGCTCCTTTCGAAATCCAAACTGTTCCTTTGCTAGTAGATTTCTTTCGGAGGTGAAGTCGCTGAGTCGAGCGAGGAGGACCTTCTCCAGGAGCTTCGATAATCCAGAAAGCAGGCTGATGGGGCGGTAGTTTGCTGGATCCCTCAGTGGTTTGCCGGCCTTTGGAAAAACGATGACCCTTGCTTCTTTCCAGGAACTCGGGAAGTGCTGGAGCCTCATGCATGCATTGAAGATCTCTGTGAGATATTCCATTGATGCTGGTGGGAGGTTCTTGATTGCCAGGTTGGTTATTCCGTCGCTCCCCGGTGCCTTGCCGTTCGCCAGCTTTTCTGCAAGTCCTGCTACCTCAGAGCTTGTGCACTCCTTGATGTCTTCTGCTCCCAGCCCGGTTCCGTGATCTGCGAGGTACTTCTCAACTGCTTCCTCCACTCCGTCTGAGAGCCTACTTACCTTGTTCGGGGTGAACGAAGCCTCCAGTGTCTCGGCAAGGACCTCTGCCTTGTCCTTGTTGCTGCATGCAAGGTGGGTTCGTCCCTGGATTGGTGGGCTTGGCTCCTTCTTCCCAGTCAGTCGACGAGTCATTCTCCACACCGAGTTGTCAGCCTCCTTCAGCTTGGCTGTTGCAGACTCCCACTTCTCTCCACGGTGCTGTCGGATCTGTTCCCGCAGGAGTCTTGCAAGCGTGTTGTACTTCTGCAGGAGATCAGGTGTGCGGAGCTTCTGCCACTGGCGTCGGGCGCGGTTCTTGTCGGCGATTGACTGTTGGATGCCTCTCGGTAGGTCGTAGATGGAACATCTGGTTGTCTTCTGCTTCGGAACACTGCTCTTGATTGCCTCCTGGACTGCTGTCGTGAAGTCTTCACCAGGGTGCGCCTCCCGAGCCGCTGCTTATATGCACCCGGGGGGCGGACCAGAGGGAGGGAGGGCGGACCGGAGGGAGGGCGGACCAGAGGGAGGGCTGCCGGCGGTCGTGCGCAGCACGGTCTGCGCAGGTCCCGGTGGGCGGGGAGACGGCAGCATTTCGAAATGCCCGCGCTTTT
The DNA here is from genome assembly GCF_040938575.1 of Ambystoma mexicanum. Taxonomy (NCBI): domain Eukaryota; kingdom Metazoa; phylum Chordata; class Amphibia; order Caudata; family Ambystomatidae; genus Ambystoma; species Ambystoma mexicanum. Next base: position 333,033,590 of record NC_090938.1, read on the forward strand.
TCGGCCGTTGCTTCGGTCGGCCGCCTTTGTCTCCTGGCTGGGGTAGGAGAGCTTGCCAAGCAAAGAGCCTCGCAGCCAGCCAGCCAGCCAGCCAGCCAGCCAGCCAGCCGCCTCTTTTGATGGCTTAGGGGCACACACCATGATGTCGACACCCCTGCCCCTGCTGGCGAGTTGCTCCCAAGCTAAGATTCAAATGCCACTCTTATTACGAGGGGCACCCTGCACCCAGAGAACCCCTGCCCACGACACAGACCTGGCATGGTGCGTAAATAAGGCCTGTGGCTACCCTGGGGGGCGCCCTGCAGGTGAAGAAGTAACACAAAAAACAGTCACCAGCGGGCGTGTCAGGGGTGCCTCCCTCCGTCGCCCAGGACTGGAGGGCCTTCCATGCCACGGAGAAGCCCTGTGAAATATGGGGCCAACGGGACGTTTGGCTTTTGCCTTTGAAGCAAAAGCTCGCCCGAGCTACGAGCGTAGCCAAGCGAAGAGCAGGAGCGGAATCGAGCAGCTCGTTCATGACAATGTGGCGGCTCTTAAAAGAGCCTTTGTGGTGTTTTAGTGCGGTTGCGGTGCTGCTGTGCCTCAAGCCCTCTCGCCCCGGATGCGGCGGGCCAGCTGAATGTCCTTGGGCATGATGGTGACCCTCTTGGCGTGGATGGCGCAAAGGTTGGTGTCCTCAAAGAGCCCAACCAGGTAGGCCTCGCTGGCCTCCTGCAGTGCCATGACGGCCGAGCTCTGGAAGCGCAGGTCGGTCTTGAAATCCTGGGCGATTTCTCTCACCAGGCGCTGGAAGGGCAGCTTTCGGATGAGCAGCTCGGTGGATTTCTGGTAGCGGCGGATCTCCCTCAGAGCCACAGTGCCGGGACGGTAGCGGTGAGGTTTCTTAACGCCGCCAGTGGCGGGGGCGCTCTTACGGGCAGCCTTTGTGGCCAGCTGCTTGCGAGGCGCCTTGCCTCCGGTGGACTTGCGGGCGGTCTGCTTAGTACGGGCCATGGCAGCGCTGTGAGATCTGCTTTCTCTCTTCGAGATACAGTGCGGAGCGACCGCGGGGAGCTGCCATATAAAGACCAAGGTCTCTGCTGATTGGCTGAGGCAACAGCAGGCGCCGGTTTTTTTTTAAAAAAAAAAAAAAAAGCCTGCGCTGTGGTTGGCCAGTGTCGGAAGGCACGGCTATGAAACGCAGACACAGGGCGGGAGGCCTTCGATTGGCTAGCCAAACAATCCAGAACCAGAAAGCAAAAAGCGACTGGCAAAGGTTGGGCTCAGCCTTTTATGAGACGCTGTTGAGAGATAAAACAGGAACACCACTCATTCCCCCCCCCCCCCCCCCCGCCCGCGCTTGCCGCATTTAAACCTGCCACCACCAGCCTTCAGAATGGGGGCAACCCGAGAGCGGCGAATCAGCCTGTGAAGTCTGCCCCCGCTACACACACGCCCCGTGTGCTGACATTTCCCCACCACCCTCATCCTCATCATCGTTTGCCAGGCGGCCTCATGGCAGCGCCTCCAAACACACACCACGGTTAAAGGGTTAATGATGAGGCATGCCCTCTGGGGCGCAAACACCCCTCTCATCACACGCCAACCAGCCCCCCTCCCCGCCCCGCCCCTCCTCCCTCCCATCAGTGCAGTGCACGATGCCAGAATGACTCAACTGCTGTGGGCGTATAGGTGGGAGCGAACTGCCCACGGTCACACGTGGCATCCGGGGCGAGTGGAGACTCTCGCCACGGGCCTGGTGCGTTTTGGCTTTCAAACATGCGGTTGTATCGCAGTACACGTCAGGCAGAGGCATGAGCTAGCTCGCTTTCAGATACTGTGGGCGGCTCTTAAAAGAGCCTTTGGGTTTTGTTTTGTTTTTTCCAAGGTCTCGGCGAAAGCCTCTACTTCTTCTTGGGTGCAGCATGTTTGGGCTTTGCCGCTTTGGGTTTGACGGCCTTGGGCTTCACGACCTTGGCTGGGCTCTTCTTTGCCACTTTCGCCTTCACGGCTTTGGCTTTTGCGGGGCTCTTGGCGGCCTTCTTGGCTGGAGCAGCTTTGGGCTTTTTAGGGCTCTTGGCTGCTGCCGGTTTCTTCACCTTCTTGGGACTCTTCTTGGCTCCGGCGGGAGCCTTTTTGGGTTTCTTGGCAGCACCGGCAGCCTTCTTTGCTGCGGGCGTCTTGCTCTTCACCGCAGCTTTCTTGGCCGCCTTCTCCTTGCCCTGCGACTGCTTCTTGTTGAGCTTGAAGGATCCAGAGGCCCCGCTGCCCTTGAGCTGGGCTAGGGCTCCTTTGCTCACCAGGCTCTTGACGGCAAGCTTGAGTCTGCCGTTGTTCTTGTCCACGTCGTATCCCTGGGCGCTCAGAGCCTTCTTGAGGCCAGCCAGGGAGACTCCCTTCCTCTCAGTGCAGGCAGCCACGGCCTTGAGGACGAGGTCGGACACGCTGGGCCCAGTGGGCTTTTTGGCCTTGGCAGCGCCAGCTGCTCTCTTCGGCTTCTTCTTGGTAGCGGCGACGGCAGCGGCAGCGGGTTCCGCCGGCGGAGCCACGGCAGCGGGAGCAGTTTCAGCCATTGTTCTGCAGGAGGACTCGCTCAGCGCTCACAGATCAGTAATGGGCAGCACGGCAAGCGACGTGCATATATATAGGGAGGAGCCTCCATCTGATTGGTCCATAGAAGGGGAGGCCGGGCCCAGCCACGGCACCGTCCCTGCCAAAGACACACTGTGTTTCCTCCGCTTGAATAATCCATTTTTTAAAAGTTACCCGCGTGCATTTATTTCATTTTCCGCCTGTCAACAGGACCGCATCATCTCCCAGCTCTTATCCAAAGGTATCTTCCCCTTGGCAGGGCCCCGACTCCCTTGTAAGAGTCTTGCAAAGCCGGCATCCTGCCGTCAGCTCAGACACCAACATGAGCAAACTTTGTTTTCCGCTTCATACTCCACCTCTCTTCCTCACCTCCCTGGCATAACAGCGCGAGCATTTACTTTTTCACTTCTTTTCCTACAGTGCCCGATAGAGTCTACTCTTCTCACCTTCTGTGGACCAAAGAAAAAGCACACTGAAGAGGAAGGAGATAACACAGCTCTGCCTGTGTTAGCCAAGCCTACAAAACGCCCCTTCAAATGCACATAGGGCTTGCCCACCGCATTGCTGCTCCCTGCTCCAAATTTCAGTGCTATGCTAGTGACACTCAGCTTGTTTTCAGGCTTCCCTCCGCCGCCTCTTCTCCCTCCCTCCCTCTTCTCTGACTGTCTGTCTGTCTGTCTGTCTGTCTGTCTGTCTGTCTGTCTGTCTGTCTGTGTCTGTCCGCCATCCAGGAGTGGTGTGCCGCCAATGAGCTCTGCCTTAATGCCAGTAAGACGGAGATTCTCCTCATCGGCACACCTGCACCCTCCTTTCCTGTCACTCTCTGGCCGGCCTCCCTTGGCCCTCTTCCTGCTCCCACCTGTGAGGCTAAGAACCCCGGGGTCATCTTCGACTCCACACTCTCCGCCTCTCCTCACATCTCTGGGCGTCTCTAAGAAGTCTAACTATCAACCGCACCTCCTCAGAGGTGTATTCTTCCTTTCCTCTCCTTCCCCCAGAAGCTTACTGTCTCTAGAGCTCTGGTTCTCTCTAGGCTAGACTACTGCAACAGCCTCTTACTAAATCTGCCTGCTCCTACTCTCCGCCCTCTGCAACTCACCCAGAACAGGACTGCGAGACTTGTCCTTGGCCTCAAGCCCTGGCATCGTATCTCTCCAGCCCTGAAATCTCTTCATTGGCTCCCGGTGGCTGCAAGGGATAGATTCAAGACCCTCTGCATTGTCCACACGGCTTTCTGGGGCCTGGGTCCACAATACCTTCAACTCTCCCTCCGTTAATACCTTCCCCACTCGAGCTCTTCGTTCCTCCACCTCCAAGTCCCTCAGGTTCAGTCGCTTCTCCAAGCAACGAGATGGGGGCAGATCGCCTTCCGCTGCTGGGGCTTCCCTCTGGAACAGCCTCCCTGCCACTCTGAAAATTGAGGAGAACCATCTCCGGTTCCGGAAGCACCTCAAGACCTTCCGCTTTGCTCCTGCCTTGGCTCTTCCTCTCCCCGGCTGATCCGTCTGCTTTGGCTCTGTGCACCTGGCTACCCTCGGATTTCGGGCCCAGGTCCCTGGCCACTCACCCGCACTGCCTCCTGGCAACCCTTGCACTTGGGCCTGTAACTGTAACCCTACAGCCCCCTAACCTGCACTTACCAGACACCCCTTGTCTGCGCTTTACACCTCGCACTTGCCACCCTGCTGGCTGCACTATCAGTTGTTGTTGTTTTTATCCCTTGCTCAGCACTTTCCACCTCACTCCCCACTCCCCTGCACCCCCTCCCCCCCCCGCACTTGCACGCTCTCAATGTCACTGGGCCTAGTAAGATCGCTGTATTATCCTCCCTTGCCTCGTCGCGCTCTGAAACACGTGTGTATGAGCGCCATACAAATAAAACAGCATATCATATCATATATCATAGCCGGAGTGGTTCTATGTTTTTGGAGCTCGATGCCCACACACTTTGCCTATGGGAATGGGGACCACGGAAACCCCAGTGCCAGTGCTTCCGTGAAACTCTGTGGGCGGGTGCTGGTCCGCCCGGCAGGTCTGACCTGCTGTACTTTGCAAAACCGGAAACAATGGCGCCGGTAAGCTTACCAGCAGTGTTGTTTCCAGACCAGCACGGTCAGCATGAGGCCCAAAGTCTCTTATTTCAGAGGGCACCATGCAACACGACAAACATTAAAGTTCCTTTCTTCTTAGGATTTCACATACACAACTTCTTTGGTGATTTACTGTTCGCCCCTGATAAACAAGAAGGATTTGTGGCCCCACTGGGCTAGATGTCTGGGGGAAAGCGAGCCTGGCATTCTGGCCCCTGCCCCGAGCGCCTGACGAACGCCTGACAAACGCCACGCTTTGCCCTTGACGGGCTTTGCCCTGACGGGCAAAATTCCCAGCACACCCCACTGGGCGCTGCACCCGAGCAAGTTAGAGTGAGGTTAGAGAGAGGGGGGGGGGGGGGGGGCCTCGGCCTGCCCACCAAGGCACTAACAAAAACACATTTAAAAAGGTGAAATGAGCCACTCTGGGTTTCATACCTCGAGCCTTTCTTTCTTGAAATCAAACGGTTCATGCCTCCCAGCACCCCTTGCACTTCCCTTAGGGTAATGAGTGGAATCCCCAGGCAGATCCCTCCCCTCACCTGCCATTCTCCCAACATGGTGTACAATGTATCTATCTCAGTGAGAGGGCTTGGCAGTGGCAAAGTAAGAAAGTGAAATGGGCAGCTGTCTGCAGAGGCCAGTGGTAGGAGTGTGGGGGAGGAGGCCATGTTGTGCCTGGCCACTCTGCGTGCCTCGAACCCCGAATGGGTGCAAAGGGTAAATAAATCAGAAAGCCTGCCCCTTGGCGAGAGCGAGAAGCCCTAGCGCACTGGAGGGGATTCGGCCCGGACCCTGGCCTGGTAGCCAGGCATATTCCAGCGCTCCTCATAGCTGCGATGCAGCAACCGGGCAGAAGGCACGGCCATGTGGGCAGAGGACACAGCCATGTGAAAGGTCTTACCCTGGGCATGGGATTTTGTTTTCTCATGCAGGTGCATTCTGGGCGCACACAAAGAATTGTCAAGTAGGATACAAAAATGCCATGTGCTTGCTCAGACCGCTTTCTCCATGCACACACAAGCGACATTCATAGGCGGGCCAGACTACAGTGCTTAAGCAGAGTGCAGATGAGCAGCTCGGTCGTGGATGTTGTGGGCGGCTCTTAAAAGAGCCTTTGGTGTTGGATCGAGAGGTGGGGTCCGGTGGGGTGGGTCTGCTCAACCCCCGAATCCGTACAGGGTGCGTCCCTGGCGCTTCAGGGCATAGACCACATCCATGGCAGTGACCGTCTTCCTCTTGGCGTGCTCGGTGTAGGTGACGGCGTCCCGGATCACGTTCTCCAGGAAGACCTTCAGCACACCCCGGGTCTCCTCGTAGATGAGGCCGGAGATGCGCTTGACTCCACCACGGCGGGCCAGGCGGCGGATGGCGGGCTTGGTGATGCCCTGGATGTTGTCTCGCAGGACTTTCCTGTGCCTCTTGGCGCCGCCTTTGCCGAGCCCTTTCCCTCCTTTGCCGCGTCCAGACATGGTGACTCTTCTCTTCTTCACAAGCGAGCGGAGAATGAGGGTGCGCCTCCCGAGCCGCTGCTTATATGCACCCGGGGGGCGGACCAGAGGGAGGGAGGGCGGACCGGAGGGAGGGCGGACCAGAGGGAGGGCTGCCGGCGGTCGTGCGCAGCACGGTCTGCGCAGGTCCCGGTGGGCGGGGAGACGGCAGCATTTCGAAATGCCCGCGCTTTTTCGGCCGTTGCTTCGGTCGGCCGCCTTTGTCTCCTGGCTGGGGTAGGAGAGCTTGCCAAGCAAAGAGCCTCGCAGCCAGCCAGCCAGCCAGCCAGCCAGCCAGCCAGCCAGCCAGCCAGCCAGCCGCCTCTTTTGATGGCTTAGGGGCACACACCATGATGTCGACACCCCTGCCCCTGCTGGCGAGTTGCTCCCAAGCTAAGATTCAAATGCCACTCTTATTACGAGGGGCACCCTGCACCCAGAGAACCCCTGCCCACGACACAGACCTGGCATGGTGCGTAAATAAGGCCTGTGGCTACCCTGGGGGGCGCCCTGCAGGTGAAGAAGTAACACAAAAAACAGTCACCAGCGGGCGTGTCAGGGGTGCCTCCCTCCGTCGCCCAGGACTGGAGGGCCTTCCATGCCACGGAGAAGCCCTGTGAAATATGGGGCCAACGGGACGTTTGGCTTTTGCCTTTGAAGCAAAAGCTCGCCCGAGCTACGAGCGTAGCCAAGCGAAGAGCAGGAGCGGAATCGAGCAGCTCGTTCATGACAATGTGGCGGCTCTTAAAAGAGCCTTTGTGGTGTTTTAGTGCGGTTGCGGTGCTGCTGTGCCTCAAGCCCTCTCGCCCCGGATGCGGCGGGCCAGCTGAATGTCCTTGGGCATGATGGTGACCCTCTTGGCGTGGATGGCGCAAAGGTTGGTGTCCTCAAAGAGCCCAACCAGGTAGGCCTCGCTGGCCTCCTGCAGTGCCATGACGGCCGAGCTCTGGAAGCGCAGGTCGGTCTTGAAATCCTGGGCGATTTCTCTCACCAGGCGCTGGAAGGGCAGCTTTCGGATGAGCAGCTCGGTGGATTTCTGGTAGCGGCGGATCTCCCTCAGAGCCACAGTGCCGGGACGGTAGCGGTGAGGTTTCTTAACGCCGCCAGTGGCGGGGGCGCTCTTACGGGCAGCCTTTGTGGCCAGCTGCTTGCGAGGCGCCTTGCCTCCGGTGGACTTGCGGGCGGTCTGCTTAGTACGGGCCATGGCAGCGCTGTGAGATCTGCTTTCTCTCTTCGAGATACAGTGCGGAGCGACCGCGGGGAGCTGCCATATAAAGACCAAGGTCTCTGCTGATTGGCTGAGGCAACAGCAGGCGCCGGTTTTTTTAAAAAAAAAAAAAAAAAAGCCTGCGCTGTGGTTGGCCAGTGTCGGAAGGCACGGCTATGAAACGCAGACACAGGGCGGGAGGCCTTCGATTGGCTAGCCAAACAATCCAGAACCAGAAAGCAAAAAGCGACTGGCAAAGGTTGGGCTCAGCCTTTTATGAGACGCTGTTGAGAGATAAAACAGGAACACCACTCATTCCCCCCCCCCCCCCCCCGCCCGCGCTTGCCGCATTTAAACCTGCCACCACCAGCCTTCAGAATGGGGGCAACCCGAGAGCGGCGAATCAGCCTGTGAAGTCTGCCCCCGCTACACACACGCCCCGTGTGCTGACATTTCCCCACCACCCTCATCCTCATCATCGTTTGCCAGGCGGCCTCATGGCAGCGCCTCCAAACACACACCACGGTTAAAGGGTTAATGATGAGGCATGCCCTCTGGGGCGCAAACACCCCTCTCATCACACGCCAACCAGCCCCCCTCCCCGCCCCGCCCCTCCTCCCTCCCATCAGTGCAGTGCACGATGCCAGAATGACTCAACTGCTGTGGGCGTATAGGTGGGAGCGAACTGCCCACGGTCACACGTGGCATCCGGGGCGAGTGGAGACTCTCGCCACGGGCCTGGTGCGTTTTGGCTTTCAAACATGCGGTTGTATCGCAGTACACGTCAGGCAGAGGCATGAGCTAGCTCGCTTTCAGATACTGTGGGCGGCTCTTAAAAGAGCCTTTGGGTTTTGTTTTGTTTTTTCCAAGGTCTCGGCGAAAGCCTCTACTTCTTCTTGGGTGCAGCATGTTTGGGCTTTGCCGCTTTGGGTTTGACGGCCTTGGGCTTCACGACCTTGGCTGGGCTCTTCTTTGCCACTTTCGCCTTCACGGCTTTGGCTTTTGCGGGGCTCTTGGCGGCCTTCTTGGCTGGAGCAGCTTTGGGCTTTTTAGGGCTCTTGGCTGCTGCCGGTTTCTTCACCTTCTTGGGACTCTTCTTGGCTCCGGCGGGAGCCTTTTTGGGTTTCTTGGCAGCACCGGCAGCCTTCTTTGCTGCGGGCGTCTTGCTCTTCACCGCAGCTTTCTTGGCCGCCTTCTCCTTGCCCTGCGACTGCTTCTTGTTGAGCTTGAAGGATCCAGAGGCCCCGCTGCCCTTGAGCTGGGCTAGGGCTCCTTTGCTCACCAGGCTCTTGACGGCAAGCTTGAGTCTGCCGTTGTTCTTGTCCACGTCGTATCCCTGGGCGCTCAGAGCCTTCTTGAGGCCAGCCAGGGAGACTCCCTTCCTCTCAGTGCAGGCAGCCACGGCCTTGAGGACGAGGTCGGACACGCTGGGCCCAGTGGGCTTTTTGGCCTTGGCAGCGCCAGCTGCTCTCTTCGGCTTCTTCTTGGTAGCGGCGACGGCAGCGGCAGCGGGTTCCGCCGGCGGAGCCACGGCAGCGGGAGCAGTTTCAGCCATTGTTCTGCAGGAGGACTCGCTCAGCGCTCACAGATCAGTAATGGGCAGCACGGCAAGCGACGTGCATATATATAGGGAGGAGCCTCCATCTGATTGGTCCATAGAAGGGGAGGCCGGGCCCAGCCACGGCACCGTCCCTGCCAAAGACACACTGTGTTTCCTCCGCTTGAATAATCCATTTTTTAAAAGTTACCCGCGTGCATTTATTTCATTTTCCGCCTGTCAACAGGACCGCATCATCTCCCAGCTCTTATCCAAAGGTATCTTCCCCTTGGCAGGGCCCCGACTCCCTTGTAAGAGTCTTGCAAAGCCGGCATCCTGCCGTCAGCTCAGACACCAACATGAGCAAACTTTGTTTTCCGCTTCATACTCCACCTCTCTTCCTCACCTCCCTGGCATAACAGCGCAAGCATTTACTTTTTCACTTCTTTTCCTACAGTGCCCGATAGAGTCTACTCTTCTCACCTTCTGTGGACCAAAGAAAAAGCACACTGAAGAGGAAGGAGATAACACAGCTCTGCCTGTGTTAGCCAAGCCTACAAAACGCCCCTTCAAATGCACATAGGGCTTGCCCACCGCATTGCTGCTCCCTGCTCCAAATTTCAGTGCTATGCTAGTGACACTCAGCTTGTTTTCAGGCTTCCCTCCGCCGCCTCTTCTCCCTCCCTCCCTCTTCTCTGACTGTCTGTCTGTCTGTCTGTCTGTCTGTCTGTCTGTCTGTCTGTCTGTCTGTCTGTGTCTGTCCGCCATCCAGGAGTGGTGTGCCGCCAATGAGCTCTGCCTTAATGCCAGTAAGACGGAGATTCTCCTCATCGGCACACCTGCACCCTCCTTTCCTGTCACTCTCTGGCCGGCCTCCCTTGGCCCTCTTCCTGCTCCCACCTGTGAGGCTAAGAACCCCGGGGTCATCTTCGACTCCACACTCTCCGCCTCTCCTCACATCTCTGGGCGTCTCTAAGAAGTCTAACTATCAACCGCACCTCCTCAGAGGTGTATTCTTCCTTTCCTCTCCTTCCCCCAGAAGCTTACTGTCTCTAGAGCTCTGGTTCTCTCTAGGCTAGACTACTGCAACAGCCTCTTACTAAATCTGCCTGCTCCTACTCTCCGCCTCTGCAACTCACCCAGAACAGGACTGCGAGACTTGTCCTTGGCCTCAAGCCCTGGCATCGTATCTCTCCAGCCCTGAAATCTCTTCATTGGCTCCCGGTGGCTGCAAGGGATAGATTCAAGACCCTCTGCATTGTCCACACGGCTTTCTGGGGCCTGGGTCCACAATACCTTCAACTCTCCCTCCGTTAATACCTTCCCCACTCGAGCTCTTCGTTCCTCCACCTCCAAGTCCCTCAGGTTCAGTCGCTTCTCCAAGCAACGAGATGGGGGCAGATCGCCTTCCGCTGCTGGGGCTTCCCTCTGGAACAGCCTCCCTGCCACTCTGAAAATTGAGGAGAACCATCTCCGGTTCCGGAAGCACCTCAAGACCTTCCGCTTTGCTCCTGCCTTGGCTCTTCCTCTCCCCGGCTGATCCGTCTGCTTTGGCTCTGTGCACCTGGCTACCCTCGGATTTCGGGCCCAGGTCCCTGGCCACTCACCCGCACTGCCTCCTGGCAACCCTTGCACTTGGGCCTGTAACTGTAACCCTACAGCCCCCTAACCTGCACTTACCAGACACCCCTTGTCTGCGCTTTACACCTCGCACTTGCCACCCTGCTGGCTGCACTATCAGTTGTTGTTGTTTTTATCCCTTGCTCAGCACTTTCCACCTCACTCCCCACTCCCCTGCACCCCCTCCCCCCCCCGCACTTGCACGCTCTCAATGTCACTGGGCCTAGTAAGATCGCTGTATTATCCTCCCTTGCCTCGTCGCGCTCTGAAACACGTGTGTATGAGCGCCATACAAATAAAACAGCATATCATATCATATATCATAGCCGGAGTGGTTCTATGTTTTTGGAGCTCGATGCCCGCACACTTTGCCTATGGGAATGGGGACCACGGAAACCCCAGTGCCAGTGCTTCCGTGAAACTCTGTGGGCGGGTGCTGGTCCGCCCGGCAGGTCTGACCTGCTGTACTTTGCAAAACCGGAAACAATGGCGCCGGTAAGCTTACCAGCAGTGTTGTTTCCAGACCAGCACGGTCAGCATGAGGCCCAAAGTCTCTTATTTCAGAGGGCACCATGCAACACGACAAACATTAAAGTTCCTTTCTTCTTAGGATTTCACATACACAACTTCTTTGGTGATTTACTGTTCGCCCCTGATAAACAAGAAGGATTTGTGGCCCCACTGGGCTAGATGTCTGGGGGAAAGCGAGCCTGGCATTCTGGCCCCTGCCCCGAGCGCCTGACGAACGCCTGACAAACGCCACGCTTTGCCCTTGACGGGCTTTGCCCTGACGGGCAAAATTCCCAGCACACCCCACTGGGCGCTGCACCCGAGCAAGTTAGAGTGAGGTTAGAGAGAGGGGGGGGGGGGGCCTCGGCCTGCCCACCAAGGCACTAACAAAAACACATTTAAAAAGGTGAAATGAGCCACTCTGGGTTTCATACCTCGAGCCTTTCTTTCTTGAAATCAAACGGTTCATGCCTCCCAGCACCCCTTGCACTTCCCTTAGGGTAATGAGTGGAATCCCCAGGCAGATCCCTCCCCTCACCTGCCATTCTCCCAACATGGTGTACAATGTATCTATCTCAGTGAGAGGGCTTGGCAGTGGCAAAGTAAGAAAGTGAAATGGGCAGCTGTCTGCAGAGGCCAGTGGTAGGAGTGTGGGGGAGGAGGCCATGTTGTGCCTGGCCACTCTGCGTGCCTCGAACCCCGAATGGGTGCAAAGGGTAAATAAATCAGAAAGCCTGCCCCTTGGCGAGAGCGAGAAGCCCTAGCGCACTGGAGGGGATTCGGCCCGGACCCTGGCCTGGTAGCCAGGCATATTCCAGCGCTCCTCATAGCTGCGATGCAGCAACCGGGCAGAAGGCACGGCCATGTGGGCAGAGGACACAGCCATGTGAAAGGTCTTACCCTGGGCATGGGATTTTGTTTTCTCATGCAGGTGCATTCTGGGCGCACACAAAGAATTGTCAAGTAGGATACAAAAATGCCATGTGCTTGCTCAGACCGCTTTCTCCATGCACACACAAGCGACATTCATAGGCGGGCCAGACTACAGTGCTTAAGCAGAGTGCAGATGAGCAGCTCGGTCGTGGATGTTGTGGGCGGCTCTTAAAAGAGCCTTTGGTGTTGGATCGAGAGGTGGGGTCCGGTGGGGTGGGTCTGCTCAACCCCCGAATCCGTACAGGGTGCGTCCCTGGCGCTTCAGGGCATAGACCACATCCATGGCAGTGACCGTCTTCCTCTTGGCGTGCTCGGTGTAGGTGACGGCGTCCCGGATCACGTTCTCCAGGAAGACCTTCAGCACACCCCGGGTCTCCTCGTAGATGAGGCCGGAGATGCGCTTGACTCCACCACGGCGGGCCAGGCGGCGGATGGCGGGCTTGGTGATGCCCTGGATGTTGTCTCGCAGGACTTTCCTGTGCCTCTTGGCGCCGCCTTTGCCGAGCCCTTTCCCTCCTTTGCCGCGTCCAGACATGGTGACTCTTCTCTTCTTCACAAGCGAGCGGAGAATGAGGGTGCGCCTCCCGAGCCGCTGCTTATATGCACCCGGGGGGCGGACCAGAGGGAGGGAGGGCGGACCGGAGGGAGGGCGGACCAGAGGGAGGGCTGCCGGCGGTCGTGCGCAGCACGGTCTGCGCAGGTCCCGGTGGGCGGGGAGACGGCAGCATTTCGAAATGCCCGCGCTTTTTCGGCCGTTGCTTCGGTCGGCCGCCTTTGTCTCCTGGCTGGGGTAGGAGAGCTTGCCAAGCAAAGAGCCTCGCAGCCAGCCAGCCAGCCAGCCAGCCAGCCAGCCAGCCAGCCAGCCAGCCAGCCAGCCAGCCGCCTCTTTTGATGGCTTAGGGGCACACACCATGATGTCGACACCCCTGCCCCTGCTGGCGAGTTGCTCCCAAGCTAAGATTCAAATGCCACTCTTATTACGAGGGGCACCCTGCACCCAGAGAACCCCTGCCCACGACACAGACCTGGCATGGTGCGTAAATAAGGCCTGTGGCTACCCTGGGGGGCGCCCTGCAGGTGAAGAAGTAACACAAAAAACAGTCACCAGCGGGCGTGTCAGGGGTGCCTCCCTCCGTCGCCCAGGACTGGAGGGCCTTCCATGCCACGGAGAAGCCCTGTGAAATATGGGGCCAACGGGACGTTTGGCTTTTGCCTTTGAAGCAAAAGCTCGCCCGAGCTACGAGCGTAGCCAAGCGAAGAGCAGGAGCGGAATCGAGCAGCTCGTTCATGACAATGTGGCGGCTCTTAAAAGAGCCTTTGTGGTGTTTTAGTGCGGTTGCGGTGCTGCTGTGCCTCAAGCCCTCTCGCCCCGGATGCGGCGGGCCAGCTGAATGTCCTTGGGCATGATGGTGACCCTCTTGGCGTGGATGGCGCAAAGGTTGGTGTCCTCAAAGAGCCCAACCAGGTAGGCCTCGCTGGCCTCCTGCAGTGCCATGACGGCCGAGCTCTGGAAGCGCAGGTCGGTCTTGAAATCCTGGGCGATTTCTCTCACCAGGCGCTGGAAGGGCAGCTTTCGGATGAGCAGCTCGGTGGATTTCTGGTAGCGGCGGATCTCCCTCAGAGCCACAGTGCCGGGACGGTAGCGGTGAGGTTTCTTAACGCCGCCAGTGGCGGGGGCGCTCTTACGGGCAGCCTTTGTGGCCAGCTGCTTGCGAGGCGCCTTGCCTCCGGTGGACTTGCGGGCGGTCTGCTTAGTACGGGCCATGGCAGCGCTGTGAGATCTGCTTTCTCTCTTCGAGATACAGTGCGGAGCGACCGCGGGGAGCTGCCATATAAAGACCAAGGTCTCTGCTGATTGGCTGAGGCAACAGCAGGCGCCGGTTTTTTTAAAATAAAAAAAAAAAAAGCCTGCGCTGTGGTTGGCCAGTGTCGGAAGGCACGGCTATGAAACGCAGACACAGGGCGGGAGGCCTTCGATTGGCTAGCCAAACAATCCAGAACCAGAAAGCAAAAAGCGACTGGCAAAGGTTGGGCTCAGCCTTTTATGAGACGCTGTTGAGAGATAAAACAGGAACACCACTCATTCCCCCCCCCCCCCCCCGCCCGCGCTTGCCGCATTTAAACCTGCCACCACCAGCCTTCAGAATGGGGGCAACCCGAGAGCGGCGAATCAGCCTGTGAAGTCTGCCCCCGCTACACACACGCCCCGTGTGCTGACATTTCCCCACCACCCTCATCCTCATCATCGTTTGCCAGGCGGCCTCATGGCAGCGCCTCCAAACACACACCACGGTTAAAGGGTTAATGATGAGGCATGCCCTCTGGGGCGCAAACACCCCTCTCATCACACGCCAACCAGCCCCCCTCCCCGCCCCGCCCCTCCTCCCTCCCATCAGTGCAGTGCACGATGCCAGAATGACAACTGCTGTGGGCGTATAGGTGGGAGCGAACTGCCCACGGTCACACGTGGCATCCGGGGCGAGTGGAGACTCTCGCCACGGGCCTGGTGCGTTTTGGCTTTCAAACATGCGGTTGTATCGCAGTACACGTCAGGCAGAGGCATGAGCTAGCTCGCTTTCAGATACTGTGGGCGGCTCTTAAAAGAGCCTTTGGGTTTTGTTTTGTTTTTTCCAAGGTCTCGGCGAAAGCCTCTACTTCTTCTTGGGTGCAGCATGTTTGGGCTTTGCCGCTTTGGGTTTGACGGCCTTGGGCTTCACGACCTTGGCTGGGCTCTTCTTTGCCACTTTCGCCTTCACGGCTTTGGCTTTTGCGGGGCTCTTGGCGGCCTTCTTGGCTGGAGCAGCTTTGGGCTTTTTAGGGCTCTTGGCTGCTGCCGGTTTCTTCACCTTCTTGGGACTCTTCTTGGCTCCGGCGGGAGCCTTTTTGGGTTTCTTGGCAGCACCGGCAGCCTTCTTTGCTGCGGGCGTCTTGCTCTTCACCGCAGCTTTCTTGGCCGCCTTCTCCTTGCCCTGCGACTGCTTCTTGTTGAGCTTGAAGGATCCAGAGGCCCCGCTGCCCTTGAGCTGGGCTAGGGCTCCTTTGCTCACCAGGCTCTTGACGGCAAGCTTGAGTCTGCCGTTGTTCTTGTCCACGTCGTATCCCTGGGCGCTCAGAGCCTTCTTGAGGCCAGCCAGGGAGACTCCCTTCCTCTCAGTGCAGGCAGCCACGGCCTTGAGGACGAGGTCGGACACGCTGGGCCCAGTGGGCTTTTTGGCCTTGGCAGCGCCAGCTGCTCTCTTCGGCTTCTTCTTGGTAGCGGCGACGGCAGCGGCAGCGGGTTCCGCCGGCGGAGCCACGGCAGCGGGAGCAGTTTCAGCCATTGTTCTGCAGGAGGACTCGCTCAGCGCTCACAGATCAGTAATGGGCAGCACGGCAAGCGACGTGCATATATATAGGGAGGAGCCTCCATCTGATTGGTCCATAGAAGGGGAGGCCGGGCCCAGCCACGGCACCGTCCCTGCCAAAGACACACTGTGTTTCCTCCGCTTGAATAATCCATTTTTTAAAAGTTACCCGCGTGCATTTATTTCATTTTCCGCCTGTCAACAGGACCGCATCATCTCCCAGCTCTTATCCAAAGGTATCTTCCCCTTGGCAGGGCCCCGACTCCCTTGTAAGAGTCTTGCAAAGCCGGCATCCTGCCGTCAGCTCAGACACCAACATGAGCAAACTTTGTTTTCCGCTTCATACTCCACCTCTCTTCCTCACCTCCCTGGCATAACAGCGCGAGCATTTACTTTTTCACTTCTTTTCCTACAGTGCCCGATAGAGTCTACTCTTCTCACCTTCTGTGGACCAAAGAAAAAGCACACTGAAGAGGAAGGAGATAACACAGCTCTGCCTGTGTTAGCCAAGCCTACAAAACGCCCCTTCAAATGCACATAGGGCTTGCCCACCGCATTGCTGCTCCCTGCTCCAAATTTCAGTGCTATGCTAGTGACACTCAGCTTGTTTTCAGGCTTCCCTCCGCCGCCTCTTCTCCCTCCCTCCCTCTTCTCTGTCTGTCTGTCTGTCTGTCTGTCTGTCTGTCTGTCTGTCTGTCTGTCTGTCTGTCTGTCTGTCTGTCTGTCTGTCTGTCTGTCTGTCTGTCTGTCTGTCTGTCTGTCTGTCTGTCTGTCTGTGTCTGTCCGCCATCCAGGAGTGGTGTGCCGCCAATGAGCTCTGCCTTAATGCCAGTAAGACGGAGATTCTCCTCATCGGCACACCTGCACCCTCCTTTCCTGTCACTCTCTGGCCGGCCTCCCTTGGCCCTCTTCCTGCTCCCACCTGTGAGGCTAAGAACCCCGGGGTCATCTTCGACTCCACACTCTCCGCCTCTCCTCACATCTCTGGGCGTCTCTAAGAAGTCTAACTATCAACCGCACCTCCTCAGAGGTGTATTCTTCCTCTCCTCTCCTTCCCCCAGAAGCTTACTGTCTCTAGAGCTCTGGTTCTCTCTAGGCTAGACTACTGCAACAGCCTCTTACTAAATCTGCCTGCTCCTACTCTCCGCCCTCTGCAACTCACCCAGAACAGGACTGCGAGACTTGTCCTTGGCCTCAAGCCCTGGCATCGTATCTCTCCAGCCCTGAAATCTCTTCATTGGCTCCCGGTGGCTGCAAGGGATAGATTCAAGACCCTCTGCATTGTCCACACGGCTTTCTGGGGCCTGGGTCCACAATACCTTCAACTCTCCCTCCGTTAATACCTTCCCCACTCGAGCTCTTCGTTCCTCCACCTCCAAGTCCCTCAGGTTCAGTCGCTTCTCCAAGCAACGAGATGGGGGCAGATCGCCTTCCGCTGCTGGGGCTTCCCTCTGGAACAGCCTCCCTGCCACTCTGAAAATTGAGGAGAACCATCTCCGGTTCCGGAAGCACCTCAAGACCTTCCGCTTTGCTCCTGCCTTGGCTCTTCCTCTCCCCGGCTGATCCGTCTGCTTTGGCTCTGTGCACCTGGCTACCCTCGGATTTCGGGCCCAGGTCCCTGGCCACTCACCCGCACTGCCTCCTGGCAACCCTTGCACTTGGGCCTGTAACTGTAACCCTACAGCCCCCTAACCTGCACTTACCAGACACCCCTTGTCTGCGCTTTACACCTCGCACTTGCCACCCTGCTGGCTGCACTATCAGTTGTTGTTGTTTTTATCCCTTGCTCAGCACTTTCCACCTCACTCCCCACTCCCCTGCACCCCCTCCCCCCCCCGCACTTGCACGCTCTCAATGTCACTGGGCCTAGTAAGATCGCTGTATTATCCTCCCTTGCCTCGTCGCGCTCTGAAACACGTGTG
This sequence comes from Ambystoma mexicanum, assembly GCF_040938575.1. Taxonomy (NCBI): domain Eukaryota; kingdom Metazoa; phylum Chordata; class Amphibia; order Caudata; family Ambystomatidae; genus Ambystoma; species Ambystoma mexicanum. Next base: position 333,050,814 of record NC_090938.1, read on the forward strand.
TATGAGCGCCATACAAATAAAACAGCATATCATATCATATATCATAGCCGGAGTGGTTCTATGTTTTTGGAGCTCGATGCCCGCACACTTTGCCTATGGGAATGGGGACCACGGAAACCCCAGTGCCAGTGCTTCCGTGAAACTCTGTGGGCGGGTGCTGGTCCGCCCGGCAGGTCTGACCTGCTGTACTTTGCAAAACCGGAAACAATGGCGCCGGTAAGCTTACCAGCAGTGTTGTTTCCAGACCAGCACGGTCAGCATGAGGCCCAAAGTCTCTTATTTCAGAGGGCACCATGCAACACGACAAACATTAAAGTTCCTTTCTTCTTAGGATTTCACATACACAACTTCTTTGGTGATTTACTGTTCGCCCCTGATAAACAAGAAGGATTTGTGGCCCCACTGGGCTAGATGTCTGGGGGAAAGCGAGCCTGGCATTCTGGCCCCTGCCCCGAGCGCCTGACGAACGCCTGACAAACGCCACGCTTTGCCCTTGACGGGCTTTGCCCTGACGGGCAAAATTCCCAGCACACCCCACTGGGCGCTGCACCCGAGCAAGTTAGAGTGAGGTTAGAGAGAGGGGGGGGGGGGGGGGGCCTCGGCCTGCCCACCAAGGCACTAACAAAAACACATTTAAAAAGGTGAAATGAGCCACTCTGGGTTTCATACCTCGAGCCTTTCTTTCTTGAAATCAAACGGTTCATGCCTCCCAGCACCCCTTGCACTTCCCTTAGGGTAATGAGTGGAATCCCCAGGCAGATCCCTCCCCTCACCTGCCATTCTCCCAACATGGTGTACAATGTATCTATCTCAGTGAGAGGGCTTGGCAGTGGCAAAGTAAGAAAGTGAAATGGGCAGCTGTCTGCAGAGGCCAGTGGTAGGAGTGTGGGGGAGGAGGCCATGTTGTGCCTGGCCACTCTGCGTGCCTCGAACCCCGAATGGGTGCAAAGGGTAAATAAATCAGAAAGCCTGCCCCTTGGCGAGAGCGAGAAGCCCTAGCGCACTGGAGGGGATTCGGCCCGGACCCTGGCCTGGTAGCCAGGCATATTCCAGCGCTCCTCATAGCTGCGATGCAGCAACCGGGCAGAAGGCACGGCCATGTGGGCAGAGGACACAGCCATGTGAAAGGTCTTACCCTGGGCATGGGATTTTGTTTTCTCATGCAGGTGCATTCTGGGCGCACACAAAGAATTGTCAAGTAGGATACAAAAATGCCATGTGCTTGCTCAGACCGCTTTCTCCATGCACACACAAGCGACATTCATAGGCGGGCCAGACTACAGTGCTTAAGCAGAGTGCAGATGAGCAGCTCGGTCGTGGATGTTGTGGGCGGCTCTTAAAAGAGCCTTTGGTGTTGGATCGAGAGGTGGGGTCCGGTGGGGTGGGTCTGCTCAACCCCCGAATCCGTACAGGGTGCGTCCCTGGCGCTTCAGGGCATAGACCACATCCATGGCAGTGACCGTCTTCCTCTTGGCGTGCTCGGTGTAGGTGACGGCGTCCCGGATCACGTTCTCCAGGAAGACCTTCAGCACACCCCGGGTCTCCTCGTAGATGAGGCCGGAGATGCGCTTGACTCCACCACGGCGGGCCAGGCGGCGGATGGCGGGCTTGGTGATGCCCTGGATGTTGTCTCGCAGGACTTTCCTGTGCCTCTTGGCGCCGCCTTTGCCGAGCCCTTTCCCTCCTTTGCCGCGTCCAGACATGGTGACTCTTCTCTTCTTCACAAGCGAGCGGAGAATGAGGGTGCGCCTCCCGAGCCGCTGCTTATATGCACCCGGGGGGCGGACCAGAGGGAGGGAGGGCGGACCGGAGGGAGGGCGGACCGGAGGGAGGGCTGCCGGCGGTCGTGTGCAGCACGGTCTGCGCAGGTCCCGGTGGGCGGGGAGACGGCAGCATTTCGAAATGCCCGCGCTTTTTCGGCCGTTGCTTCGGTCGGCCGCCTTTGTCTCCTGGCTGGGGTAGGAGAGCTTGCCAAGCAAAGAGCCTCGCAGCCAGCCAGCCAGCCAGCCAGCCAGCCAGCCGCCTCTTTTGATGGCTTAGGGGCACACACCATGATGTCGACACCCCTGCCCCTGCTGGCGAGTTGCTCCCAAGCTAAGATTCAAATGCCACTCTTATTACGAGGGGCACCCTGCACCCAGAGAACCCCTGCCCACGACACAGACCTGGCATGGTGCGTAAATAAGGCCTGTGGCTACCCTGGGGGGCGCCCTGCAGGTGAAGAAGTAACACAAAAAACAGTCACCAGCGGGCGTGTCAGGGGTGCCTCCCTCCGTCGCCCAGGACTGGAGGGCCTTCCATGCCACGGAGAAGCCCTGTGAAATATGGGGCCAACGGGACGTTTGGCTTTTGCCTTTGAAGCAAAAGCTCGCCCGAGCTACGAGCGTAGCCAAGCGAAGAGCAGGAGCGGAATCGAGCAGCTCGTTCATGACAATGTGGCGGCTCTTAAAAGAGCCTTTGTGGTGTTTTAGTGCGGTTGCGGTGCTGCTGTGCCTCAAGCCCTCTCGCCCCGGATGCGGCGGGCCAGCTGAATGTCCTTGGGCATGATGGTGACCCTCTTGGCGTGGATGGCGCAAAGGTTGGTGTCCTCAAAGAGCCCAACCAGGTAGGCCTCGCTGGCCTCCTGCAGTGCCATGACGGCCGAGCTCTGGAAGCGCAGGTCGGTCTTGAAATCCTGGGCGATTTCTCTCACCAGGCGCTGGAAGGGCAGCTTTCGGATGAGCAGCTCGGTGGATTTCTGGTAGCGGCGGATCTCCCTCAGAGCCACAGTGCCGGGACGGTAGCGGTGAGGTTTCTTAACGCCGCCAGTGGCGGGGGCGCTCTTACGGGCAGCCTTTGTGGCCAGCTGCTTGCGAGGCGCCTTGCCTCCGGTGGACTTGCGGGCGGTCTGCTTAGTACGGGCCATGGCAGCGCTGTGAGATCTGCTTTCTCTCTTCGAGATACAGTGCGGAGCGACCGCGGGGAGCTGCCATATAAAGACCAAGGTCTCTGCTGATTGGCTGAGGCAACAGCAGGCGCCGGTTTTTTTAAAAAAAAAAAAAAAAAAGCCTGCGCTGTGGTTGGCCAGTGTCGGAAGGCACGGCTATGAAACGCAGACACAGGGCGGGAGGCCTTCGATTGGCTAGCCAAACAATCCAGAACCAGAAAGCAAAAAGCGACTGGCAAAGGTTGGGCTCAGCCTTTTATGAGACGCTGTTGAGAGATAAAACAGGAACACCACTCATTCCCCCCCCCCCCCCCCCCCCCGCCCGCGCTTGCCGCATTTAAACCTGCCACCACCAGCCTTCAGAATGGGGGCAACCCGAGAGCGGCGAATCAGCCTGTGAAGTCTGCCCCCGCTACACACACGCCCCGTGTGCTGACATTTCCCCACCACCCTCATCCTCATCATCGTTTGCCAGGCGGCCTCATGGCAGCGCCTCCAAACACACACCACGGTTAAAGGGTTAATGATGAGGCATGCCCTCTGGGGCGCAAACACCCCTCTCATCACACGCCAACCAGCCCCCCTCCCCGCCCCGCCCCTCCTCCCTCCCATCAGTGCAGTGCACGATGCCAGAATGACTCAACTGCTGTGGGCGTATAGGTGGGAGCGAACTGCCCACGGTCACACGTGGCATCCGGGGCGAGTGGAGACTCTCGCCACGGGCCTGGTGCGTTTTGGCTTTCAAACATGCGGTTGTATCGCAGTACACGTCAGGCAGAGGCATGAGCTAGCTCGCTTTCAGATACTGTGGGCGGCTCTTAAAAGAGCCTTTGGGTTTTGTTTTGTTTTTTCCAAGGTCTCGGCGAAAGCCTCTACTTCTTCTTGGGTGCAGCATGTTTGGGCTTTGCCGCTTTGGGTTTGACGGCCTTGGGCTTCACGACCTTGGCTGGGCTCTTCTTTGCCACTTTCGCCTTCACGGCTTTGGCTTTTGCGGGGCTCTTGGCGGCCTTCTTGGCTGGAGCAGCTTTGGGCTTTTTAGGGCTCTTGGCTGCTGCCGGTTTCTTCACCTTCTTGGGACTCTTCTTGGCTCCGGCGGGAGCCTTTTTGGGTTTCTTGGCAGCACCGGCAGCCTTCTTTGCTGCGGGCGTCTTGCTCTTCACCGCAGCTTTCTTGGCCGCCTTCTCCTTGCCCTGCGACTGCTTCTTGTTGAGCTTGAAGGATCCAGAGGCCCCGCTGCCCTTGAGCTGGGCTAGGGCTCCTTTGCTCACCAGGCTCTTGACGGCAAGCTTGAGTCTGCCGTTGTTCTTGTCCACGTCGTATCCCTGGGCGCTCAGAGCCTTCTTGAGGCCAGCCAGGGAGACTCCCTTCCTCTCAGTGCAGGCAGCCACGGCCTTGAGGACGAGGTCGGACACGCTGGGCCCAGTGGGCTTTTTGGCCTTGGCAGCGCCAGCTGCTCTCTTCGGCTTCTTCTTGGTAGCGGCGACGGCAGCGGCAGCGGGTTCCGCCGGCGGAGCCACGGCAGCGGGAGCAGTTTCAGCCATTGTTCTGCAGGAGGACTCGCTCAGCGCTCACAGATCAGTAATGGGCAGCACGGCAAGCGACGTGCATATATATAGGGAGGAGCCTCCATCTGATTGGTCCATAGAAGGGGAGGCCGGGCCCAGCCACGGCACCGTCCCTGCCAAAGACACACTGTGTTTCCTCCGCTTGAATAATCCATTTTTTAAAAGTTACCCGCGTGCATTTATTTCATTTTCCGCCTGTCAACAGGACCGCATCATCTCCCAGCTCTTATCCAAAGGTATCTTCCCCTTGGCAGGGCCCCGACTCCCTTGTAAGAGTCTTGCAAAGCCGGCATCCTGCCGTCAGCTCAGACACCAACATGAGCAAACTTTGTTTTCCGCTTCATACTCCACCTCTCTTCCTCACCTCCCTGGCATAACAGCGCGAGCATTTACTTTTTCACTTCTTTTCCTACAGTGCCCGATAGAGTCTACTCTTCTCACCTTCTGTGGACCAAAGAAAAAGCACACTGAAGAGGAAGGAGATAACACAGCTCTGCCTGTGTTAGCCAAGCCTACAAAACGCCCCTTCAAATGCACATAGGGCTTGCCCACCGCATTGCTGCTCCCTGCTCCAAATTTCAGTGTAATGCTAGTGACACTCAGCTTGTTTTCAGGCTTCCCTCCGCCGCCTCTTCTCCCTCCCTCCCTCTTCTCTGACTGTCTGTCTGTCTGTCTGTCTGTCTGTCTGTCTGTCTGTCTGTGTCTGTCCGCCATCCAGGAGTGGTGTGCCGCCAATGAGCTCTGCCTTAATGCCAGTAAGACGGAGATTCTCCTCATCGGCACACCTGCACCCTCCTTTCCTGTCACTCTCTGGCCGGCCTCCCTTGGCCCTCTTCCTGCTCCCACCTGTGAGGCTAAGAACCCCGGGGTCATCTTCGACTCCACACTCTCCGCCTCTCCTCACATCTCTGGGCGTCTCTAAGAAGTCTAACTATCAACCGCACCTCCTCAGAGGTGTATTCTTCCTCTCCTCTCCTTCCCCCAGAAGCTTACTGTCTCTAGAGCTCTGGTTCTCTCTAGGCTAGACTACTGCAACAGCCTCTTACTAAATCTGCCTGCTCCTACTCTCCGCCCTCTGCAACTCACCCAGAACAGGACTGCGAGACTTGTCCTTGGCCTCAAGCCCTGGCATCGTATCTCTCCAGCCCTGAAATCTCTTCATTGGCTCCCGGTGGCTGCAAGGGATAGATTCAAGACCCTCTGCATTGTCCACACGGCTTTCTGGGGCCTGGGTCCACAATACCTTCAACTCTCCCTCCGTTAATACCTTCCCCACTCGAGCTCTTCGTTCCTCCACCTCCAAGTCCCTCAGGTTCAGTCGCTTCTCCAAGCAACGAGATGGGGGCAGATCGCCTTCCGCTGCTGGGGCTTCCCTCTGGAACAGCCTCCCTGCCACTCTGAAAATTGAGGAGAACCATCTCCGGTTCCGGAAGCACCTCAAGACCTTCCGCTTTGCTCCTGCCTTGGCTCTTCCTCTCCCCGGCTGATCCGTCTGCTTTGGCTCTGTGCACCTGGCTACCCTCGGATTTCGGGCCCAGGTCCCTGGCCACTCACCCGCACTGCCTCCTGGCAACCCTTGCACTTGGGCCTGTAACTGTAACCCTACAGCCCCCTAACCTGCACTTACCAGACACCCCTTGTCTGCGCTTTACACCTCGCACTTGCCACCCTGCTGGCTGCACTATCAGTTGTTGTTGTTTTTATCCCTTGCTCAGCACTTTCCACCTCACTCCCCACTCCCCTGCACCCCCTCCCCCCCCCGCACTTGCACGCTCTCAATGTCACTGGGCCTAGTAAGATCGCTGTATTATCCTCCCTTGCCTCGTCACGCTCTGAAACACGTGTGTATGAGCGCCATACAAATAAAACAGCATATCATATCATATATCATAGCCGGAGTGGTTCTATGTTTTTGGAGCTCGATGCCCGCACACTTTGCCTATGGGAATGGGGACCACGGAAACCCCAGTGCCAGTGCTTCCGTGAAACTCTGTGGGCGGGTGCTGGTCCGCCCGGCAGGTCTGACCTGCTGTACTTTGCAAAACCGGAAACAATGGCGCCGGTAAGCTTACCAGCAGTGTTGTTTCCAGACCAGCACGGTCAGCATGAGGCCCAAAGTCTCTTATTTCAGAGGGCACCATGCAACACGACAAACATTAAAGTTCCTTTCTTCTTAGGATTTCACATACACAACTTCTTTGGTGATTTACTGTTCGCCCCTGATAAACAAGAAGGATTTGTGGCCCCACTGGGCTAGATGTCTGGGGGAAAGCGAGCCTGGCATTCTGGCCCCTGCCCCGAGCGCCTGACGAACGCCTGACAAACGCCACGCTTTGCCCTTGACGGGCTTTGCCCTGACGGGCAAAATTCCCAGCACACCCCACTGGGCGCTGCACCCGAGCAAGTTAGAGTGAGGTTAGAGAGAGAGGGGGGGGGGGGGGGCCTCGGCCTGCCCACCAAGGCACTAACAAAAACACATTTAAAAAGGTGAAATGAGCCACTCTGGGTTTCATACCTCGAGCCTTTCTTTCTTGAAATCAAACGGTTCATGCCTCCCAGCACCCCTTGCACTTCCCTTAGGGTAATGAGTGGAATCCCCAGGCAGATCCCTCCCCTCACCTGCCATTCTCCCAACATGGTGTACAATGTATCTATCTCAGTGAGAGGGCTTGGCAGTGGCAAAGTAAGAAAGTGAAATGGGCAGCTGTCTGCAGAGGCCAGTGGTAGGAGTGTGGGGGAGGAGGCCATGTTGTGCCTGGCCACTCTGCGTGCCTCGAACCCCGAATGGGTGCAAAGGGTAAATAAATCAGAAAGCCTGCCCCTTGGCGAGAGCGAGAAGCCCTAGCGCACTGGAGGGGATTCGGCCCGGACCCTGGCCTGGTAGCCAGGCATATTCCAGCGCTCCTCATAGCTGCGATGCAGCAACCGGGCAGAAGGCACGGCCATGTGGGCAGAGGACACAGCCATGTGAAAGGTCTTACCCTGGGCATGGGATTTTGTTTTCTCATGCAGGTGCATTCTGGGCGCACACAAAGAATTGTCAAGTAGGATACAAAAATGCCATGTGCTTGCTCAGACCGCTTTCTCCATGCACACACAAGCGACATTCATAGGCGGGCCAGACTACAGTGCTTAAGCAGAGTGCAGATGAGCAGCTCGGTCGTGGATGTTGTGGGCGGCTCTTAAAAGAGCCTTTGGTGTTGGATCGAGAGGTGGGGTCCGGTGGGGTGGGTCTGCTCAACCCCCGAATCCGTACAGGGTGCGTCCCTGGCGCTTCAGGGCATAGACCACATCCATGGCAGTGACCGTCTTCCTCTTGGCGTGCTCGGTGTAGGTGACGGCGTCCCGGATCACGTTCTCCAGGAAGACCTTCAGCACACCCCGGGTCTCCTCGTAGATGAGGCCGGAGATGCGCTTGACTCCACCACGGCGGGCCAGGCGGCGGATGGCGGGCTTGGTGATGCCCTGGATGTTGTCTCGCAGGACTTTCCTGTGCCTCTTGGCGCCGCCTTTGCCGAGCCCTTTCCCTCCTTTGCCGCGTCCAGACATGGTGACTCTTCTCTTCTTCACAAGCGAGCGGAGAATGAGGGTGCGCCTCCCGAGCCGCTGCTTATATGCACCCGGGGGGCGGACCAGAGGGAGGGAGGGCGGACCGGAGGGAGGGCGGACCGGAGGGAGGGCGGACCGGAGGGAGGGCGGACCAGAGGGAGGGCGGACCAGAGGGAGGGCGGACCAGAGGGAGGGCGGACCAGAGGGAGGGCGGACCAGAGGGAGGGCGGACCAGAGGGAGGGCTGCCGGCGGTCGTGCGCAGCACGGTCTGCGCAGGTCCCGGTGGGCGGGGAGACGGCAGCATTTCGAAATGCCCGCGCTTTTTCGGCCGTTGCTTCGGTCGGCCGCCTTTGTCTCCTGGCTGGGGTAGGAGAGCTTGCCAAGCAAAGAGCCTCGCAGCCAGCCAGCCAGCCAGCCAGCCAGCCAGCCAGCCGCCTCTTTTGATGGCTTAGGGGCACACACCATGATGTCGACACCCCTGCCCCTGCTGGCGAGTTGCTCCCAAGCTAAGATTCAAATGCCACTCTTATTACGAGGGGCACCCTGCACCCAGAGAACCCCTGCCCACGACACAGACCTGGCATGGTGCGTAAATAAGGCCTGTGGCTACCCTGGGGGGCGCCCTGCAGGTGAAGAAGTAACACAAAAAACAGTCACCAGCGGGCGTGTCAGGGGTGCCTCCCTCCGTCGCCCAGGACTGGAGGGCCTTCCATGCCACGGAGAAGCCCTGTGAAATATGGGGCCAACGGGACGTTTGGCTTTTGCCTTTGAAGCAAAAGCTCGCCCGAGCTACGAGCGTAGCCAAGCGAAGAGCAGGAGCGGAATCGAGCAGCTCGTACATGACAATGTGGCGGCTCTTAAAAGAGCCTTTGTGGTGTTTTAGTGCGGTTGCGGTGCTGCTGTGCCTCAAGCCCTCTCGCCCCGGATGCGGCGGGCCAGCTGAATGTCCTTGGGCATGATGGTGACCCTCTTGGCGTGGATGGCGCAAAGGTTGGTGTCCTCAAAGAGCCCAACCAGGTAGGCCTCGCTGGCCTCCTGCAGTGCCATGACGGCCGAGCTCTGGAAGCGCAGGTCGGTCTTGAAATCCTGGGCGATTTCTCTCACCAGGCGCTGGAAGGGCAGCTTTCGGATGAGCAGCTCGGTGGATTTCTGGTAGCGGCGGATCTCCCTCAGAGCCACAGTGCCGGGACGGTAGCGGTGAGGTTTCTTAACGCCGCCAGTGGCGGGGGCGCTCTTACGGGCAGCCTTTGTGGCCAGCTGCTTGCGAGGCGCCTTGCCTCCGGTGGACTTGCGGGCGGTCTGCTTAGTACGGGCCATGGCAGCGCTGTGAGATCTGCTTTCTCTCTTCGAGATACAGTGCGGAGCGACCGCGGGGAGCTGCCATATAAAGACCAAGGTCTCTGCTGATTGGCTGAGGCAACAGCAGGCGCCGGTTTTTTTAAAAAAAAAAAAAAAAAAGCCTGCGCTGTGGTTGGCCAGTGTCGGAAGGCACGGCTATGAAACGCAGACACAGGGCGGGAGGCCTTCGATTGGCTAGCCAAACAATCCAGAACCAGAAAGCAAAAAGCGACTGGCAAAGGTTGGGCTCAGCCTTTTATGAGACGCTGTTGAGAGATAAAACAGGAACACCACTCATTCCCCCCCCCCCCCCCCCCCGCCCGCGCTTGCCGCATTTAAACCTGCCACCACCAGCCTTCAGAATGGGGGCAACCCGAGAGCGGCGAATCAGCCTGTGAAGTCTGCCCCCGCTACACACACGCCCCGTGTGCTGACATTTCCCCACCACCCTCATCCTCATCATCGTTTGCCAGGCGGCCTCATGGCAGCGCCTCCAAACACACACCACGGTTAAAGGGTTAATGATGAGGCATGCCCTCTGGGGCGCAAACACCCCTCTCATCACACGCCAACCAGCCCCCCTCCCCGCCCCGCCCCTCCTCCCTCCCATCAGTGCAGTGCACGATGCCAGAATGACTCAACTGCTGTGGGCGTATAGGTGGGAGCGAACTGCCCACGGTCACACGTGGCATCCGGGGCGAGTGGAGACTCTCGCCACGGGCCTGGTGCGTTTTGGCTTTCAAACATGCGGTTGTATCGCAGTACACGTCAGGCAGAGGCATGAGCTAGCTCGCTTTCAGATACTGTGGGCGGCTCTTAAAAGAGCCTTTGGGTTTTGTTTTGTTTTTTCCAAGGTCTCGGCGAAAGCCTCTACTTCTTCTTGGGTGCAGCATGTTTGGGCTTTGCCGCTTTGGGTTTGACGGCCTTGGGCTTCACGACCTTGGCTGGGCTCTTCTTTGCCACTTTCGCCTTCACGGCTTTGGCTTTTGCGGGGCTCTTGGCGGCCTTCTTGGCTGGAGCAGCTTTGGGCTTTTTAGGGCTCTTGGCTGCTGCCGGTTTCTTCACCTTCTTGGGACTCTTCTTGGCTCCGGCGGGAGCCTTTTTGGGTTTCTTGGCAGCACCGGCAGCCTTCTTTGCTGCGGGCGTCTTGCTCTTCACCGCAGCTTTCTTGGCCGCCTTCTCCTTGCCCTGCGACTGCTTCTTGTTGAGCTTGAAGGATCCAGAGGCCCCGCTGCCCTTGAGCTGGGCTAGGGCTCCTTTGCTCACCAGGCTCTTGACGGCAAGCTTGAGTCTGCCGTTGTTCTTGTCCACGTCGTATCCCTGGGCGCTCAGAGCCTTCTTGAGGCCAGCCAGGGAGACTCCCTTCCTCTCAGTGCAGGCAGCCACGGCCTTGAGGACGAGGTCGGACACGCTGGGCCCAGTGGGCTTTTTGGCCTTGGCAGCGCCAGCTGCTCTCTTCGGCTTCTTCTTGGTAGCGGCGACGGCAGCGGCAGCGGGTTCCGCCGGCGGAGCCACGGCAGCGGGAGCAGTTTCAGCCATTGTTCTGCAGGAGGACTCGCTCAGCGCTCACAGATCAGTAATGGGCAGCACGGCAAGCGACGTGCATATATATAGGGAGGAGCCTCCATCTGATTGGTCCATAGAAGGGGAGGCCGGGCCCAGCCACGGCACCGTCCCTGCCAAAGACACACTGTGTTTCCTCCGCTTGAATAATCCATTTTTTAAAAGTTACCCGCGTGCATTTATTTCATTTTCCGCCTGTCAACAGGACCGCATCATCTCCCAGCTCTTATCCAAAGGTATCTTCCCCTTGGCAGGGCCCCGACTCCCTTGTAAGAGTCTTGCAAAGCCGGCATCCTGCCGTCAGCTCAGACACCAACATGAGCAAACTTTGTTTTCCGCTTCATACTCCACCTCTCTTCCTCACCTCCCTGGCATAACAGCGCGAGCATTTACTTTTTCACTTCTTTTCCTACAGTGCCCGATAGAGTCTACTCTTCTCACCTTCTGTGGACCAAAGAAAAAGCACACTGAAGAGGAAGGAGATAACACAGCTCTGCCTGTGTTAGCCAAGCCTACAAAACGCCCCTTCAAATGCACATAGGGCTTGCCCACCGCATTGCTGCTCCCTGCTCCAAATTTCAGTGCTATGCTAGTGACACTCAGCTTGTTTTCAGGCTTCCCTCCGCCGCCTCTTCTCCCTCCCTCCCTCTTCTCTGACTGTCTGTCTGTCTGTCTGTCTGTCTGTCTGTCTGTCTGTCTGTCTGTCTGTCTGTCTGTCTGTCTGTCTGTCTGTCTGTCTGTGTCTGTCCGCCATCCAGGAGTGGTGTGCCGCCAATGAGCTCTGCCTTAATGCCAGTAAGACGGAGATTCTCCTCATCGGCACACCTGCACCCTCCTTTCCTGTCACTCTCTGGCCGGCCTCCCTTGGCCCTCTTCCTGCTCCCACCTGTGAGGCTAAGAACCCCGGGGTCATCTTCGACTCCACACTCTCCGCCTCTCCTCACATCTCTGGGCGTCTCTAAGAAGTCTAACTATCAACCGCACCTCCTCAGAGGTGTATTCTTCCTTTCCTCTCCTTCCCCCAGAAGCTTACTGTCTCTAGAGCTCTGGTTCTCTCTAGGCTAGACTACTGCAACAGCCTCTTACTAAATCTGCCTGCTCCTACTCTCCGCCCTCTGCAACTCACCCAGAACAGGACTGCGAGACTTGTCCTTGGCCTCAAGCCCTGGCATCGTATCTCTCCAGCCCTGAAATCTCTTCATTGGCTCCCGGTGGCTGCAAGGGATAGATTCAAGACCCTCTGCATTGTCCACACGGCTTTCTGGGGCCTGGGTCCACAATACCTTCAACTCTCCCTCCGTTAATACCTTCCCCACTCGAGCTCTTCGTTCCTCCACCTCCAAGTCCCTCAGGTTCAGTCGCTTCTCCAAGCAACGAGATGGGGGCAGATCGCCTTCCGCTGCTGGGGCTTCCCTCTGGAACAGCCTCCCTGCCACTCTGAAAATTGAGGAGAACCATCTCCGGTTCCGGAAGCACCTCAAGACCTTCCGCTTTGCTCCTGCCTTGGCTCTTCCTCTCCCCGGCTGATCCGTCTGCTTTGGCTCTGTGCACCTGGCTACCCTCGGATTTCGGGCCCAGGTCCCTGGCCACTCACCCGCACTGCCTCCTGGCAACCCTTGCACTTGGGCCTGTAACTGTAACCCTACAGCCCCCTAACCTGCACTTACCAGACACCCCTTGTCTGCGCTTTACACCTCGCACTTGCCACCCTGCTGGCTGCACTATCAGTTGTTGTTGTTTTTATCCCTTGCTCAGCACTTTCCACCTCACTCCCCACTCCCCTGCACCCCCTCCCCCCCCCGCACTTGCACGCTCTCAATGTCACTGGGCCTAGTAAGATCGCTGTATTATCCTCCCTTGCCTCGTCGCGCTCTGAAACACGTGTGTATGAGCGCCATACAAATAAAACAGCATATCATATCATATATCATAGCCGGAGTGGTTCTATGTTTTTGGAGCTCGATGCCCGCACACTTTGCCTATGGGAATGGGGACCACGGAAACCCCAGTGCCAGTGCTTCTGTGAAACTCTGTGGGCGGGTGCTGGTCCGCCCGGCAGGTCTGACCTGCTGTACTTTGCAAAACCGGAAACAATGGCGCCGGTAAGCTTACCAGCAGTGTTGTTTCCAGACCAGCACGGTCAGCATGAGGCCCAAAGTCTCTTATTTCAGAGGGCACCATGCAACACGACAAACATTAAAGTTCCTTTCTTCTTAGGATTTCACATACACAACTTCTTTGGTGATTTACTGTTCGCCCCTGATAAACAAGAAGGATTTGTGGCCCCACTGGGCTAGATGTCTGGGGGAAAGCGAGCCTGGCATTCTGGCCCCTGCCCCGAGCGCCTGACGAACGCCTGACAAACGCCACGCTTTGCCCTTGACGGGCTTTGCCCTGACGGGCAAAATTCCCAGCACACCCCACTGGGCGCTGCACCCGAGCAAGTTAGAGTGAGGTTAGAGAGAGGGGGGGGGGGGGGGGGCCTCGGCCTGCCCACCAAGGCACTAACAAAAACACATTTAAAAAGGTGAAATGAGCCACTCTGGGTTTCATACCTCGAGCCTTTCTTTCTTGAAATCAAACGGTTCATGCCTCCCAGCACCCCTTGCACCCCTTCCCTTAGGGTAATGAGTGGAATCCCCAGGCAGATCCCTCCCCTCACCTGCCATTCTCCCAACATGGTGTACAATGTATCTATCTCAGTGAGAGGGCTTGGCAGTGGCAAAGTAAGAAAGTGAAATGGGCAGCTGTCTGCAGAGGCCAGTGGTAGGAGTGTGGGGGAGGAGGCCATGTTGTGCCTGGCCACTCTGCGTGCCTCGAACCCCGAATGGGTGCAAAGGGTAAATAAATCAGAAAGCCTGCCCCTTGGCGAGAGCGAGAAGCCCTAGCGCACTGGAGGGGATTCGGCCCGGACCCTGGCCTGGTAGCCAGGCATATTCCAGCGCTCCTCATAGCTGCGATGCAGCAACCGGGCAGAAGGCACGGCCATGTGGGCAGAGGACACAGCCATGTGAAAGGTCTTACCCTGGGCATGGGATTTTGTTTTCTCATGCAGGTGCATTCTGGGCGCACACAAAGAATTGTCAAGTAGGATACAAAAATGCCATGTGCTTGCTCAGACCGCTTTCTCCATGCACACACAAGCGACATTCATAGGCGGGCCAGACTACAGTGCTTAAGCAGAGTGCAGATGAGCAGCTCGGTCGTGGATGTTGTGGGCGGCTCTTAAAAGAGCCTTTGGTGTTGGATCGAGAGGTGGGGTCCGGTGGGGTGGGTCTGCTCAACCCCCGAATCCGTACAGGGTGCGTCCCTGGCGCTTCAGGGCATAGACCACATCCATGGCAGTGACCGTCTTCCTCTTGGCGTGCTCGGTGTAGGTGACGGCGTCCCGGATCACGTTCTCCAGGAAGACCTTCAGCACACCCCGGGTCTCCTCGTAGATGAGGCCGGAGATGCGCTTGACTCCACCACGGCGGGCCAGGCGGCGGATGGCGGGCTTGGTGATGCCCTGGATGTTGTCTCGCAGGACTTTCCTGTGCCTCTTGGCGCCGCCTTTGCCGAGCCCTTTCCCTCCTTTGCCGCGTCCAGACATGGTGACTCTTCTCTTCTTCACAAGCGAGCGGAGAATGAGGGTGCGCCTCCCGAGCCGCTGCTTATATGCACCCGGGGGGCGGACCAGAGGGAGGGAGGGCGGACCGGAGGGAGGGCGGACCAGAGGGAGGGCTGCCGGCGGTCGTGCGCAGCACGGTCTGCGCAGGTCCCGGTGGGCGGGGAGACGGCAGCATTTCGAAATGCCCGCGCTTTTTCGGCCGTTGCTTCGGTCGGCCGCCTTTGTCTCCTGGCTGGGGTAGGAGAGCTTGCCAAGCAAAGAGCCTCGCAGCCAGCCAGCCAGCCGCCTCTTTTGATGGCTTAGGGGCACACACCATGATGTCGACACCCCTGCCCCTGCTGGCGAGTTGCTCCCAAGCTAAGATTCAAATGCCACTCTTATTACGAGGGGCACCCTGCACCCAGAGAACCCCTGCCCACGACACAGACCTGGCATGGTGCGTAAATAAGGCCTGTGGCTACCCTGGGGGGCGCCCTGCAGGTGAAGAAGTAACACAAAAAACAGTCACCAGCGGGCGTGTCAGGGGTGCCTCCCTCCGTCGCCCAGGACTGGAGGGCCTTCCATGCCACGGAGAAGCCCTGTGAAATATGGGGCCAACGGGACGTTTGGCTTTTGCCTTTGAAGCAAAAGCTCGCCCGAGCTACGAGCGTAGCCAAGCGAAGAGCAGGAGCGGAATCGAGCAGCTCGTTCATGACAATGTGGCGGCTCTTAAAAGAGCCTTTGTGGTGTTTTAGTGCGGTTGCGGTGCTGCTGTGCCTCAAGCCCTCTCGCCCCGGATGCGGCGGGCCAGCTGAATGTCCTTGGGCATGATGGTGACCCTCTTGGCGTGGATGGCGCAAAGGTTGGTGTCCTCAAAGAGCCCAACCAGGTAGGCCTCGCTGGCCTCCTGCAGTGCCATGACGGCCGAGCTCTGGAAGCGCAGGTCGGTCTTGAAATCCTGGGCGATTTCTCTCACCAGGCGCTGGAAGGGCAGCTTTCGGATGAGCAGCTCGGTGGATTTCTGGTAGCGGCGGATCTCCCTCAGAGCCACAGTGCCGGGACGGTAGCGGTGAGGTTTCTTAACGCCGCCAGTGGCGGGGGCGCTCTTACGGGCAGCCTTTGTGGCCAGCTGCTTGCGAGGCGCCTTGCCTCCGGTGGACTTGCGGGCGGTCTGCTTAGTACGGGCCATGGCAGCGCTGTGAGATCTGCTTTCTCTCTTCGAGATACAGTGCGGAGCGACCGCGGGGAGCTGCCATATAAAGACCAAGGTCTCTGCTGATTGGCTGAGGCAACAGCAGGCGCCGGTTTTTTTAAAAAAAAAAAAAAAAAAGCCTGCGCTGTGGTTGGCCAGTGTCGGAAGGCACGGCTATGAAACGCAGACACAGGGCGGGAGGCCTTCGATTGGCTAGCCAAACAATCCAGAACCAGAAAGCAAAAAGCGACTGGCAAAGGTTGGGCTCAGCCTTTTATGAGACGCTGTTGAGAGATAAAACAGGAACACCACTCATTCCCCCCCCCCCCCCCCCCCGCCCGCGCTTGCCGCATTTAAACCTGCCACCACCAGCCTTCAGAATGGGGGCAACCCGAGAGCGGCGAATCAGCCTGTGAAGTCTGCCCCCGCTACACACACGCCCCGTGTGCTGACATTTCCCCACCACCCTCATCCTCATCATCGTTTGCCAGGCGGCCTCATGGCAGCGCCTCCAAACACACACCACGGTTAAAGGGTTAATGATGAGGCATGCCCTCTGGGGCGCAAACACCCCTCTCATCACACGCCAACCAGCCCCCCTCCCCGCCCCGCCCCTCCTCCCTCCCATCAGTGCAGTGCACGATGCCAGAATGACTCAACTGCTGTGGGCGTATAGGTGGGAGCGAACTGCCCACGGTCACACGTGGCATCCGGGGCGAGTGGAGACTCTCGCCACGGGCCTGGTGCGTTTTGGCTTTCAAACATGCGGTTGTATCGCAGTACACGTCAGGCAGAGGCATGAGCTAGCTCGCTTTCAGATACTGTGGGCGGCTCTTAAAAGAGCCTTTGGGTTTTGTTTTGTTTTTTCCAAGGTCTCGGCGAAAGCCTCTACTTCTTCTTGGGTGCAGCATGTTTGGGCTTTGCCGCTTTGGGTTTGACGGCCTTGGGCTTCACGACCTTGGCTGGGCTCTTCTTTGCCACTTTCGCCTTCACGGCTTTGGCTTTTGCGGGGCTCTTGGCGGCCTTCTTGGCTGGAGCAGCTTTGGGCTTTTTAGGGCTCTTGGCTGCTGCCGGTTTCTTCACCTTCTTGGGACTCTTCTTGGCTCCGGCGGGAGCCTTTTTGGGTTTCTTGGCAGCACCGGCAGCCTTCTTTGCTGCGGGCGTCTTGCTCTTCACCGCAGCTTTCTTGGCCGCCTTCTCCTTGCCCTGCGACTGCTTCTTGTTGAGCTTGAAGGATCCAGAGGCCCCGCTGCCCTTGAGCTGGGCTAGGGCTCCTTTGCTCACCAGGCTCTTGACGGCAAGCTTGAGTCTGCCGTTGTTCTTGTCCACGTCGTATCCCTGGGCGCTCAGAGCCTTCTTGAGGCCAGCCAGGGAGACTCCCTTCCTCTCAGTGCAGGCAGCCACGGCCTTGAGGACGAGGTCGGACACGCTGGGCCCAGTGGGCTTTTTGGCCTTGGCAGCGCCAGCTGCTCTCTTCGGCTTCTTCTTGGTAGCGGCGA
The DNA here is from genome assembly GCF_040938575.1 of Ambystoma mexicanum. Classification (NCBI taxonomy): domain Eukaryota; kingdom Metazoa; phylum Chordata; class Amphibia; order Caudata; family Ambystomatidae; genus Ambystoma; species Ambystoma mexicanum. The sequence continues at coordinate 333,068,036 of NC_090938.1, forward strand.
CGGCAGCGGCAGCGGGTTCCGCCGGCGGAGCCACGGCAGCGGGAGCAGTTTCAGCCATTGTTCTGCAGGAGGACTCGCTCAGCGCTCACAGATCAGTAATGGGCAGCACGGCAAGCGACGTGCATATATATAGGGAGGAGCCTCCATCTGATTGGTCCATAGAAGGGGAGGCCGGGCCCAGCCACGGCACCGTCCCTGCCAAAGACACACTGTGTTTCCTCCGCTTGAATAATCCATTTTTTAAAAGTTACCCGCGTGCATTTATTTCATTTTCCGCCTGTCAACAGGACCGCATCATCTCCCAGCTCTTATCCAAAGGTATCTTCCCCTTGGCAGGGCCCCGACTCCCTTGTAAGAGTCTTGCAAAGCCGGCATCCTGCCGTCAGCTCAGACACCAACATGAGCAAACTTTGTTTTCCGCTTCATACTCCACCTCTCTTCCTCACCTCCCTGGCATAACAGCGCGAGCATTTACTTTTTCACTTCTTTTCCTACAGTGCCCGATAGAGTCTACTCTTCTCACCTTCTGTGGACCAAAGAAAAAGCACACTGAAGAGGAAGGAGATAACACAGCTCTGCCTGTGTTAGCCAAGCCTACAAAACGCCCCTTCAAATGCACATAGGGCTTGCCCACCGCATTGCTGCTCCCTGCTCCAAATTTCAGTGCTATGCTAGTGACACTCAGCTTGTTTTCAGGCTTCCCTCCGCCGCCTCTTCTCCCTCCCTCCCTCTTCTCTGACTGTCTGTCTGTCTGTCTGTCTGTCTGTCTGTCTGTCTGTCTGTCTGTCTGTCTGTCTGTCTGTCTGTCTGTCTGTCTGTGTCTGTCCGCCATCCAGGAGTGGTGTGCCGCCAATGAGCTCTGCCTTAATGCCAGTAAGACGGAGATTCTCCTCATCGGCACACCTGCACCCTCCTTTCCTGTCACTCTCTGGCCGGCCTCCCTTGGCCCTCTTCCTGCTCCCACCTGTGAGGCTAAGAACCCCGGGGTCATCTTCGACTCCACACTCTCCGCCTCTCCTCACATCTCTGGGCGTCTCTAAGAAGTCTAACTATCAACCGCACCTCCTCAGAGGTGTATTCTTCCTTTCCTCTCCTTCCCCCAGAAGCTTACTGTCTCTAGAGCTCTGGTTCTCTCTAGGCTAGACTACTGCAACAGCCTCTTACTAAATCTGCCTGCTCCTACTCTCCGCCCTCTGCAACTCACCCAGAACAGGACTGCGAGACTTGTCCTTGGCCTCAAGCCCTGGCATCGTATCTCTCCAGCCCTGAAATCTCTTCATTGGCTCCCGGTGGCTGCAAGGGATAGATTCAAGACCCTCTGCATTGTCCACACGGCTTTCTGGGGCCTGGGTCCACAATACCTTCAACTCTCCCTCCGTTAATACCTTCCCCACTCGAGCTCTTCGTTCCTCCACCTCCAAGTCCCTCAGGTTCAGTCGCTTCTCCAAGCAACGAGATGGGGGCAGATCGCCTTCCGCTGCTGGGGCTTCCCTCTGGAACAGCCTCCCTGCCACTCTGAAAATTGAGGAGAACCATCTCCGGTTCCGGAAGCACCTCAAGACCTTCCGCTTTGCTCCTGCCTTGGCTCTTCCTCTCCCCGGCTGATCCGTCTGCTTTGGCTCTGTGCACCTGGCTACCCTCGGATTTCGGGCCCAGGTCCCTGGCCACTCACCCGCACTGCCTCCTGGCAACCCTTGCACTTGGGCCTGTAACTGTAACCCTACAGCCCCCTAACCTGCACTTACCAGACACCCCTTGTCTGCGCTTTACACCTCGCACTTGCCACCCTGCTGGCTGCACTATCAGTTGTTGTTGTTTTTATCCCTTGCTCAGCACTTTCCACCTCACTCCCCACTCCCCTGCACCCCCTCCCCCCCCCGCACTTGCACGCTCTCAATGTCACTGGGCCTAGTAAGATCGCTGTATTATCCTCCCTTGCCTCGTCGCGCTCTGAAACACGTGTGTATGAGCGCCATACAAATAAAACAGCATATCATATCATATATCATAGCCGGAGTGGTTCTATGTTTTTGGAGCTCGATGCCCGCACACTTTGCCTATGGGAATGGGGACCACGGAAACCCCAGTGCCAGTGCTTCCGTGAAACTCTGTGGGCGGGTGCTGGTCCGCCCGGCAGGTCTGACCTGCTGTACTTTGCAAAACCGGAAACAATGGCGCCGGTAAGCTTACCAGCAGTGTTGTTTCCAGACCAGCACGGTCAGCATGAGGCCCAAAGTCTCTTATTTCAGAGGGCACCATGCAACACGACAAACATTAAAGTTCCTTTCTTCTTAGGATTTCACATACACAACTTCTTTGGTGATTTACTGTTCGCCCCTGATAAACAAGAAGGATTTGTGGCCCCACTGGGCTAGATGTCTGGGGGAAAGCGAGCCTGGCATTCTGGCCCCTGCCCCGAGCGCCTGACGAACGCCTGACAAACGCCACGCTTTGCCCTTGACGGGCTTTGCCCTGACGGGCAAAATTCCCAGCACACCCCACTGGGCGCTGCACCCGAGCAAGTTAGAGTGAGGTTAGAGAGAGGGGGGGGGGGGGGGGGGGCCTCGGCCTGCCCACCAAGGCACTAACAAAAACACATTTAAAAAGGTGAAATGAGCCACTCTGGGTTTCATACCTCGAGCCTTTCTTTCTTGAAATCAAACGGTTCATGCCTCCCAGCACCCCTTGCACTTCCCTTAGGGTAATGAGTGGAATCCCCAGGCAGATCCCTCCCCTCACCTGCCATTCTCCCAACATGGTGTACAATGTATCTATCTCAGTGAGAGGGCTTGGCAGTGGCAAAGTAAGAAAGTGAAATGGGCAGCTGTCTGCAGAGGCCAGTGGTAGGAGTGTGGGGGAGGAGGCCATGTTGTGCCTGGCCACTCTGCGTGCCTCGAACCCCGAATGGGTGCAAAGGGTAAATAAATCAGAAAGCCTGCCCCTTGGCGAGAGCGAGAAGCCCTAGCGCACTGGAGGGGATTCGGCCCGGACCCTGGCCTGGTAGCCAGGCATATTCCAGCGCTCCTCATAGCTGCGATGCAGCAACCGGGCAGAAGGCACGGCCATGTGGGCAGAGGACACAGCCATGTGAAAGGTCTTACCCTGGGCATGGGATTTTGTTTTCTCATGCAGGTGCATTCTGGGCGCACACAAAGAATTGTCAAGTAGGATACAAAAATGCCATGTGCTTGCTCAGACCGCTTTCTCCATGCACACACAAGCGACATTCATAGGCGGGCCAGACTACAGTGCTTAAGCAGAGTGCAGATGAGCAGCTCGGTCGTGGATGTTGTGGGCGGCTCTTAAAAGAGCCTTTGGTGTTGGATCGAGAGGTGGGGTCCGGTGGGGTGGGTCTGCTCAACCCCCGAATCCGTACAGGGTGCGTCCCTGGCGCTTCAGGGCATAGACCACATCCATGGCAGTGACCGTCTTCCTCTTGGCGTGCTCGGTGTAGGTGACGGCGTCCCGGATCACGTTCTCCAGGAAGACCTTCAGCACACCCCGGGTCTCCTCGTAGATGAGGCCGGAGATGCGCTTGACTCCACCACGGCGGGCCAGGCGGCGGATGGCGGGCTTGGTGATGCCCTGGATGTTGTCTCGCAGGACTTTCCTGTGCCTCTTGGCGCCGCCTTTGCCGAGCCCTTTCCCTCCTTTGCCGCGTCCAGACATGGTGACTCTTCTCTTCTTCACAAGCGAGCGGAGAATGAGGGTGCGCGCTTGTTCTTCTTCTTGCTGATAGATTTTTATCCATCAGCGGTGATTTTTGGATACCGAGGCTTGAGCCTCATTACTCCATCTTCTCGGGTTGAGTGTGTAGTCGTGGTTTGTATTCTTCTTGGTCTGTGTGGTCTTGTCACAGTAGGGCTGGTTTCACTGGGTCTTCGCAGTGATGGGCCGCGGGTAGCGGTCGAAGGGGTTTGCAGTGGTGGCAGTGAGTCTTCTGATCAGAGGGTTCGGGTTCTGATCCAGTTCTTGGCAGAAGTTCTTACTCAGCTTCGCTAGATGTTCATCCAACATCTCGATGTCCAGGTCTCTGTGAAGGTCTGCTATCCTTGTGAAGATTGGAGCTCCAGACGATATCCGCAGGGCCTTGTTCTGGACTAACTGAAGACTCTTCCGGTGTCGCTCATGGCAGGTCATCCATGCTGGGGAGGCATAAGTCAGGGTTGGTCTGATGATCGCCTTGTAGACGTTGATCTTTGTCCGGAGGGGCATGGACTTGCTCTTCAGGAGTGGGTACAGCGCTGCCATCTTTCCTGTTGCCTTCTGCTGAGTATTCTCGATGTGGCTTTCCCAGTTGAGTTTGCTGTCCAGGGTCACACCGAGGTAGCGGCTGCTGCTCTCCCATTTGATGGTCTCCCCGTTGAGGCTGATGTGTGGGTGCTCCTTGATCTTCTTTCTGGTGAACAGCGTTGCAGTTGTCTTGCTGGTGTTGAGTTCTATCCGCCAGTCGCTGTACCACTTTGCGATGGTATCCAATGAAGCTTGCAGGTTCTTCGCCACTTCCTTTTCGCTGAAAGACTGGGAGATTACTGCAACATCGTCTGCATACAGTGCCAGGTTCGTCTTGTGGAGATCTGTCGGGATGTCGTTGGTGAAGAGGTTGAACAGGAAGGGTCCGAGGTTCGATCCCTGTGGCACGCCTGCTCGGATGGGATGTGAAGAGGACATCTCAGACCGCATGGCGACATGGAAGGTGCGGCCTCCCAGGTAGCTTGCAATCGTCTTCACCAGGTAGTTCGGAAATCCCAGGCCAATCATCTTGTGCAGCAGTCCCTTGTGCCAGACTCGGTCGAATGCTTTGGCTACATCCAGGAAGACGATTCCTGTGGACTTCTTGATGTTGAATCCGTGGCTGATGGTGTCCACCACTCTCAGTAGCTGATGAGTCGTTGCATGCTCCTTTCGAAATCCAAACTGTTCCTTTGCTAGTAGATTTCTTTCGGAGGTGAAGTCGCTGAGTCGAGCGAGGAGGACCTTCTCCAGGAGCTTCGATAATCCAGAAAGCAGGCTGATGGGGCGGTAGTTTGCTGGATCCCTCAGTGGTTTGCCGGCCTTTGGAAAAACGATGACCCTTGCTTCTTTCCAGGAACTCGGGAAGTGCTGGAGCCTCATGCATGCATTGAAGATCTCTGTGAGATGTTCCATTGATGCTGGTGGGAGGTTCTTGATTGCCAGGTTGGTTATTCCGTCGCTCCCCGGTGCCTTGCCGTTCGCCAGCTTTTCTGCAAGTCCTGCTACCTCAGAGCTTGTGCACTCCTTGATGTCTTCTGCTCCCAGCCCGGTTCCGTGATCTGCGAGGTACTTCTCAACTGCTTCCTCCACTCCGTCTGAGAGCCTACTTACCTTGTTCGGGGTGAACGAAGCCTCCAGTGTCTCGGCAAGGACCTCTGCCTTGTCCTTGTTGCTGCATGCAAGGTGGGTTCGTCCCTGGATTGGTGGGCTTGGCTCCTTCTTCCCAGTCAGTCGACGAGTCATTCTCCACACCGAGTTGTCAGCCTCCTTCCCCGAGCCGCTGCTTATATGCACCCGGGGGGCGGACCAGAGGGAGGGAGGGCGGACCGGAGGGAGGGCTGCCGGCGGTCGTGCGCAGCACGGTCTGCGCAGGTCCCGGTGGGCGGGGAGACGGCAGCATTTCGAAATGCCCGCGCTTTTTCGGCCGTTGCTTCGGTCGGCCGCCTTTGTCTCCTGGCTGGGGTAGGAGAGCTTGCCAAGCAAAGAGCCTCGCAGCCAGCCAGCCAGCCAGCCAGCCAGCCAGCCAGCCAGCCGCCTCTTTTGATGGCTTAGGGGCACACACCATGATGTCGACACCCCTGCCCCTGCTGGCGAGTTGCTCCCAAGCTAAGATTCAAATGCCACTCTTATTACGAGGGGCACCCTGCACCCAGAGAACCCCTGCCCACGACACAGACCTGGCATGGTGCGTAAATAAGGCCTGTGGCTACCCTGGGGGGCGCCCTGCAGGTGAAGAAGTAACACAAAAAACAGTCACCAGCGGGCGTGTCAGGGGTGCCTCCCTCCGTCGCCCAGGACTGGAGGGCCTTCCATGCCACGGAGAAGCCCTGTGAAATATGGGGCCAACGGGACGTTTGGCTTTTGCCTTTGAAGCAAAAGCTCGCCCGAGCTACGAGCGTAGCCAAGCGAAGAGCAGGAGCGGAATCGAGCAGCTCGTTCATGACAATGTGGCGGCTCTTAAAAGAGCCTTTGTGGTGTTTTAGTGCGGTTGCGGTGCTGCTGTGCCTCAAGCCCTCTCGCCCCGGATGCGGCGGGCCAGCTGAATGTCCTTGGGCATGATGGTGACCCTCTTGGCGTGGATGGCGCAAAGGTTGGTGTCCTCAAAGAGCCCAACCAGGTAGGCCTCGCTGGCCTCCTGCAGTGCCATGACGGCCGAGCTCTGGAAGCGCAGGTCGGTCTTGAAATCCTGGGCGATTTCTCTCACCAGGCGCTGGAAGGGCAGCTTTCGGATGAGCAGCTCGGTGGATTTCTGGTAGCGGCGGATCTCCCTCAGAGCCACAGTGCCGGGACGGTAGCGGTGAGGTTTCTTAACGCCGCCAGTGGCGGGGGCGCTCTTACGGGCAGCCTTTGTGGCCAGCTGCTTGCGAGGCGCCTTGCCTCCGGTGGACTTGCGGGCGGTCTGCTTAGTACGGGCCATGGCAGCGCTGTGAGATCTGCTTTCTCTCTTCGAGATACAGTGCGGAGCGACCGCGGGGAGCTGCCATATAAAGACCAAGGTCTCTGCTGATTGGCTGAGGCAACAGCCGGCGCCGGTTTTTTTTAAAAAAAAAAAAAAAAAGCCTGCGCTGTGGTTGGCCAGTGTCGGAAGGCACGGCTATGAAACGCAGACACAGGGCGGGAGGCCTTCGATTGGCTAGCCAAACAATCCAGAACCAGAAAGCAAAAAGCGACTGGCAAAGGTTGGGCTCAGCCTTTTATGAGACGCTGTTGAGAGATAAAACAGGAACACCACTCATTCCCCACTCCCCCCCCCCCCCCCGCCCGCGCTTGCCGCATTTAAACCTGCCACCACCAGCCTTCAGAATGGGGGCAACCCGAGAGCGGCGAATCAGCCTGTGAAGTCTGCCCCCGCTACACACACGCCCCGTGTGCTGACATTTCCCCACCACCCTCATCCTCATCATCGTTTGCCAGGCGGCCTCATGGCAGCGCCTCCAAACACACACCACGGTTAAAGGGTTAATGATGAGGCATGCCCTCTGGGGCGCAAACACCCCTCTCATCACACGCCAACCAGCCCCCCTCCCCGCCCCGCCCCTCCTCCCTCCCATCAGTGCAGTGCACGATGCCAGAATGACTCAACTGCTGTGGGCGTATAGGTGGGAGCGAACTGCCCACGGTCACACGTGGCATCCGGGGCGAGTGGAGACTCTCGCCACGGGCCTGGTGCGTTTTGGCTTTCAAACATGCGGTTGTATCGCAGTACACGTCAGGCAGAGGCATGAGCTAGCTCGCTTTCAGATACTGTGGGCGGCTCTTAAAAGAGCCTTTGGGTTTTGTTTTGTTTTTTCCAAGGTCTCGGCGAAAGCCTCTACTTCTTCTTGGGTGCAGCATGTTTGGGCTTTGCCGCTTTGGGTTTGACGGCCTTGGGCTTCACGACCTTGGCTGGGCTCTTCTTTGCCACTTTCGCCTTCACGGCTTTGGCTTTTGCGGGGCTCTTGGCGGCCTTCTTGGCTGGAGCAGCTTTGGGCTTTTTAGGGCTCTTGGCTGCTGCCGGTTTCTTCACCTTCTTGGGACTCTTCTTGGCTCCGGCGGGAGCCTTTTTGGGTTTCTTGGCAGCACCGGCAGCCTTCTTTGCTGCGGGCGTCTTGCTCTTCACCGCAGCTTTCTTGGCCGCCTTCTCCTTGCCCTGCGACTGCTTCTTGTTGAGCTTGAAGGATCCAGAGGCCCCGCTGCCCTTGAGCTGGGCTAGGGCTCCTTTGCTCACCAGGCTCTTGACGGCAAGCTTGAGTCTGCCGTTGTTCTTGTCCACGTCGTATCCCTGGGCGCTCAGAGCCTTCTTGAGGCCAGCCAGGGAGACTCCCTTCCTCTCAGTGCAGGCAGCCACGGCCTTGAGGACGAGGTCGGACACGCTGGGCCCAGTGGGCTTTTTGGCCTTGGCAGCGCCAGCTGCTCTCTTCGGCTTCTTCTTGGTAGCGGCGACGGCAGCGGCAGCGGGTTCCGCCGGCGGAGCCACGGCAGCGGGAGCAGTTTCAGCCATTGTTCTGCAGGAGGACTCGCTCAGCGCTCACAGATCAGTAATGGGCAGCACGGCAAGCGACGTGCATATATATAGGGAGGAGCCTCCATCTGATTGGTCCATAGAAGGGGAGGCCGGGCCCAGCCACGGCACCGTCCCTGCCAAAGACACACTGTGTTTCCTCCGCTTGAATAATCCATTTTTTAAAAGTTACCCGCGTGCATTTATTTCATTTTCCGCCTGTCAACAGGACCGCATCATCTCCCAGCTCTTATCCAAAGGTATCTTCCCCTTGGCAGGGCCCCGACTCCCTTGTAAGAGTCTTGCAAAGCCGGCATCCTGCCGTCAGCTCAGACACCAACATGAGCAAACTTTGTTTTCCGCTTCATACTCCACCTCTCTTCCTCACCTCCCTGGCATAACAGCGCGAGCATTTACTTTTTCACTTCTTTTCCTACAGTGCCCGATAGAGTCTACTCTTCTCACCTTCTGTGGACCAAAGAAAAAGCACACTGAAGAGGAAGGAGATAACACAGCTCTGCCTGTGTTAGCCAAGCCTACAAAACGCCCCTTCAAATGCACATAGGGCTTGCCCACCGCATTGCTGCTCCCTGCTCCAAATTTCAGTGCTATGCTAGTGACACTCAGCTTGTTTTCAGGCTTCCCTCCGCCGCCTCTTCTCCCTCCCTCCCTCTTCTCTGACTGTCTGTCTGTCTGTCTGTCTGTCTGTCTGTCTGTCTGTCTGTCTGTCCGCCATCCAGGAGTGGTGTGCCGCCAATGAGCTCTGCCTTAATGCCAGTAAGACGGAGATTCTCCTCATCGGCACACCTGCACCCTCCTTTCCTGTCACTCTCTGGCCGGCCTCCCTTGGCCCTCTTCCTGCTCCCACCTGTGAGGCTAAGAACCCCGGGGTCATCTTCGACTCCACACTCTCCGCCTCTCCTCACATCTCTGGGTGTCTCTAAGAAGTCTAACTATCAACCGCACCTCCTCAGAGGTGTATTCTTCCTTTCCTCTCCTTCCCCCAGAAGCTTACTGTCTCTAGAGCTCTGGTTCTCTCTAGGCTAGACTACTGCAACAGCCTCTTACTAAATCTGCCTGCTCCTACTCTCCGCCCTCTGCAACTCACCCAGAACAGGACTGCGAGACTTGTCCTTGGCCTCAAGCCCTGGCATCGTATCTCTCCAGCCCTGAAATCTCTTCATTGGCTCCCGGTGGCTGCAAGGGATAGATTCAAGACCCTCTGCATTGTCCACACGGCTTTCTGGGGCCTGGGTCCACAATACCTTCAACTCTCCCTCCGTTAATACCTTCCCCACTCGAGCTCTTCGTTCCTCCACCTCCAAGTCCCTCAGGTTCAGTCGCTTCTCCAAGCAACGAGATGGGGGCAGATCGCCTTCCGCTGCTGGGGCTTCCCTCTGGAACAGCCTCCCTGCCACTCTGAAAATTGAGGAGAACCATCTCCGGTTCCGGAAGCACCTCAAGACCTTCCGCTTTGCTCCTGCCTTGGCTCTTCCTCTCCCCGGCTGATCCGTCTGCTTTGGCTCTGTGCACCTGGCTACCCTCGGATTTCGGGCCCAGGTCCCTGGCCACTCACCCGCACTGCCTCCTGGCAACCCTTGCACTTGGGCCTGTAACTGTAACCCTACAGCCCCCTAACCTGCACTTACCAGACACCCCTTGTCTGCGCTTTACACCTCGCACTTGCCACCCTGCTGGCTGCACTATCAGTTGTTGTTGTTTTTATCCCTTGCTCAGCACTTTCCACCTCACTCCCCACTCCCCTGCACCCCCTCCCCCCCCCGCACTTGCACGCTCTCAATGTCACTGGGCCTAGTAAGATCGCTGTATTATCCTCCCTTGCCTCGTCGCGCTCTGAAACACGTGTGTATGAGCGCCATACAAATAAAACAGCATATCATATCATATATCATAGCCGGAGTGGTTCTATGTTTTTGGAGCTCGATGCCCGCACACTTTGCCTATGGGAATGGGGACCACGGAAACCCCAGTGCCAGTGCTTCCGTGAAACTCTGTGGGCGGGTGCTGGTCCGCCCGGCAGGTCTGACCTGCTGTACTTTGCAAAACCGGAAACAATGGCGCCGGTAAGCTTACCAGCAGTGTTGTTTCCAGACCAGCACGGTCAGCATGAGGCCCAAAGTCTCTTATTTCAGAGGGCACCATGCAACACGACAAACATTAAAGTTCCTTTCTTCTTAGGATTTCACATACACAACTTCTTTGGTGATTTACTGTTCGCCCCTGATAAACAAGAAGGATTTGTGGCCCCACTGGGCTAGATGTCTGGGGGAAAGCGAGCCTGGCATTCTGGCCCCTGCCCCGAGCGCCTGACGAACGCCTGACAAACGCCACGCTTTGCCCTTGACGGGCTTTGCCCTGACGGGCAAAATTCCCAGCACACCCCACTGGGCGCTGCACCCGAGCAAGTTAGAGTGAGGTTAGAGAGAGGGGGGGGGGGGGGGGGGGGGCCTCAGCCTGCCCACCAAGGCACTAACAAAAACACATTTAAAAAGGTGAAATGAGCCACTCTGGGTTTCATACCTCGAGCCTTTCTTTCTTGAAATCAAACGGTTCATGCCTCCCAGCACCCCTTGCACTTCCCTTAGGGTAATGAGTGGAATCCCCAGGCAGATCCCTCCCCTCACCTGCCATTCTCCCAACATGGTGTACAATGTATCTATCTCAGTGAGAGGGCTTGGCAGTGGCAAAGTAAGAAAGTGAAATGGGCAGCTGTCTGCAGAGGCCAGTGGTAGGAGTGTGGGGGAGGAGGCCATGTTGTGCCTGGCCACTCTGCGTGCCTCGAACCCCGAATGGGTGCAAAGGGTAAATAAATCAGAAAGCCTGCCCCTTGGCGAGAGCGAGAAGCCCTAGCGCACTGGAGGGGATTCGGCCCGGACCCTGGCCTGGTAGCCAGGCATATTCCAGCGCTCCTCATAGCTGCGATGCAGCAACCGGGCAGAAGGCACGGCCATGTGGGCAGAGGACACAGCCATGTGAAAGGTCTTACCCTGGGCATGGGATTTTGTTTTCTCATGCAGGTGCATTCTGGGCGCACACAAAGAATTGTCAAGTAGGATACAAAAATGCCATGTGCTTGCTCAGACCGCTTTCTCCATGCACACACAAGCGACATTCATAGGCGGGCCAGACTACAGTGCTTAAGCAGAGTGCAGATGAGCAGCTCGGTCGTGGATGTTGTGGGCGGCTCTTAAAAGAGCCTTTGGTGTTGGATCGAGAGGTGGGGTCCGGTGGGGTGGGTCTGCTCAACCCCCGAATCCGTACAGGGTGCGTCCCTGGCGCTTCAGGGCATAGACCACATCCATGGCAGTGACCGTCTTCCTCTTGGCGTGCTCGGTGTAGGTGACGGCGTCCCGGATCACGTTCTCCAGGAAGACCTTCAGCACACCCCGGGTCTCCTCGTAGATGAGGCCGGAGATGCGCTTGACTCCACCACGGCGGGCCAGGCGGCGGATGGCGGGCTTGGTGATGCCCTGGATGTTGTCTCGCAGGACTTTCCTGTGCCTCTTGGCGCCGCCTTTGCCGAGCCCTTTCCCTCCTTTGCCGCGTCCAGACATGGTGACTCTTCTCTTCTTCACAAGCGAGCGGAGAATGAGGGTGCGCCTCCCGAGCCGCTGCTTATATGCACCCGGGGGGCGGACCAGAGGGAGGGAGGGCCGACCGGAGGGAGGGCGGACCGGAGGGAGGGCTGCCGGCGGTCGTGCGCAGCACGGTCTGCGCAGGTCCCGGTGGGCGGGGAGACGGCAGCATTTCGAAATGCCCGCGCTTTTTCGGCCGTTGCTTCGGTCGGCCGCCTTTGTCTCCTGGCTGGGGTAGGAGAGCTTGCCAAGCAAAGAGCCTCGCAGCCAGCCAGCCAGCCGCCTCTTTTGATGGCTTAGGGGCACACACCATGATGTCGACACCCCTGCCCCTGCTGGCGAGTTGCTCCCAAGCTAAGATTCAAATGCCACTCTTATTACGAGGGGCACCCTGCACCCAGAGAACCCCTGCCCACGACACAGACCTGGCATGGTGCGTAAATAAGGCCTGTGGCTACCCTGGGGGGCGCCCTGCAGGTGAAGAAGTAACACAAAAAACAGTCACCAGCGGGCGTGTCAGGGGTGCCTCCCTCCGTCGCCCAGGACTGGAGGGCCTTCCATGCCACGGAGAAGCCCTGTGAAATATGGGGCCAACGGGACGTTTGGCTTTTGCCTTTGAAGCAAAAGCTCGCCCGAGCTACGAGCGTAGCCAAGCGAAGAGCAGGAGCGGAATCGAGCAGCTCGTTCATGACAATGTGGCGGCTCTTAAAAGAGCCTTTGTGGTGTTTTAGTGCGGTTGCGGTGCTGCTGTGCCTCAAGCCCTCTCGCCCCGGATGCGGCGGGCCAGCTGAATGTCCTTGGGCATGATGGTGACCCTCTTGGCGTGGATGGCGCAAAGGTTGGTGTCCTCAAAGAGCCCAACCAGGTAGGCCTCGCTGGCCTCCTGCAGTGCCATGACGGCCGAGCTCTGGAAGCGCAGGTCGGTCTTGAAATCCTGGGCGATTTCTCTCACCAGGCGCTGGAAGGGCAGCTTTCGGATGAGCAGCTCGGTGGATTTCTGGTAGCGGCGGATCTCCCTCAGAGCCACAGTGCCGGGACGGTAGCGGTGAGGTTTCTTAACGCCGCCAGTGGCGGGGGCGCTCTTACGGGCAGCCTTTGTGGCCAGCTGCTTGCGAGGCGCCTTGCCTCCGGTGGACTTGCGGGCGGTCTGCTTAGTACGGGCGTTGGCAGCGCTGTGAGATCTGCTTTCTCTCTTCGAGATACAGTGCGGAGCGACCGCGGGGAGCTGCCATATAAAGACCAAGGTCTCTGCTGATTGGCTGAGGCAACAGCAGGCGCCGGTTTTTTAAAAAAAAAAAAAAAAAAAGCCTGCGCTGTGGTTGGCCAGTGTCGGAAGGCACGGCTATGAAACGCAGACACAGGGCGGGAGGCCTTCGATTGGCTAGCCAAACAATCCAGAACCAGAAAGCAAAAAGCGACTGGCAAAGGTTGGGCTCAGCCTTTTATGAGACGCTGTTGAGAGATAAAACAGGAACACCACTCATTCCCCACTCCCCCCCCCCCCCGCCCGCGCTTGCCGCATTTAAACCTGCCACCACCAGCCTTCAGAATGGGGGCAACCCGAGAGCGGCGAATCAGCCTGTGAAGTCTGCCCCCGCTACACACACGCCCCGTGTGCTGACATTTCCCCACCACCCTCATCCTCATCATCGTTTGCCAGGCGGCCTCATGGCAGCGCCTCCAAACACACACCACGGTTAAAGGGTTAATGATGAGGCATGCCCTCTGGGGCGCAAACACCCCTCTCATCACACGCCAACCAGCCCCCCTCCCCGCCCCGCCCCTCCTCCCTCCCATCAGTGCAGTGCACGATGCCAGAATGACTCAACTGCTGTGGGCGTATAGGTGGGAGCGAACTGCCCACGGTCACACGTGGCATCCGGGGCGAGTGGAGACTCTCGCCACGGGCCTGGTGCGTTTTGGCTTTCAAACATGCGGTTGTATCGCAGTACACGTCAGGCAGAGGCATGAGCTAGCTCGCTTTCAGATACTGTGGGCGGCTCTTAAAAGAGCCTTTGGGTTTTGTTTTGTTTTTTCCAAGGTCTCGGCGAAAGCCTCTACTTCTTCTTGGGTGCAGCATGTTTGGGCTTTGCCGCTTTGGGTTTGACGGCCTTGGGCTTCACGACCTTGGCTGGGCTCTTCTTTGCCACTTTCGCCTTCACGGCTTTGGCTTTTGCGGGGCTCTTGGCGGCCTTCTTGGCTGGAGCAGCTTTGGGCTTTTTAGGGCTCTTGGCTGCTGCCGGTTTCTTCACCTTCTTGGGACTCTTCTTGGCTCCGGCGGGAGCCTTTTTGGGTTTCTTGGCAGCACCGGCAGCCTTCTTTGCTGCGGGCGTCTTGCTCTTCACCGCAGCTTTCTTGGCCGCCTTCTCCTTGCCCTGCGACTGCTTCTTGTTGAGCTTGAAGGATCCAGAGGCCCCGCTGCCCTTGAGCTGGGCTAGGGCTCCTTTGCTCACCAGGCTCTTGACGGCAAGCTTGAGTCTGCCGTTGTTCTTGTCCACGTCGTATCCCTGGGCGCTCAGAGCCTTCTTGAGGCCAGCCAGGGAGACTCCCTTCCTCTCAGTGCAGGCAGCCACGGCCTTGAGGACGAGGTCGGACACGCTGGGCCCAGTGGGCTTTTTGGCCTTGGCAGCGCCAGCTGCTCTCTTCGGCTTCTTCTTGGTAGCGGCGACGGCAGCGGCAGCGGGTTCCGCCGGCGGAGCCACGGCAGCGGGAGCAGTTTCAGCCATTGTTCTGCAGGAGGACTCGCTCAGCGCTCACAGATCAGTAATGGGCAGCACGGCAAGCGACGTGCATATATATAGGGAGGAGCCTCCATCTGATTGGTCCATAGAAGGGGAGGCCGGGCCCAGCCACGGCACCGTCCCTGCCAAAGACACACTGTGTTTCCTCCGCTTGAATAATCCATTTTTTAAAAGTTACCCGCGTGCATTTATTTCATTTTCCGCCTGTCAACAGGACCGCATCATCTCCCAGCTCTTATCCAAAGGTATCTTCCCCTTGGCAGGGCCCCGACTCCCTTGTAAGAGTCTTGCAAAGCCGGCATCCTGCCGTCAGCTCAGACACCAACATGAGCAAACTTTGTTTTCCGCTTCATACTCCACCTCTCTTCCTCACCTCCCTGGCATAACAGCGCGAGCATTTACTTTTTCACTTCTTTTCCTACAGTGCCCGATAGAGTCTACTCTTCTCACCTTCTGTGGACCAAAGAAAAAGCACACTGAAGAGGAAGGAGATAACACAGCTCTGCCTGTGTTAGCCAAGCCTACAAAACGCCCCTTCAAATGCACATAGGGCTTGCCCACCGCATTGCTGCTCCCTGCTCCAAATTTCAGTGCTATGCTAGTGACACTCAGCTTGTTTTCAGGCTTCCCTCCGCCGCCTCTTCTCCCTCCCTCCCTCTTCTCTGACTGTCTGTCTGTCTGTCTGTCTGTCTGTCTGTCTGTCTGTCTGTCTGTGTCTGTCCGCCATCCAGGAGTGGTGTGCCGCCAATGAGCTCTGCCTTAATGCCAGTAAGACGGAGATTCTCCTCATCGGCACACCTGCACCCTCCTTTCCTGTCACTCTCTGGCCGGCCTCCCTTGGCCCTCTTCCTGCTCCCACCTGTGAGGCTAAGAACCCCGGGGTCATCTTCGACTCCACACTCTCCGCCTCTCCTCACATCTCTGGGCGTCTCTAAGAAGTCTAACTATCAACCGCACCTCCTCAGAGGTGTATTCTTCCTTTCCTCTCCTTCCCCCAGAAGCTTACTGTCTCTAGAGCTCTGGTTCTCTCTAGGCTAGACTACTGCAACAGCCTCTTACTAAATCTGCCTGCTCCTACTCTCCGCCCTCTGCAACTCACCCAGAACAGGACTGCGAGACTTGTCCTTGGCCTCAAGCCCTGGCATCGTATCTCTCCAGCCCTGAAATCTCTTCATTGGCTCCCGGTGGCTGCAAGGGATAGATTCAAGACCCTCTGCATTGTCCACACGGCTTTCTGGGGCCTGGGTCCACAATACCTTCAACTCTCCCTCCGTTAATACCTTCCCCACTCGAGCTCTTCGTTCCTCCACCTCCAAGTCCCTCAGGTTCAGTCGCTTCTCCAAGCAACGAGATGGGGGCAGATCGCCTTCCGCTGCTGGGGCTTCCCTCTGGAACAGCCTCCCTGCCACTCTGAAAATTGAGGAGAACCATCTCCGGTTCCGGAAGCACCTCAAGACCTTCCGCTTTGCTCCTGCCTTGGCTCTTCCTCTCCCCGGCTGATCCGTCTGCTTTGGCTCTGTGCACCTGGCTACCCTCGGATTTCGGGCCCAGGTCCCTGGCCACTCACCCGCACTGCCTCCTGGCAACCCTTGCACTTGGGCCTGTAACTGTAACCCTACAGCCCCCTAACCTGCACTTACCAGACACCCCTTGTCTGCGCTTTACACCTCGCACTTGCCACCCTGCTGGCTGCACTATCAGTTGTTGTTGTTTTTATCCCTTGCTCAGCACTTTCCACCTCACTCCCCACTCCCCTGCACCCCCTCCCCCCCCCGCACTTGCACGCTCTCAATGTCACTGGGCCTAGTAAGATCGCTGTATTATCCTCCCTTGCCTCGTCGCGCTCTGAAACACGTGTGTATGAGCGCCATACAAATAAAACAGCATATCATATCATATATCATAGCCGGAGTGGTTCTATGTTTTTGGAGCTCGATGCCCGCACACTTTGCCTATGGGAATGGGGACCACGGAAACCCCAGTGCCAGTGCTTCCGTGAAACTCTGTGGGCGGGTGCTGGTCCGCCCGGCAGGTCTGACCTGCTGTACTTTGCAAAACCGGAAACAATGGCGCCGGTAAGCTTACCAGCAGTGTTGTTTCCAGACCAGCACGGTCAGCATGAGGCCCAAAGTCTCTTATTTCAGAGGGCACCATGCAACACGACAAACATTAAAGTTCCTTTCTTCTTAGGATTTCACATACACAACTTCTTTGGTGATTTACTGTTCGCCCCTGATAAACAAGAAGGATTTGTGGCCCCACTGGGCTAGATGTCTGGGGGAAAGCGAGCCTGGCATTCTGGCCCCTGCCCCGAGCGCCTGACGAACGCCTGACAAACGCCACGCTTTGCCCTTGACGGGCTTTGCCCTGACGGGCAAAATTCCCAGCACACCCCACTGGGCGCTGCACCCGAGCAAGTTAGAGTGAGGTTAGAGAGAGGGGGGGGGGGGGGGGCCTCGGCCTGCCCACCAAGGCACTAACAAAAACACATTTAAAAAGGTGAAATGAGCCACTCTGGGTTTCATACCTCGAGCCTTTCTTTCTTGAAATCAAACGGTTCATGCCTCCCAGCACCCCTTGCACTTCCCTTAGGGTAATGAGTGGAATCCCCAGGCAGATCCCTCCCCTCACCTGCCATTCTCCCAACATGGTGTACAATGTATCTATCTCAGTGAGAGGGCTTGGCAGTGGCAAAGTAAGAAAGTGAAATGGGCAGCTGTCTGCAGAGGCCAGTGGTAGGAGTGTGGGGGAGGAGGCCATGTTGTGCCTGGCCACTCTGCGTGCCTCGAACCCCGAATGGGTGCAAAGGGTAAATAAATCAGAAAGCCTGCCCCTTGGCGAGAGCGAGAAGCCCTAGCGCACTGGAGGGGATTCGGCCCGGACCCTGGCCTGGTAGCCAGGCATATTCCAGCGCTCCTCATAGCTGCGATGCAGCAACCGGGCAGAAGGCACGGCCATGTGGGCAGAGGACACAGCCATGTGAAAGGTCTTACCCTGGGCATGGGATTTTGTTTTCTCATGCAGGTGCATTCTGGGCGCACACAAAGAATTGTCAAGTAGGATACAAAAATGCCATGTGCTTGCTCAGACCGCTTTCTCCATGCACACACAAGCGACATTCATAGGCGGGCCAGACTACAGTGCTTAAGCAGAGTGCAGATGAGCAGCTCGGTCGTGGATGTTGTGGGCGGCTCTTAAAAGAGCCTTTGGTGTTGGATCGAGAGGTGGGGTCCGGTGGGGTGGGTCTGCTCAACCCCCGAATCCGTACAGGGTGCGTCCCTGGCGCTTCAGGGCATAGACCACATCCATGGCAGTGACCGTCTTCCTCTTGGCGTGCTCGGTGTAGGTGACGGCGTCCCGGATCACGTTCTCCAGGAAGACCTTCAGCACACCCCGGGTCTCCTCGTAGATGAGGCCGGAGATGCGCTTGACTCCACCACGGCGGGCCAGGCGGCGGATGGCGGGCTTGGTGACGCCCTGGATGTTGTCTCGCAGGACTTTCCTGTGCCTCTTGGCGCCGCCTTTGCCGAGCCCTTTCCCTCCTTTGCCGCGTCCAGACATGGTGACTCTTCTCTTCTTCACAAGCGAGCGGAGAATGAGGGTGCGCCTCCCGAGCCGCTGCTTATATGCACCCGGGGGGCGGACCAGAGGGAGGGCGGACCGGAGGGAGGGCGGACCGGAGGGAGGGCGGACCGGAGGGAGGGCTGCCGGCGGTCGTGCGCAGCACGGTCTGCGCAGGTCCCGGTGGGCGGGGAGACGGCAGCATTTCGAAATGCCCGCGCTTTTTCGGCCGTTGCTTCGGTCGGCCGCCTTTGTCTCCTGGCTGGGGTAGGAGAGCTTGCCAAGCAAAGAGCCTCGCAGCCAGCCAGCCAGCCAGCCAGCCAGCCAGCCAGCCGCCTCTTTTGATGGCTTAGGGGCACACACCATGATGTCGACACCCCTGCCCCTGCTGGCGAGTTGCTCCCAAGCTAAGATTCAAATGCCACTCTTATTACGAGGGGCACCCTGCACCCAGAGAACCCCTGCCCACGACACAGACCTGGCATGGTGCGTAAATAAGGCCTGTGGCTACCCTGGGGGGCGCCCTGCAGGTGAAGAAGTAACACAAAAAACAGTCACCAGCGGGCGTGTCAGGGGTGCCTCCCTCCGTCGCCCAGGACTGGAGGGCCTTCCATGCCACGGAGAAGCCCTGTGAAATATGGGGCCAACGGGACGTTTGGCTTTTGCCTTTGAAGCAAAAGCTCGCCCGAGCTACGAGCGTAGCCAAGCGAAGAGCAGGAGCGGAATCGAGCAGCTCGTTCATGACAATGTGGCGGCTCTTAAAAGAGCCTTTGTGGTGTTTTAGTGCGGTTGCGGTGCTGCTGTGCCTCAAGCCCTCTCGCCCCGGATGCGGCGGGCCAGCTGAATGTCCTTGGGCATGATGGTGACCCTCTTGGCGTGGATGGCGCAAAGGTTGGTGTCCTCAAAGAGCCCAACCAGGTAGGCCTCGCTGGCCTCCTGCAGTGCCATGACGGCCGAGCTCTGGAAGCGCAGGTCGGTCTTGAAATCCTGGGCGATTTCTCTCACCAGGCGCTGGAAGGGCAGCTTTCGGATGAGCAGCTCGGTGGATTTCTGGTAGCGGCGGATCTCCCTCAGAGCCACAGTGCCGGGACGGTAGCGGTGAGGTTTCTTAACGCCGCCAGTGGCGGGGGCGCTCTTACGGGCAGCCTTTGTGGCCAGCTGCTTGCGAGGCGCCTTGCCTCCGGTGGACTTGCGGGCGGTCTGCTTAGTACGGGCCATGGCAGCGCTGTGAGATCTGCTTTCTCTCTTCGAGATACAGTGCGGAGCGACCGCGGGGAGCTGCCATATAAAGACCAAGGTCTCTGCTGATTGGCTGAGGCAACAGCAGGCGCCGGTTTTTTTTAAAAAAAAAAAAAAAAAAAGCCTGCGCTGTGGTTGGCCAGTGTCGGAAGGCACGGCTATGAAACGCAGACACAGGGCGGGAGGCCTTCGATTGGCTAGCCAAACAATCCAGAACCAGAAAGCAAAAAGCGACTGGCAAAGGTTGGGCTCAGCCTTTTATGAGACGCTGTTGAGAGATAAAACAGGAACACCACTCATTCCCCCCCCCCCCCCCGCCCGCGCTTGCCGCATTTAAACCTGCCACCACCAGCCTTCAGAATGGGGGCAACCCGAGAGCGGCGAATCAGCCTGTGAAGTCTGCCCCCGCTACACACACGCCCCGTGTGCTGACATTTCCCCACCACCCTCATCCTCATCATCGTTTGCCAGGCGGCCTCATGGCAGCGCCTCCAAACACACACCACGGTTAAAGGGTTAATGATGAGGCATGCCCTCTGGGGCGCAAACACCCCTCTCATCACACGCCAACCAGCCCCCCTCCCCGCCCCGCCCCTCCTCCCTCCCATCAGTGCAGTGCACGATGCCAGAATGACTCAACTGCTGTGGGCGTATAGGTGGGAGCGAACTGCCCACGGTCACACGTGGCATCCGGGGCGAGTGGAGACTCTCGCCACGGGCCTGGTGCGTTTTGGCTTTCAAACATGCGGTTGTATCGCAGTACACGTCAGGCAGAGGCATGAGCTAGCTCGCTTTCAGATACTGTGGGCGGCTCTTAAAAGAGCCTTTGGGTTTTGTTTTGTTTTTTCCAAGGTCTCGGCGAAAGCCTCTACTTCTTCTTGGGTGCAGCATGTTTGGGCTTTGCCGCTTTGGGTTTGACGGCCTTGGGCTTCACGACCTTGGCTGGGCTCTTCTTTGCCACTTTCGCCTTCACGGCTTTGGCTTTTGCGGGGCTCTTGGCGGCCTTCTTGGCTGGAGCAGCTTTGGGCTTTTTAGGGCTCTTGGCTGCTGCCGGTTTCTTCACCTTCTTGGGACTCTTCTTGGCTCCGGCGGGAGCCTTTTTGGGTTTCTTGGCAGCACCGGCAGCCTTCTTTGCTGCGGGCGTCTTGCTCTTCACCGCAGCTTTCTTGGCCGCCTTCTCCTTGCCCTGCGACTGCTTCTTGTTGAGCTTGAAGGATCCAGAGGCCCCGCTGCCCTTGAGCTGGGCTAGGGCTCCTTTGCTCACCAGGCTCTTGACGGCAAGCTTGAGTCTGCCGTTGTTCTTGTCCACGTCGTATCCCTGGGCGCTCAGAGCCTTCTTGAGGCCAGCCAGGGAGACTCCCTTCCTCTCAGTGCAGGCAGCCACGGCCTTGAGGACGAGGTCGGACACGCTGGGCCCAGTGGGCTTTTTGGCCTTGGCAGCGCCAGCTGCTCTCTTCGGCTTCTTCTTGGTAGCGGCGACGGCAGCGGCAGCGGGTTCCGCCGGCGGAGCCACGGCAGCGGGAGCAGTTTCAGCCATTGTTCTGCAGGAGGACTCGCTCAGCGCTCACAGATCAGTAATGGGCAGCACGGCAAGCGACGTGCATATATATAGGGAGGAGCCTCCATCTGATTGGTCCATAGAAGGGGAGGCCGGGCCCAGCCACGGCACCGTCCCTGCCAAAGACACACTGTGTTTCCTCCGCTTGAATAATCCATTTTTTAAAAGTTACCCGCGTGCATTTATTTCATTTTCCGCCTGTCAACAGGACCGCATCATCTCCCAGCTCTTATCCAAAGGTATCTTCCCCTTGGCAGGGCCCCGACTCCCTTGTAAGAGTCTTGCAAAGCCGGCATCCTGCCGTCAGCTCAGACACCAACATGAGCAAACTTTGTTTTCCGCTTCATACTCCACCTCTCTTCCTCACCTCCCTGGCATAACAGCGCGAGCATTTACTTTTTCACTTCTTTTCCTACAGTGCCCGATAGAGTCTACTCTTCTCACCTTCTGTGGACCAAAGAAAAAGCACACTGAAGAGGAAGGAGATAACACAGCTCTGCCTGTGTTAGCCAAGCCTACAAAACGCCCCTTCAAATGCACATAGGGCTTGCCCACCGCATTGCTGCTCCCTGCTCCAAATTTCAGTGCTATGCTAGTGACACTCAGCTTGTTTTCAGGCTTCCCTCCGCCGCCTCTTCTCCCTCCCTCCCTCTTCTCTGACTGTCTGTCTGTCTGTCTGTCTGTCTGTCTGTCTGTGTCTGTCCGCCATCCAGGAGTGGTGTGCCGCCAATGAGCTCTGCCTTAATGCCAGTAAGACGGAGATTCTCCTCATCGGCACACCTGCACCCTCCTTTCCTGTCACTCTCTGGCCGGCCTCCCTTGGCCCTCTTCCTGCTCCCACCTGTGAGGCTAAGAACCCCGGGGTCATCTTCGACTCCACACTCTCCGCCTCTCCTCACATCTCTGGGCGTCTCTAAGAAGTCTAACTATCAACCGCACCTCCTCAGAGGTGTATTCTTCCTTTCCTCTCCTTCCCCCAGAAGCTTACTGTCTCTAGAGCTCTGGTTCTCTCTAGGCTAGACTACTGCAACAGCCTCTTACTAAATCTGCCTGCTCCTACTCTCCGCCCTCTGCAACTCACCCAGAACAGGACTGCGAGACTTGTCCTTGGCCTCAAGCCCTGGCATCGTATCTCTCCAGCCCTGAAATCTCTTCATTGGCTCCCGGTGGCTGCAAGGGATAGATTCAAGACCCTCTGCATTGTCCACACGGCTTTCTGGGGCCTGGGTCCACAATACCTTCAACTCTCCCTCCGTTAATACCTTCCCCACTCGAGCTCTTCGTTCCTCCACCTCCAAGTCCCTCAGGTTCAGTCGCTTCTCCAAGCAACGAGATGGGGGCAGATCGCCTTCCGCTGCTGGGGCTTCCCTCTGGAACAGCCTCCCTGCCACTCTGAAAATTGAGGAGAACCATCTCCGGTTCCGGAAGCACCTCAAGACCTTCCGCTTTGCTCCTGCCTTGGCTCTTCCTCTCCCCGGCTGATCCGTCTGCTTTGGCTCTGTGCACCTGGCTACCCTCGGATTTCGGGCCCAGGTCCCTGGCCACTCACCCGCACTGCCTCCTGGCAACCCTTGCACTTGGGCCTGTAACTGTAACCCTACAGCCCCCTAACCTGCACTTACCAGACACCCCTTGTCTGCGCTTTACACCTCGCACTTGCCACCCTGCTGGCTGCACTATCAGTTGTTGTTGTTTTTATCCCTTGCTCAGCACTTTCCACCTCACTCCCCACTCCCCTGCACCCCCTCCCCCCCCCGCACTTGCACGCTCTCAATGTCACTGGGCCTAGTAAGATCGCTGTATTATCCTCCCTTGCCTCGTCGCGCTCTGAAACACGTGTGTATGAGCGCCATACAAATAAAACAGCATATCATATCATATATCATAGCCGGAGTGGTTCTATGTTTTTGGAGCTCGATGCCCGCACACTTTGCCTATGGGAATGGGGACCACGGAAACCCCAGTGCCAGTGCTTCCGTGAAACTCTGTGGGCGGGTGCTGGTCCGCCCGGCAGGTCTGACCTGCTGTACTTTGCAAAACCGGAAACAATGGCGCCGGTAAGCTTACCAGCAGTGTTGTTTCCAGACCAGCACGGTCAGCATGAGGCCCAAAGTCTCTTATTTCAGAGGGCACCATGCAACACGACAAACATTAAAGTTCCTTTCTTCTTAGGATTTCACATACACAACTTCTTTGGTGATTTACTGTTCGCCCCTGATAAACAAGAAGGATTTGTGGCCCCACTGGGCTAGATGTCTGGGGGAAAGCGAGCCTGGCATTCTGGCCCCTGCCCCGAGCGCCTGACGAACGCCTGACAAACGCCACGCTTTGCCCTTGACGGGCTTTGCCCTGACGGGCAAAATTCCCAGCACACCCCACTGGGCGCTGCACCCGAGCAAGTTAGAGTGAGGTTAGAGAGAGGGGGGGGGGGGGGGCCTCGGCCTGCCCACCAAGGCACTAACAAAAACACATTTAAAAAGGTGAAATGAGCCACTCTGGGTTTCATACCTCGAGCCTTTCTTTCTTGAAATCAAACGGTTCATGCCTCCCAGCACCCCTTGCACTTCCCTTAGGGTAATGAGTGGAATCCCCAGGCAGATCCCTCCCCTCACCTGCCATTCTCCCAACATGGTGTACAATGTATCTATCTCAGTGAGAGGGCTTGGCAGTGGCAAAGTAAGAAAGTGAAATGGGCAGCTGTCTGCAGAGGCCAGTGGTAGGAGTGTGGGGGAGGAGGCCATGTTGTGCCTGGCCACTCTGCGTGCCTCGAACCCCGAATGGGTGCAAAGGGTAAATAAATCAGAAAGCCTGCCCCTTGGCGATAGAAGCCCTAGCGCACTGGAGGGGATTCGGCCCGGACCCTGGCCTGGTAGCCAGGCATATTCCAGCGCTCCTCATAGCTGCGATGCAGCAACCGGGCAGAAGGCACGGCCATGTGGGCAGAGGACACAGCCATGTGAAAGGTCTTACCCTGGGCATGGGATTTTGTTTTCTCATGCAGGTGCATTCTGGGCGCACACAAAGAATTGTCAAGTAGGATACAAAAATGCCATGTGCTTGCTCAGACCGCTTTCTCCATGCACACACAAGCGACATTCATAGGCGGGCCAGACTACAGTGCTTAAGCAGAGTGCAGATGAGCAGCTCGGTCGTGGATGTTGTGGGCGGCTCTTAAAAGAGCCTTTGGTGTTGGATCGAGAGGTGGGGTCCGGTGGGGTGGGTCTGCTCAACCCCCGAATCCGTACAGGGTGCGTCCCTGGCGCTTCAGGGCATAGACCACATCCATGGCAGTGACCGTCTTCCTCTTGGCGTGCTCGGTGTAGGTGACGGCGTCCCGGATCACGTTCTCCAGGAAGACCTTCAGCACACCCCGGGTCTCCTCGTAGATGAGGCCGGAGATGCGCTTGACTCCACCACGGCGGGCCAGGCGGCGGATGGCGGGCTTGGTGACGCCCTGGATGTTGTCTCGCAGGACTTTCCTGTGCCTCTTGGCGCCGCCTTTGCCGAGCCCTTTCCCTCCTTTGCCGCGTCCAGACATGGTGACTCTTCTCTTCTTCACAAGCGAGCGGAGAATGAGGGTGCGCCTCCCGAGCCGCTGCTTATATGCACCCGGGGGGCGGACCAGAGGGAGGGCGGACCGGAGGGAGGGCTGCCGGCGGTCGTGCGCAGCACGGTCTGCGCAGGTCCCGGTGGGCGGGGAGACGGCAGCATTTCGAAATGCCCGCGCTTTTTCGGCCGTTGCTTCGGTCGGCCGCCTTTGTCTCCTGGCTGGGGTAGGAGAGCTTGCCAAGCAAAGAGCCTCGCAGCCAGCCAGCCAGCCAGCCAGCCAGCCAGCCAGCCAGCCAGCCGCCTCTTTTGATGGCTTAGGGGCACACACCATGATGTCGACACCCCTGCCCCTGCTGGCGAGTTGCTCCCAAGCTAAGATTCAAATGCCACTCTTATTACGAGGGGCACCCTGCACCCAGAGAACCCCTGCCCACGACACAGACCTGGCATGGTGCGTAAATAAGGCCTGTGGCTACCCTGGGGGGCGCCCTGCAGGTGAAGAAGTAACACAAAAAACAGTCACCAGCGGGCGTGTCAGGGGTGCCTCCCTCCGTCGCCCAGGACTGGAGGGCCTTCCATGCCACGGAGAAGCCCTGTGAAATATGGGGCCAACGGGACGTTTGGCTTTTGCCTTTGAAGCAAAAGCTCGCCCGAGCTACGAGCGTAGCCAAGCGAAGAGCAGGAGCGGAATCGAGCAGCTCGTTCATGACAATGTGGCGGCTCTTAAAAGAGCCTTTGTGGTGTTTTAGTGCGGTTGCGGTGCTGCTGTGCCTCAAGCCCTCTCGCCCCGGATGCGGCGGGCCAGCTGAATGTCCTTGGGCATGATGGTGACCCTCTTGGCGTGGATGGCGCAAAGGTTGGTGTCCTCAAAGAGCCCAACCAGGTAGGCCTCGCTGGCCTCCTGCAGTGCCATGACGGCCGAGCTCTGGAAGCGCAGGTCGGTCTTGAAATCCTGGGCGATTTCTCTCACCAGGCGCTGGAAGGGCAGCTTTCGGATGAGCAGCTCGGTGGATTTCTGGTAGCGGCGGATCTCCCTCAGAGCCACAGTGCCGGGACGGTAGCGGTGAGGTTTCTTAACGCCGCCAGTGGCGGGGGCGCTCTTACGGGCAGCCTTTGTGGCCAGCTGCTTGCGAGGCGCCTTGCCTCCGGTGGACTTGCGGGCGGTCTGCTTAGTACGGGCCATGGCAGCGCTGTGAGATCTGCTTTCTCTCTTCGAGATACAGTGCGGAGCGACCGCGGGGAGCTGCCATATAAAGACCAAGGTCTCTGCTGATTGGCTGAGGCAACAGCAGGCGCCGGTTTTTTTAAAAAAAAAAAAAAAAAAGCCTGCGCTGTGGTTGGCCAGTGTCGGAAGGCACGGCTATGAAACGCAGACACAGGGCGGGAGGCCTTCGATTGGCTAGCCAAACAATCCAGAACCAGAAAGCAAAAAGCGACTGGCAAAGGTTGGGCTCAGCCTTTTATGAGACGCTGTTGAGAGATAAAACAGGAACACCACTCATTCCCCCCCCCCCCCCCCCGCCCGCGCTTGCCGCATTTAAACCTGCCACCACCAGCCTTCAGAATGGGGGCAACCCGAGAGCGGCGAATCAGCCTGTGAAGTCTGCCCCCGCTACACACACGCCCCGTGTGCTGACATTTCCCCACCACCCTCATCCTCATCATCGTTTGCCAGGCGGCCTCATGGCAGCGCCTCCAAACACACACCACGGTTAAAGGGTTAATGATGAGGCATGCCCTCTGGGGCGCAAACACCCCTCTCATCACACGCCAACCAGCCCCCCTCCCCGCCCCGCCCCTCCTCCCTCCCATCAGTGCAGTGCACGATGCCAGAATGACTCAACTGCTGTGGGCGTATAGGTGGGAGCGAACTGCCCACGGTCACACGTGGCATCCGGGGCGAGTGGAGACTCTCGCCACGGGCCTGGTGCGTTTTGGCTTTCAAACATGCGGTTGTATCGCAGTACACGTCAGGCAGAGGCATGAGCTAGCTCGCTTTCAGATACTGTGGGCGGCTCTTAAAAGAGCCTTTGGGTTTTGTTTTGTTTTTTCCAAGGTCTCGGCGAAAGCCTCTACTTCTTCTTGGGTGCAGCATGTTTGGGCTTTGCCGCTTTGGGTTTGACGGCCTTGGGCTTCACGACCTTGGCTGGGCTCTTCTTTGCCACTTTCGCCTTCACGGCTTTGGCTTTTGCGGGGCTCTTGGCGGCCTTCTTGGCTGGAGCAGCTTTGGGCTTTTTAGGGCTCTTGGCTGCTGCCGGTTTCTTCACCTTCTTGGGACTCTTCTTGGCTCCGGCGGGAGCCTTTTTGGGTTTCTTGGCAGCACCGGCAGCCTTCTTTGCTGCGGGCGTCTTGCTCTTCACCGCAGCTTTCTTGGCCGCCTTCTCCTTGCCCTGCGACTGCTTCTTGTTGAGCTTGAAGGATCCAGAGGCCCCGCTGCCCTTGAGCTGGGCTAGGGCTCCTTTGCTCACCAGGCTCTTGACGGCAAGCTTGAGTCTGCCGTTGTTCTTGTCCACGTCGTATCCCTGGGCGCTCAGAGCCTTCTTGAGGCCAGCCAGGGAGACTCCCTTCCTCTCAGTGCAGGCAGCCACGGCCTTGAGGACGAGGTCGGACACGCTGGGCCCAGTGGGCTTTTTGGCCTTGGCAGCGCCAGCTGCTCTCTTCGGCTTCTTCTTGGTAGCGGCGACGGCAGCGGCAGCGGGTTCCGCCGGCGGAGCCACGGCAGCGGGAGCAGTTTCAGCCATTGTTCTGCAGGAGGACTCGCTCAGCGCTCACAGATCAGTAATGGGCAGCACGGCAAGCGACGTGCATATATATAGGGAGGAGCCTCCATCTGATTGGTCCATAGAAGGGGAGGCCGGGCCCAGCCACGGCACCGTCCCTGCCAAAGACACACTGTGTTTCCTCCGCTTGAATAATCCATTTTTTAAAAGTTACCCGCGTGCATTTATTTCATTTTCCGCCTGTCAACAGGACCGCATCATCTCCCAGCTCTTATCCAAAGGTATCTTCCCCTTGGCAGGGCCCCGACTCCCTTGTAAGAGTCTTGCAAAGCCGGCATCCTGCCGTCAGCTCAGACACCAACATGAGCAAACTTTGTTTTCCGCTTCATACTCCACCTCTCTTCCTCACCTCCCTGGCATAACAGCGCGAGCATTTACTTTTTCACTTCTTTTCCTACAGTGCCCGATAGAGTCTACTCTTCTCACCTTCTGTGGACCAAAGAAAAAGCACACTGAAGAGGAAGGAGATAACACAGCTCTGCCTGTGTTAGCCAAGCCTACAAAACGCCCCTTCAAATGCACATAGGGCTTGCCCACCGCATTGCTGCTCCCTGCTCCAAATTTCAGTGCTATGCTAGTGACACTCAGCTTGTTTTCAGGCTTCCCTCCGCCGCCTCTTCTCCCTCCCTCCCTCTTCTCTGACTGTCTGTCTGTCTGTCTGTCTGTCTGTCTGTCTGTCTGTCTGTCTGTCTGTCTGTCCGCCATCCAGGAGTGGTGTGCCGCCAATGAGCTCTGCCTTAATGCCAGTAAGACGGAGATTCTCCTCATCGGCACACCTGCACCCTCCTTTCCTGTCACTCTCTGGCCGGCCTCCCTTGGCCCTCTTCCTGCTCCCACCTGTGAGGCTAAGAACCCCGGGGTCATCTTCGACTCCACACTCTCCGCCTCTCCTCACATCTCTGGGCGTCTCTAAGAAGTCTAACTATCAACCGCACCTCCTCAGAGGTGTATTCTTCCTTTCCTCTCCTTCCCCCAGAAGCTTACTGTCTCTAGAGCTCTGGTTCTCTCTAGGCTAGACTACTGCAACAGCCTCTTACTAAATCTGCCTGCTCCTACTCTCCGCCCTCTGCAACTCACCCAGAACAGGACTGCGAGACTTGTCCTTGGCCTCAAGCCCTGGCATCGTATCTCTCCAGCCCTGAAATCTCTTCATTGGCTCCCGGTGGCTGCAAGGGATAGATTCAAGACCCTCTGCATTGTCCACACGGCTTTCTGGGGCCTGGGTCCACAATACCTTCAACTCTCCCTCCGTTAATACCTTCCCCACTCGAGCTCTTCGTTCCTCCACCTCCAAGTCCCTCAGGTTCAGTCGCTTCTCCAAGCAACGAGATGGGGGCAGATCGCCTTCCGCTGCTGGGGCTTCCCTCTGGAACAGCCTCCCTGCCACTCTGAAAATTGAGGAGAACCATCTCCGGTTCCGGAAGCACCTCAAGACCTTCCGCTTTGCTCCTGCCTTGGCTCTTCCTCTCCCCGGCTGATCCGTCTGCTTTGGCTCTGTGCACCTGGCTACCCTCGGATTTCGGGCCCAGGTCCCTGGCCACTCACCCGCACTGCCTCCTGGCAACCCTTGCACTTGGGCCTGTAACTGTAACCCTACAGCCCCCTAACCTGCACTTACCAGACACCCCTTGTCTGCGCTTTACACCTCGCACTTGCCACCCTGCTGGCTGCACTATCAGTTGTTGTTGTTTTTATCCCTTGCTCAGCACTTTCCACCTCACTCCCCACTCCCCTGCACCCCCTCCCCCCCCCGCACTTGCACGCTCTCAATGTCACTGGGCCTAGTAAGATCGCTGTATTATCCTCCCTTGCCTCGTCGCGCTCTGAAACACGTGTGTATGAGCGCCATACAAATAAAACAGCATATCATATCATATATCATAGCCGGAGTGGTTCTATGTTTTTGGAGCTCGATGCCCGCACACTTTGCCTATGGGAATGGGGACCACGGAAACCCCAGTGCCAGTGCTTCCGTGAAACTCTGTGGGCGGGTGCTGGTCCGCCCGGCAGGTCTGACCTGCTGTACTTTGCAAAACCGGAAACAATGGCGCCGGTAAGCTTACCAGCAGTGTTGTTTCCAGACCAGCACGGTCAGCATGAGGCCCAAAGTCTCTTATTTCAGAGGGCACCATGCAACACGACAAACATTAAAGTTCCTTTCTTCTTAGGATTTCACATACACAACTTCTTTGGTGATTTACTGTTCGCCCCTGATAAACAAGAAGGATTTGTGGCCCCACTGGGCTAGATGTCTGGGGGAAAGCGAGCCTGGCATTCTGGCCCCTGCCCCGAGCGCCTGACGAACGCCTGACAAACGCCACGCTTTGCCCTTGACGGGCTTTGCCCTGACGGGCAAAATTCCCAGCACACCCCACTGGGCGCTGCACCCGAGCAAGTTAGAGTGAGGTTAGAGAGAGGGGGGGGGGGCCTCGGCCTGCCCACCAAGGCACTAACAAAAACACATTTAAAAAGGTGAAATGAGCCACTCTGGGTTTCATACCTCGAGCCTTTCTTTCTTGAAATCAAACGGTTCATGCCTCCCAGCACCCCTTGCACTTCCCTTAGGGTAATGAGTGGAATCCCCAGGCAGATCCCTCCCCTCACCTGCCATTCTCCCAACATGGTGTACAATGTATCTATCTCAGTGAGAGGGCTTGGCAGTGGCAAAGTAAGAAAGTGAAATGGGCAGCTGTCTGCAGAGGCCAGTGGTAGGAGTGTGGGGGAGGAGGCCATGTTGTGCCTGGCCACTCTGCGTGCCTCGAACCCCGAATGGGTGCAAAGGGTAAATAAATCAGAAAGCCTGCCCCTTGGCGAGAGCGAGAAGCCCTAGCGCACTGGAGGGGATTCGGCCCGGACCCTGGCCTGGTAGCCAGGCATATTCCAGCGCTCCTCATAGCTGCGATGCAGCAACCGGGCAGAAGGCACGGCCATGTGGGCAGAGGACACAGCCATGTGAAAGGTCTTACCCTGGGCATGGGATTTTGTTTTCTCATGCAGGTGCATTCTGGGCGCACACAAAGAATTGTCAAGTAGGATACAAAAATGCCATGTGCTTGCTCAGACCGCTTTCTCCATGCACACACAAGCGACATTCATAGGCGGGCCAGACTACAGTGCTTAAGCAGAGTGCAGATGAGCAGCTCGGTCGTGGATGTTGTGGGCGGCTCTTAAAAGAGCCTTTGGTGTTGGATCGAGAGGTGGGGTCCGGTGGGGTGGGTCTGCTCAACCCCCGAATCCGTACAGGGTGCGTCCCTGGCGCTTCAGGGCATAGACCACATCCATGGCAGTGACCGTCTTCCTCTTGGCGTGCTCGGTGTAGGTGACGGCGTCCCGGATCACGTTCTCCAGGAAGACCTTCAGCACACCCCGGGTCTCCTCGTAGATGAGGCCGGAGATGCGCTTGACTCCACCACGGCGGGCCAGGCGGCGGATGGCGGGCTTGGTGATGCCCTGGATGTTGTCTCGCAGGACTTTCCTGTGCCTCTTGGCGCCGCCTTTGCCGAGCCCTTTCCCTCCTTTGCCGCGTCCAGACATGGTGACTCTTCTCTTCTTCACAAGCGAGCGGAGAATGAGGGTGCGCCTCCCGAGCCGCTGCTTATATGCACCCGGGGGGCGGACCAGAGGGAGGGAGGGCGGACCGGAGGGAGGGCGGACCAGAGGGAGGGCTGCCGGCGGTCGTGCGCAGCACGGTCTGCGCAGGTCCCGGTGGGCGGGGAGACGGCAGCATTTCGAAATGCCCGCGCTTTTTCGGCCGTTGCTTCGGTCGGCCGCCTTTGTCTCCTGGCTGGGGTAGGAGAGCTTGCCAAGCAAAGAGCCTCGCAGCCAGCCAGCCAGCCAGCCAGCCAGCCAGCCAGCCAGCCAGCCAGCCTCCTCTTTGATGGCTTAGGGGCACACACCATGATGTCGACACCCCTGCCCCTGCTGGCGAGTTGCTCCCAAGCTAAGATTCAAATGCCACTCTTATTACGAGGGGCACCCTGCACCCAGAGAACCCCTGCCCACGACACAGACCTGGCATGGTGCGTAAATAAGGCCTGTGGCTACCCTGGGGGGCGCCCTGCAGGTGAAGAAGTAACACAAAAAACAGTCACCAGCGGGCGTGTCAGGGGTGCCTCCCTCCGTCGCCCAGGACTGGAGGGCCTTCCATGCCACGGAGAAGCCCTGTGAAATATGGGGCCAACGGGACGTTTGGCTTTTGCCTTTGAAGCAAAAGCTCGCCCGAGCTACGAGCGTAGCCAAGCGAAGAGCAGGAGCGGAATCGAGCAGCTCGTTCATGACAATGTGGCGGCTCTTAAAAGAGCCTTTGTGGTGTTTTAGTGCGGTTGCGGTGCTGCTGTGCCTCAAGCCCTCTCGCCCCGGATGCGGCGGGCCAGCTGAATGTCCTTGGGCATGATGGTGACCCTCTTGGCGTGGATGGCGCAAAGGTTGGTGTCCTCAAAGAGCCCAACCAGGTAGGCCTCGCTGGCCTCCTGCAGTGCCATGACGGCCGAGCTCTGGAAGCGCAGGTCGGTCTTGAAATCCTGGGCGATTTCTCTCACCAGGCGCTGGAAGGGCAGCTTTCGGATGAGCAGCTCGGTGGATTTCTGGTAGCGGCGGATCTCCCTCAGAGCCACAGTGCCGGGACGGTAGCGGTGAGGTTTCTTAACGCCGCCAGTGGCGGGGGCGCTCTTACGGGCAGCCTTTGTGGCCAGCTGCTTGCGAGGCGCCTTGCCTCCGGTGGACTTGCGGGCGGTCTGCTTAGTACGGGCCATGGCAGCGCTGTGAGATCTGCTTTCTCTCTTCGAGATACAGTGCGGAGCGACCGCGGGGAGCTGCCATATAAAGACCAAGGTCTCTGCTGATTGGCTGAGGCAACAGCAGGCGCCGGTTTTTTTAAAAAAAAAAAAAAAAAAGCCTGCGCTGTGGTTGGCCAGTGTCGGAAGGCACGGCTATGAAACGCAGACACAGGGCGGGAGGCCTTCGATTGGCTAGCCAAACAATCCAGAACCAGAAAGCAAAAAGCGACTGGCAAAGGTTGGGCTCAGCCTTTTATGAGACGCTGTTGAGAGATAAAACAGGAACACCACTCATTCCCCCCCCCCCCCCCCCGCCCGCGCTTGCCGCATTTAAACCTGCCACCACCAGCCTTCAGAATGGGGGCAACCCGAGAGCGGCGAATCAGCCTGTGAAGTCTGCCCCCGCTACACACACGCCCCGTGTGCTGACATTTCCCCACCACCCTCATCCTCATCATCGTTTGCCAGGCGGCCTCATGGCAGCGCCTCCAAACACACACCACGGTTAAAGGGTTAATGATGAGGCATGCCCTCTGGGGCGCAAACACCCCTCTCATCACACGCCAACCAGCCCCCCTCCCCGCCCCGCCCCTCCTCCCTCCCATCAGTGCAGTGCACGATGCCAGAATGACTCAACTGCTGTGGGCGTATAGGTGGGAGCGAACTGCCCACGGTCACACGTGGCATCCGGGGCGAGTGGAGACTCTCGCCACGGGCCTGGTGCGTTTTGGCTTTCAAACATGCGGTTGTATCGCAGTACACGTCAGGCAGAGGCATGAGCTAGCTCGCTTTCAGATACTGTGGGCGGCTCTTAAAAGAGCCTTTGGGTTTTGTTTTGTTTTTTCCAAGGTCTCGGCGAAAGCCTCTACTTCTTCTTGGGTGCAGCATGTTTGGGCTTTGCCGCTTTGGGTTTGACGGCCTTGGGCTTCACGACCTTGGCTGGGCTCTTCTTTGCCACTTTCGCCTTCACGGCTTTGGCTTTTGCGGGGCTCTTGGCGGCCTTCTTGGCTGGAGCAGCTTTGGGCTTTTTAGGGCTCTTGGCTGCTGCCGGTTTCTTCACCTTCTTGGGACTCTTCTTGGCTCCGGCGGGAGCCTTTTTGGGTTTCTTGGCAGCACCGGCAGCCTTCTTTGCTGCGGGCGTCTTGCTCTTCACCGCAGCTTTCTTGGCCGCCTTCTCCTTGCCCTGCGACTGCTTCTTGTTGAGCTTGAAGGATCCAGAGGCCCCGCTGCCCTTGAGCTGGGCTAGGGCTCCTTTGCTCACCAGGCTCTTGACGGCAAGCTTGAGTCTGCCGTTGTTCTTGTCCACGTCGTATCCCTGGGCGCTCAGAGCCTTCTTGAGGCCAGCCAGGGAGACTCCCTTCCTCTCAGTGCAGGCAGCCACGGCCTTGAGGACGAGGTCGGACACGCTGGGCCCAGTGGGCTTTTTGGCCTTGGCAGCGCCAGCTGCTCTCTTCGGCTTCTTCTTGGTAGCGGCGACGGCAGCGGCAGCGGGTTCCGCCGGCGGAGCCACGGCAGCGGGAGCAGTTTCAGCCATTGTTCTGCAGGAGGACTCGCTCAGCGCTCACAGATCAGTAATGGGCAGCACGGCAAGCGACGTGCATATATATAGGGAGGAGCCTCCATCTGATTGGTCCATAGAAGGGGAGGCCGGGCCCAGCCACGGCACCGTCCCTGCCAAAGACACACTGTGTTTCCTCCGCTTGAATAATCCATTTTTTAAAAGTTACCCGCGTGCATTTATTTCATTTTCCGCCTGTCAACAGGACCGCATCATCTCCCAGCTCTTATCCAAAGGTATCTTCCCCTTGGCAGGGCCCCGACTCCCTTGTAAGAGTCTTGCAAAGCCGGCATCCTGCCGTCAGCTCAGACACCAACATGAGCAAACTTTGTTTTCCGCTTCATACTCCACCTCTCTTCCTCACCTCCCTGGCATAACAGCGCGAGCATTTACTTTTTCACTTCTTTTCCTACAGTGCCCGATAGAGTCTACTCTTCTCACCTTCTGTGGACCAAAGAAAAAGCACACTGAAGAGGAAGGAGATAACACAGCTCTGCCTGTGTTAGCCAAGCCTACAAAACGCCCCTTCAAATGCACATAGGGCTTGCCCACCGCATTGCTGCTCCCTGCTCCAAATTTCAGTGCTATGCTAGTGACACTCAGCTTGTTTTCAGGCTTCCCTCCGCCGCCTCTTCTCCCTCCCTCCCTCTTCTCTGACTGTCTGTCTGTCTGTCTGTCTGTCTGTCTGTCTGTCTGTCTGTCTGTCTGTGTCTGTCCGCCATCCAGGAGTGGTGTGCCGCCAATGAGCTCTGCCTTAATGCCAGTAAGACGGAGATTCTCCTCATCGGCACACCTGCACCCTCCTTTCCTGTCACTCTCTGGCCGGCCTCCCTTGGCCCTCTTCCTGCTCCCACCTGTGAGGCTAAGAACCCCGGGGTCATCTTCGACTCCACACTCTCCGCCTCTCCTCACATCTCTGGGCGTCTCTAAGAAGTCTAACTATCAACCGCACCTCCTCAGAGGTGTATTCTTCCTTTCCTCTCCTTCCCCCAGAAGCTTACTGTCTCTAGAGCTCTGGTTCTCTCTAGGCTAGACTACTGCAACAGCCTCTTACTAAATCTGCCTGCTCCTACTCTCCGCCCTCTGCAACTCACCCAGAACAGGACTGCGAGACTTGTCCTTGGCCTCAAGCCCTGGCATCGTATCTCTCCAGCCCTGAAATCTCTTCATTGGCTCCCGGTGGCTGCAAGGGATAGATTCAAGACCCTCTGCATTGTCCACACGGCTTTCTGGGGCCTGGGTCCACAATACCTTCAACTCTCCCTCCGTTAATACCTTCCCCACTCGAGCTCTTCGTTCCTCCACCTCCAAGTCCCTCAGGTTCAGTCGCTTCTCCAAGCAACGAGATGGGGGCAGATCGCCTTCCGCTGCTGGGGCTTCCCTCTGGAACAGCCTCCCTGCCACTCTGAAAATTGAGGAGAACCATCTCCGGTTCCGGAAGCACCTCAAGACCTTCCGCTTTGCTCCTGCCTTGGCTCTTCCTCTCCCCGGCTGATCCGTCTGCTTTGGCTCTGTGCACCTGGCTACCCTCGGATTTCGGGCCCAGGTCCCTGGCCACTCACCCGCACTGCCTCCTGGCAACCCTTGCACTTGGGCCTGTAACTGTAACCCTACAGCCCCCTAACCTGCACTTACCAGACACCCCTTGTCTGCGCTTTACACCTCGCACTTGCCACCCTGCTGGCTGCACTATCAGTTGTTGTTGTTTTTATCCCTTGCTCAGCACTTTCCACCTCACTCCCCACTCCCCTGCACCCCCTCCCCCCCCCGCACTTGCACGCTCTCAATGTCACTGGGCCTAGTAAGATCGCTGTATTATCCTCCCTTGCCTCGTCGCGCTCTGAAACACGTGTGTATGAGCGCCATACAAATAAAACAGCATATCATATCATATATCATAGCCGGAGTGGTTCTATGTTTTTGGAGCTCGATGCCCGCACACTTTGCCTATGGGAATGGGGACCACGGAAACCCCAGTGCCAGTGCTTCCGTGAAACTCTGTGGGCGGGTGCTGGTCCGCCCGGCAGGTCTGACCTGCTGTACTTTGCAAAACCGGAAACAATGGCGCCGGTAAGCTTACCAGCAGTGTTGTTTCCAGACCAGCACGGTCAGCATGAGGCCCAAAGTCTCTTATTTCAGAGGGCACCATGCAACACGACAAACATTAAAGTTCCTTTCTTCTTAGGATTTCACATACACAACTTCTTTGGTGATTTACTGTTCGCCCCTGATAAACAAGAAGGATTTGTGGCCCCACTGGGCTAGATGTCTGGGGGAAAGCGAGCCTGGCATTCTGGCCCCTGCCCCGAGCGCCTGACGAACGCCTGACAAACGCCACGCTTTGCCCTTGACGGGCTTTGCCCTGACGGGCAAAATTCCCAGCACACCCCACTGGGCGCTGCACCCGAGCAAGTTAGAGTGAGGTTAGAGAGAGGGGGGGGGGGGGGGCCTCGGCCTGCCCACCAAGGCACTAACAAAAACACATTTAAAAAGGTGAAATGAGCCACTCTGGGTTTCATACCTCGAGCCTTTCTTTCTTGAAA
Source organism: Ambystoma mexicanum (assembly GCF_040938575.1). Taxonomy (NCBI): domain Eukaryota; kingdom Metazoa; phylum Chordata; class Amphibia; order Caudata; family Ambystomatidae; genus Ambystoma; species Ambystoma mexicanum. The sequence goes on from NC_090938.1 coordinate 333,104,151, forward strand.
TCAAACGGTTCATGCCTCCCAGCACCCCTTGCACTTCCCTTAGGGTAATGAGTGGAATCCCCAGGCAGATCCCTCCCCTCACCTGCCATTCTCCCAACATGGTGTACAATGTATCTATCTCAGTGAGAGGGCTTGGCAGTGGCAAAGTAAGAAAGTGAAATGGGCAGCTGTCTGCAGAGGCCAGTGGTAGGAGTGTGGGGGAGGAGGCCATGTTGTGCCTGGCCACTCTGCGTGCCTCGAACCCCGAATGGGTGCAAAGGGTAAATAAATCAGAAAGCCTGCCCCTTGGCGAGAGCGAGAAGCCCTAGCGCACTGGAGGGGATTCGGCCCGGACCCTGGCCTGGTAGCCAGGCATATTCCAGCGCTCCTCATAGCTGCGATGCAGCAACCGGGCAGAAGGCACGGCCATGTGGGCAGAGGACACAGCCATGTGAAAGGTCTTACCCTGGGCATGGGATTTTGTTTTCTCATGCAGGTGCATTCTGGGCGCACACAAAGAATTGTCAAGTAGGATACAAAAATGCCATGTGCTTGCTCAGACCGCTTTCTCCATGCACACACAAGCGACATTCATAGGCGGGCCAGACTACAGTGCTTAAGCAGAGTGCAGATGAGCAGCTCGGTCGTGGATGTTGTGGGCGGCTCTTAAAAGAGCCTTTGGTGTTGGATCGAGAGGTGGGGTCCGGTGGGGTGGGTCTGCTCAACCCCCGAATCCGTACAGGGTGCGTCCCTGGCGCTTCAGGGCATAGACCACATCCATGGCAGTGACCGTCTTCCTCTTGGCGTGCTCGGTGTAGGTGACGGCGTCCCGGATCACGTTCTCCAGGAAGACCTTCAGCACACCCCGGGTCTCCTCGTAGATGAGGCCGGAGATGCGCTTGACTCCACCACGGCGGGCCAGGCGGCGGATGGCGGGCTTGGTGATGCCCTGGATGTTGTCTCGCAGGACTTTCCTGTGCCTCTTGGCGCCGCCTTTGCCGAGCCCTTTCCCTCCTTTGCCGCGTCCAGACATGGTGACTCTTCTCTTCTTCACAAGCGAGCGGAGAATGAGGGTGCGCCTCCCGAGCCGCTGCTTATATGCACCCGGGGGGCGGACCAGAGGGAGGGAGGGCGGACCGGAGGGAGGGCGGACCAGAGGGAGGGCTGCCGGCGGTCGTGCGCAGCACGGTCTGCGCAGGTCCCGGTGGGCGGGGAGACGGCAGCATTTCGAAATGCCCGCGCTTTTTCGGCCGTTGCTTCGGTCGGCCGCCTTTGTCTCCTGGCTGGGGTAGGAGAGCTTGCCAAGCAAAGAGCCTCGCAGCCAGCCAGCCAGCCAGCCAGCCAGCCAGCCAGCCAGCCAGCCGCCTCTTTTGATGGCTTAGGGGCACACACCATGATGTCGACACCCCTGCCCCTGCTGGCGAGTTGCTCCCAAGCTAAGATTCAAATGCCACTCTTATTACGAGGGGCACCCTGCACCCAGAGAACCCCTGCCCACGACACAGACCTGGCATGGTGCGTAAATAAGGCCTGTGGCTACCCTGGGGGGCGCCCTGCAGGTGAAGAAGTAACACAAAAAACAGTCACCAGCGGGCGTGTCAGGGGTGCCTCCCTCCGTCGCCCAGGACTGGAGGGCCTTCCATGCCACGGAGAAGCCCTGTGAAATATGGGGCCAACGGGACGTTTGGCTTTTGCCTTTGAAGCAAAAGCTCGCCCGAGCTACGAGCGTAGCCAAGCGAAGAGCAGGAGCGGAATCGAGCAGCTCGTTCATGACAATGTGGCGGCTCTTAAAAGAGCCTTTGTGGTGTTTTAGTGCGGTTGCGGTGCTGCTGTGCCTCAAGCCCTCTCGCCCCGGATGCGGCGGGCCAGCTGAATGTCCTTGGGCATGATGGTGACCCTCTTGGCGTGGATGGCGCAAAGGTTGGTGTCCTCAAAGAGCCCAACCAGGTAGGCCTCGCTGGCCTCCTGCAGTGCCATGACGGCCGAGCTCTGGAAGCGCAGGTCGGTCTTGAAATCCTGGGCGATTTCTCTCACCAGGCGCTGGAAGGGCAGCTTTCGGATGAGCAGCTCGGTGGATTTCTGGTAGCGGCGGATCTCCCTCAGAGCCACAGTGCCGGGACGGTAGCGGTGAGGTTTCTTAACGCCGCCAGTGGCGGGGGCGCTCTTACGGGCAGCCTTTGTGGCCAGCTGCTTGCGAGGCGCCTTGCCTCCGGTGGACTTGCGGGCGGTCTGCTTAGTACGGGCCATGGCAGCGCTGTGAGATCTGCTTTCTCTCTTCGAGATACAGTGCGGAGCGACCGCGGGGAGCTGCCATATAAAGACCAAGGTCTCTGCTGATTGGCTGAGGCAACAGCAGGCGCCGGTTTTTTTAAAAAAAAAAAAAAAAAAGCCTGCGCTGTGGTTGGCCAGTGTCGGAAGGCACGGCTATGAAACGCAGACACAGGGCGGGAGGCCTTCGATTGGCTAGCCAAACAATCCAGAACCAGAAAGCAAAAAGCGACTGGCAAAGGTTGGGCTCAGCCTTTTATGAGACGCTGTTGAGAGATAAAACAGGAACACCACTCATTCCCCCCCCCCCCCCCCCCGCCCGCGCTTGCCGCATTTAAACCTGCCACCACCAGCCTTCAGAATGGGGGCAACCCGAGAGCGGCGAATCAGCCTGTGAAGTCTGCCCCCGCTACACACACGCCCCGTGTGCTGACATTTCCCCACCACCCTCATCCTCATCATCGTTTGCCAGGCGGCCTCATGGCAGCGCCTCCAAACACACACCACGGTTAAAGGGTTAATGATGAGGCATGCCCTCTGGGGCGCAAACACCCCTCTCATCACACGCCAACCAGCCCCCCTCCCCGCCCCGCCCCTCCTCCCTCCCATCAGTGCAGTGCACGATGCCAGAATGACTCAACTGCTGTGGGCGTATAGGTGGGAGCGAACTGCCCACGGTCACACGTGGCATCCGGGGCGAGTGGAGACTCTCGCCACGGGCCTGGTGCGTTTTGGCTTTCAAACATGCGGTTGTATCGCAGTACACGTCAGGCAGAGGCATGAGCTAGCTCGCTTTCAGATACTGTGGGCGGCTCTTAAAAGAGCCTTTGGGTTTTGTTTTGTTTTTTCCAAGGTCTCGGCGAAAGCCTCTACTTCTTCTTGGGTGCAGCATGTTTGGGCTTTGCCGCTTTGGGTTTGACGGCCTTGGGCTTCACGACCTTGGCTGGGCTCTTCTTTGCCACTTTCGCCTTCACGGCTTTGGCTTTTGCGGGGCTCTTGGCGGCCTTCTTGGCTGGAGCAGCTTTGGGCTTTTTAGGGCTCTTGGCTGCTGCCGGTTTCTTCACCTTCTTGGGACTCTTCTTGGCTCCGGCGGGAGCCTTTTTGGGTTTCTTGGCAGCACCGGCAGCCTTCTTTGCTGCGGGCGTCTTGCTCTTCACCGCAGCTTTCTTGGCCGCCTTCTCCTTGCCCTGCGACTGCTTCTTGTTGAGCTTGAAGGATCCAGAGGCCCCGCTGCCCTTGAGCTGGGCTAGGGCTCCTTTGCTCACCAGGCTCTTGACGGCAAGCTTGAGTCTGCCGTTGTTCTTGTCCACGTCGTATCCCTGGGCGCTCAGAGCCTTCTTGAGGCCAGCCAGGGAGACTCCCTTCCTCTCAGTGCAGGCAGCCACGGCCTTGAGGACGAGGTCGGACACGCTGGGCCCAGTGGGCTTTTTGGCCTTGGCAGCGCCAGCTGCTCTCTTCGGCTTCTTCTTGGTAGCGGCGACGGCAGCGGCAGCGGGTTCCGCCGGCGGAGCCACGGCAGCGGGAGCAGTTTCAGCCATTGTTCTGCAGGAGGACTCGCTCAGCGCTCACAGATCAGTAATGGGCAGCACGGCAAGCGACGTGCATATATATAGGGAGGAGCCTCCATCTGATTGGTCCATAGAAGGGGAGGCCGGGCCCAGCCACGGCACCGTCCCTGCCAAAGACACACTGTGTTTCCTCCGCTTGAATAATCCATTTTTTAAAAGTTACCCGCGTGCATTTATTTCATTTTCCGCCTGTCAACAGGACCGCATCATCTCCCAGCTCTTATCCAAAGGTATCTTCCCCTTGGCAGGGCCCCGACTCCCTTGTAAGAGTCTTGCAAAGCCGGCATCCTGCCGTCAGCTCAGACACCAACATGAGCAAACTTTGTTTTCCGCTTCATACTCCACCTCTCTTCCTCACCTCCCTGGCATAACAGCGCGAGCATTTACTTTTTCACTTCTTTTCCTACAGTGCCCGATAGAGTCTACTCTTCTCACCTTCTGTGGACCAAAGAAAAAGCACACTGAAGAGGAAGGAGATAACACAGCTCTGCCTGTGTTAGCCAAGCCTACAAAACGCCCCTTCAAATGCACATAGGGCTTGCCCACCGCATTGCTGCTCCCTGCTCCAAATTTCAGTGCTATGCTAGTGACACTCAGCTTGTTTTCAGGCTTCCCTCCGCCGCCTCTTCTCCCTCCCTCCCTCTTCTCTGACTGTCTGTCTGTCTGTCTGTCTGTCTGTCTGTCTGTCTGTGTCTGTCCGCCATCCAGGAGTGGTGTGCCGCCAATGAGCTCTGCCTTAATGCCAGTAAGACGGAGATTCTCCTCATCGGCACACCTGCACCCTCCTTTCCTGTCACTCTCTGGCCGGCCTCCCTTGGCCCTCTTCCTGCTCCCACCTGTGAGGCTAAGAACCCCGGGGTCATCTTCGACTCCACACTCTCCGCCTCTCCTCACATCTCTGGGCGTCTCTAAGAAGTCTAACTATCAACCGCACCTCCTCAGAGGTGTATTCTTCCTTTCCTCTCCTTCCCCCAGAAGCTTACTGTCTCTAGAGCTCTGGTTCTCTCTAGGCTAGACTACTGCAACAGCCTCTTACTAAATCTGCCTGCTCCTACTCTCCGCCCTCTGCAACTCACCCAGAACAGGACTGCGAGACTTGTCCTTGGCCTCAAGCCCTGGCATCGTATCTCTCCAGCCCTGAAATCTCTTCATTGGCTCCCGGTGGCTGCAAGGGATAGATTCAAGACCCTCTGCATTGTCCACACGGCTTTCTGGGGCCTGGGTCCACAATACCTTCAACTCTCCCTCCGTTAATACCTTCCCCACTCGAGCTCTTCGTTCCTCCACCTCCAAGTCCCTCAGGTTCAGTCGCTTCTCCAAGCAACGAGATGGGGGCAGATCGCCTTCCGCTGCTGGGGCTTCCCTCTGGAACAGCCTCCCTGCCACTCTGAAAATTGAGGAGAACCATCTCCGGTTCCGGAAGCACCTCAAGACCTTCCGCTTTGCTCCTGCCTTGGCTCTTCCTCTCCCCGGCTGATCCGTCTGCTTTGGCTCTGTGCACCTGGCTACCCTCGGATTTCGGGCCCAGGTCCCTGGCCACTCACCCGCACTGCCTCCTGGCAACCCTTGCACTTGGGCCTGTAACTGTAACCCTACAGCCCCCTAACCTGCACTTACCAGACACCCCTTGTCTGCGCTTTACACCTCGCACTTGCCACCCTGCTGGCTGCACTATCAGTTGTTGTTGTTTTTATCCCTTGCTCAGCACTTTCCACCTCACTCCCCACTCCCCTGCACCCCCTCCCCCCCCCGCACTTGCACGCTCTCAATGTCACTGGGCCTAGTAAGATCGCTGTATTATCCTCCCTTGCCTCGTCGCGCTCTGAAACACGTGTGTATGAGCGCCATACAAATAAAACAGCATATCATATCATATATCATAGCCGGAGTGGTTCTATGTTTTTGGAGCTCGATGCCCGCACACTTTGCCTATGGGAATGGGGACCACAGAAACCCCAGTGCCAGTGCTTCCGTGAAACTCTGTGGGCGGGTGCTGGTCCGCCCGGCAGGTCTGACCTGCTGTACTTTGCAAAACCGGAAACAATGGCGCCGGTAAGCTTACCAGCAGTGTTGTTTCCAGACCAGCACGGTCAGCATGAGGCCCAAAGTCTCTTATTTCAGAGGGCACCATGCAACACGACAAACATTAAAGTTCCTTTCTTCTTAGGATTTCACATACACAACTTCTTTGGTGATTTACTGTTCGCCCCTGATAAACAAGAAGGATTTGTGGCCCCACTGGGCTAGATGTCTGGGGGAAAGCGAGCCTGGCATTCTGGCCCCTGCCCCGAGCGCCTGACGAACGCCTGACAAACGCCACGCTTTGCCCTTGACGGGCTTTGCCCTGACGGGCAAAATTCCCAGCACACCCCACTGGGCGCTGCACCCGAGCAAGTTAGAGTGAGGTTAGAGAGAGGGGGGGGGGGGGGGGGGCCTCGGCCTGCCCACCAAGGCACTAACAAAAACACATTTAAAAAGGTGAAATGAGCCACTCTGGGTTTCATACCTCGAGCCTTTCTTTCTTGAAATCAAACGGTTCATGCCTCCCAGCACCCCTTGCACTTCCCTTAGGGTAATGAGTGGAATCCCCAGGCAGATCCCTCCCCTCACCTGCCATTCTCCCAACATGGTGTACAATGTATCTATCTCAGTGAGAGGGCTTGGCAGTGGCAAAGTAAGAAAGTGAAATGGGCAGCTGTCTGCAGAGGCCAGTGGTAGGAGTGTGGGGGAGGAGGCCATGTTGTGCCTGGCCACTCTGCGTGCCTCGAACCCCGAATGGGTGCAAAGGGTAAATAAATCAGAAAGCCTGCCCCTTGGCGAGAGCGAGAAGCCCTAGCGCACTGGAGGGGATTCGGCCCGGACCCTGGCCTGGTAGCCAGGCATATTCCAGCGCTCCTCATAGCTGCGATGCAGCAACCGGGCAGAAGGCACGGCCATGTGGGCAGAGGACACAGCCATGTGAAAGGTCTTACCCTGGGCATGGGATTTTGTTTTCTCATGCAGGTGCATTCTGGGCGCACACAAAGAATTGTCAAGTAGGATACAAAAATGCCATGTGCTTGCTCAGACCGCTTTCTCCATGCACACACAAGCGACATTCATAGGCGGGCCAGACTACAGTGCTTAAGCAGAGTGCAGATGAGCAGCTCGGTCGTGGATGTTGTGGGCGGCTCTTAAAAGAGCCTTTGGTGTTGGATCGAGAGGTGGGGTCCGGTGGGGTGGGTCTGCTCAACCCCCGAATCCGTACAGGGTGCGTCCCTGGCGCTTCAGGGCATAGACCACATCCATGGCAGTGACCGTCTTCCTCTTGGCGTGCTCGGTGTAGGTGACGGCGTCCCGGATCACGTTCTCCAGGAAGACCTTCAGCACACCCCGGGTCTCCTCGTAGATGAGGCCGGAGATGCGCTTGACTCCACCACGGCGGGCCAGGCGGCGGATGGCGGGCTTGGTGATGCCCTGGATGTTGTCTCGCAGGACTTTCCTGTGCCTCTTGGCGCCGCCTTTGCCGAGCCCTTTCCCTCCTTTGCCGCGTCCAGACATGGTGACTCTTCTCTTCTTCACAAGCGAGCGGAGAATGAGGGTGCGCCTCCCGAGCCGCTGCTTATATGCACCCGGGGGGCGGACCAGAGGGAGGGAGGGCGGACCGGAGGGAGGGCGGACCAGAGGGAGGGCTGCCGGCGGTCGTGCGCAGCACGGTCTGCGCAGGTCCCGGTGGGCGGGGAGACGGCAGCATTTCGAAATGCCCGCGCTTTTTCGGCCGTTGCTTCGGTCGGCCGCCTTTGTCTCCTGGCTGGGGTAGGAGAGCTTGCCAAGCAAAGAGCCTCGCAGCCAGCCAGCCAGCCAGCCAGCCAGCCAGCCAGCCGCCTCTTTTGATGGCTTAGGGGCACACACCATGATGTCGACACCCCTGCCCCTGCTGGCGAGTTGCTCCCAAGCTAAGATTCAAATGCCACTCTTATTACGAGGGGCACCCTGCACCCAGAGAACCCCTGCCCACGACACAGACCTGGCATGGTGCGTAAATAAGGCCTGTGGCTACCCTGGGGGGCGCCCTGCAGGTGAAGAAGTAACACAAAAAACAGTCACCAGCGGGCGTGTCAGGGGTGCCTCCCTCCGTCGCCCAGGACTGGAGGGCCTTCCATGCCACGGAGAAGCCCTGTGAAATATGGGGCCAACGGGACGTTTGGCTTTTGCCTTTGAAGCAAAAGCTCGCCCGAGCTACGAGCGTAGCCAAGCGAAGAGCAGGAGCGGAATCGAGCAGCTCGTTCATGACAATGTGGCGGCTCTTAAAAGAGCCTTTGTGGTGTTTTAGTGCGGTTGCGGTGCTGCTGTGCCTCAAGCCCTCTCGCCCCGGATGCGGCGGGCCAGCTGAATGTCCTTGGGCATGATGGTGACCCTCTTGGCGTGGATGGCGCAAAGGTTGGTGTCCTCAAAGAGCCCAACCAGGTAGGCCTCGCTGGCCTCCTGCAGTGCCATGACGGCCGAGCTCTGGAAGCGCAGGTCGGTCTTGAAATCCTGGGCGATTTCTCTCACCAGGCGCTGGAAGGGCAGCTTTCGGATGAGCAGCTCGGTGGATTTCTGGTAGCGGCGGATCTCCCTCAGAGCCACAGTGCCGGGACGGTAGCGGTGAGGTTTCTTAACGCCGCCAGTGGCGGGGGCGCTCTTACGGGCAGCCTTTGTGGCCAGCTGCTTGCGAGGCGCCTTGCCTCCGGTGGACTTGCGGGCGGTCTGCTTAGTACGGGCCATGGCAGCGCTGTGAGATCTGCTTTCTCTCTTCGAGATACAGTGCGGAGCGACCGCGGGGAGCTGCCATATAAAGACCAAGGTCTCTGCTGATTGGCTGAGGCAACAGCAGGCGCCGGTTTTTTTAAAAAAAAAAAAAAAAAAGCCTGCGCTGTGGTTGGCCAGTGTCGGAAGGCACGGCTATGAAACGCAGACACAGGGCGGGAGGCCTTCGATTGGCTAGCCAAACAATCCAGAACCAGAAAGCAAAAAGCGACTGGCAAAGGTTGGGCTCAGCCTTTTATGAGACGCTGTTGAGAGATAAAACAGGAACACCACTCATTCCCCCCCCCCCCCCCCGCCCGCGCTTGCCGCATTTAAACCTGCCACCACCAGCCTTCAGAATGGGGGCAACCCGAGAGCGGCGAATCAGCCTGTGAAGTCTGCCCCCGCTACACACACGCCCCGTGTGCTGACATTTCCCCACCACCCTCATCCTCATCATCGTTTGCCAGGCGGCCTCATGGCAGCGCCTCCAAACACACACCACGGTTAAAGGGTTAATGATGAGGCATGCCCTCTGGGGCGCAAACACCCCTCTCATCACACGCCAACCAGCCCCCCTCCCCGCCCCGCCCCTCCTCCCTCCCATCAGTGCAGTGCACGATGCCAGAATGACTCAACTGCTGTGGGCGTATAGGTGGGAGCGAACTGCCCACGGTCACACGTGGCATCCGGGGCGAGTGGAGACTCTCGCCACGGGCCTGGTGCGTTTTGGCTTTCAAACATGCGGTTGTATCGCAGTACACGTCAGGCAGAGGCATGAGCTAGCTCGCTTTCAGATACTGTGGGCGGCTCTTAAAAGAGCCTTTGGGTTTTGTTTTGTTTTTTCCAAGGTCTCGGCGAAAGCCTCTACTTCTTCTTGGGTGCAGCATGTTTGGGCTTTGCCGCTTTGGGTTTGACGGCCTTGGGCTTCACGACCTTGGCTGGGCTCTTCTTTGCCACTTTCGCCTTCACGGCTTTGGCTTTTGCGGGGCTCTTGGCGGCCTTCTTGGCTGGAGCAGCTTTGGGCTTTTTAGGGCTCTTGGCTGCTGCCGGTTTCTTCACCTTCTTGGGACTCTTCTTGGCTCCGGCGGGAGCCTTTTTGGGTTTCTTGGCAGCACCGGCAGCCTTCTTTGCTGCGGGCGTCTTGCTCTTCACCGCAGCTTTCTTGGCCGCCTTCTCCTTGCCCTGCGACTGCTTCTTGTTGAGCTTGAAGGATCCAGAGGCCCCGCTGCCCTTGAGCTGGGCTAGGGCTCCTTTGCTCACCAGGCTCTTGACGGCAAGCTTGAGTCTGCCGTTGTTCTTGTCCACGTCGTATCCCTGGGCGCTCAGAGCCTTCTTGAGGCCAGCCAGGGAGACTCCCTTCCTCTCAGTGCAGGCAGCCACGGCCTTGAGGACGAGGTCGGACACGCTGGGCCCAGTGGGCTTTTTGGCCTTGGCAGCGCCAGCTGCTCTCTTCGGCTTCTTCTTGGTAGCGGCGACGGCAGCGGCAGCGGGTTCCGCCGGCGGAGCCACGGCAGCGGGAGCAGTTTCAGCCATTGTTCTGCAGGAGGACTCGCTCAGCGCTCACAGATCAGTAATGGGCAGCACGGCAAGCGACGTGCATATATATAGGGAGGAGCCTCCATCTGATTGGTCCATAGAAGGGGAGGCCGGGCCCAGCCACGGCACCGTCCCTGCCAAAGACACACTGTGTTTCCTCCGCTTGAATAATCCATTTTTTAAAAGTTACCCGCGTGCATTTATTTCATTTTCCGCCTGTCAACAGGACCGCATCATCTCCCAGCTCTTATCCAAAGGTATCTTCCCCTTGGCAGGGCCCCGACTCCCTTGTAAGAGTCTTGCAAAGCCGGCATCCTGCCGTCAGCTCAGACACCAACATGAGCAAACTTTGTTTTCCGCTTCATACTCCACCTCTCTTCCTCACCTCCCTGGCATAACAGCGAGAGCATTTACTTTTTCACTTCTTTTCCTACAGTGCCCGATAGAGTCTACTCTTCTCACCTTCTGTGGACCAAAGAAAAAGCACACTGAAGAGGAAGGAGATAACACAGCTCTGCCTGTGTTAGCCAAGCCTACAAAACGCCCCTTCAAATGCACATAGGGCTTGCCCACCGCATTGCTGCTCCCTGCTCCAAATTTCAGTGCTATGCTAGTGACACTCAGCTTGTTTTCAGGCTTCCCTCCGCCGCCTCTTCTCCCTCCCTCCCTCTTCTCTGTCTGTCTGTCTGTCTGTCTGTCTGTCTGTCTGTCTGTGTCTGTCCGCCATCCAGGAGTGGTGTGCCGCCAATGAGCTCTGCCTTAATGCCAGTAAGACGGAGATTCTCCTCATCGGCACACCTGCACCCTCCTTTCCTGTCACTCTCTGGCCGGCCTCCCTTGGCCCTCTTCCTGCTCCCACCTGTGAGGCTAAGAACCCCGGGGTCATCTTCGACTCCACACTCTCCGCCTCTCCTCACATCTCTGGGCGTCTCTAAGAAGTCTAACTATCAACCGCACCTCCTCAGAGGTGTATTCTTCCTTTCCTCTCCTTCCCCCAGAAGCTTACTGTCTCTAGAGCTCTGGTTCTCTCTAGGCTAGACTACTGCAACAGCCTCTTACTAAATCTGCCTGCTCCTACTCTCCGCCCTCTGCAACTCACCCAGAACAGGACTGCGAGACTTGTCCTTGGCCTCAAGCCCTGGCATCGTATCTCTCCAGCCCTGAAATCTCTTCATTGGCTCCCGGTGGCTGCAAGGGATAGATTCAAGACCCTCTGCATTGTCCACACGGCTTTCTGGGGCCTGGGTCCACAATACCTTCAACTCTCCCTCCGTTAATACCTTCCCCACTCGAGCTCTTCGTTCCTCCACCTCCAAGTCCCTCAGGTTCAGTCGCTTCTCCAAGCAACGAGATGGGGGCAGATCGCCTTCCGCTGCTGGGGCTTCCCTCTGGAACAGCCTCCCTGCCACTCTGAAAATTGAGGAGAACCATCTCCGGTTCCGGAAGCACCTCAAGACCTTCCGCTTTGCTCCTGCCTTGGCTCTTCCTCTCCCCGGCTGATCCGTCTGCTTTGGCTCTGTGCACCTGGCTACCCTCGGATTTCGGGCCCAGGTCCCTGGCCACTCACCCGCACTGCCTCCTGGCAACCCTTGCACTTGGGCCTGTAACTGTAACCCTACAGCCCCCTAACCTGCACTTACCAGACACCCCTTGTCTGCGCTTTACACCTCGCACTTGCCACCCTGCTGGCTGCACTATCAGTTGTTGTTGTTTTTATCCCTTGCTCAGCACTTTCCACCTCACTCCCCACTCCCCTGCACCCCCTCCCCCCCCCGCACTTGCACGCTCTCAATGTCACTGGGCCTAGTAAGATCGCTGTATTATCCTCCCTTGCCTCGTCGCGCTCTGAAACACGTGTGTATGAGCGCCATACAAATAAAACAGCATATCATATCATATATCATAGCCGGAGTGGTTCTATGTTTTTGGAGCTCGATGCCCGCACACTTTGCCTATGGGAATGGGGACCACGGAAACCCCAGTGCCAGTGCTTCCGTGAAACTCTGTGGGCGGGTGCTGGTCCGCCCGGCAGGTCTGACCTGCTGTACTTTGCAAAACCGGAAACAATGGCGCCGGTAAGCTTACCAGCAGTGTTGTTTCCAGACCAGCACGGTCAGCATGAGGCCCAAAGTCTCTTATTTCAGAGGGCACCATGCAACACGACAAACATTAAAGTTCCTTTCTTCTTAGGATTTCACATACACAACTTCTTTGGTGATTTACTGTTCGCCCCTGATAAACAAGAAGGATTTGTGGCCCCACTGGGCTAGATGTCTGGGGGAAAGCGAGCCTGGCATTCTGGCCCCTGCCCCGAGCGCCTGACGAACGCCTGACAAACGCCACGCTTTGCCCTTGACGGGCTTTGCCCTGACGGGCAAAATTCCCAGCACACCCCACTGGGCGCTGCACCCGAGCAAGTTAGAGTGAGGTTAGAGAGAGGGGGGGGGGGGGGGGGGCCTCGGCCTGCCCACCAAGGCACTAACAAAAACACATTTAAAAAGGTGAAATGAGCCACTCTGGGTTTCATACCTCGAGCCTTTCTTTCTTGAAATCAAACGGTTCATGCCTCCCAGCACCCCTTGCACTCCCCTTAGGGTAATGAGTGGAATCCCCAGGCAGATCCCTCCCCTCACCTGCCATTCTCCCAACATGGTGTACAATGTATCTATCTCAGTGAGAGGGCTTGGCAGTGGCAAAGTAAGAAAGTGAAATGGGCAGCTGTCTGCAGAGGCCAGTGGTAGGAGTGTGGGGGAGGAGGCCATGTTGTGCCTGGCCACTCTGCGTGCCTCGAACCCCGAATGGGTGCAAAGGGTAAATAAATCAGAAAGCCTGCCCCTTGGCGAGAGCGAGAAGCCCTAGCGCACTGGAGGGGATTCGGCCCGGACCCTGGCCTGGTAGCCAGGCATATTCCAGCGCTCCTCATAGCTGCGATGCAGCAACCGGGCAGAAGGCACGGCCATGTGGGCAGAGGACACAGCCATGTGAAAGGTCTTACCCTGGGCATGGGATTTTGTTTTCTCATGCAGGTGCATTCTGGGCGCACACAAAGAATTGTCAAGTAGGATACAAAAATGCCATGTGCTTGCTCAGACCGCTTTCTCCATGCACACACAAGCGACATTCATAGGCGGGCCAGACTACAGTGCTTAAGCAGAGTGCAGATGAGCAGCTCGGTCGTGGATGTTGTGGGCGGCTCTTAAAAGAGCCTTTGGTGTTGGATCGAGAGGTGGGGTCCGGTGGGGTGGGTCTGCTCAACCCCCGAATCCGTACAGGGTGCGTCCCTGGCGCTTCAGGGCATAGACCACATCCATGGCAGTGACCGTCTTCCTCTTGGCGTGCTCGGTGTAGGTGACGGCGTCCCGGATCACGTTCTCCAGGAAGACCTTCAGCACACCCCGGGTCTCCTCGTAGATGAGGCCGGAGATGCGCTTGACTCCACCACGGCGGGCCAGGCGGCGGATGGCGGGCTTGGTGATGCCCTGGATGTTGTCTCGCAGGACTTTCCTGTGCCTCTTGGCGCCGCCTTTGCCGAGCCCTTTCCCTCCTTTGCCGCGTCCAGACATGGTGACTCTTCTCTTCTTCACAAGCGAGCGGAGAATGAGGGTGCGCCGCGCTTGTTCTTCTTCTTGCTGATAGATTTTTATCCATCAGCGGTGATTTTTTGGATACCGAGGCTTGAGCCTCATTACTCCATCTTCTCGGGTTGAGTGTGTAGTCGTGGGTTTGTATTCTTCTTGGTCTGTGTGGTCTTGTCACAGTAGGGCTGGTTTCACTGGGTCTTCGCAGTGATGGGCCGCGGGTAGCGGTCGAAGGGGTTTGCTGTGGTGGCAGTGAGTCTTCTGATCAGAGGGTTCGGGTTCTGATCCAGTTCTTGGCAGAAGTTCTTACTCAGCTTCGCTAGATGTTCATCCAACATCTCGATGTCCAGGTCTCTGTGAAGGTCTGCTATCCTTGTGAAGATTGGAGCTCCAGATGATATCCGCAGGGCCTTGTTCTGGACTATCTGAAGACTCTTCCGGTGTCGCTCATGGCAGGTCATCCATGCTGGTGAGGCATAAGTCAGGGTTGGTCTGATGATCGCCTTGTAGACGTTGATCTTTGTCCGGAGGGGCATGGACTTGCTCTTCAGGAGTGGGTACAGCGCTGCCATCTTTCCTGTTGCCTTCTGCTGAGTATTCTCGATGTGGCTTTCCCAGTTGAGTTTGCTGTCCAGGGTCACACCGAGGTAGCGGCTGCTGCTCTCCCATTTGATGGTCTCCCCGTTGAGGCTGATGTGTGGGTGCTCCTTGATCTTCTTTCTGGTGAACAGCGTTGCAGTTGTCTTGCTGGTGTTGAGTTCTATCCGCCAGTCGCTGTACCACTTTGCGATGGTATCCAATGAAGCTTGCAGGTTCTTCGCCACTTCCTTTTCGCTGAAAGACTGGGAGATTACTGCAACATCGTCTGCATACAGCGCCAGGTTCGTCTTGTGGAGATCTGTCGGGATGTCGTTGGTGAAGAGGTTGAACAGGAAGGGTCCGAGGTTCGATCCCTGTGGCACGCCTGCTCGGATGGGATGTGAAGAGGACATCTCAGACCGCATGGCGACATGGAAGGTGCGGCCTCCCAGGTAGCTTGCAATCGTCTTCACCAGGTAGTTCGGAAATCCCAGGCCAATCATCTTGTGCAGCAGTCCCTTGTGCCAGACTCGGTCGAATGCTTTGGCGACATCCAGGAAGACGATTCCTGTGGACTTCTTGATGTTGAATCCGTGGCTGATGGTGTCCACCACTCTCAGTAGCTGATGAGTCGTTGCATGCTCCTTTCGAAATCCAAACTGTTCCTTTGCTAGTAGATTTCTTTCGGAGGTGAAGTCGCTGAGTCGAGCGAGGAGGACCTTCTCCAGGAGCTTCGATAATCCAGAAAGCAGGCTGATGGGGCGGTAGTTTGCTGGATCCCTCAGTGGTTTGCCGGCCTTTGGAAAAACGATGACCCTTGCTTCTTTCCAGGAACTCGGGAAGTGCTGGAGCCTCATGCATGCATTGAAGATCTCTGTGAGATGTTCCATTGATGCTGGTGGGAGGTTCTTGATTGCCAGGTTGGTTATTCCGTCGCTCCCCGGTGCCTTGCCGTTCGCCAGCTTTTCTGCAAGTCCTGCTACCTCGGAGCTTGTGCACTCCTTGATGTCTTCTGCTCCCAGCCCGGTTCCGTGATCTGCAAGGTACTTCTCAACTGCTTCCTCCACTCCGTCTGAGAGCCTACTTACCTTGTTCGGGGTGAACGAAGCCTCCAGTGTCTCGGCAAGGACCTCTGCCTTGTCCTTGTTGCTGCATGCAAGGTGGGTTCGTCCCTGGATTGGTGGGCTTGGCTCCTTCTTCCCAGTCAGGCGACGAGTCATTCTCCACACCGAGTTGTCTGCCTCCTTCAGCTTGGCTGTTGCAGACTCCCACTTCTCTCCACGGTGCTGTCGGATCTGTTCCCGCAGGAGTCTTGCGAGCGTGTTGTACTTCTGCAGGAGATCAGGTGTGCGGAGCTTCTGCCACTGGCGTCGGGCGCGGTTCTTGTCGGCGATTGACTGTTGGATGCCTCTCGGTAGGTCGTAGATGGAACATCTGGTTGTCTTCTGCTTTGGAACACTGCTCTTGATTGCCTCCTGGACTGCTGTCGTGAAGTCTTCCACGGCCCTGTTGATATCATCCATGGTGCTCAGCGGGGTTGGAGTGACCATTCTGTTCAGCTCTTCTTTGAAGCGGTTCCAGTCAGCTCTTCTGAAGTTGTACTTCTCGGCCTGCTGGTAGGGTTCCATCTCATCTCCCACAGTGATTGCTACTGGATTGTGGTCCGAGGTCAGCTCCACCAGTGTTTCCAGCTCCACAGAGTGTTGCAGGTTCTTCAGTAGCACGATGTCCAGCACATCTGGGTTGTGGCTTGCTACACCTGGGTAGTGCGTGGGCTCAGTCGGGCCTGCTACCACGCAGTCGTTCTTCCTGGAATACGCTAGCAGTGTCCGTCCCCTCTGGTTGGCAGTCCTGGAGTTCCAGCATCGGTGCTTGGCGTTGAGGTCTCCCCCGATGAGTGTTGGAACCGTTGAATCCAGCAAAGCATCCAGGTCTCGGAGATCCAGCTTTGCTTTCGGGGGGCAGTAGGTTGCAATCAGTCGGAGTGGTCCTGTAGCGGTCTTGACTTGTACTCCAGTGGCTTCAATGCTTCTGAGGGGTGGGAGTGCAATCTCATGGTGGTCGATCATCGTCTTCACTATCACTGCGGTCCCCCCTCCTTTGGCTCCTGCAGGTCGGTCGGTCCGGTACACTCTGTGGTTCGCCAGGCTCAGCTTCTGGTTTCCTTGCAGGTGGGTCTCTGAAAGCAAAGCAGCACTCACCCTTCTCGTTTCCATCAGGTGGAGGAGTTCGTCTGTCTTCTTCTGAATACCGTTGGCATTCCACATCACGATGGCGCAGCTGGGTTTAGATGCCATGTTGTTTTCTTCCTTCGCCCGCGAATAGGCTCAGGACGAGCCCTGCCACCATCGTCATGGTGGGGTCGATATTCAGCTCTGCAACAAAGGCTGCGATCTTCACTATGATGGTCTTCCAGTCGATTGAGCTCGCTGTTCCCTCTTCCTGTGCTGAGGTGGTTGCTTGCGGCGGGTTCGGTGGTGGATTTAGGACTGCAGCGTAGCTCAGCCCGGATGTTGTGGGTGTCGTCTGGGTCTTCGCAGGGCCATGGCCTGTTGGTGGGCGAGGAGGGTGGGTCCTCTGTGCGGCCGCTGTTGGTTTTGGCTCCTGACGATGTGCAGGTCTTTGGTTTGGTTGGCGTTGTCCGCTGCTCCTCTGAGAGTCATTTGTAGTAGTTTGTGGGTTCCGTGGAGCTTGCAGTGGTTGTTGTGGTGCCCTCCTCTGCTGCTCATCCTGTTTAGCTTTCATAAGGGCTGGGCATCCGCGGTAGCTGGCAGGGTGAGGTCCCCTGCAGTTGGCGCAGGTTGCCGGATCTGTTCGGGCTCGGGTGCAGTTTTTCGATGTGTGGTTCTCTCCACATCGCACGCAGCGTGGGTCTTGGTGGCAGAAGGCAGATGTGTGGCCGATCCGCTGGCAGTTGAAACACATGATAGGTCCTCTTCTGGCCTTCGGTGCTTCAGTGGTAACTGTACAGCTGCACAGCCGTGTGATCTTTGTCAGGTCCGCTGGTTTTCCATCGCTGGTTTGTGCAAGGGTGGCAACAAATAGCGGGAATTTCTTGTTCTTGTCGGCTGGCGAGGTCAGCTGGACAACACTCTTCACTGGGAGACCCTGTTCTGCAAGTTGATCTGTGATGTCTTCCACGCTGGCGTTAGTCGGCAGGCCACGGACCACAAACCTCTGAGACCTCACTCGCTCCAGTGGGAATGTGTAGTACTGCAGTTTCTGTACGGTGAAGGCATCTGTCACGCTCTTGTAGTCCTCTACTGTGGTGAGCGAGATCTTCATATGCTCACCATGAGGCTTGGTGGTGAAGGTTGGTTTGGCGCACAGGTGTTTCAGCATGTCAACCAGGTCCTTGTGGGTCTCCAAGCTCTTCACAAACACTGGGGGGATCCGGATCTTCTTTGGTGGTGGGGTTGTCTGCTTGTCCGCTGTGTTGTCAGGTTCTGTGGTCAGCTGTTCGTGCTCCAGAACGCCATACTTGTTGCTGGTGCTCACACCTGTTGCAGATGGTTCAGTCAGCGTCTTCTTCCACTTCTGATTTGATGCACCTGGTGACGCACTTTCACTGGTCTTTCGCTTGTGAGAGACTGGTTCGAACCCTTCCATCTCGACCTCAGTGTCCAGGAGGTGGGATGTTTCTGACATCTGGGCCGTCATGATGATCAATCTAGGAGAAAAGGGGGAGAAAATTGGAGAGAAAACAGGAAAGAATAGGAGAAAAGAGGGAGAAAATGTAGAGTGCTCTTATCAGAGCAGTTTCTTTTTAAATCCAAACAGTTCTTTGTAAGAACCAGCTCAGCAGGTGTGCCCTAAAAAGGACAGTTTTGGGGTGCACACGGTGTGCAAAAAGCTCCTTTGCAGATTGTTAGACCGACTCCTGAAGATTGCTCTTCAGTGGGGAAATCGGACTAATCAAGCGCCACTTGCCGCCACAAGGTGGAGGCAAAGACCGCTTAAACGGCCCTTCTGTTTAGAAAAGGCCCGGCTCACTGCAGCTGTCGCAGCATCGCTCGATGCTGCATCTCGGTACACAAGGTCTAAGCAGCTGTGAGGAGCGGGAGAAAATTAGGTCCTAACAGCCATTGCTGTTACCGCCTAATCGCTCATCCACCTCAACTCAAGCAGCCTCCCGAGCCGCTGCTTATATGCACCCGGGGGGCGGACCAGAGGGAGGGAGGGCGGACCGGAGGGAGGGCGGACCAGAGGGAGGGCTGCCGGCGGTCGTGCGCAGCACGGTCTGCGCAGGTCCCGGTGGGCGGGGAGACGGCAGCATTTCGAAATGCCCGCGCTTTTTCGGCCGTTGCTTCGGTCGGCCGCCTTTGTCTCCTGGCTGGGGTAGGAGAGCTTGCCAAGCAAAGAGCCTCGCAGCCAGCCAGCCAGCCAGCCAGCCGCCTCTTTTGATGGCTTAGGGGCACACACCATGATGTCGACACCCCTGCCCCTGCTGGCGAGTTGCTCCCAAGCTAAGATTCAAATGCCACTCTTATTACGAGGGGCACCCCTGCACCCAGAGAACCCCTGCCCACGACACAGACCTGGCATGGTGCGTAAATAAGGCCTGTGGCTACCCTGGGGGGCGCCCTGCAGGTGAAGAAGTAACACAAAAAACAGTCACCAGCGGGCGTGTCAGGGGTGCCTCCCTCCGTCGCCCAGGACTGGAGGGCCTTCCATGCCACGGAGAAGCCCTGTGAAATATGGGGGCCAACGGGACGTTTGGCTTTTGCCTTTGAAGCAAAAGCTCGCCCGAGCTACGAGCGTAGCCAAGCGAAGAGCAGGAGCGGAATCGAGCAGCTCGTTCATGACAATGTGGCGGCTCTTAAAAGAGCCTTTGTGGTGTTTTAGTGCGGTTGCGGTGCTGCTGTGCCTCAAGCCCTCTCGCCCCGGATGCGGCGGGGCCAGCTGAATGTCCTTGGGCATGATGGTGACCCTCTTGGCGTGGATGGCGCAAAGGTTGGTGTCCTCAAAGAGCCCAACCAGGTAGGCCTCGCTGGCCTCCTGCAGTGCCATGACGGCCGAGCTCTGGAAGCGCAGGTCGGTCTTGAAATCCTGGGCGATTTCTCTCACCAGGCGCTGGAAGGGCAGCTTTCGGATGAGCAGCTCGGTGGATTTCTGGTAGCGGCGGATCTCCCTCAGAGCCACAGTGCCGGGACGGTAGCGGTGAGGTTTCTTAACGCCGCCAGTGGCGGGGGCGCTCTTACGGGCAGCCTTTGTGGCCAGCTGCTTGCGAGGCGCCTTGCCTCCGGTGGACTTGCGGGCGGTCTGCTTAGTACGGGCCATGGCAGCGCTGTGAGATCTGCTTTCTCTCTTCGAGATACAGTGCGGAGCGACCGCGGGGAGCTGCCATATAAAGACCAAGGTCTCTGCTGATTGGCTGAGGCAACAGCAGGCGCCGGTTTTTTTAAAAAAAAAAAAAAAAAAGCCTGCGCTGTGGTTGGCCAGTGTCGGAAGGCACGGCTATGAAACGCAGACACAGGCGGGAGGCCTTCGATTGGCTAGCCAAACAATCCAGAACCAGAAAGCAAAAGCGACTGGCAAAGGTTGGGCTCAGCCTTTTATGAGACGCTGTGAGAGATAAAACAGGAACACCACTCATTCCCCCCCCCCCCCCCCCCCGCCCGCGCTTGCCGCATTTAAACCTGCCACCACCAGCCTTCAGAATGGGGGCAACCCGAGAGCGGCGAATCAGCCTGTGAAGTCTGCCCCCGCTACACACACGCCCCGTGTGCTGACATTTCCCCACCACCCTCATCCTCATCATCGTTTGCCAGGCGGCCTCATGGCAGCGCCTCCAAACACACACCACGGTTAAAGGGTTAATGATGAGGCATGCCCTCTGGGGCGCAAACACCCCTCTCATCACACGCCAACCAGCCCCCCTCCCCGCCCCGCCCCTCCTCCCTCCCATCAGTGCAGTGCACGATGCCAGAATGACTCAACTGCTGTGGGCGTATAGGTGGGAGCGAACTGCCCACGGTCACACGTGGCATCCGGGGCGAGTGGAGACTCTCGCCACGGGCCTGGTGCGTTTTGGCTTTCAAACATGCGGTTGTATCGCAGTACACGTCAGGCAGAGGCATGAGCTAGCTCGCTTTCAGATACTGTGGGCGGCTCTTAAAAGAGCCTTTGGGTTTTGTTTTGTTTTTTCCAAGGTCTCGGCGAAAGCCTCTACTTCTTCTTGGGTGCAGCATGTTTGGGCTTTGCCGCTTTGGGTTTGACGGCCTTGGGCTTCACGACCTTGGCTGGGCTCTTCTTTGCCACTTTCGCCTTCACGGCTTTGGCTTTTGCGGGGCTCTTGGCGGCCTTCTTGGCTGGAGCAGCTTTGGGCTTTTTAGGGCTCTTGGCTGCTGCCGGTTTCTTCACCTTCTTGGGACTCTTCTTGGCTCCGGCGGGAGCCTTTTTGGGTTTCTTGGCAGCACCGGCAGCCTTCTTTGCTGCGGGCGTCTTGCTCTTCACCGCAGCTTTCTTGGCCGCCTTCTCCTTGCCCTGCGACTGCTTCTTGTTGAGCTTGAAGGATCCAGAGGCCCCGCTGCCCTTGAGCTGGGCTAGGGCTCCTTTGCTCACCAGGCTCTTGACGGCAAGCTTGAGTCTGCCGTTGTTCTTGTCCACGTCGTATCCCTGGGCGCTCAGAGCCTTCTTGAGGCCAGCCAGGGAGACTCCCTTCCTCTCAGTGCAGGCAGCCACGGCCTTGAGGACGAGGTCGGACACGCTGGGCCCAGTGGGCTTTTTGGCCTTGGCAGCGCCAGCTGCTCTCTTCGGCTTCTTCTTGGTAGCGGCGACGGCAGCGGCAGCGGGTTCCGCCGGCGGAGCCACGGCAGCGGGAGCAGTTTCAGCCATTGTTCTGCAGGAGGACTCGCTCAGCGCTCACAGATCAGTAATGGGCAGCACGGCAAGCAACGTGCATATATATAGGGAGGAGCCTCCATCTGATTGGTCCATAGAAGGGGAGGCCGGGCCCAGCCACGGCACCGTCCCTGCCAAAGACACACTGTGTTTCCTCCGCTTGAATAATCCATTTTTTAAAAGTTACCCGCGTGCATTTATTTCATTTTCCGCCTGTCAACAGGACCGCATCATCTCCCAGCTCTTATCCAAAGGTATCTTCCCCTTGGCAGGGCCCCGACTCCCTTGTAAGAGTCTTGCAAAGCCGGCATCCTGCCGTCAGCTCAGACACCAACATGAGCAAACTTTGTTTTCCGCTTCATACTCCACCTCTCTTCCTCACCTCCCTGGCATAACAGCGCGAGCATTTACTTTTTCACTTCTTTTCCTACAGTGCCCGATAGAGTCTACTCTTCTCACCTTCTGTGGACCAAAGAAAAAGCACACTGAAGAGGAAGGAGATAACACAGCTCTGCCTGTGTTAGCCAAGCCTACAAAACGCCCCTTCAAATGCACATAGGGCTTGCCCACCGCATTGCTGCTCCCTGCTCCAAATTTCAGTGCTATGCTAGTGACACTCAGCTTGTTTTCAGGCTTCCCTCCGCCGCCTCTTCTCCCTCCCTCCCTCTTCTCTGACTGTCTGTCTGTCTGTCTGTCTGTCTGTCTGTCTGTCTGTCTGTGTCTGTCCGCCATCCAGGAGTGGTGTGCCGCCAATGAGCTCTGCCTTAATGCCAGTAAGACGGAGATTCTCCTCATCGGCACACCTGCACCCTCCTTTCCTGTCACTCTCTGGCCGGCCTCCCTTGGCCCTCTTCCTGCTCCCACCTGTGAGGCTAAGAACCCCGGGGTCATCTTCGACTCCACACTCTCCGCCTCTCCTCACATCTCTGGGCGTCTCTAAGAAGTCTAACTATCAACCGCACCTCCTCAGAGGTGTATTCTTCCTTTCCTCTCCTTCCCCCAGAAGCTTACTGTCTCTAGAGCTCTGGTTCTCTCTAGGCTAGACTACTGCAACAGCCTCTTACTAAATCTGCCTGCTCCTACTCTCCGCCCTCTGCAACTCACCCAGAACAGGACTGCGAGACTTGTCCTTGGCCTCAAGCCCTGGCATCGTATCTCTCCAGCCCTGAAATCTCTTCATTGGCTCCCGGTGGCTGCAAGGGATAGATTCAAGACCCTCTGCATTGTCCACACGGCTTTCTGGGGCCTGGGTCCACAATACCTTCAACTCTCCCTCCGTTAATACCTTCCCCACTCGAGCTCTTCGTTCCTCCACCTCCAAGTCCCTCAGGTTCAGTCGCTTCTCCAAGCAACGAGATGGGGGCAGATCGCCTTCCGCTGCTGGGGCTTCCCTCTGGAACAGCCTCCCTGCCACTCTGAAAATTGAGGAGAACCATCTCCGGTTCCGGAAGCACCTCAAGACCTTCCGCTTTGCTCCTGCCTTGGCTCTTCCTCTCCCCGGCTGATCCGTCTGCTTTGGCTCTGTGCACCTGGCTACCCTCGGATTTCGGGCCCAGGTCCCTGGCCACTCACCCGCACTGCCTCCTGGCAACCCTTGCACTTGGGCCTGTAACTGTAACCCTACAGCCCCCTAACCTGCACTTACCAGACACCCCTTGTCTGCGCTTTACACCTCGCACTTGCCACCCTGCTGGCTGCACTATCAGTTGTTGTTGTTTTTATCCCTTGCTCAGCACTTTCCACCTCACTCCCCACTCCCCTGCACCCCCTCCCCCCCCCGCACTTGCACGCTCTCAATGTCACTGGGCCTAGTAAGATCGCTGTATTATCCTCCCTTGCCTCGTCGCGCTCTGAAACACGTGTGTATGAGCGCCATACAAATAAAACAGCATATCATATCATATATCATAGCCGGAGTGGTTCTATGTTTTTGGAGCTCGATGCCCGCACACTTTGCCTATGGGAATGGGGACCACGGAAACCCCAGTGCCAGTGCTTCCGTGAAACTCTGTGGGCGGGTGCTGGTCCGCCCGGCAGGTCTGACCTGCTGTACTTTGCAAAACCGGAAACAATGGCGCCGGTAAGCTTACCAGCAGTGTTGTTTCCAGACCAGCACGGTCAGCATGAGGCCCAAAGTCTCTTATTTCAGAGGGCACCATGCAACACGACAAACATTAAAGTTCCTTTCTTCTTAGGATTTCACATACACAACTTCTTTGGTGATTTACTGTTCGCCCCTGATAAACAAGAAGGATTTGTGGCCCCACTGGGCTAGATGTCTGGGGGAAAGCGAGCCTGGCATTCTGGCCCCTGCCCCGAGCGCCTGACGAACGCCTGACAAACGCCACGCTTTGCCCTTGACGGGCTTTGCCCTGACGGGCAAAATTCCCAGCACACCCCACTGGGCGCTGCACCCGAGCAAGTTAGAGTGAGGTTAGAGAGAGGGGGGGGGGGGGGGGCCTCGGCCTGCCCACCAAGGCACTAACAAAAACACATTTAAAAAGGTGAAATGAGCCACTCTGGGTTTCATACCTCGAGCCTTTCTTTCTTGAAATCAAACGGTTCATGCCTCCCAGCACCCCTTGCACTTCCCTTAGGGTAATGAGTGGAATCCCCAGGCAGATCCCTCCCCTCACCTGCCATTCTCCCAACATGGTGTACAATGTATCTATCTCAGTGAGAGGGCTTGGCAGTGGCAAAGTAAGAAAGTGAAATGGGCAGCTGTCTGCAGAGGCCAGTGGTAGGAGTGTGGGGGAGGAGGCCATGTTGTGCCTGGCCACTCTGCGTGCCTCGAACCCCGAATGGGTGCAAAGGGTAAATAAATCAGAAAGCCTGCCCCTTGGCGAGAGCGAGAAGCCCTAGCGCACTGGAGGGGATTCGGCCCGGACCCTGGCCTGGTAGCCAGGCATATTCCAGCGCTCCTCATAGCTGCGATGCAGCAACCGGGCAGAAGGCACGGCCATGTGGGCAGAGGACACAGCCATGTGAAAGGTCTTACCCTGGGCATGGGATTTTGTTTTCTCATGCAGGTGCATTCTGGGCGCACACAAAGAATTGTCAAGTAGGATACAAAAATGCCATGTGCTTGCTCAGACCGCTTTCTCCATGCACACACAAGCGACATTCATAGGCGGGCCAGACTACAGTGCTTAAGCAGAGTGCAGATGAGCAGCTCGGTCGTGGATGTTGTGGGCGGCTCTTAAAAGAGCCTTTGGTGTTGGATCGAGAGGTGGGGTCCGGTGGGGTGGGTCTGCTCAACCCCCGAATCCGTACAGGGTGCGTCCCTGGCGCTTCAGGGCATAGACCACATCCATGGCAGTGACCGTCTTCCTCTTGGCGTGCTCGGTGTAGGTGACGGCGTCCCGGATCACGTTCTCCAGGAAGACCTTCAGCACACCCCGGGTCTCCTCGTAGATGAGGCCGGAGATGCGCTTGACTCCACCACGGCGGGCCAGGCGGCGGATGGCGGGCTTGGTGATGCCCTGGATGTTGTCTCCCAGGACTTTCCTGTGCCTCTTGGCGCCGCCTTTGCCGAGCCCTTTCCCTCCTTTGCCGCGTCCAGACATGGTGACTCTTCTCTTCTTCACAAGCGAGCGGAGAATGAGGGTGCGCCTCCCGAGCCGCTGCTTATATGCACCCGGGGGGCGGACCAGAGGGAGGGAGGGCGGACCGGAGGGAGGGCGGACCAGAGGGAGGGCTGCCGGCGGTCGTGCGCAGCACGGTCTGCGCAGGTCCCGGTGGGCGGGGAGACGGCAGCATTTCGAAATGCCCGCGCTTTTTCGGCCGTTGCTTCGGTCGGCCGCCTTTGTCTCCTGGCTGGGGTAGGAGAGCTTGCCAAGCAAAGAGCCTCGCAGCCAGCCAGCCAGCCAGCCAGCCAGCCAGCCAGCCAGCCAGCCAGCCGCCTCTTTTGATGGCTTAGGGGCACACACCATGATGTCGACACCCCTGCCCCTGCTGGCGAGTTGCTCCCAAGCTAAGATTCAAATGCCACTCTTATTACGAGGGGCACCCTGCACCCAGAGAACCCCTGCCCACGACACAGACCTGGCATGGTGCGTAAATAAGGCCTGTGGCTACCCTGGGGGGCGCCCTGCAGGTGAAGAAGTAACACAAAAAACAGTCACCAGCGGGCGTGTCAGGGGTGCCTCCCTCCGTCGCCCAGGACTGGAGGGCCTTCCATGCCACGGAGAAGCCCTGTGAAATATGGGGCCAACGGGACGTTTGGCTTTTGCCTTTGAAGCAAAAGCTCGCCCGAGCTACGAGCGTAGCCAAGCGAAGAGCAGGAGCGGAATCGAGCAGCTCGTTCATGACAATGTGGCGGCTCTTAAAAGAGCCTTTGTGGTGTTTTAGTGCGGTTGCGGTGCTGCTGTGCCTCAAGCCCTCTCGCCCCGGATGCGGCGGGCCAGCTGAATGTCCTTGGGCATGATGGTGACCCTCTTGGCGTGGATGGCGCAAAGGTTGGTGTCCTCAAAGAGCCCAACCAGGTAGGCCTCGCTGGCCTCCTGCAGTGCCATGACGGCCGAGCTCTGGAAGCGCAGGTCGGTCTTGAAATCCTGGGCGATTTCTCTCACCAGGCGCTGGAAGGGCAGCTTTCGGATGAGCAGCTCGGTGGATTTCTGGTAGCGGCGGATCTCCCTCAGAGCCACAGTGCCGGGACGGTAGCGGTGAGGTTTCTTAACGCCGCCAGTGGCGGGGGCGCTCTTACGGGCAGCCTTTGTGGCCAGCTGCTTGCGAGGCGCCTTGCCTCCGGTGGACTTGCGGGCGGTCTGCTTAGTACGGGCCATGGCAGCGCTGTGAGATCTGCTTTCTCTCTTCGAGATACAGTGCGGAGCGACCGCGGGGAGCTGCCATATAAAGACCAAGGTCTCTGCTGATTGGCTGAGGCAACAGCAGGCGCCGGTTTTTTTTAAAAAAAAAAAAAAAAAAGCCTGCGCTGTGGTTGGCCAGTGTCGGAAGGCACGGCTATGAAACGCAGACACAGGGCGGGAGGCCTTCGATTGGCTAGCCAAACAATCCAGAACCAGAAAGCAAAAAGCGACTGGCAAAGGTTGGGCTCAGCCTTTTATGAGACGCTGTTGAGAGATAAAACAGGAACACCACTCATTCCCCCCCCCCTCCCCCCCCGCCCGCGCTTGCCGCATTTAAACCTGCCACCACCAGCCTTCAGAATGGGGGCAACCCGAGAGCGGCGAATCAGCCTGTGAAGTCTGCCCCCGCTACACACACGCCCCGTGTGCTGACATTTCCCCACCACCCTCATCCTCATCATCGTTTGCCAGGCGGCCTCATGGCAGCGCCTCCAAACACACACCACGGTTAAAGGGTTAATGATGAGGCATGCCCTCTGGGGCGCAAACACCCCTCTCATCACACGCCAACCAGCCCCCCTCCCCGCCCCGCCCCTCCTCCCTCCCATCAGTGCAGTGCACGATGCCAGAATGACTCAACTGCTGTGGGCGTATAGGTGGGAGCGAACTGCCCACGGTCACACGTGGCATCCGGGGCGAGTGGAGACTCTCGCCACGGGCCTGGTGCGTTTTGGCTTTCAAACATGCGGTTGTATCGCAGTACACGTCAGGCAGAGGCATGAGCTAGCTCGCTTTCAGATACTGTGGGCGGCTCTTAAAAGAGCCTTTGGGTTTTGTTTTGTTTTTTCCAAGGTCTCGGCGAAAGCCTCTACTTCTTCTTGGGTGCAGCATGTTTGGGCTTTGCCGCTTTGGGTTTGACGGCCTTGGGCTTCACGACCTTGGCTGGGCTCTTCTTTGCCACTTTCGCCTTCACGGCTTTGGCTTTTGCGGGGCTCTTGGCGGCCTTCTTGGCTGGAGCAGCTTTGGGCTTTTTAGGGCTCTTGGCTGCTGCCGGTTTCTTCACCTTCTTGGGACTCTTCTTGGCTCCGGCGGGAGCCTTTTTGGGTTTCTTGGCAGCACCGGCAGCCTTCTTTGCTGCGGGCGTCTTGCTCTTCACCGCAGCTTTCTTGGCCGCCTTCTCCTTGCCCTGCGACTGCTTCTTGTTGAGCTTGAAGGATCCAGAGGCCCCGCTGCCCTTGAGCTGGGCTAGGGCTCCTTTGCTCACCAGGCTCTTGACGGCAAGCTTGAGTCTGCCGTTGTTCTTGTCCACGTCGTATCCCTGGGCGCTCAGAGCCTTCTTGAGGCCAGCCAGGGAGACTCCCTTCCTCTCAGTGCAGGCAGCCACGGCCTTGAGGACGAGGTCGGACACGCTGGGCCCAGTGGGCTTTTTGGCCTTGGCAGCGCCAGCTGCTCTCTTCGGCTTCTTCTTGGTAGCGGCGACGGCAGCGGCAGCGGGTTCCGCCGGCGGAGCCACGGCAGCGGGAGCAGTTTCAGCCATTGTTCTGCAGGAGGACTCGCTCAGCGCTCACAGATCAGTAATGGGCAGCACGGCAAGCGACGTGCATATATATAGGGAGGAGCCTCCATCTGATTGGTCCATAGAAGGGGAGGCCGGGCCCAGCCACGGCACCGTCCCTGCCAAAGACACACTGTGTTTCCTCCGCTTGAATAATCCATTTTTTAAAAGTTACCCGCGTGCATTTATTTCATTTTCCGCCTGTCAACAGGACCGCATCATCTCCCAGCTCTTATCCAAAGGTATCTTCCCCTTGGCAGGGCCCCGACTCCCTTGTAAGAGTCTTGCAAAGCCGGCATCCTGCCGTCAGCTCAGACACCAACATGAGCAAACTTTGTTTTCCGCTTCATACTCCACCTCTCTTCCTCACCTCCCTGGCATAACAGCGCGAGCATTTACTTTTTCACTTCTTTTCCTACAGTGCCCGATAGAGTCTACTCTTCTCACCTTCTGTGGACCAAAGAAAAAGCACACTGAAGAGGAAGGAGATAACACAGCTCTGCCTGTGTTAGCCAAGCCTACAAAACGCCCCTTCAAATGCACATAGGGCTTGCCCACCGCATTGCTGCTCCCTGCTCCAAATTTCAGTGCTATGCTAGTGACACTCAGCTTGTTTTCAGGCTTCCCTCCGCCGCCTCTTCTCCCTCCCTCCCTCTTCTCTGACTGTCTGTCTGTCTGTCTGTCTGTCTGTCTGTCTGTCTGTCTGTGTCTGTCCGCCATCCAGGAGTGGTGTGCCGCCAATGAGCTCTGCCTTAATGCCAGTAAGACGGAGATTCTCCTCATCGGCACACCTGCACCCTCCTTTCCTGTCACTCTCTGGCCGGCCTCCCTTGGCCCTCTTCCTGCTCCCACCTGTGAGGCTAAGAACCCCGGGGTCATCTTCGACTCCACACTCTCCGCCTCTCCTCACATCTCTGGGCGTCTCTAAGAAGTCTAACTATCAACCGCACCTCCTCAGAGGTGTATTCTTCCTTTCCTCTCCTTCCCCCAGAAGCTTACTGTCTCTAGAGCTCTGGTTCTCTCTAGGCTAGACTACTGCAACAGCCTCTTACTAAATCTGCCTGCTCCTACTCTCCGCCCTCTGCAACTCACCCAGAACAGGACTGCGAGACTTGTCCTTGGCCTCAAGCCCTGGCATCGTATCTCTCCAGCCCTGAAATCTCTTCATTGGCTCCCGGTGGCTGCAAGGGATAGATTCAAGACCCTCTGCATTGTCCACACGGCTTTCTGGGGCCTGGGTCCACAATACCTTCAACTCTCCCTCCGTTAATACCTTCCCCACTCGAGCTCTTCGTTCCTCCACCTCCAAGTCCCTCAGGTTCAGTCGCTTCTCCAAGCAACGAGATGGGGGCAGATCGCCTTCCGCTGCTGGGGCTTCCCTCTGGAACAGCCTCCCTGCCACTCTGAAAATTGAGGAGAACCATCTCCGGTTCCGGAAGCACCTCAAGACCTTCCGCTTTGCTCCTGCCTTGGCTCTTCCTCTCCCCGGCTGATCCGTCTGCTTTGGCTCTGTGCACCTGGCTACCCTCGGATTTCGGGCCCAGGTCCCTGGCCACTCACCCGCACTGCCTCCTGGCAACCCTTGCACTTGGGCCTGTAACTGTAACCCTACAGCCCCCTAACCTGCACTTACCAGACACCCCTTGTCTGCGCTTTACACCTCGCACTTGCCACCCTGCTGGCTGCACTATCAGTTGTTGTTGTTTTTATCCCTTGCTCAGCACTTTCCACCTCACTCCCCACTCCCCTGCACCCCCTCCCCCCCCCGCACTTGCACGCTCTCAATGTCACTGGGCCTAGTAAGATCGCTGTATTATCCTCCCTTGCCTCGTCGCGCTCTGAAACACGTGTGTATGAGCGCCATACAAATAAAACAGCATATCATATCATATATCATAGCCGGAGTGGTTCTATGTTTTTGGAGCTCGATGCCCGCACACTTTGCCTATGGGAATGGGGACCACGGAAACCCCAGTGCCAGTGCTTCCGTGAAACTCTGTGGGCGGGTGCTGGTCCGCCCGGCAGGTCTGACCTGCTGTACTTTGCAAAACCGGAAACAATGGCGCCGGTAAGCTTACCAGCAGTGTTGTTTCCAGACCAGCACGGTCAGCATGAGGCCCAAAGTCTCTTATTTCAGAGGGCACCATGCAACACGACAAACATTAAAGTTCCTTTCTTCTTAGGATTTCACATACACAACTTCTTTGGTGATTTACTGTTCGCCCCTGATAAACAAGAAGGATTTGTGGCCCCACTGGGCTAGATGTCTGGGGGAAAGCGAGCCTGGCATTCTGGCCCCTGCCCCGAGCGCCTGACGAACGCCTGACAAACGCCACGCTTTGCCCTTGACGGGCTTTGCCCTGACGGGCAAAATTCCCAGCACACCCCACTGGGCGCTGCACCCGAGCAAGTTAGAGTGAGGTTAGAGAGAGGGGGGGGGGGGGGGGGGGCCTCGGCCTGCCCACCAAGGCACTAACAAAAACACATTTAAAAAGGTGAAATGAGCCACTCTGGGTTTCATACCTCGAGCCTTTCTTTCTTGAAATCAAACGGTTCATGCCTCCCAGCACCCCTTGCACTTCCCTTAGGGTAATGAGTGGAATCCCCAGGCAGATCCCTCCCCTCACCTGCCATTCTCCCAACATGGTGTACAATGTATCTATCTCAGTGAGAGGGCTTGGCAGTGGCAAAGTAAGAAAGTGAAATGGGCAGCTGTCTGCAGAGGCCAGTGGTAGGAGTGTGGGGGAGGAGGCCATGTTGTGCCTGGCCACTCTGCGTGCCTCGAACCCCGAATGGGTGCAAAGGGTAAATAAATCAGAAAGCCTGCCCCTTGGCGAGAGCGAGAAGCCCTAGCGCACTGGAGGTGATTCGGCCCGGACCCTGGCCTGGTAGCCAGGCATATTCCAGCGCTCCTCATAGCTGCGATGCAGCAACCGGGCAGAAGGCACGGCCATGTGGGCAGAGGACACAGCCATGTGAAAGGTCTTACCCTGGGCATGGGATTTTGTTTTCTCATGCAGGTGCATTCTGGGCGCACACAAAGAATTGTCAAGTAGGATACAAAAATGCCATGTGCTTGCTCAGACCGCTTTCTCCATGCACACACAAGCGACATTCATAGGCGGGCCAGACTACAGTGCTTAAGCAGAGTGCAGATGAGCAGCTCGGTCGTGGATGTTGTGGGCGGCTCTTAAAAGAGCCTTTGGTGTTGGATCGAGAGGTGGGGTCCGGTGGGGTGGGTCTGCTCAACCCCCGAATCCGTACAGGGTGCGTCCCTGGCGCTTCAGGGCATAGACCACATCCATGGCAGTGACCGTCTTCCTCTTGGCGTGCTCGGTGTAGGTGACGGCGTCCCGGATCACGTTCTCCAGGAAGACCTTCAGCACACCCCGGGTCTCCTCGTAGATGAGGCCGGAGATGCGCTTGACTCCACCACGGCGGGCCAGGCGGCGGATGGCGGGCTTGGTGATGCCCTGGATGTTGTCTCGCAGGACTTTCCTGTGCCTCTTGGCGCCGCCTTTGCCGAGCCCTTTCCCTCCTTTGCCGCGTCCAGACATGGTGACTCTTCTCTTCTTCACAAGCGAGCGGAGAATGAGGGTGCGCCTCCCGAGCCGCTGCTTATATGCACCCGGGGGGCGGACCAGAGGGAGGGAGGGCGGACCGGAGGGAGGGCGGACCAGAGGGAGGGCTGCCGGCGGTCGTGCGCAGCACGGTCTGCGCAGGTCCCGGTGGGCGGGGAGACGGCAGCATTTCGAAATGCCCGCGCTTTTTCGGCCGTTGCTTCGGTCGGCCGCCTTTGTCTCCTGGCTGGGGTAGGAGAGCTTGCCAAGCAAAGAGCCTCGCAGCCAGCCAGCCAGCCAGCCAGCCAGCCAGCCAGCCAGCCAGCCAGCCGCCTCTTTTGATGGCTTAGGGGCACACACCATGATGTCGACACCCCTGCCCCTGCTGGCGAGTTGCTCCCAAGCTAAGATTCAAATGCCACTCTTATTACGAGGGGCACCCTGCACCCAGAGAACCCCTGCCCACGACACAGACCTGGCATGGTGCGTAAATAAGGCCTGTGGCTACCCTGGGGGGCGCCCTGCAGGTGAAGAAGTAACACAAAAAACAGTCACCAGCGGGCGTGTCAGGGGTGCCTCCCTCCGTCGCCCAGGACTGGAGGGCCTTCCATGCCACGGAGAAGCCCTGTGAAATATGGGGCCAACGGGACGTTTGGCTTTTGCCTTTGAAGCAAAAGCTCGCCCGAGCTACGAGCGTAGCCAAGCGAAGAGCAGGAGCGGAATCGAGCAGCTCGTTCATGACAATGTGGCGGCTCTTAAAAGAGCCTTTGTGGTGTTTTAGTGCGGTTGCGGTGCTGCTGTGCCTCAAGCCCTCTCGCCCCGGATGCGGCGGGCCAGCTGAATGTCCTTGGGCATGATGGTGACCCTCTTGGCGTGGATGGCGCAAAGGTTGGTGTCCTCAAAGAGCCCAACCAGGTAGGCCTCGCTGGCCTCCTGCAGTGCCATGACGGCCGAGCTCTGGAAGCGCAGGTCGGTCTTGAAATCCTGGGCGATTTCTCTCACCAGGCGCTGGAAGGGCAGCTTTCGAATGAGCAGCTCGGTGGATTTCTGGTAGCGGCGGATCTCCCTCAGAGCCACAGTGCCGGGACGGTAGCGGTGAGGTTTCTTAACGCCGCCAGTGGCGGGGGCGCTCTTACGGGCAGCCTTTGTGGCCAGCTGCTTGCGAGGCGCCTTGCCTCCGGTGGACTTGCGGGCGGTCTGCTTAGTACGGGCCATGGCAGCGCTGTGAGATCTGCTTTCTCTCTTCGAGATACAGTGCGGAGCGACCGCGGGGAGCTGCCATATAAAGACCAAGGTCTCTGCTGATTGGCTGAGGCAACAGCAGGCGCCGGTTTTTTTAAAAAAAAAAAAAAAAAAGCCTGCGCTGTGGTTGGCCAGTGTCGGAAGGCACGGCTATGAAACGCAGACACAGGGCGGGAGGCCTTCGATTGGCTAGCCAAACAATCCAGAACCAGAAAGCAAAAAGCGACTGGCAAAGGTTGGGCTCAGCCTTTTATGAGACGCTGTTGAGAGATAAAACAGGAACACCACTCATTCCCCCCCCCCCCCCCCCCGCCCGCGCTTGCCGCATTTAAACCTGCCACCACCAGCCTTCAGAATGGGGGCAACCCGAGAGCGGCGAATCAGCCTGTGAAGTCTGCCCCCGCTACACACACGCCCCGTGTGCTGACATTTCCCCACCACCCTCATCCTCATCATCGTTTGCCAGGCGGCCTCATGGCAGCGCCTCCAAACACACACCACGGTTAAAGGGTTAATGATGAGGCATGCCCTCTGGGGCGCAAACACCCCTCTCATCACACGCCAACCAGCCCCCCTCCCCGCCCCGCCCCTCCTCCCTCCCATCAGTGCAGTGCACGATGCCAGAATGACTCAACTGCTGTGGGCGTATAGGTGGGAGCGAACTGCCCACGGTCACACGTGGCATCCGGGGCGAGTGGAGACTCTCGCCACGGGCCTGGTGCGTTTTGGCTTTCAAACATGCGGTTGTATCGCAGTACACGTCAGGCAGAGGCATGAGCTAGCTCGCTTTCAGATACTGTGGGCGGCTCTTAAAAGAGCCTTTGGGTTTTGTTTTGTTTTTTCCAAGGTCTCGGCGAAAGCCTCTACTTCTTCTTGGGTGCAGCATGTTTGGGCTTTGCCGCTTTGGGTTTGACGGCCTTGGGCTTCACGACCTTGGCTGGGCTCTTCTTTGCCACTTTCGCCTTCACGGCTTTGGCTTTTGCGGGGCTCTTGGCGGCCTTCTTGGCTGGAGCAGCTTTGGGCTTTTTAGGGCTCTTGGCTGCTGCCGGTTTCTTCACCTTCTTGGGACTCTTCTTGGCTCCGGCGGGAGCCTTTTTGGGTTTCTTGGCAGCACCGGCAGCCTTCTTTGCTGCGGGCGTCTTGCTCTTCACCGCAGCTTTCTTGGCCGCCTTCTCCTTGCCCTGCGACTGCTTCTTGTTGAGCTTGAAGGATCCAGAGGCCCCGCTGCCCTTGAGCTGGGCTAGGGCTCCTTTGCTCACCAGGCTCTTGACGGCAAGCTTGAGTCTGCCGTTGTTCTTGTCCACGTCGTATCCCTGGGCGCTCAGAGCCTTCTTGAGGCCAGCCAGGGAGACTCCCTTCCTCTCAGTGCAGGCAGCCACGGCCTTGAGGACGAGGTCGGACACGCTGGGCCCAGTGGGCTTTTTGGCCTTGGCAGCGCCAGCTGCTCTCTTCGGCTTCTTCTTGGTAGCGGCGACGGCAGCGGCAGCGGGTTCCGCCGGCGGAGCCACGGCAGCGGGAGCAGTTTCAGCCATTGTTCTGCAGGAGGACTCGCTCAGCGCTCACAGATCAGTAATGGGCAGCACGGCAAGCGACGTGCATATATATAGGGAGGAGCCTCCATCTGATTGGTCCATAGAAGGGGAGGCCGGGCCCAGCCACGGCACCGTCCCTGCCAAAGACACACTGTGTTTCCTCCGCTTGAATAATCCATTTTTTAAAAGTTACCCGCGTGCATTTATTTCATTTTCCGCCTGTCAACAGGACCGCATCATCTCCCAGCTCTTATCCAAAGGTATCTTCCCCTTGGCAGGGCCCCGACTCCCTTGTAAGAGTCTTGCAAAGCCGGCATCCTGCCGTCAGCTCAGACACCAACATGAGCAAACTTTGTTTTCCGCTTCATACTCCACCTCTCTTCCTCACCTCCCTGGCATAACAGCGCGAGCATTTACTTTTTCACTTCTTTTCCTACAGTGCCCGATAGAGTCTACTCTTCTCACCTTCTGTGGACCAAAGAAAAAGCACACTGAAGAGGAAGGAGATAACACAGCTCTGCCTGTGTTAGCCAAGCCTACAAAACGCCCCTTCAAATGCACATAGGGCTTGCCCACCGCATTGCTGCTCCCTGCTCCAAATTTCAGTGCTATGCTAGTGACACTCAGCTTGTTTTCAGGCTTCCCTCCGCCGCCTCTTCTCCCTCCCTCCCTCATCTCTGACTGTCTGTCTGTCTGTCTGTCTGTCTGTCTGTCTGTCTGTGTCTGTCCGCCATCCAGGAGTGGTGTGCCGCCAATGAGCTCTGCCTTAATGCCAGTAAGACGGAGATTCTCCTCATCGGCACACCTGCACCCTCCTTTCCTGTCACTCTCTGGCCGGCCTCCCTTGGCCCTCTTCCTGCTCCCACCTGTGAGGCTAAGAACCCCGGGGTCATCTTCGACTCCACACTCTCCGCCTCTCCTCACATCTCTGGGCGTCTCTAAGAAGTCTAACTATCAACCGCACCTCCTCAGAGGTGTATTCTTCCTTTCCTCTCCTTCCCCCAGAAGCTTACTGTCTCTAGAGCTCTGGTTCTCTCTAGGCTAGACTACTGCAACAGCCTCTTACTAAATCTGCCTGCTCCTACTCTCCGCCCTCTGCAACTCACCCAGAACAGGACTGCGAGACTTGTCCTTGGCCTCAAGCCCTGGCATCGTATCTCTCCAGCCCTGAAATCTCTTCATTGGCTCCCGGTGGCTGCAAGGGATAGATTCAAGACCCTCTGCATTGTCCACACGGCTTTCTGGGGCCTGGGTCCACAATACCTTCAACTCTCCCTCCGTTAATACCTTCCCCACTCGAGCTCTTCGTTCCTCCACCTCCAAGTCCCTCAGGTTCAGTCGCTTCTCCAAGCAACGAGATGGGGGCAGATCGCCTTCCGCTGCTGGGGCTTCCCTCTGGAACAGCCTCCCTGCCACTCTGAAAATTGAGGAGAACCATCTCCGGTTCCGGAAGCACCTCAAGACCTTCCGCTTTGCTCCTGCCTTGGCTCTTCCTCTCCCCGGCTGATCCGTCTGCTTTGGCTCTGTGCACCTGGCTACCCTCGGATTTCGGGCCCAGGTCCCTGGCCACTCACCCGCACTGCCTCCTGGCAACCCTTGCACTTGGGCCTGTAACTGTAACCCTACAGCCCCCTAACCTGCACTTACCAGACACCCCTTGTCTGCGCTTTACACCTCGCACTTGCCACCCTGCTGGCTGCACTATCAGTTGTTGTTGTTTTTATCCCTTGCTCAGCACTTTCCACCTCACTCCCCACTCCCCTGCACCCCCTCCCCCCCCCGCACTTGCACGCTCTCAATGTCACTGGGCCTAGTAAGATCGCTGTATTATCCTCCCTTGCCTCGTCGCGCTCTGAAACACGTGTGTATGAGCGCCATACAAATAAAACAGCATATCATATCATATATCATAGCCGGAGTGGTTCTATGTTTTTGGAGCTCGATGCCCGCACACTTTGCCTATGGGAATGGGGACCACGGAAACCCCAGTGCCAGTGCTTCCGTGAAACTCTGTGGGCGGGTGCTGGTCCGCCCGGCAGGTCTGACCTGCTGTACTTTGCAAAACCGGAAACAATGGCGCCGGTAAGCTTACCAGCAGTGTTGTTTCCAGACCAGCACGGTCAGCATGAGGCCCAAAGTCTCTTATTTCAGAGGGCACCATGCAACACGACAAACATTAAAGTTCCTTTCTTCTTAGGATTTCACATACACAACTTCTTTGGTGATTTACTGTTCGCCCCTGATAAACAAGAAGGATTTGTGGCCCCACTGGGCTAGAGGTCTGGGGGAAAGCGAGCCTGGCATTCTGGCCCCTGCCCCGAGCGCCTGACGAACGCCTGACAAACGCCACGCTTTGCCCTTGACGGGCTTTGCCCTGACGGGCAAAATTCCCAGCACACCCCACTGGGCGCTGCACCCGAGCAAGTTAGAGTGAGGTTAGAGAGAGGGGGGGGGGGGGGGGGGGGGGCCTCGGCCTGCCCACCAAGGCACTAACAAAAACACATTTAAAAAGGTGAAATGAGCCACTCTGGGTTTCATACCTCGAGCCTTTCTTTCTTGAAATCAAACGGTTCATGCCTCCCAGCACCCCTTGCACTTCCCTTAGGGTAATGAGTGGAATCCCCAGGCAGATCCCTCCCCTCACCTGCCATTCTCCCAACATGGTGTACAATGTATCTATCTCAGTGAGAGGGCTTGGCAGTGGCAAAGTAAGAAAGTGAAATGGGCAGCTGTCTGCAGAGGCCAGTGGTAGGAGTGTGGGGGAGGAGGCCATGTTGTGCCTGGCCACTCTGCGTGCCTCGAACCCCGAATGGGTGCAAAGGGTAAATAAATCAGAAAGCCTGCCCCTTGGCGAGAGCGAGAAGCCCTAGCGCACTGGAGGGGATTCGGCCCGGACCCTGGCCTGGTAGCCAGGCATATTCCAGCGCTCCTCATAGCTGCGATGCAGCAACCGGGCAGAAGGCACGGCCATGTGGGCAGAGGACACAGCCATGTGAAAGGTCTTACCCTGGGCATGGGATTTTGTTTTCTCATGCAGGTGCATTCTGGGCGCACACAAAGAATTGTCAAGTAGGATACAAAAATGCCATGTGCTTGCTCAGACCGCTTTCTCCATGCACACACAAGCGACATTCATAGGCGGGCCAGACTACAGTGCTTAAGCAGAGTGCAGATGAGCAGCTCGGTCGTGGATGTTGTGGGCGGCTCTTAAAAGAGCCTTTGGTGTTGGATCGAGAGGTGGGGTCCGGTGGGGTGGGTCTGCTCAACCCCCGAATCCGTACAGGGTGCGTCCCTGGCGCTTCAGGGCATAGACCACATCCATGGCAGTGACCGTCTTCCTCTTGGCGTGCTCGGTGTAGGTGACGGCGTCCCGGATCACGTTCTCCAGGAAGACCTTCAGCACACCCCGGGTCTCCTCGTAGATGAGGCCGGAGATGCGCTTGACTCCACCACGGCGGGCCAGGCGGCGGATGGCGGGCTTGGTGATGCCCTGGATGTTGTCTCGCAGGACTTTCCTGTGCCTCTTGGCGCCGCCTTTGCCGAGCCCTTTCCCTCCTTTGCCGCGTCCAGACATGGTGACTCTTCTCTTCTTCACAAGCGAGCGGAGAATGAGGGTGCGCCTCCCGAGCCGCTGCTTATATGCACCCGGGGGGCGGACCAGAGGGAGGGAGGGCGGACCGGAGGGAGGGCGGACCGGAGGGAGGGCGGACCGGAGGGAGGGCGGACCAGAGGGAGGGCGGACCA
This sequence comes from Ambystoma mexicanum, assembly GCF_040938575.1. Lineage (NCBI taxonomy): Eukaryota > Metazoa > Chordata > Amphibia > Caudata > Ambystomatidae > Ambystoma > Ambystoma mexicanum. Next base: position 333,141,713 of record NC_090938.1, read on the forward strand.
GAGGGAGGGCTGCCGGCGGTCGTGCGCAGCACGGTCTGCGCAGGTCCCGGTGGGCGGGGAGACGGCAGCATTTCGAAATGCCCGCGCTTTTTCGGCCGTTGCTTCGGTCGGCCGCCTTTGTCTCCTGGCTGGGGTAGGAGAGCTTGCCAAGCAAAGCGCCTCGCAGCCAGCCAGCCAGCCAGCCAGCCAGCCAGCCAGCCAGCCAGCCAGCCGCCTCTTTTGATGGCTTAGGGGCACACACCATGATGTCGACACCCCTGCCCCTGCTGGCGAGTTGCTCCCAAGCTAAGATTCAAATGCCACTCTTATTACGAGGGGCACCCTGCACCCAGAGAACCCCTGCCCACGACACAGACCTGGCATGGTGCGTAAATAAGGCCTGTGGCTACCCTGGGGGGCGCCCTGCAGGTGAAGAAGTAACACAAAAAACAGTCACCAGCGGGCGTGTCAGGGGTGCCTCCCTCCGTCGCCCAGGACTGGAGGGCCTTCCATGCCACGGAGAAGCCCTGTGAAATATGGGGCCAACGGGACGTTTGGCTTTTGCCTTTGAAGCAAAAGCTCGCCCGAGCTACGAGCGTAGCCAAGCGAAGAGCAGGAGCGGAATCGAGCAGCTCGTTCATGACAATGTGGCGGCTCTTAAAAGAGCCTTTGTGGTGTTTTAGTGCGGTTGCGGTGCTGCTGTGCCTCAAGCCCTCTCGCCCCGGATGCGGCGGGCCAGCTGAATGTCCTTGGGCATGATGGTGACCCTCTTGGCGTGGATGGCGCAAAGGTTGGTGTCCTCAAAGAGCCCAACCAGGTAGGCCTCGCTGGCCTCCTGCAGTGCCATGACGGCCGAGCTCTGGAAGCGCAGGTCGGTCTTGAAATCCTGGGCGATTTCTCTCACCAGGCGCTGGAAGGGCAGCTTTCGGATGAGCAGCTCGGTGGATTTCTGGTAGCGGCGGATCTCCCTCAGAGCCACAGTGCCGGGACGGTAGCGGTGAGGTTTCTTAACGCCGCCAGTGGCGGGGGCGCTCTTACGGGCAGCCTTTGTGGCCAGCTGCTTGCGAGGCGCCTTGCCTCCGGTGGACTTGCGGGCGGTCTGCTTAGTACGGGCCATGGCAGCGCTGTGAGATCTGCTTTCTCTCTTCGAGATACAGTGCGGAGCGACCGCGGGGAGCTGCCATATAAAGACCAAGGTCTCTGCTGATTGGCTGAGGCAACAGCAGGCGCCGGTTTTTTTTAAAAAAAAAAAAAAAAAGCCTGCGCTGTGGTTGGCCAGTGTCGGAAGGCACGGCTATGAAACGCAGACACAGGGCGGGAGGCCTTCGATTGGCTAGCCAAACAATCCAGAACCAGAAAGCAAAAAGCGACTGGCAAAGGTTGGGCTCAGCCTTTTATGAGACGCTGTTGAGAGATAAAACAGGACCACCACTCATTCCCCCCCCCCTCCCCCCCCGCCCGCGCTTGCCGCATTTAAACCTGCCACCACCAGCCTTCAGAATGGGGGCAACCCGAGAGCGGCGAATCAGCCTGTGAAGTCTGCCCCCGCTACACACACGCCCCGTGTGCTGACATTTCCCCACCACCCTCATCCTCATCATCGTTTGCCAGGCGGCCTCATGGCAGCGCCTCCAAACACACACCACGGTTAAAGGGTTAATGATGAGGCATGCCCTCTGGGGCGCAAACACCCCTCTCATCACACGCCAACCAGCCCCCCTCCCCGCCCCGCCCCTCCTCCCTCCCATCAGTGCAGTGCACAATGCCAGAATGACTCAACTGCTGTGGGCGTATAGGTGGGAGCGAACTGCCCACGGTCACACGTGGCATCCGGGGCGAGTGGAGACTCTCGCCACGGGCCTGGTGCGTTTTGGCTTTCAAACATGCGGTTGTATCGCAGTACACGTCAGGCAGAGGCATGAGCTAGCTCGCTTTCAGATACTGTGGGCGGCTCTTAAAAGAGCCTTTGGGTTTTGTTTTGTTTTTTCCAAGGTCTCGGCGAAAGCCTCTACTTCTTCTTGGGTGCAGCATGTTTGGGCTTTGCCGCTTTGGGTTTGACGGCCTTGGGCTTCACGACCTTGGCTGGGCTCTTCTTTGCCACTTTCGCCTTCACGGCTTTGGCTTTTGCGGGGCTCTTGGCGGCCTTCTTGGCTGGAGCAGCTTTGGGCTTTTTAGGGCTCTTGGCTGCTGCCGGTTTCTTCACCTTCTTGGGACTCTTCTTGGCTCCGGCGGGAGCCTTTTTGGGTTTCTTGGCAGCACCGGCAGCCTTCTTTGCTGCGGGCGTCTTGCTCTTCACCGCAGCTTTCTTGGCCGCCTTCTCCTTGCCCTGCGACTGCTTCTTGTTGAGCTTGAAGGATCCAGAGGCCCCGCTGCCCTTGAGCTGGGCTAGGGCTCCTTTGCTCACCAGGCTCTTGACGGCAAGCTTGAGTCTGCCGTTGTTCTTGTCCACGTCGTATCCCTGGGCGCTCAGAGCCTTCTTGAGGCCAGCCAGGGAGACTCCCTTCCTCTCAGTGCAGGCAGCCACGGCCTTGAGGACGAGGTCGGACACGCTGGGCCCAGTGGGCTTTTTGGCCTTGGCAGCGCCAGCTGCTCTCTTCGGCTTCTTCTTGGTAGCGGCGACGGCAGCGGCAGCGGGTTCCGCCGGCGGAGCCACGGCAGCGGGAGCAGTTTCAGCCATTGTTCTGCAGGAGGACTCGCTCAGCGCTCACAGATCAGTAATGGGCAGCACGGCAAGCGACGTGCATATATATAGGGAGGAGCCTCCATCTGATTGGTCCATAGAAGGGGAGGCCGGGCCCAGCCACGGCACCGTCCCTGCCAAAGACACACTGTGTTTCCTCCGCTTGAATAATCCATTTTTTAAAAGTTACCCGCGTGCATTTATTTCATTTTCCGCCTGTCAACAGGACCGCATCATCTCCCAGCTCTTATCCAAAGGTATCTTCCCCTTGGCAGGGCCCCGACTCCCTTGTAAGAGTCTTGCAAAGCCGGCATCCTGCCGTCAGCTCAGACACCAACATGAGCAAACTTTGTTTTCCGCTTCATACTCCACCTCTCTTCCTCACCTCCCTGGCATAACAGCGCGAGCATTTACTTTTTCACTTCTTTTCCTACAGTGCCCGATAGAGTCTACTCTTCTCACCTTCTGTGGACCAAAGAAAAAGCACACTGAAGAGGAAGGAGATAACACAGCTCTGCCTGTGTTAGCCAAGCCTACAAAACGCCCCTTCAAATGCACATAGGGCTTGCCCACCGCATTGCTGCTCCCTGCTCCAAATTTCAGTGCTATGCTAGTGACACTCAGCTTGTTTTCAGGCTTCCCTCCGCCGCCTCTTCTCCCTCCCTCCCTCTTCTCTGACTGTCTGTCTGTCTGTCTGTCTGTCTGTCTGTCTGTCTGTCTGTCTGTCTGTCTGTCTGTCTGTCTGTGTCTGTCCGCCATCCAGGAGTGGTGTGCCGCCAATGAGCTCTGCCTTAATGCCAGTAAGACGGAGATTCTCCTCATCGGCACACCTGCACCCTCCTTTCCTGTCACTCTCTGGCCGGCCTCCCTTGGCCCTCTTCCTGCTCCCACCTGTGAGGCTAAGAACCCCGGGGTCATCTTCGACTCCACACTCTCCGCCTCTCCTCACATCTCTGGGCGTCTCTAAGAAGTCTAACTATCAACCGCACCTCCTCAGAGGTGTATTCTTCCTTTCCTCTCCTTCCCCCAGAAGCTTACTGTCTCTAGAGCTCTGGTTCTCTCTAGGCTAGACTACTGCAACAGCCTCTTACTAAATCTGCCTGCTCCTACTCTCCGCCCTCTGCAACTCACCCAGAACAGGACTGCGAGACTTGTCCTTGGCCTCAAGCCCTGGCATCGTATCTCTCCAGCCCTGAAATCTCTTCATTGGCTCCCGGTGGCTGCAAGGGATAGATTCAAGACCCTCTGCATTGTCCACACGGCTTTCTGGGGCCTGGGTCCACAATACCTTCAACTCTCCCTCCGTTAATACCTTCCCCACTCGAGCTCTTCGTTCCTCCACCTCCAAGTCCCTCAGGTTCAGTCGCTTCTCCAAGCAACGAGATGGGGGCAGATCGCCTTCCGCTGCTGGGGCTTCCCTCTGGAACAGCCTCCCTGCCACTCTGAAAATTGAGGAGAACCATCTCCGGTTCCGGAAGCACCTCAAGACCTTCCGCTTTGCTCCTGCCTTGGCTCTTCCTCTCCCCGGCTGATCCGTCTGCTTTGGCTCTGTGCACCTGGCTACCCTCGGATTTCGGGCCCAGGTCCCTGGCCACTCACCCGCACTGCCTCCTGGCAACCCTTGCACTTGGGCCTGTAACTGTAACCCTACAGCCCCCTAACCTGCACTTACCAGACACCCCTTGTCTGCGCTTTACACCTCGCACTTGCCACCCTGCTGGCTGCACTATCAGTTGTTGTTGTTTTTATCCCTTGCTCAGCACTTTCCACCTCACTCCCCACTCCCCTGCACCCCCTCCCCCCCCCGCACTTGCACGCTCTCAATGTCACTGGGCCTAGTAAGATCGCTGTATTATCCTCCCTTGCCTCGTCGCGCTCTGAAACACGTGTGTATGAGCGCCATACAAATAAAACAGCATATCATATCATATATCATAGCCGGAGTGGTTCTATGTTTTTGGAGCTCGATGCCCGCACACTTTGCCTATGGGAATGGGGACCACGGAAACCCCAGTGCCAGTGCTTCCGTGAAACTCTGTGGGCGGGTGCTGGTCCGCCCGGCAGGTCTGACCTGCTGTACTTTGCAAAACCGGAAACAATGGCGCCGGTAAGCTTACCAGCAGTGTTGTTTCCAGACCAGCACGGTCAGCATGAGGCCCAAAGTCTCTTATTTCAGAGGGCACCATGCAACACGACAAACATTAAAGTTCCTTTCTTCTTAGGATTTCACATACACAACTTCTTTGGTGATTTACTGTTCGCCCCTGATAAACAAGAAGGATTTGTGGCCCCACTGGGCTAGATGTCTGGGGGAAAGCGAGCCTGGCATTCTGGCCCCTGCCCCGAGCGCCTGACGAACGCCTGACAAACGCCACGCTTTGCCCTTGACGGGCTTTGCCCTGACGGGCAAAATTCCCAGCACACCCCACTGGGCGCTGCACCCGAGCAAGTTAGAGTGAGGTTAGAGAGAGGGGGGGGGGGGGGGGGGGGGGGCCTCGGCCTGCCCACCAAGGCACTAACAAAAACACATTTAAAAAGGTGAAATGAGCCACTCTGGGTTTCATACCTCGAGCCTTTCTTTCTTGAAATCAAACGGTTCATGCCTCCCAGCACCCCTTGCACTTCCCTTAGGGTAATGAGTGGAATCCCCAGGCAGATCCCTCCCCTCACCTGCCATTCTCCCAACATGGTGTACAATGTATCTATCTCAGTGAGAGGGCTTGGCAGTGGCAAAGTAAGAAAGTGAAATGGGCAGCTGTCTGCAGAGGCCAGTGGTAGGAGTGTGGGGGAGGAGGCCATGTTGTGCCTGGCCACTCTGCGTGCCTCGAACCCCGAATGGGTGCAAAGGGTAAATAAATCAGAAAGCCTGCCCCTTGGCGAGAGCGAGAAGCCCTAGCGCACTGGAGGTGATTCGGCCCGGACCCTGGCCTGGTAGCCAGGCATATTCCAGCGCTCCTCATAGCTGCGATGCAGCAACCGGGCAGAAGGCACGGCCATGTGGGCAGAGGACACAGCCATGTGAAAGGTCTTACCCTGGGCATGGGATTTTGTTTTCTCATGCAGGTGCATTCTGGGCGCACACAAAGAATTGTCAAGTAGGATACAAAAATGCCATGTGCTTGCTCAGACCGCTTTCTCCATGCACACACAAGCGACATTCATAGGCGGGCCAGACTACAGTGCTTAAGCAGAGTGCAGATGAGCAGCTCGGTCGTGGATGTTGTGGGCGGCTCTTAAAAGAGCCTTTGGTGTTGGATCGAGAGGTGGGGTCCGGTGGGGTGGGTCTGCTCAACCCCCGAATCCGTACAGGGTGCGTCCCTGGCGCTTCAGGGCATAGACCACATCCATGGCAGTGACCGTCTTCCTCTTGGCGTGCTCGGTGTAGGTGACGGCGTCCCGGATCACGTTCTCCAGGAAGACCTTCAGCACACCCCGGGTCTCCTCGTAGATGAGGCCGGAGATGCGCTTGACTCCACCACGGCGGGCCAGGCGGCGGATGGCGGGCTTGGTGATGCCCTGGATGTTGTCTCGCAGGACTTTCCTGTGCCTCTTGGCGCCGCCTTTGCCGAGCCCTTTCCCTCCTTTGCCGCGTCCAGACATGGTGACTCTTCTCTTCTTCACAAGCGAGCGGAGAATGAGGGTGCGCCTCCCGAGCCGCTGCTTATATGCACCCGGGGGGCGGACGCTTTGCTCCTGCCTTGGCTCTTCCTCTCCCCGGCTGATCCGTCTGCTTTGGCTCTGTGCACCTGGCTACCCTCGGATTTCGGGCCCAGGTCCCTGGCCACTCACCCGCACTGCCTCCTGGCAACCCTTGCACTTGGGCCTGTAACTGTAACCCTACAGCCCCCTAACCTGCACTTACCAGACACCCCTTGTCTGCGCTTTACACCTCGCACTTGCCACCCTGCTGGCTGCACTATCAGTTGTTGTTGTTTTTATCCCTTGCTCAGCACTTTCCACCTCACTCCCCACTCCCCTGCACCCCCTCCCCCCCCCGCACTTGCACGCTCTCAATGTCACTGGGCCTAGTAAGATCGCTGTATTATCCTCCCTTGCCTCGTCGCGCTCTGAAACACGTGTGTATGAGCGCCATACAAATAAAACAGCATATCATATCATATATCATAGCCGGAGTGGTTCTATGTTTTTGGAGCTCGATGCCCGCACACTTTGCCTATGGGAATGGGGACCACGGAAACCCCAGTGCCAGTGCTTCCGTGAAACTCTGTGGGCGGGTGCTGGTCCGCCCGGCAGGTCTGACCTGCTGTACTTTGCAAAACCGGAAACAATGGCGCCGGTAAGCTTACCAGCAGTGTTGTTTCCAGACCAGCACGGTCAGCATGAGGCCCAAAGTCTCTTATTTCAGAGGGCACCATGCAACACGACAAACATTAAAGTTCCTTTCTTCTTAGGATTTCACATACACAACTTCTTTGGTGATTTACTGTTCGCCCCTGATAAACAAGAAGGATTTGTGGCCCCACTGGGCTAGATGTCTGGGGGAAAGCGAGCCTGGCATTCTGGCCCCTGCCCCGAGCGCCTGACGAACGCCTGACAAACGCCACGCTTTGCCCTTGACGGGCTTTGCCCTGACGGGCAAAATTCCCAGCACACCCCACTGGGCGCTGCACCCGAGCAAGTTAGAGTGAGGTTAGAGAGAGGGGGGGGGGGGGGGGGGGGGCCTCGGCCTGCCCACCAAGGCACTAACAAAAACACATTTAAAAAGGTGAAATGAGCCACTCTGGGTTTCATACCTCGAGCCTTTCTTTCTTGAAATCAAACGGTTCATGCCTCCCAGCACCCCTTGCACTTCCCTTAGGGTAATGAGTGGAATCCCCAGGCAGATCCCTCCCCTCACCTGCCATTCTCCCAACATGGTGTACAATGTATCTATCTCAGTGAGAGGGCTTGGCAGTGGCAAAGTAAGAAAGTGAAATGGGCAGCTGTCTGCAGAGGCCAGTGGTAGGAGTGTGGGGGAGGAGGCCATGTTGTGCCTGGCCACTCTGCGTGCCTCGAACCCCGAATGGGTGCAAAGGGTAAATAAATCAGAAAGCCTGCCCCTTGGCGAGAGCGAGAAGCCCTAGCGCACTGGAGGGGATTCGGCCCGGACCCTGGCCTGGTAGCCAGGCATATTCCAGCGCTCCTCATAGCTGCGATGCAGCAACCGGGCAGAAGGCACGGCCATGTGGGCAGAGGACACAGCCATGTGAAAGGTCTTACCCTGGGCATGGGATTTTGTTTTCTCATGCAGGTGCATTCTGGGCGCACACAAAGAATTGTCAAGTAGGATACAAAAATGCCATGTGCTTGCTCAGACCGCTTTCTCCATGCACACACAAGCGACATTCATAGGCGGGCCAGACTACAGTGCTTAAGCAGAGTGCAGATGAGCAGCTCGGTCGTGGATGTTGTGGGCGGCTCTTAAAAGAGCCTTTGGTGTTGGATCGAGAGGTGGGGTCCGGTGGGGTGGGTCTGCTCAACCCCCGAATCCGTACAGGGTGCGTCCCTGGCGCTTCAGGGCATAGACCACATCCATGGCAGTGACCGTCTTCCTCTTGGCGTGCTCGGTGTAGGTGACGGCGTCCCGGATCACGTTCTCCAGGAAGACCTTCAGCACACCCCGGGTCTCCTCGTAGATGAGGCCGGAGATGCGCTTGACTCCACCACGGCGGGCCAGGCGGCGGATGGCGGGCTTGGTGATGCCCTGGATGTTGTCTCGCAGGACTTTCCTGTGCCTCTTGGCGCCGCCTTTGCCGAGCCCTTTCCCTCCTTTGCCGCGTCCAGACATGGTGACTCTTCTCTTCTTCACAAGCGAGCGGAGAATGAGGGTGCGCCTCCCGAGCCGCTGCTTATATGCACCCGGGGGGCGGACCAGAGGGAGGGGGGGCGGACCAGAGGGAGGGCTGCCGTGCGCAGCACGGTCTGCGCAGGTCCCGGTGGGCGGGGAGACGGCAGCATTTCGAAATGCCCGCGCTTTTTCGGCCGTTGCTTCGGTCGGCCGCCTTTGTCTCCTGGCTGGGGTAGGAGAGCTTGCCAAGCAAAGAGCCTCGCAGCCAGCCAGCCAGCCAGCCAGCCAGCCAGCCGCCTCTTTTGATGGCTTAGGGGCACACACCATGATGTCGACACCCCTGCCCCTGCTGGCGAGTTGCTCCCAAGCTAAGATTCAAATGCCACTCTTATTACGAGGGGCACCCTGCACCCAGAGAACCCCTGCCCACGACACAGACCTGGCATGGTGCGTAAATAAGGCCTGTGGCTACCCTGGGGGGCGCCCTGCAGGTGAAGAAGTAACACAAAAAACAGTCACCAGCGGGCGTGTCAGGGGTGCCTCCCTCCGTCGCCCAGGACTGGAGGGCCTTCCATGCCACGGAGAAGCCCTGTGAAATATGGGGCCAACGGGACGTTTGGCTTTTGCCTTTGAAGCAAAAGCTCGCCCGAGCTACGAGCGTAGCCAAGCGAAGAGCAGGAGCGGAATCGAGCAGCTCGTTCATGACAATGTGGCGGCTCTTAAAAGAGCCTTTGTGGTGTTTTAGTGCGGTTGCGGTGCTGCTGTGCCTCAAGCCCTCTCGCCCCGGATGCGGCGGGCCAGCTGAATGTCCTTGGGCATGATGGTGACCCTCTTGGCGTGGATGGCGCAAAGGTTGGTGTCCTCAAAGAGCCCAACCAGGTAGGCCTCGCTGGCCTCCTGCAGTGCCATGACGGCCGAGCTCTGGAAGCGCAGGTCGGTCTTGAAATCCTGGGCGATTTCTCTCACCAGGCGCTGGAAGGGCAGCTTTCGGATGAGCAGCTCGGTGGATTTCTGGTAGCGGCGGATCTCCCTCAGAGCCACAGTGCCGGGACGGTAGCGGTGAGGTTTCTTAACGCCGCCAGTGGCGGGGGCGCTCTTACGGGCAGCCTTTGTGGCCAGCTGCTTGCGAGGCGCCTTGCCTCCGGTGGACTTGCGGGCGGTCTGCTTAGTACGGGCCATGGCAGCGCTGTGAGATCTGCTTTCTCTCTTCGAGATACAGTGCGGAGCGACCGCGGGGAGCTGCCATATAAAGACCAAGGTCTCTGCTGATTGGCTGAGGCAACAGCAGGCGCCGGTTTTTTAAAAAAAAAAAAAAAAAAGCCTGCGCTGTGGTTGGCCAGTGTCGGAAGGCACGGCTATGAAACGCAGACACAGGGCGGGAGGCCTTCGATTGGCTAGCCAAACAATCCAGAACCAGAAAGCAAAAAGCGACTGGCAAAGGTTGGGCTCAGCCTTTTATGAGACGCTGTTGAGAGATAAAACAGGAACACCACTCATTCCCCCCCCCCCCCCCCCCCGCCCGCGCTTGCCGCATTTAAACCTGCCACCACCAGCCTTCAGAATGGGGGCAACCCGAGAGCGGCGAATCAGCCTGTGAAGTCTGCCCCCGCTACACACACGCCCCGTGTGCTGACATTTCCCCACCACCCTCATCCTCATCATCGTTTGCCAGGCGGCCTCATGGCAGCGCCTCCAAACACACACCACGGTTAAAGGGTTAATGATGAGGCATGCCCTCTGGGGCGCAAACACCCCTCTCATCACACGCCAACCAGCCCCCCTCCCCGCCCCGCCCCTCCTCCCTCCCATCAGTGCAGTGCACGATGCCAGAATGACTCAACTGCTGTGGGCGTATAGGTGGGAGCGAACTGCCCACGGTCACACGTGGCATCCGGGGCGAGTGGAGACTCTCGCCACGGGCCTGGTGCGTTTTGGCTTTCAAACATGCGGTTGTATCGCAGTACACGTCAGGCAGAGGCATGAGCTAGCTCGCTTTCAGATACTGTGGGCGGCTCTTAAAAGAGCCTTTGGGTTTTGTTTTGTTTTTTCCAAGGTCTCGGCGAAAGCCTCTACTTCTTCTTGGGTGCAGCATGTTTGGGCTTTGCCGCTTTGGGTTTGACGGCCTTGGGCTTCACGACCTTGGCTGGGCTCTTCTTTGCCACTTTCGCCTTCACGGCTTTGGCTTTTGCGGGGCTCTTGGCGGCCTTCTTGGCTGGAGCAGCTTTGGGCTTTTTAGGGCTCTTGGCTGCTGCCGGTTTCTTCACCTTCTTGGGACTCTTCTTGGCTCCGGCGGGAGCCTTTTTGGGTTTCTTGGCAGCACCGGCAGCCTTCTTTGCTGCGGGCGTCTTGCTCTTCACCGCAGCTTTCTTGGCCGCCTTCTCCTTGCCCTGCGACTGCTTCTTGTTGAGCTTGAAGGATCCAGAGGCCCCGCTGCCCTTGAGCTGGGCTAGGGCTCCTTTGCTCACCAGGCTCTTGACGGCAAGCTTGAGTCTGCCGTTGTTCTTGTCCACGTCGTATCCCTGGGCGCTCAGAGCCTTCTTGAGGCCAGCCAGGGAGACTCCCTTCCTCTCAGTGCAGGCAGCCACGGCCTTGAGGACGAGGTCGGACACGCTGGGCCCAGTGGGCTTTTTGGCCTTGGCAGCGCCAGCTGCTCTCTTCGGCTTCTTCTTGGTAGCGGCGACGGCAGCGGCAGCGGGTTCCGCCGGCGGAGCCACGGCAGCGGGAGCAGTTTCAGCCATTGTTCTGCAGGAGGACTCGCTCAGCGCTCACAGATCAGTAATGGGCAGCACGGCAAGCGACGTGCATATATATAGGGAGGAGCCTCCATCTGATTGGTCCATAGAAGGGGAGGCCGGGCCCAGCCACGGCACCGTCCCTGCCAAAGACACACTGTGTTTCCTCCGCTTGAATAATCCATTTTTTAAAAGTTACCCGCGTGCATTTATTTCATTTTCCGCCTGTCAACAGGACCGCATCATCTCCCAGCTCTTATCCAAAGGTATCTTCCCCTTGGCAGGGCCCCGACTCCCTTGTAAGAGTCTTGCAAAGCCGGCATCCTGCCGTCAGCTCAGACACCAACATGACCAAACTTTGTTTTCCGCTTCATACTCCACCTCTCTTCCTCACCTCCCTGGCATAACAGCGCGAGCATTTACTTTTTCACTTCTTTTCCTACAGTGCCCGATAGAGTCTACTCTTCTCACCTTCTGTGGACCAAAGAAAAAGCACACTGAAGAGGAAGGAGATAACACAGCTCTGCCTGTGTTAGCCAAGCCTACAAAACGCCCCTTCAAATGCACATAGGGCTTGCCCACCGCATTGCTGCTCCCTGCTCCAAATTTCAGTGCTATGCTAGTGACACTCAGCTTGTTTTCAGGCTTCCCTCCGCCGCCTCTTCTCCCTCCCTCCCTCTTCTCTGACTGTCTGTCTGTCTGTCTGTCTGTCTGTCTGTCTGTCTGTCTGTCTGTCTGTCTGTCTGTCTGTCTGTCTGTCTGTCTGTCTGTCTGTCTGTCTGTCTGTCTGTCTGTCTGTCTGTCTGTGTCTGTCCGCCATCCAGGAGTGGTGTGCCGCCAATGAGCTCTGCCTTAATGCCAGTAAGACGGAGATTCTCCTCATCGGCACACCTGCACCCTCCTTTCCTGTCACTCTCTGGCCGGCCTCCCTTGGCCCTCTTCCTGCTCCCACCTGTGAGGCTAAGAACCCCGGGGTCATCTTCGACTCCACACTCTCCGCCTCTCCTCACATCTCTGGGCGTCTCTAAGAAGTCTAACTATCAACCGCACCTCCTCAGAGGTGTATTCTTCCTTTCCTCTCCTTCCCCCAGAAGCTTACTGTCTCTAGAGCTCTGGTTCTCTCTAGGCTAGACTACTGCAACAGCCTCTTACTAAATCTGCCTGCTCCTACTCTCCGCCCTCTGCAACTCACCCAGAACAGGACTGCGAGACTTGTCCTTGGCCTCAAGCCCTGGCATCGTATCTCTCCAGCCCTGAAATCTCTTCATTGGCTCCCGGTGGCTGCAAGGGATAGATTCAAGACCCTCTGCATTGTCCACACGGCTTTCTGGGGCCTGGGTCCACAATACCTTCAACTCTCCCTCCGTTAATACCTTCCCCACTCGAGCTCTTCGTTCCTCCACCTCCAAGTCCCTCAGGTTCAGTCGCTTCTCCAAGCAACGAGATGGGGGCAGATCGCCTTCCGCTGCTGGGGCTTCCCTCTGGAACAGCCTCCCTGCCACTCTGAAAATTGAGGAGAACCATCTCCGGTTCCGGAAGCACCTCAAGACCTTCCGCTTTGCTCCTGCCTTGGCTCTTCCTCTCCCCGGCTGATCCGTCTGCTTTGGCTCTGTGCACCTGGCTACCCTCGGATTTCGGGCCCAGGTCCCTGGCCACTCACCCGCACTGCCTCCTGGCAACCCTTGCACTTGGGCCTGTAACTGTAACCCTACAGCCCCCTAACCTGCACTTACCAGACACCCCTTGTCTGCGCTTTACACCTCGCACTTGCCACCCTGCTGGCTGCACTATCAGTTGTTGTTGTTTTTATCCCTTGCTCAGCACTTTCCACCTCACTCCCCACTCCCCTGCACCCCCTCCCCCCCCCCGCACTTGCACGCTCTCAATGTCACTGGGCCTAGTAAGATCGCTGTATTATCCTCCCTTGCCTCGTCGCGCTCTGAAACACGTGTGTATGAGCGCCATACAAATAAAACAGCATATCATATCATATATCATAGCCGGAGTGGTTCTATGTTTTTGGAGCTCGATGCCCGCACACTTTGCCTATGGGAATGGGGACCACGGAAACCCCAGTGCCAGTGCTTCCGTGAAACTCTGTGGGCGGGTGCTGGTCCGCCCGGCAGGTCTGACCTGCTGTACTTTGCAAAACCGGAAACAATGGCGCCGGTAAGCTTACCAGCAGTGTTGTTTCCAGACCAGCACGGTCAGCATGAGGCCCAAAGTCTCTTATTTCAGAGGGCACCATGCAACACGACAAACATTAAAGTTCCTTTCTTCTTAGGATTTCACATACACAACTTCTTTGGTGATTTACTGTTCGCCCCTGATAAACAAGAAGGATTTGTGGCCCCACTGGGCTAGATGTCTGGGGGAAAGCGAGCCTGGCATTCTGGCCCCTGCCCCGAGCGCCTGACGAACGCCTGACAAACGCCACGCTTTGCCCTTGACGGGCTTTGCCCTGACGGGCAAAATTCCCAGCACACCCCACTGGGCGCTGCACCCGAGCAAGTTAGAGTGAGGTTAGAGAGAGGGGGGGGGGGGGGGGGGGGGCCTCGGCCTGCCCACCAAGGCACTAACAAAAACACATTTAAAAAGGTGAAATGAGCCACTCTGGGTTTCATACCTCGAGCCTTTCTTTCTTGAAATCAAACGGTTCATGCCTCCCAGCACCCCTTGCACTTCCCTTAGGGTAATGAGTGGAATCCCCAGGCAGATCCCTCCCCTCACCTGCCATTCTCCCAACATGGTGTACAATGTATCTATCTCAGTGAGAGGGCTTGGCAGTGGCAAAGTAAGAAAGTGAAATGGGCAGCTGTCTGCAGAGGCCAGTGGTAGGAGTGTGGGGGAGGAGGCCATGTTGTGCCTGGCCACTCTGCGTGCCTCGAACCCCGAATGGGTGCAAAGGGTAAATAAATCAGAAAGCCTGCCCCTTGGCGAGAGCGAGAAGCCCTAGCGCACTGGAGGGGATTCGGCCCGGACCCTGGCCTGGTAGCCAGGCATATTCCAGCGCTCCTCATAGCTGCGATGCAGCAACCGGGCAGAAGGCACGGCCATGTGGGCAGAGGACACAGCCATGTGAAAGGTCTTACCCTGGGCATGGGATTTTGTTTTCTCATGCAGGTGCATTCTGGGCGCACACAAAGAATTGTCAAGTAGGATACAAAAATGCCATGTGCTTGCTCAGACCGCTTTCTCCATGCACACACAAGCGACATTCATAGGCGGGCCAGACTACAGTGCTTAAGCAGAGTGCAGATGAGCAGCTCGGTCGTGGATGTTGTGGGCGGCTCTTAAAAGAGCCTTTGGTGTTGGATCGAGAGGTGGGGTCCGGTGGGGTGGGTCTGCTCAACCCCCGAATCCGTACAGGGTGCGTCCCTGGCGCTTCAGGGCATAGACCACATCCATGGCAGTGACCGTCTTCCTCTTGGCGTGCTCGGTGTAGGTGACGGCGTCCCGGATCACGTTCTCCAGGAAGACCTTCAGCACACCCCGGGTCTCCTCGTAGATGAGGCCGGAGATGCGCTTGACTCCACCACGGCGGGCCAGGCGGCGGATGGCGGGCTTGGTGATGCCCTGGATGTTGTCTCGCAGGACTTTCCTGTGCCTCTTGGCGCCGCCTTTGCCGAGCCCTTTCCCTCCTTTGCCGCGTCCAGACATGGTGACTCTTCTCTTCTTCACAAGCGAGCGGAGAATGAGGGTGCGCCTCCCGAGCCGCTGCTTATATGCACCCGGGGGGCGGACCAGAGGGAGGGAGGGCGGACCGGAGGGAGGGCGGACCGGAGGGAGGGCGGACCGGAGGGAGGGCGGACCAGAGGGAGGGCGGACCAGAGGGAGGGCGGACCAGAGGGAGGGCGGACCAGAGGGAGGGCGGACCAGAGGGAGGGCTGCCGGCGGTCGTGCGCAGCACGGTCTGCGCAGGTCCCGGTGGGCGGGGAGACGGCAGCATTTCGAAATGCCCGCGCTTTTTCGGCCGTTGCTTCGGTCGGCCGCCTTTGTCTCCTGGCTGGGGTAGGAGAGCTTGCCAAGCAAAGAGCCTCGCAGCCAGCCAGCCAGCCAGCCAGCCAGCCAGCCAGCCAGCCAGCCAGCCAGCCGCCTCTTTTGATGGCTTAGGGGCACACACCATGATGTCGACACCCCTGCCCCTGCTGGCGAGTTGCTCCCAAGCTAAGATTCAAATGCCACTCTTATTACGAGGGGCACCCTGCACCCAGAGAACCCCTGCCCACGACACAGACCTGGCATGGTGCGTAAATAAGGCCTGTGGCTACCCTGGGGGGCGCCCTGCAGGTGAAGAAGTAACACAAAAAACAGTCACCAGCGGGCGTGTCAGGGGTGCCTCCCTCCGTCGCCCAGGACTGGAGGGCCTTCCATGCCACGGAGAAGCCCTGTGAAATATGGGGCCAACGGGACGTTTGGCTTTTGCCTTTGAAGCAAAAGCTCGCCCGAGCTACGAGCGTAGCCAAGCGAAGAGCAGGAGCGGAATCGAGCAGCTCGTTCATGACAATGTGGCGGCTCTTAAAAGAGCCTTTGTGGTGTTTTAGTGCGGTTGCGGTGCTGCTGTGCCTCAAGCCCTCTCGCCCCGGATGCGGCGGGCCAGCTGAATGTCCTTGGGCATGATGGTGACCCTCTTGGCGTGGATGGCGCAAAGGTTGGTGTCCTCAAAGAGCCCAACCAGGTAGGCCTCGCTGGCCTCCTGCAGTGCCATGACGGCCGAGCTCTGGAAGCGCAGGTCGGTCTTGAAATCCTGGGCGATTTCTCTCACCAGGCGCTGGAAGGGCAGCTTTCGGATGAGCAGCTCGGTGGATTTCTGGTAGCGGCGGATCTCCCTCAGAGCCACAGTGCCGGGACGGTAGCGGTGAGGTTTCTTAACGCCGCCAGTGGCGGGGGCGCTCTTACGGGCAGCCTTTGTGGCCAGCTGCTTGCGAGGCGCCTTGCCTCCGGTGGACTTGCGGGCGGTCTGCTTAGTACGGGCCATGGCAGCGCTGTGAGATCTGCTTTCTCTCTTCGAGATACAGTGCGGAGCGACCGCGGGGAGCTGCCATATAAAGACCAAGGTCTCTGCTGATTGGCTGAGGCAACAGCAGGCGCCGGTTTTTTAAAAAAAAAAAAAAAAAAAGCCTGCGCTGTGGTTGGCCAGTGTCGGAAGGCACGGCTATGAAACGCAGACACAGGGCGGGAGGCCTTCGATTGGCTAGCCAAACAATCCAGAACCAGAAAGCAAAAAGCGACTGGCAAAGGTTGGGCTCAGCCTTTTATGAGACGCTGTTGAGAGATAAAACAGGAACACCACTCATTCCCCCCCCCCCCCCCCCGCCCGCGCTTGCCGCATTTAAACCTGCCACCACCAGCCTTCAGAATGGGGGCAACCCGAGAGCGGCGAATCAGCCTGTGAAGTCTGCCCCCGCTACACACACGCCCCGTGTGCTGACATTTCCCCACCACCCTCATCCTCATCATCGTTTGCCAGGCGGCCTCATGGCAGCGCCTCCAAACACACACCACGGTTAAAGGGTTAATGATGAGGCATGCCCTCTGGGGCGCAAACACCCCTCTCATCACACGCCAACCAGCCCCCCTCCCCGCCCCGCCCCTCCTCCCTCCCATCAGTGCAGTGCACGATGCCAGAATGACTCAACTGCTGTGGGCGTATAGGTGGGAGCGAACTGCCCACGGTCACACGTGGCATCCGGGGCGAGTGGAGACTCTCGCCACGGGCCTGGTGCGTTTTGGCTTTCAAACATGCGGTTGTATCGCAGTACACGTCAGGCAGAGGCATGAGCTAGCTCGCTTTCAGATACTGTGGGCGGCTCTTAAAAGAGCCTTTGGGTTTTGTTTTGTTTTTTCCAAGGTCTCGGCGAAAGCCTCTACTTCTTCTTGGGTGCAGCATGTTTGGGCTTTGCCGCTTTGGGTTTGACGGCCTTGGGCTTCACGACCTTGGCTGGGCTCTTCTTTGCCACTTTCGCCTTCACGGCTTTGGCTTTTGCGGGGCTCTTGGCGGCCTTCTTGGCTGGAGCAGCTTTGGGCTTTTTAGGGCTCTTGGCTGCTGCCGGTTTCTTCACCTTCTTGGGACTCTTCTTGGCTCCGGCGGGAGCCTTTTTGGGTTTCTTGGCAGCACCGGCAGCCTTCTTTGCTGCGGGCGTCTTGCTCTTCACCGCAGCTTTCTTGGCCGCCTTCTCCTTGCCCTGCGACTGCTTCTTGTTGAGCTTGAAGGATCCAGAGGCCCCGCTGCCCTTGAGCTGGGCTAGGGCTCCTTTGCTCACCAGGCTCTTGACGGCAAGCTTGAGTCTGCCGTTGTTCTTGTCCACGTCGTATCCCTGGGCGCTCAGAGCCTTCTTGAGGCCAGCCAGGGAGACTCCCTTCCTCTCAGTGCAGGCAGCCACGGCCTTGAGGACGAGGTCGGACACGCTGGGCCCAGAGGGTTTTTTGGCCTTGGCAGCGCCAGCTGCTCTCTTCGGCTTCTTCTTGGTAGCGGCGACGGCAGCGGCAGCGGGTTCCGCCGGCGGAGCCACGGCAGCGGGAGCAGTTTCAGCCATTGTTCTGCAGGAGGACTCGCTCAGCGCTCACAGATCAGTAATGGGCAGCACGGCAAGCGACGTGCATATATATAGGGAGGAGCCTCCATCTGATTGGTCCATAGAAGGGGAGGCCGGGCCCAGCCACGGCACCGTCCCTGCCAAAGACACACTGTGTTTCCTCCGCTTGAATAATCCATTTTTTAAAAGTTACCCGCGTGCATTTATTTCATTTTCCGCCTGTCAACAGGACCGCATCATCTCCCAGCTCTTATCCAAAGATATCTTCCCCTTGGCAGGTCCCCGACTCCCTTGTAAGAGTCTTGCAAAGCCGGCATCCTGCCGTCAGCTCAGACACCAACATGAGCAAACTTTGTTTTCCGCTTCATACTCCACCTCTCTTCCTCACCTCCCTGGCATAACAGCGCGAGCATTTACTTTTTCACTTCTTTTCCTACAGTGCCCGATAGAGTCTACTCTTCTCACCTTCTGTGGACCAAAGAAAAAGCACACTGAAGAGGAAGGAGATAACACAGCTCTGCCTGTGTTAGCCAAGCCTACAAAACGCCCCTTCAAATGCACATAGGGCTTGCCCACCGCATTGCTGCTCCCTGCTCCAAATTTCAGTGCTATGCTAGTGACACTCAGCTTGTTTTCAGGCTTCCCTCCGCCGCCTCTTCTCCCTCCCTCCCTCTTCTCTGACTGTCTGTCTGTCTGTCTGTCTGTCTGTCTGTCTGTCTGTCTGTCTGTCTGTCTGTCTGTCTGTCTGTGTCTGTCCGCCATCCAGGAGTGGTGTGCCGCCAATGAGCTCTGCCTTAATGCCAGTAAGACGGAGATTCTCCTCATCGGCACACCTGCACCCTCCTTTCCTGTCACTCTCTGGCCGGCCTCCCTTGGCCCTCTTCCTGCTCCCACCTGTGAGGCTAAGAACCCCGGGGTCATCTTCGACTCCACACTCTCCGCCTCTCCTCACATCTCTGGGCGTCTCTAAGAAGTCTAACTATCAACCGCACCTCCTCAGAGGTGTATTCTTCCTTTCCTCTCCTTCCCCCAGAAGCTTACTGTCTCTAGAGCTCTGGTTCTCTCTAGGCTAGACTACTGCAACAGCCTCTTACTAAATCTGCCTGCTCCTACTCTCCGCCCTCTGCAACTCACCCAGAACAGGACTGCGAGACTTGTCCTTGGCCTCAAGCCCTGGCATCGTATCTCTCCAGCCCTGAAATCTCTTCATTGGCTCCCGGTGGCTGCAAGGGATAGATTCAAGACCCTCTGCATTGTCCACACGGCTTTCTGGGGCCTGGGTCCACAATACCTTCAACTCTCCCTCCGTTAATACCTTCCCCACTCGAGCTCTTCGTTCCTCCACCTCCAAGTCCCTCAGGTTCAGTCGCTTCTCCAAGCAACGAGATGGGGGCAGATCGCCTTCCGCTGCTGGGGCTTCCCTCTGGAACAGCCTCCCTGCCACTCTGAAAATTGAGGAGAACCATCTCCGGTTCCGGAAGCACCTCAAGACCTTCCGCTTTGCTCCTGCCTTGGCTCTTCCTCTCCCCGGCTGATCCGTCTGCTTTGGCTCTGTGCACCTGGCTACCCTCGGATTTCGGGCCCAGGTCCCTGGCCACTCACCCGCACTGCCTCCTGGCAACCCTTGCACTTGGGCCTGTAACTGTAACCCTACAGCCCCCTAACCTGCACTTACCAGACACCCCTTGTCTGCGCTTTACACCTCGCACTTGCCACCCTGCTGGCTGCACTATCAGTTGTTGTTGTTTTTATCCCTTGCTCAGCACTTTCCACCTCACTCCCCACTCCCCTGCACCCCCTCCCCCCCCCGCACTTGCACGCTCTCAATGTCACTGGGCCTAGTAAGATCGCTGTATTATCCTCCCTTGCCTCGTCGCGCTCTGAAACACGTGTGTATGAGCGCCATACAAATAAAACAGCATATCATATCATATATCATAGCCGGAGTGGTTCTATGTTTTTGGAGCTCGATGCCCGCACACTTTGCCTATGGGAATGGGGACCACGGAAACCCCAGTGCCAGTGCTTCCGTGAAACTCTGTGGGCGGGTGCTGGTCCGCCCGGCAGGTCTGACCTGCTGTACTTTGCAAAACCGGAAACAATGGCGCCGGTAAGCTTACCAGCAGTGTTGTTTCCAGACCAGCACGGTCAGCATGAGGCCCAAAGTCTCTTATTTCAGAGGGCACCATGCAACACGACAAACATTAAAGTTCCTTTCTTCTTAGGATTTCACATACACAACTTCTTTGGTGATTTACTGTTCGCCCCTGATAAACAAGAAGGATTTGTGGCCCCACTGGGCTAGATGTCTGGGGGAAAGCGAGCCTGGCATTCTGGCCCCTGCCCCGAGCGCCTGACGAACGCCTGACAAACGCCACGCTTTGCCCTTGACGGGCTTTGCCCTGACGGGCAAAATTCCCAGCACACCCCACTGGGCGCTGCACCCGAGCAAGTTAGAGTGAGGTTAGAGAGAGGGGGGGGGGGGGGGGGGGCCTCGGTCTGCCCACCAAGGCACTAACAAAAACACATTTAAAAAGGTGAAATGAGCCACTCTGGGTTTCATACCTCGAGCCTTTCTTTCTTGAAATCAAACGGTTCATGCCTCCCAGCACCCCTTGCACTTCCCTTAGGGTAATGAGTGGAATCCCCAGGCAGATCCCTCCCCTCACCTGCCATTCTCCCAACATGGTGTACAATGTATCTATCTCAGTGAGAGGGCTTGGCAGTGGCAAAGTAAGAAAGTGAAATGGGCAGCTGTCTGCAGAGGCCAGTGGTAGGAGTGTGGGGGAGGAGGCCATGTTGTGCCTGGCCACTCTGCGTGCCTCGAACCCCGAATGGGTGCAAAGGGTAAATAAATCAGAAAGCCTGCCCCTTGGCGAGAGCGAGAAGCCCTAGCGCACTGGAGGGGATTCGGCCCGGACCCTGGCCTGGTAGCCAGGCATATTCCAGCGCTCCTCATAGCTGCGATGCAGCAACCGGGCAGAAGGCACGGCCATGTGGGCAGAGGACACAGCCATGTGAAAGGTCTTACCCTGGGCATGGGATTTTGTTTTCTCATGCAGGTGCATTCTGGGCGCACACAAAGAATTGTCAAGTAGGATACAAAAATGCCATGTGCTTGCTCAGACCGCTTTCTCCATGCACACACAAGCGACATTCATAGGCGGGCCAGACTACAGTGCTTAAGCAGAGTGCAGATGAGCAGCTCGGTCGTGGATGTTGTGGGCGGCTCTTAAAAGAGCCTTTGGTGTTGGATCGAGAGGTGGGGTCCGGTGGGGTGGGTCTGCTCAACCCCCGAATCCGTACAGGGTGCGTCCCTGGCGCTTCAGGGCATAGACCACATCCATGGCAGTGACCGTCTTCCTCTTGGCGTGCTCGGTGTAGGTGACGGCGTCCCGGATCACGTTCTCCAGGAAGACCTTCAGCACACCCCGGGTCTCCTCGTAGATGAGGCCGGAGATGCGCTTGACTCCACCACGGCGGGCCAGGCGGCGGATGGCGGGCTTGGTGATGCCCTGGATGTTGTCTCGCAGGACTTTCCTGTGCCTCTTGGCGCCGCCTTTGCCGAGCCCTTTCCCTCCTTTGCCGCGTCCAGACATGGTGACTCTTCTCTTCTTCACAAGCGAGCGGAGAATGAGGGTGCGCCTCCCGAGCCGCTGCTTATATGCACCCGGGGGGCGGACCAGAGGGAGGGAGGGCGGACCGGAGGGAGGGCGGACCGGAGGGAGGGCGGACCAGAGGGAGGGCGGACCAGAGGGAGGGCGGACCAGAGGGAGGGCGGACCAGAGGGAGGGCGGACCAGAGGGAGGGCGGACCAGAGGGAGGGCGGACCAGAGGGAGGGCGGACCAGAGGGAGGGCGGACCAGAGGGAGGGCGGACCAGAGGGAGGGCGGACCAGAGGGAGGGCTGCCGGCGGTCGTGCGCAGCACGGTCTGCGCAGGTCCCGGTGGGCGGGGAGACGGCAGCATTTCGAAATGCCCGCGCTTTTTCGGCCGTTGCTTCGGTCGGCCGCCTTTGTCTCCTGGCTGGGGTAGGAGAGCTTGCCAAGCAAAGAGCCTCGCAGCCAGCCAGCCAGCCAGCCAGCCGCCTCTTTTGATGGCTTAGGGGCACACACCATGATGTCGACACCCCTGCCCCTGCTGGCGAGTTGCTCCCAAGCTAAGATTCAAATGCCACTCTTATTACGAGGGGCACCCTGCACCCAGAGAACCCCTGCCCACGACACAGACCTGGCATGGTGCGTAAATAAGGCCTGTGGCTACCCTGGGGGGCGCCCTGCAGGTGAAGAAGTAACACAAAAAACAGTCACCAGCGGGCGTGTCAGGGGTGCCTCCCTCCGTCGCCCAGGACTGGAGGGCCTTCCATGCCACGGAGAAGCCCTGTGAAATATGGGGCCAACGGGACGTTTGGCTTTTGCCTTTGAAGCAAAAGCTCGCCCGAGCTACGAGCGTAGCCAAGCGAAGAGCAGGAGCGGAATCGAGCAGCTCGTTCATGACAATGTGGCGGCTCTTAAAAGAGCCTTTGTGGTGTTTTAGTGCGGTTGCGGTGCTGCTGTGCCTCAAGCCCTCTCGCCCCGGATGCGGCGGGCCAGCTGAATGTCCTTGGGCATGATGGTGACCCTCTTGGCGTGGATGGCGCAAAGGTTGGTGTCCTCAAAGAGCCCAACCAGGTAGGCCTCGCTGGCCTCCTGCAGTGCCATGACGGCCGAGCTCTGGAAGCGCAGGTCGGTCTTGAAATCCTGGGCGATTTCTCTCACCAGGCGCTGGAAGGGCAGCTTTCGGATGAGCAGCTCGGTGGATTTCTGGTAGCGGCGGATCTCCCTCAGAGCCACAGTGCCGGGACGGTAGCGGTGAGGTTTCTTAACGCCGCCAGTGGCGGGGGCGCTCTTACGGGCAGCCTTTGTGGCCAGCTGCTTGCGAGGCGCCTTGCCTCCGGTGGACTTGCGGGCGGTCTGCTTAGTACGGGCCATGGCAGCGCTGTGAGATCTGCTTTCTCTCTTCGAGATACAGTGCGGAGCGACCGCGGGGAGCTGCCATATAAAGACCAAGGTCTCTGCTGATTGGCTGAGGCAACAGCAGGCGCCGGTTTTTTAAAAAAAAAAAAAAAAAAAGCCTGCGCTGTGGTTGGCCAGTGTCGGAAGGCACGGCTATGAAACGCAGACACAGGGCGGGAGGCCTTCGATTGGCTAGCCAAACAATCCAGAACCAGAAAGCAAAAAGCGACTGGCAAAGGTTGGGCTCAGCCTTTTATGAGACGCTGTTGAGAGATAAAACAGGAACACCACTCATTCCCCCCCCCCCCCCCCCCCCCGCCCGCGCTTGCCGCATTTAAACCTGCCACCACCAGCCTTCAGAATGGGGGCAACCCGAGAGCGGCGAATCAGCCTGTGAAGTCTGCCCCCGCTACACACACGCCCCGTGTGCTGACATTTCCCCACCACCCTCATCCTCATCATCGTTTGCCAGGCGGCCTCATGGCAGCGCCTCCAAACACACACCACGGTTAAAGGGTTAATGATGAGGCATGCCCTCTGGGGCGCAAACACCCCTCTCATCACACGCCAACCAGCCCCCCTCCCCGCCCCGCCCCTCCTCCCTCCCATCAGTGCAGTGCACGATGCCAGAATGACTCAACTGCTGTGGGCGTATAGGTGGGAGCGAACTGCCCACGGTCACACGTGGCATCCGGGGCGAGTGGAGACTCTCGCCACGGGCCTGGTGCGTTTTGGCTTTCAAACATGCGGTTGTATCGCAGTACACGTCAGGCAGAGGCATGAGCTAGCTCGCTTTCAGATACTGTGGGCGGCTCTTAAAAGAGCCTTTGGGTTTTGTTTTGTTTTTTCCAAGGTCTCGGCGAAAGCCTCTACTTCTTCTTGGGTGCAGCATGTTTGGGCTTTGCCGCTTTGGGTTTGACGGCCTTGGGCTTCACGACCTTGGCTGGGCTCTTCTTTGCCACTTTCGCCTTCACGGCTTTGGCTTTTGCGGGGCTCTTGGCGGCCTTCTTGGCTGGAGCAGCTTTGGGCTTTTTAGGGCTCTTGGCTGCTGCCGGTTTCTTCACCTTCTTGGGACTCTTCTTGGCTCCGGCGGGAGCCTTTTTGGGTTTCTTGGCAGCACCGGCAGCCTTCTTTGCTGCGGGCGTCTTGCTCTTCACCGCAGCTTTCTTGGCCGCCTTCTCCTTGCCCTGCGACTGCTTCTTGTTGAGCTTGAAGGATCCAGAGGCCCCGCTGCCCTTGAGCTGGGCTAGGGCTCCTTTGCTCACCAGGCTCTTGACGGCAAGCTTGAGTCTGCCGTTGTTCTTGTCCACGTCGTATCCCTGGGCGCTCAGAGCCTTCTTGAGGCCAGCCAGGGAGACTCCCTTCCTCTCAGTGCAGGCAGCCACGGCCTTGAGGACGAGGTCGGACACGCTGGGCCCAGTGGGCTTTTTGGCCTTGGCAGCGCCAGCTGCTCTCTTCGGCTTCTTCTTGGTAGCGGCGACGGCAGCGGCAGCGGGTTCCGCCGGCGGAGCCACGGCAGCGGGAGCAGTTTCAGCCATTGTTCTGCAGGAGGACTCGCTCAGCGCTCACAGATCAGTAATGGGCAGCACGGCAAGCGACGTGCATATATATAGGGAGGAGCCTCCATCTGATTGGTCCATAGAAGGGGAGGCCGGGCCCAGCCACGGCACCGTCCCTGCCAAAGACACACTGTGTTTCCTCCGCTTGAATAATCCATTTTTTAAAAGTTACCCGCGTGCATTTATTTCATTTTCCGCCTGTCAACAGGACCGCATCATCTCCCAGCTCTTATCCAAAGGTATCTTCCCCTTGGCAGGGCCCCGACTCCCTTGTAAGAGTCTTGCAAAGCCGGCATCCTGCCGTCAGCTCAGACACCAACATGAGCAAACTTTGTTTTCCGCTTCATACTCCACCTCTCTTCCTCACCTCCCTGGCATAACAGCGCGAGCATTTACTTTTTCACTTCTTTTCCTACAGTGCCCGATAGAGTCTACTCTTCTCACCTTCTGTGGACCAAAGAAAAAGCACACTGAAGAGGAAGGAGATAACACAGCTCTGCCTGTGTTAGCCAAGCCTACAAAACGCCCCTTCAAATGCACATAGGGCTTGCCCACCGCATTGCTGCTCCCTGCTCCAAATTTCAGTGCTATGCTAGTGACACTCAGCTTGTTTTCAGGCTTCCCTCCGCCGCCTCTTCTCCCTCCCTCCCTCTTCTCTGTCTGTCTGTCTGTCTGTCTGTCTGTCTGTCTGTCTGTGTCTGTCCGCCATCCAGGAGTGGTGTGCCGCCAATGAGCTCTGCCTTAATGCCAGTAAGACGGAGATTCTCCTCATCGGCACACCTGCACCCTCCTTTCCTGTCACTCTCTGGCCGGCCTCCCTTGGCCCTCTTCCTGCTCCCACCTGTGAGGCTAAGAACCCCGGGGTCATCTTCGACTCCACACTCTCCGCCTCTCCTCACATCTCTGGGCGTCTCTAAGAAGTCTAACTATCAACCGCACCTCCTCAGAGGTGTATTCTTCCTTTCCTCTCCTTCCCCCAGAAGCTTACTGTCTCTAGAGCTCTGGTTCTCTCTAGGCTAGACTACTGCAACAGCCTCTTACTAAATCTGCCTGCTCCTACTCTCCGCCCTCTGCAACTCACCCAGAACAGGACTGCGAGACTTGTCCTTGGCCTCAAGCCCTGGCATCGTATCTCTCCAGCCCTGAAATCTCTTCATTGGCTCCCGGTGGCTGCAAGGGATAGATTCAAGACCCTCTGCATTGTCCACACGGCTTTCTGGGGCCTGGGTCCACAATACCTTCAACTCTCCCTCCGTTAATACCTTCCCCACTCGAGCTCTTCGTTCCTCCACCTCCAAGTCCCTCAGGTTCAGTCGCTTCTCCAAGCAACGAGATGGGGGCAGATCGCCTTCCGCTGCTGGGGCTTCCCTCTGGAACAGCCTCCCTGCCACTCTGAAAATTGAGGAGAACCATCTCCGGTTCCGGAAGCACCTCAAGACCTTCCGCTTTGCTCCTGCCTTGGCTCTTCCTCTCCCCGGCTGATCCGTCTGCTTTGGCTCTGTGCACCTGGCTACCCTCGGATTTCGGGCCCAGGTCCCTGGCCACTCACCCGCACTGCCTCCTGGCAACCCTTGCACTTGGGCCTGTAACTGTAACCCTACAGCCCCCTAACCTGCACTTACCAGACACCCCTTGTCTGCGCTTTACACCTCGCACTTGCCACCCTGCTGGCTGCACTATCAGTTGTTGTTGTTTTTATCCCTTGCTCAGCACTTTCCACCTCACTCCCCACTCCCCTGCACCCCCTCCCCCCCCCGCACTTGCACGCTCTCAATGTCACTGGGCCTAGTAAGATCGCTGTATTATCCTCCCTTGCCTCGTCGCGCTCTGAAACACGTGTGTATGAGCGCCATACAAATAAAACAGCATATCATATCATATATCATAGCCGGAGTGGTTCTATGTTTTTGGAGCTCGATGCCCGCACACTTTGCCTATGGGAATGGGGACCACGGAAACCCCAGTGCCAGTGCTTCCGTGAAACTCTGTGGGCGGGTGCTGGTCCGCCCGGCAGGTCTGACCTGCTGTACTTTGCAAAACCGGAAACAATGGCGCCGGTAAGCTTACCAGCAGTGTTGTTTCCAGACCAGCACGGTCAGCATGAGGCCCAAAGTCTCTTATTTCAGAGGGCACCATGCAACACGACAAACATTAAAGTTCCTTTCTTCTTAGGATTTCACATACACAACTTCTTTGGTGATTTACTGTTCGCCCCTGATAAACAAGAAGGATTTGTGGCCCCACTGGGCTAGATGTCTGGGGGAAAGCGAGCCTGGCATTCTGGCCCCTGCCCCGAGCGCCTGACGAACGCCTGACAAACGCCACGCTTTGCCCTTGACGGGCTTTGCCCTGACGGGCAAAATTCCCAGCACACCCCACTGGGCGCTGCACCCGAGCAAGTTAGAGTGAGGTTAGAGAGAGGGGGGGGGGGGGGGGGGGGGCCTCGGCCTGCCCACCAAGGCACTGACAAAAACACATTTAAAAAGGTGAAATGAGCCACTCTGGGTTTCATACCTCGAGCCTTTCTTTCTTGAAATCAAACGGTTCATGCCTCCCAGCACCCCTTGCACTTCCCTTAGGGTAATGAGTGGAATCCCCAGGCAGATCCCTCCCCTCACCTGCCATTCTCCCAACATGGTGTACAATGTATCTATCTCAGTGAGAGGGCTTGGCAGTGGCAAAGTAAGAAAGTGAAATGGGCAGCTGTCTGCAGAGGCCAGTGGTAGGAGTGTGGGGGAGGAGGCCATGTTGTGCCTGGCCACTCTGCGTGCCTCGAACCCCGAATGGGTGCAAAGGGTAAATAAATCAGAAAGCCTGCCCCTTGGCGAGAGCGAGAAGCCCTAGCGCACTGGAGGGGATTCGGCCCGGACCCTGGCCTGGTAGCCAGGCATATTCCAGCGCTCCTCATAGCTGCGATGCAGCAACCGGGCAGAAGGCACGGCCATGTGGGCAGAGGACACAGCCATGTGAAAGGTCTTACCCTGGGCATGGGATTTTGTTTTCTCAT
This sequence comes from Ambystoma mexicanum, assembly GCF_040938575.1. Lineage (NCBI taxonomy): Eukaryota > Metazoa > Chordata > Amphibia > Caudata > Ambystomatidae > Ambystoma > Ambystoma mexicanum. Next base: position 333,168,987 of record NC_090938.1, read on the forward strand.
GCAGGTGCATTCTGGGCGCACACAAAGAATTGTCAAGTAGGATACAAAAATGCCATGTGCTTGCTCAGACCGCTTTCTCCATGCACACACAAGCGACATTCATAGGCGGGCCAGACTACAGTGCTTAAGCAGAGTGCAGATGAGCAGCTCGGTCGTGGATGTTGTGGGCGGCTCTTAAAAGAGCCTTTGGTGTTGGATCGAGAGGTGGGGTCCGGTGGGGTGGGTCTGCTCAACCCCCGAATCCGTACAGGGTGCGTCCCTGGCGCTTCAGGGCATAGACCACATCCATGGCAGTGACCGTCTTCCTCTTGGCGTGCTCGGTGTAGGTGACGGCGTCCCGGATCACGTTCTCCAGGAAGACCTTCAGCACACCCCGGGTCTCCTCGTAGATGAGGCCGGAGATGCGCTTGACTCCACCACGGCGGGCCAGGCGGCGGATGGCGGGCTTGGTGATGCCCTGGATGTTGTCTCGCAGGACTTTCCTGTGCCTCTTGGCGCCGCCTTTGCCGAGCCCTTTCCCTCCTTTGCCGCGTCCAGACATGGTGACTCTTCTCTTCTTCACAAGCGAGCGGAGAATGAGGGTGCGCGCTTGTTCTTCTTCTTGCTGATAGATTTTTATCCATCAGCGGTGATTTTTGGATACCGAGGCTTGAGCCTCATTACTCCATCTTCTCGGGTTGAGTGTGTAGTCGTGGTTTGTATTCTTCTTGGTCTGTGTGGTCTTGTCACAGTAGGGCTGGTTTCACTGGGTCTTCGCAGTGATGGGCCGCGGGTAGCGGTCGAAGGGGTTTGCAGTGGTGGCAGTGAGTCTTCTGATCAGAGGGTTCGGGTTCTGATCCAGTTCTTGGCAGAAGTTCTTACTCAGCTTCGCTAGATGTTCATCCAACATCTCGATGTCCAGGTCTCTGTGAAGGTCTGCTATCCTTGTGAAGATTGGAGCTCCAGACGATATCCGCAGGGCCTTGTTCTGGACTAACTGAAGACTCTTCCGGTGTCGCTCATGGCAGGTCATCCATGCTGGGGAGGCATAAGTCAGGGTTGGTCTGATGATCGCCTTGTAGACGTTGATCTTTGTCCGGAGGGGCATGGACTTGCTCTTCAGGAGTGGGTACAGCGCTGCCATCTTTCCTGTTGCCTTCTGCTGAGTATTCTCGATGTGGCTTTCCCAGTTGAGTTTGCTGTCCAGGGTCACACCGAGGTAGCGGCTGCTGCTCTCCCATTTGATGGTCTCCCCGTTGAGGCTGATGTGTGGGTGCTCCTTGATCTTCTTTCTGGTGAACAGCGTTGCAGTTGTCTTGCTGGTGTTGAGTTCTATCCGCCAGTCGCTGTACCACTTTGCGATGGTATCCAATGAAGCTTGCAGGTTCTTCGCCACTTCCTTTTCGCTGAAAGACTGGGAGATTACTGCAACATCGTCTGCATACAGTGCCAGGTTCGTCTTGTGGAGATCTGTCGGGATGTCGTTGGTGAAGAGGTTGAACAGGAAGGGTCCGAGGTTCGATCCCTGTGGCACGCCTGCTCGGATGGGATGTGAAGAGGACATCTCAGACCGCATGGCGACATGGAAGGTGCGGCCTCCCAGGTAGCTTGCAATCGTCTTCACCAGGTAGTTCGGAAATCCCAGGCCAATCATCTTGTGCAGCAGTCCCTTGTGCCAGACTCGGTCGAATGCTTTGGCTACATCCAGGAAGACGATTCCTGTGGACTTCTTGATGTTGAATCCGTGGCTGATGGTGTCCACCACTCTCAGTAGCTGATGAGTCGTTGCATGCTCCTTTCGAAATCCAAACTGTTCCTTTGCTAGTAGATTTCTTTCGGAGGTGAAGTCGCTGAGTCGAGCGAGGAGGACCTTCTCCAGGAGCTTCGATAATCCAGAAAGCAGGCTGATGGGGCGGTAGTTTGCTGGATCCCTCAGTGGTTTGCCGGCCTTTGGAAAAACGATGACCCTTGCTTCTTTCCAGGAACTCGGGAAGTGCTGGAGCCTCATGCATGCATTGAAGATCTCTGTGAGATGTTCCATTGATGCTGGTGGGAGGTTCTTGATTGCCAGGTTGGTTATTCCGTCGCTCCCCGGTGCCTTGCCGTTCGCCAGCTTTTCTGCAAGTCCTGCTACCTCAGAGCTTGTGCACTCCTTGATGTCTTCTGCTCCCAGCCCGGTTCCGTGATCTGCGAGGTACTTCTCAACTGCTTCCTCCACTCCGTCTGAGAGCCTACTTACCTTGTTCGGGGTGAACGAAGCCTCCAGTGTCTCGGCAAGGACCTCTGCCTTGTCCTTGTTGCTGCATGCAAGGTGGGTTCGTCCCTGGATTGGTGGGCTTGGCTCCTTCTTCCCAGTCAGTCGACGAGTCATTCTCCACACCGAGTTGTCAGCCTCCTTCAGCTTGGCTGTTGCAGACTCCCACTTCTCTCCACGGTGCTGTCGGATCTGTTCCCGCAGGAGTCTTGCAAGCGTGTTGTACTTCTGCAGGAGATCAGGTGTGCGGAGCTTCTGCCACTGGCGTCGGGCGCGGTTCTTGTCGGCGATTGACTGTTGGATGCCTCTCGGTAGGTCGTAGATGGAACATCTGGTTGTCTTCTGCTTCGGAACACTGCTCTTGATTGCCTCCTGGACTGCTGTCGTGAAGTCTTCCACGGCCCTGTTGATATCATCCATGGTGCTCAGCGGGGTTGGAGTGACCATTCTGTTCAGCTCTTCTTTGAAGCGGCTCCAGTCAGCTCTTCTGAAGTTGTACTTCTCGGCCTGCTGGTAGGGTTCCATCTCATCTCCCACAGTGATTGCTACTGGATTGTGGTCCGAGGTCAGCTCCACCAGTGTTTCCAGCTCCACAGAGTGTTGCAGGTTCTTCAGTAGCACGATGTCCAGCACATCTGGGTTGTGGCTTGCTACACCTGGGTAGTGCGTGGGCTCAGTCGGGCCTGCTACCACACAGTCGTTCTTCCTGGAATACGCCAGCAGTGTCCGTCCCCTCTGGTTGGCAGTCCTGGAGTTCCAGCATCGGTGCTTGGCGTTGAGGTCTCCGCCGATGAGTGTTGGAACCGTCGAATCCAGCAAAGCATCCAGGTCTCGGAGATCCAGCTTTGCTTTCGGGGGGCAGTAGGTTGCAATCAGTCGGAGTGGTCCTGTAGCAGTCTTGACTTGTACTCCAGTGGCTTCAATGCTTCTGAGGGGTGGGAGTGCAATCTCATGGTGGTCGATCGTCGTCTTCACTATCACTGCGGTCCCCCCTCCTTTGGCTCCTGCAGGTCGGTCGGTCCGGTACACACTGTGGTTTGCCAGGCTCAGCTTCTGGTTTCCTTGCAGGTGGGTCTCTGAAAGCAAAGCAGCACTCACCTTTCTCGTTTCCATCAGGTGAAGGAGTTTGTCTGTCTTCTTCTGAATACCGTTGGCATTCCACATCACGATGGCGCAGCTGGGTCTAGATGCCATGTTGTTTTCTTCCTTCGCCCGCGAATAGGCTCAGGACGAGCCCTGCCACCATCGTCATGGTGGGGTCGATATTCAGCTCTGCAACAAAGGCTGCGATCTTCACTATGATGGTCTTCCAGTCGATTGAGCTCGCTGTTCCCTCTTCCTGTGCTGAGGTGGTTGCTTGCGGCGGGTTCGGTGGTGGATTTAGGACTCCAGCGTAGCTCAGCCCGGATGTTGTGGTTGTCTTCTGGGTCTTCGCAGGGCCATGGCTTGGTGGCGGGCGAGGAGGGTGGGTCCTCTGTGCGGCCGCTGTTGGTTTTGGCTCCTGACGATGTGCAGGTCTCTGGTTTGGTTGGCTTTGTCCGCTGCTCCTCTGAGAGTCATTTGTAGTAGTTGGTGGGTTCCGTGGAGCTTGCAGTGGTTGTTGTGGTGCCCTCCTCTGCTGCTCATCCTGTTTAGCTTTCATAAGGGCTGGGCATCCGCGGTAGCTGGCAGGGTGAGGTCCCCTGCAGTTGGCGCAGGTTGCCGGATCTGTTCGGGCTCGGGTGCAGTTTTTCGATGTGTGGTTCTCTCCACATCGCACGCAGCGTGGGTCCTGGTGGCAGAAGGCAGATGTGTGGCCGATCCGCTGGCAGTTGAAACACATGATAGGTCCTCTTCTGGCCTTCGGTGCTTCAGTGGTAACTGTACAGCTGCACAGCCGTGTGATCTTTGTCAGGTCCGCTGGTTTTCCATCGCTGGTTTGTGCAAGGGTGGCAACAAATAGCGGGAATTTCTTGTTCTTGTCGGCTGGCGAGGTCAGCTGGACAACACTCTTCACTGGGAGACCCTGTTCTGCAAGTTGATCTGTGATGTCTTCCACGCTGGCGTTAGTCGGCAGGCCACGGACCACAAACCTCTGAGACCTCACTCGCTCCAGTGGGAATGTGTAGTACTGCAGTTTCTGTACGGTGAAGGCATCTGTCACGCTCTTGTAGTCCTCTACTGTGGTGAGCGAGATCTTCATATGCTCACCATGAGGCTTGGTGGTGAAGGTTGGTTTGGCGCACAGGTGTTTCAGCATGTCAACCAGGTCCTTGTGGGTCTTCAAGCTCTTCACAAACACTGGGGGGATCCGGATCTTCTTTGGTGGTGGGGTGGTCTGCTCGTCCGCTGTGTTGTCAGGTTCTGTGGCCAGCTGTTCGTGCTCCAGAACGTCATACTTGTTGCTGGTGCTCACACCTGTTGCAGATGGTTCAGTCAGCGTCTTCTTCCACTTCTGATTTGATGCACCTGGTGACGCACTTTCACTGGTCTTTCGCTTGTGAGAGACTGGTTCGAACCCTTCCATCTCGACCTCGGTGTCCAGGAGGTGGGATGTTTCTGACATCTGGGCCGTCATGATGATCAATCTAGGAGAAAAGGGGGGAGAAAATTGGAGAGAAAACAGGAAAGAATAGGAGAAAAGAGGGAGAAAATGTAGAGTGCTCTTATCAGAGCAGTTTCTTTTTAAATCCAAACAGTTCTTTGTAAGAACCAGCTCAGCAGGTGTGCCCTGAAAAGGACAGTTTTGGGGTGCACACGGTGTGCAAAAAGCTCCTTTGCAGATTGTTAGACCGACTCCTGAAGATTGCTCTTCAGTGGGGAAATCGGGCTAATCAAGCGCCACTTGCCGCCACAAGGTGGAGGCAAAGACCGCTTAAACGGCCCTTTTTGTTTAGAAAAGGCCCGGCTCACTGCAGCTGCCGCAGCATCGCCCGATGCCGCATCTCGGTACACAAGGTAACAGCTGTGAGGAGCGGGAGAAAATTAGGTCCTAACAGCCGTTGCTGTTACCGCCTAATCGCTAATCAACCTCAACTCCGGCTGCCGTCCACGATGTGCATCCGACTGTCAGCTGTGACCCGACTCAACGGGTGAGGGTGCGCCTCCCGAGCCGCTGCTTATATGCACCCGGGGGGCGGACCAGAGGGAGGGAGGGCGGACCGGAGGGAGGGCGGACCGGAGGGAGGGCTGCCGGCGGTCGTGCGCAGCACGGTCTGCGCAGGTCCCGGTGGGCGGGGAGACGGCAGCATTTCGAAATGCCCGCGCTTTTTCGGCCGTTGCTTCGGTCGGCCGCCTTTGTCTCCTGGCTGGGGTAGGAGAGCTTGCCAAGCAAAGAGCCTCGCAGCCAGCCAGCCAGCCAGCCAGCCAGCCAGCCAGCCAGCCGCCTCTTTTGATGGCTTAGGGGCACACACCATGATGTCGACACCCCTGCCCCTGCTGGCGAGTTGCTCCCAAGCTAAGATTCAAATGCCACTCTTATTACGAGGGGCACCCTGCACCCAGAGAACCCCTGCCCACGACACAGACCTGGCATGGTGCGTAAATAAGGCCTGTGGCTACCCTGGGGGGCGCCCTGCAGGTGAAGAAGTAACACAAAAAACAGTCACCAGCGGGCGTGTCAGGGGTGCCTCCCTCCGTCGCCCAGGACTGGAGGGCCTTCCATGCCACGGAGAAGCCCTGTGAAATATGGGGCCAACGGGACGTTTGGCTTTTGCCTTTGAAGCAAAAGCTCGCCCGAGCTACGAGCGTAGCCAAGCGAAGAGCAGGAGCGGAATCGAGCAGCTCGTTCATGACAATGTGGCGGCTCTTAAAAGAGCCTTTGTGGTGTTTTAGTGCGGTTGCGGTGCTGCTGTGCCTCAAGCCCTCTCGCCCCGGATGCGGCGGGCCAGCTGAATGTCCTTGGGCATGATGGTGACCCTCTTGGCGTGGATGGCGCAAAGGTTGGTGTCCTCAAAGAGCCCAACCAGGTAGGCCTCGCTGGCCTCCTGCAGTGCCATGACGGCCGAGCTCTGGAAGCGCAGGTCGGTCTTGAAATCCTGGGCGATTTCTCTCACCAGGCGCTGGAAGGGCAGCTTTCGGATGAGCAGCTCGGTGGATTTCTGGTAGCGGCGGATCTCCCTCAGAGCCACAGTGCCGGGACGGTAGCGGTGAGGTTTCTTAACGCCGCCAGTGGCGGGGGCGCTCTTACGGGCAGCCTTTGTGGCCAGCTGCTTGCGAGGCGCCTTGCCTCCGGTGGACTTGCGGGCGGTCTGCTTAGTACGGGCCATGGCAGCGCTGTGAGATCTGCTTTCTCTCTTCGAGATACAGTGCGGAGCGACCGCGGGGAGCTGCCATATAAAGACCAAGGTCTCTGCTGATTGGCTGAGGCAACAGCAGGCGCCGGTTTTTTTAAAAAAAAAAAAAAAAAAGCCTGCGCTGTGGTTGGCCAGTGTCGGAAGGCACGGCTATGAAACGCAGACACAGGGCGGGAGGCCTTCGATTGGCTAGCCAAACAATCCAGAACCAGAAAGCAAAAAGCGACTGGCAAAGGTTGGGCTCAGCCTTTTATGAGACGCTGTTGAGAGATAAAACAGGAACACCACTCATTCCCCCCCCCCCCCCCCCCGCCCGCGCTTGCCGCATTTAAACCTGCCACCACCAGCCTTCAGAATGGGGGCAACCCGAGAGCGGCGAATCAGCCTGTGAAGTCTGCCCCCGCTACACACACGCCCCGTGTGCTGACATTTCCCCACCACCCTCATCCTCATCATCGTTTGCCAGGCGGCCTCATGGCAGCGCCTCCAAACACACACCACGGTTAAAGGGTTAATGATGAGGCATGCCCTCTGGGGCGCAAACACCCCTCTCATCACACGCCAACCAGCCCCCCTCCCCGCCCCGCCCCTCCTCCCTCCCATCAGTGCAGTGCACGATGCCAGAATGACTCAACTGCTGTGGGCGTATAGGTGGGAGCGAACTGCCCACGGTCACACGTGGCATCCGGGGCGAGTGGAGACTCTCGCCACGGGCCTGGTGCGTTTTGGCTTTCAAACATGCGGTTGTATCGCAGTACACGTCAGGCAGAGGCATGAGCTAGCTCGCTTTCAGATACTGTGGGCGGCTCTTAAAAGAGCCTTTGGGTTTTGTTTTGTTTTTTCCAAGGTCTCGGCGAAAGCCTCTACTTCTTCTTGGGTGCAGCATGTTTGGGCTTTGCCGCTTTGGGTTTGACGGCCTTGGGCTTCACGACCTTGGCTGGGCTCTTCTTTGCCACTTTCGCCTTCACGGCTTTGGCTTTTGCGGGGCTCTTGGCGGCCTTCTTGGCTGGAGCAGCTTTGGGCTTTTTAGGGCTCTTGGCTGCTGCCGGTTTCTTCACCTTCTTGGGACTCTTCTTGGCTCCGGCGGGAGCCTTTTTGGGTTTCTTGGCAGCACCGGCAGCCTTCTTTGCTGCGGGCGTCTTGCTCTTCACCGCAGCTTTCTTGGCCGCCTTCTCCTTGCCCTGCGACTGCTTCTTGTTGAGCTTGAAGGATCCAGAGGCCCCGCTGCCCTTGAGCTGGGCTAGGGCTCCTTTGCTCACCAGGCTCTTGACGGCAAGCTTGAGTCTGCCGTTGTTCTTGTCCACGTCGTATCCCTGGGCGCTCAGAGCCTTCTTGAGGCCAGCCAGGGAGACTCCCTTCCTCTCAGTGCAGGCAGCCACGGCCTTGAGGACGAGGTCGGACACGCTGGGCCCAGAGGGTTTTTTGGCCTTGGCAGCGCCAGCTGCTCTCTTCGGCTTCTTCTTGGTAGCGACGACGGCAGCGGCAGCGGGTTCCGCCGGCGGAGCCACGGCAGCGGGAGCAGTTTCAGCCATTGTTCTGCAGGAGGACTCGCTCAGCGCTCACAGATCAGTAATGGGCAGCACGGCAAGCGACGTGCATATATATAGGGAGGAGCCTCCATCTGATTGGTCCATAGAAGGGGAGGCCGGGCCCAGCCACGGCACCGTCCCTGCCAAAGACACACTGTGTTTCCTCCGCTTGAATAATCCATTTTTTAAAAGTTACCCGCGTGCATTTATTTCATTTTCCGCCTGTCAACAGGACCGCATCATCTCCCAGCTCTTATCCAAAGGTATCTTCCCCTTGGCAGGGCCCCGACTCCCTTGTAAGAGTCTTGCAAAGCCGGCATCCTGCCGTCAGCTCAGACACCAACATGAGCAAACTTTGTTTTCCGCTTCATACTCCACCTCTCTTCCTCACCTCCCTGGCATAACAGCGCGAGCATTTACTTTTTCACTTCTTTTCCTACAGTGCCCGATAGAGTCTACTCTTCTCACCTTCTGTGGACCAAAGAAAAAGCACACTGAAGAGGAAGGAGATAACACAGCTCTGCCTGTGTTAGCCAAGCCTACAAAACGCCCCTTCAAATGCACATAGGGCTTGCCCACCGCATTGCTGCTCCCTGCTCCAAATTTCAGTGCTATGCTAGTGACACTCAGCTTGTTTTCAGGCTTCCCTCCGCCGCCTCTTCTCCCTCCCTCCCTCTTCTCTGTCTGTCTGTCTGTCTGTCTGTGTCTGTCCGCCATCCAGGAGTGGTGTGCCGCCAATGAGCTCTGCCTTAATGCCAGTAAGACGGAGATTCTCCTCATCGGCACACCTGCACCCTCCTTTCCTGTCACTCTCTGGCCGGCCTCCCTTGGCCCTCTTCCTGCTCCCACCTGTGAGGCTAAGAACCCCGGGGTCATCTTCGACTCCACACTCTCCGCCTCTCCTCACATCTCTGGGCGTCTCTAAGAAGTCTAACTATCAACCGCACCTCCTCAGAGGTGTATTCTTCCTTTCCTCTCCTTCCCCCAGAAGCTTACTGTCTCTAGAGCTCTGGTTCTCTCTAGGCTAGACTACTGCAACAGCCTCTTACTAAATCTGCCTGCTCCTACTCTCCGCCCTCTGCAACTCACCCAGAACAGGACTGCGAGACTTGTCCTTGGCCTCAAGCCCTGGCATCGTATCTCTCCAGCCCTGAAATCTCTTCATTGGCTCCCGGTGGCTGCAAGGGATAGATTCAAGACCCTCTGCATTGTCCACACGGCTTTCTGGGGCCTGGGTCCACAATACCTTCAACTCTCCCTCCGTTAATACCTTCCCCACTCGAGCTCTTCGTTCCTCCACCTCCAAGTCCCTCAGGTTCAGTCGCTTCTCCAAGCAACGAGATGGGGGCAGATCGCCTTCCGCTGCTGGGGCTTCCCTCTGGAACAGCCTCCCTGCCACTCTGAAAATTGAGGAGAACCATCTCCGGTTCCGGAAGCACCTCAAGACCTTCCGCTTTGCTCCTGCCTTGGCTCTTCCTCTCCCCGGCTGATCCGTCTGCTTTGGCTCTGTGCACCTGGCTACCCTCGGATTTCGGGCCCAGGTCCCTGGCCACTCACCCGCACTGCCTCCTGGCAACCCTTGCACTTGGGCCTGTAACTGTAACCCTACAGCCCCCTAACCTGCACTTACCAGACACCCCTTGTCTGCGCTTTACACCTCGCACTTGCCACCCTGCTGGCTGCACTATCAGTTGTTGTTGTTTTTATCCCTTGCTCAGCACTTTCCACCTCACTCCCCACTCCCCTGCACCCCCTCCCCCCCCCGCACTTGCACGCTCTCAATGTCACTGGGCCTAGTAAGATCGCTGTATTATCCTCCCTTGCCTCGTCGCGCTCTGAAACACGTGTGTATGAGCGCCATACAAATAAAACAGCATATCATATCATATATCATAGCCGGAGTGGTTCTATGTTTTTGGAGCTCGATGCCCGCACACTTTGCCTATGGGAATGGGGACCACGGAAACCCCAGTGCCAGTGCTTCCGTGAAACTCTGTGGGCGGGTGCTGGTCCGCCCGGCAGGTCTGACCTGCTGTACTTTGCAAAACCGGAAACAATGGCGCCGGTAAGCTTACCAGCAGTGTTGTTTCCAGACCAGCACGGTCAGCATGAGGCCCAAAGTCTCTTATTTCAGAGGGCACCATGCAACACGACAAACATTAAAGTTCCTTTCTTCTTAGGATTTCACATACACAACTTCTTTGGTGATTTACTGTTCGCCCCTGATAAACAAGAAGGATTTGTGGCCCCACTGGGCTAGATGTCTGGGGGAAAGCGAGCCTGGCATTCTGGCCCCTGCCCCGAGCGCCTGACGAACGCCTGACAAACGCCACGCTTTGCCCTTGACGGGCTTTGCCCTGACGGGCAAAATTCCCAGCACACCCCACTGGGCGCTGCACCCGAGCAAGTTAGAGTGAGGTTAGAGAGAGGGGGGGGGGGGGGGGGCCTCGGCCTGCCCACCAAGGCACTAACAAAAACACATTTAAAAAGGTGAAATGAGCCACTCTGGGTTTCATACCTCGAGCCTTTCTTTCTTGAAATCAAACGGTTCATGCCTCCCAGCACCCCTTGCACTTCCCTTAGGGTAATGAGTGGAATCCCCAGGCAGATCCCTCCCCTCACCTGCCATTCTCCCAACATGGTGTACAATGTATCTATCTCAGTGAGAGGGCTTGGCAGTGGCAAAGTAAGAAAGTGAAATGGGCAGCTGTCTGCAGAGGCCAGTGGTAGGAGTGTGGGGGAGGAGGCCATGTTGTGCCTGGCCACTCTGCGTGCCTCGAACCCCGAATGGGTGCAAAGGGTAAATAAATCAGAAAGCCTGCCCCTTGGCGAGAGCGAGAAGCCCTAGCGCACTGGAGGGGATTCGGCCCGGACCCTGGCCTGGTAGCCAGGCATATTCCAGCGCTCCTCATAGCTGCGATGCAGCAACCGGGCAGAAGGCACGGCCATGTGGGCAGAGGACACAGCCATGTGAAAGGTCTTACCCTGGGCATGGGATTTTGTTTTCTCATGCAGGTGCATTCTGGGCGCACACAAAGAATTGTCAAGTAGGATACAAAAATGCCATGTGCTTGCTCAGACCGCTTTCTCCATGCACACACAAGCGACATTCATAGGCGGGCCAGACTACAGTGCTTAAGCAGAGTGCAGATGAGCAGCTCGGTCGTGGATGTTGTGGGCGGCTCTTAAAAGAGCCTTTGGTGTTGGATCGAGAGGTGGGGTCCGGTGGGGTGGGTCTGCTCAACCCCCGAATCCGTACAGGGTGCGTCCCTGGCGCTTCAGGGCATAGACCACATCCATGGCAGTGACCGTCTTCCTCTTGGCGTGCTCGGTGTAGGTGACGGCGTCCCGGATCACGTTCTCCAGGAAGACCTTCAGCACACCCCGGGTCTCCTCGTAGATGAGGCCGGAGATGCGCTTGACTCCACCACGGCGGGCCAGGCGGCGGATGGCGGGCTTGGTGATGCCCTGGATGTTGTCTCGCAGGACTTTCCTGTGCCTCTTGGCGCCGCCTTTGCCGAGCCCTTTCCCTCCTTTGCCGCGTCCAGACATGGTGACTCTTCTCTTCTTCACAAGCGAGCGGAGAATGAGGGTGCGCCTCCCGAGCCGCTGCTTATATGCACCCGGGGGGCGGACCAGAGGGAGGGAGGGCGGACCAGAGGGAGGGAGGGCGGACCGGAGGGAGGGCTGCCGGCGGTCGTGCGCAGCACGGTCTGCGCAGGTCCCGGTGGGCGGGGAGACGGCAGCATTTCGAAATGCCCGCGCTTTTTCGGCCGTTGCTTCGGTCGGCCGCCTTTGTCTCCTGGCTGGGGTAGGAGAGCTTGCCAAGCAAAGAGCCTCGCAGCCAGCCAGCCAGCCAGCCAGCCAGCCAGCCAGCCGCCTCTTTTGATGGCTTAGGGGCACACACCATGATGTCGACACCCCTGCCCCTGCTGGCGAGTTGCTCCCAAGCTAAGATTCAAATGCCACTCTTATTACGAGGGGCACCCTGCACCCAGAGAACCCCTGCCCACGACACAGACCTGGCATGGTGCGTAAATAAGGCCTGTGGCTACCCTGGGGGGCGCCCTGCAGGTGAAGAAGTAACACAAAAAACAGTCACCAGCGGGCGTGTCAGGGGTGCCTCCCTCCGTCGCCCAGGACTGGAGGGCCTTCCATGCCACGGAGAAGCCCTGTGAAATATGGGGCCAACGGGACGTTTGGCTTTTGCCTTTGAAGCAAAAGCTCGCCCGAGCTACGAGCGTAGCCAAGCGAAGAGCAGGAGCGGAATCGAGCAGCTCGTTCATGACAATGTGGCGGCTCTTAAAAGAGCCTTTGTGGTGTTTTAGTGCGGTTGCGGTGCTGCTGTGCCTCAAGCCCTCTCGCCCCGGATGCGGCGGGCCAGCTGAATGTCCTTGGGCATGATGGTGACCCTCTTGGCGTGGATGGCGCAAAGGTTGGTGTCCTCAAAGAGCCCAACCAGGTAGGCCTCGCTGGCCTCCTGCAGTGCCATGACGGCCGAGCTCTGGAAGCGCAGGTCGGTCTTGAAATCCTGGGCGATTTCTCTCACCAGGCGCTGGAAGGGCAGCTTTCGGATGAGCAGCTCGGTGGATTTCTGGTAGCGGCGGATCTCCCTCAGAGCCACAGTGCCGGGACGGTAGCGGTGAGGTTTCTTAACGCCGCCAGTGGCGGGGGCGCTCTTACGGGCAGCCTTTGTGGCCAGCTGCTTGCGAGGCGCCTTGCCTCCGGTGGACTTGCGGGCGGTCTGCTTAGTACGGGCCATGGCAGCGCTGTGAGATCTGCTTTCTCTCTTCGAGATACAGTGCGGAGCGACCGCGGGGAGCTGCCATATAAAGACCAAGGTCTCTGCTGATTGGCTGAGGCAACAGCAGGCGCCGGTTTTTTTAAAAAAAAAAAAAAAAAAGCCTGCGCTGTGGTTGGCCAGTGTCGGAAGGCACGGCTATGAAACGCAGACACAAGGGCGGGAGGCCTTCGATTGGCTAGCCAAACAATCCAGAACCAGAAAGCAAAAAGCGACTGGCAAAGGTTGGGCTCAGCCTTTTATGAGACGCTGTTGAGAGATAAAACAGGAACACCACTCATTCCCCCCCCCCCCCCCCCCGCCCGCGCTTGCCGCATTTAAACCTGCCACCACCAGCCTTCAGAATGGGGGCAACCCGAGAGCGGCGAATCAGCCTGTGAAGTCTGCCCCCGCTACACACACGCCCCGTGTGCTGACATTTCCCCACCACCCTCATCCTCATCATCGTTTGCCAGGCGGCCTCATGGCAGCGCCTCCAAACACACACCACGGTTAAAGGGTTAATGATGAGGCATGCCCTCTGGGGCGCAAACACCCCTCTCATCACACGCCAACCAGCCCCCCTCCCCGCCCCGCCCCTCCTCCCTCCCATCAGTGCAGTGCACGATGCCAGAATGACTCAACTGCTGTGGGCGTATAGGTGGGAGCGAACTGCCCACGGTCACACGTGGCATCCGGGGCGAGTGGAGACTCTCGCCACGGGCCTGGTGCGTTTTGGCTTTCAAACATGCGGTTGTATCGCAGTACACGTCAGGCAGAGGCATGAGCTAGCTCGCTTTCAGATACTGTGGGCGGCTCTTAAAAGAGCCTTTGGGTTTTGTTTTGTTTTTTCCAAGGTCTCGGCGAAAGCCTCTACTTCTTCTTGGGTGCAGCATGTTTGGGCTTTGCCGCTTTGGGTTTGACGGCCTTGGGCTTCACGACCTTGGCTGGGCTCTTCTTTGCCACTTTCGCCTTCACGGCTTTGGCTTTTGCGGGGCTCTTGGCGGCCTTCTTGGCTGGAGCAGCTTTGGGCTTTTTAGGGCTCTTGGCTGCTGCCGGTTTCTTCACCTTCTTGGGACTCTTCTTGGCTCCGGCGGGAGCCTTTTTGGGTTTCTTGGCAGCACCGGCAGCCTTCTTTGCTGCGGGCGTCTTGCTCTTCACCGCAGCTTTCTTGGCCGCCTTCTCCTTGCCCTGCGACTGCTTCTTGTTGAGCTTGAAGGATCCAGAGGCCCCGCTGCCCTTGAGCTGGGCTAGGGCTCCTTTGCTCACCAGGCTCTTGACGGCAAGCTTGAGTCTGCCGTTGTTCTTGTCCACGTCGTATCCCTGGGCGCTCAGAGCCTTCTTGAGGCCAGCCAGGGAGACTCCCTTCCTCTCAGTGCAGGCAGCCACGGCCTTGAGGACGAGGTCGGACACGCTGGGCCCAGTGGGCTTTTTGGCCTTGGCAGCGCCAGCTGCTCTCTTCGGCTTCTTCTTGGTAGCGGCGACGGCAGCGGCAGCGGGTTCCGCCGGCGGAGCCACGGCAGCGGGAGCAGTTTCAGCCATTGTTCTGCAGGAGGACTCGCTCAGCGCTCACAGATCAGTAATGGGCAGCACGGCAAGCGACGTGCATATATATAGGGAGGAGCCTCCATCTGATTGGTCCATAGAAGGGGAGGCCGGGCCCAGCCACGGCACCGTCCCTGCCAAAGACACACTGTGTTTCCTCCGCTTGAATAATCCATTTTTTAAAAGTTACCCGCGTGCATTTATTTCATTTTCCGCCTGTCAACAGGACCGCATCATCTCCCAGCTCTTATCCAAAGGTATCTTCCCCTTGGCAGGGCCCCGACTCCCTTGTAAGAGTCTTGCAAAGCCGGCATCCTGCCGTCAGCTCAGACACCAACATGAGCAAACTTTGTTTTCCGCTTCATACTCCACCTCTCTTCCTCACCTCCCTGGCATAACAGCGCGAGCATTTACTTTTTCACTTCTTTTCCTACAGTGCCCGATAGAGTCTACTCTTCTCACCTTCTGTGGACCAAAGAAAAAGCACACTGAAGAGGAAGGAGATAACACAGCTCTGCCTGTGTTAGCCAAGCCTACAAAACGCCCCTTCAAATGCACATAGGGCTTGCCCACCGCATTGCTGCTCCCTGCTCCAAATTTCAGTGCTATGCTAGTGACACTCAGCTTGTTTTCAGGCTTCCCTCCGCCGCCTCTTCTCCCTCCCTCCCTCTTCTCTGACTGTCTGTCTGTCTGTCTGTCTGTCTGTCTGTCTGTCTGTCTGTGTCTGTCCGCCATCCAGGAGTGGTGTGCCGCCAATGAGCTCTGCCTTAATGCCAGTAAGACGGAGATTCTCCTCATCGGCACACCTGCACCCTCCTTTCCTGTCACTCTCTGGCCGGCCTCCCTTGGCCCTCTTCCTGCTCCCACCTGTGAGGCTAAGAACCCCGGGGTCATCTTCGACTCCACACTCTCCGCCTCTCCTCACATCTCTGGGCGTCTCTAAGAAGTCTAACTATCAACCGCACCTCCTCAGAGGTGTATTCTTCCTTTCCTCTCCTTCCCCCAGAAGCTTACTGTCTCTAGAGCTCTGGTTCTCTCTAGGCTAGACTACTGCAACAGCCTCTTACTAAATCTGCCTGCTCCTACTCTCCGCCCTCTGCAACTCACCCAGAACAGGACTGCGAGACTTGTCCTTGGCCTCAAGCCCTGGCATCGTATCCTCCAGCCCTGAAATCTCTTCATTGGCTCCCGGTGGCTGCAAGGGATAGATTCAAGACCCTCTGCATTGTCCACACGGCTTTCTGGGGCCTGGGTCCACAATACCTTCAACTCTCCCTCCGTTAATACCTTCCCCACTCGAGCTCTTCGTTCCTCCACCTCCAAGTCCCTCAGGTTCAGTCGCTTCTCCAAGCAACGAGATGGGGGCAGATCGCCTTCCGCTGCTGGGGCTTCCCTCTGGAACAGCCTCCCTGCCACTCTGAAAATTGAGGAGAACCATCTCCGGTTCCGGAAGCACCTCAAGACCTTCCGCTTTGCTCCTGCCTTGGCTCTTCCTCTCCCCGGCTGATCCGTCTGCTTTGGCTCTGTGCACCTGGCTACCCTCGGATTTCGGGCCCAGGTCCCTGGCCACTCACCCGCACTGCCTCCTGGCAACCCTTGCACTTGGGCCTGTAACTGTAACCCTACAGCCCCCTAACCTGCACTTACCAGACACCCCTTGTCTGCGCTTTACACCTCGCACTTGCCACCCTGCTGGCTGCACTATCAGTTGTTGTTGTTTTTATCCCTTGCTCAGCACTTTCCACCTCACTCCCCACTCCCCTGCACCCCCTCCCCCCCCCGCACTTGCACGCTCTCAATGTCACTGGGCCTAGTAAGATCGCTGTATTATCCTCCCTTGCCTCGTCGCGCTCTGAAACACGTGTGTATGAGCGCCATACAAATAAAACAGCATATCATATCATATATCATAGCCGGAGTGGTTCTATGTTTTTGGAGCTCGATGCCCGCACACTTTGCCTATGGGAATGGGGACCACGGAAACCCCAGTGCCAGTGCTTCCGTGAAACTCTGTGGGCGGGTGCTGGTCCGCCCGGCAGGTCTGACCTGCTGTACTTTGCAAAACCGGAAACAATGGCGCCGGTAAGCTTACCAGCAGTGTTGTTTCCAGACCAGCACGGTCAGCATGAGGCCCAAAGTCTCTTATTTCAGAGGGCACCATGCAACACGACAAACATTAAAGTTCCTTTCTTCTTAGGATTTCACATACACAACTTCTTTGGTGATTTACTGTTCGCCCCTGATAAACAAGAAGGATTTGTGGCCCCACTGGGCTAGATGTCTGGGGGAAAGCGAGCCTGGCATTCTGGCCCCTGCCCCGAGCGCCTGACGAACGCCTGACAAACGCCACGCTTTGCCCTTGACGGGCTTTGCCCTGACGGGCAAAATTCCCAGCACACCCCACTGGGCGCTGCACCCGAGCAAGTTAGAGTGAGGTTAGAGAGAGGGGGGGGGGGGCCTCGGCCTGCCCACCAAGGCACTAACAAAAACACATTTAAAAAGGTGAAATGAGCCACTCTGGGTTTCATACCTCGAGCCTTTCTTTCTTGAAATCAAACGGTTCATGCCTCCCAGCACCCCTTGCACTTCCCTTAGGGTAATGAGTGGAATCCCCAGGCAGATCCCTCCCCTCACCTGCCATTCTCCCAACATGGTGTACAATGTATCTATCTCAGTGAGAGGGCTTGGCAGTGGCAAAGTAAGAAAGTGAAATGGGCAGCTGTCTGCAGAGGCCAGTGGTAGGAGTGTGGGGGAGGAGGCCATGTTGTGCCTGGCCACTCTGCGTGCCTCGAACCCCGAATGGGTGCAAAGGGTAAATAAATCAGAAAGCCTGCCCCTTGGCGAGAGCGAGAAGCCCTAGCGCACTGGAGGGGATTCGGCCCGGACCCTGGCCTGGTAGCCAGGCATATTCCAGCGCTCCTCATAGCTGCGATGCAGCAACCGGGCAGAAGGCACGGCCATGTGGGCAGAGGACACAGCCATGTGAAAGGTCTTACCCTGGGCATGGGATTTTGTTTTCTCATGCAGGTGCATTCTGGGCGCACACAAAGAATTGTCAAGTAGGATACAAAAATGCCATGTGCTTGCTCAGACCGCTTTCTCCATGCACACACAAGCGACATTCATAGGCGGGCCAGACTACAGTGCTTAAGCAGAGTGCAGATGAGCAGCTCGGTCGTGGATGTTGTGGGCGGCTCTTAAAAGAGCCTTTGGTGTTGGATCGAGAGGTGGGGTCCGGTGGGGTGGGTCTGCTCAACCCCCGAATCCGTACAGGGTGCGTCCCTGGCGCTTCAGGGCATAGACCACATCCATGGCAGTGACCGTCTTCCTCTTGGCGTGCTCGGTGTAGGTGACGGCGTCCCGGATCACGTTCTCCAGGAAGACCTTCAGCACACCCCGGGTCTCCTCGTAGATGAGGCCGGAGATGCGCTTGACTCCACCACGGCGGGCCAGGCGGCGGATGGCGGGCTTGGTGATGCCCTGGATGTTGTCTCGCAGGACTTTCCTGTGCCTCTTGGCGCCGCCTTTGCCGAGCCCTTTCCCTCCTTTGCCGCGTCCAGACATGGTGACTCTTCTCTTCTTCACAAGCGAGCGGAGAATGAGGGTGCGCCTCCCGAGCCGCTGCTTATATGCACCCGGGGGGCGGACCAGAGGGAGGGAGGGCGGACCGGAGGGAGGGCGGACCAGAGGGAGGGCTGCCGGCGGTCGTGCGCAGCACGGTCTGCGCAGGTCCCGGTGGGCGGGGAGACGGCAGCATTTCGAAATGCCCGCGCTTTTTCGGCCGTTGCTTCGGTCGGCCGCCTTTGTCTCCTGGCTGGGGTAGGAGAGCTTGCCAAGCAAAGAGCCTCGCAGCCAGCCAGCCAGCCAGCCAGCCAGCCAGCCAGCCAGCCAGCCAGCCGCCTCTTTTGATGGCTTAGGGGCACACACCATGATGTCGACACCCCTGCCCCTGCTGGCGAGTTGCTCCCAAGCTAAGATTCAAATGCCACTCTTATTACGAGGGGCACCCTGCACCCAGAGAACCCCTGCCCACGACACAGACCTGGCATGGTGCGTAAATAAGGCCTGTGGCTACCCTGGGGGGCGCCCTGCAGGTGAAGAAGTAACACAAAAAACAGTCACCAGCGGGCGTGTCAGGGGTGCCTCCCTCCGTCGCCCAGGACTGGAGGGCCTTCCATGCCACGGAGAAGCCCTGTGAAATATGGGGCCAACGGGACGTTTGGCTTTTGCCTTTGAAGCAAAAGCTCGCCCGAGCTACGAGCGTAGCCAAGCGAAGAGCAGGAGCGGAATCGAGCAGCTCGTTCATGACAATGTGGCGGCTCTTAAAAGAGCCTTTGTGGTGTTTTAGTGCGGTTGCGGTGCTGCTGTGCCTCAAGCCCTCTCGCCCCGGATGCGGCGGGCCAGCTGAATGTCCTTGGGCATGATGGTGACCCTCTTGGCGTGGATGGCGCAAAGGTTGGTGTCCTCAAAGAGCCCAACCAGGTAGGCCTCGCTGGCCTCCTGCAGTGCCATGACGGCCGAGCTCTGGAAGCGCAGGTCGGTCTTGAAATCCTGGGCGATTTCTCTCACCAGGCGCTGGAAGGGCAGCTTTCGGATGAGCAGCTCGGTGGATTTCTGGTAGCGGCGGATCTCCCTCAGAGCCACAGTGCCGGGACGGTAGCGGTGAGGTTTCTTAACGCCGCCAGTGGCGGGGGCGCTCTTACGGGCAGCCTTTGTGGCCAGCTGCTTGCGAGGCGCCTTGCCTCCGGTGGACTTGCGGGCGGTCTGCTTAGTACGGGCCATGGCAGCGCTGTGAGATCTGCTTTCTCTCTTCGAGATACAGTGCGGAGCGACCGCGGGGAGCTGCCATATAAAGACCAAGGTCTCTGCTGATTGGCTGAGGCAACAGCAGGCGCCGGTTTTTTTAAAAAAAAAAAAAAAAAAGCCTGCGCTGTGGTTGGCCAGTGTCGGAAGGCACGGCTATGAAACGCAGACACAGGGCGGGAGGCCTTCGATTGGCTAGCCAAACAATCCAGAACCAGAAAGCAAAAAGCGACTGGCAAAGGTTGGGCTCAGCCTTTTATGAGACGCTGTTGAGAGATAAAACAGGAACACCACTCATTCCCCCCCCCCCCCCCCCCGCCCGCGCTTGCCGCATTTAAACCTGCCACCACCAGCCTTCAGAATGGGGGCAACCCGAGAGCGGCGAATCAGCCTGTGAAGTCTGCCCCCGCTACACACACGCCCCGTGTGCTGACATTTCCCCACCACCCTCATCCTCATCATCGTTTGCCAGGCGGCCTCATGGCAGCGCCTCCAAACACACACCACGGTTAAAGGGTTAATGATGAGGCATGCCCTCTGGGGCGCAAACACCCCTCTCATCACACGCCAACCAGCCCCCCTCCCCGCCCCGCCCCTCCTCCCTCCCATCAGTGCAGTGCACGATGCCAGAATGACTCAACTGCTGTGGGCGTATAGGTGGGAGCGAACTGCCCACGGTCACACGTGGCATCCGGGGCGAGTGGAGACTCTCGCCACGGGCCTGGTGCGTTTTGGCTTTCAAACATGCGGTTGTATCGCAGTACACGTCAGGCAGAGGCATGAGCTAGCTCGCTTTCAGATACTGTGGGCGGCTCTTAAAAGAGCCTTTGGGTTTTGTTTTGTTTTTTCCAAGGTCTCGGCGAAAGCCTCTACTTCTTCTTGGGTGCAGCATGTTTGGGCTTTGCCGCTTTGGGTTTGACGGCCTTGGGCTTCACGACCTTGGCTGGGCTCTTCTTTGCCACTTTCGCCTTCACGGCTTTGGCTTTTGCGGGGCTCTTGGCGGCCTTCTTGGCTGGAGCAGCTTTGGGCTTTTTAGGGCTCTTGGCTGCTGCCGGTTTCTTCACCTTCTTGGGACTCTTCTTGGCTCCGGCGGGAGCCTTTTTGGGTTTCTTGGCAGCACCGGCAGCCTTCTTTGCTGCGGGCGTCTTGCTCTTCACCGCAGCTTTCTTGGCCGCCTTCTCCTTGCCCTGCGACTGCTTCTTGTTGAGCTTGAAGGATCCAGAGGCCCCGCTGCCCTTGAGCTGGGCTAGGGCTCCTTTGCTCACCAGGCTCTTGACGGCAAGCTTGAGTCTGCCGTTGTTCTTGTCCACGTCGTATCCCTGGGCGCTCAGAGCCTTCTTGAGGCCAGCCAGGGAGACTCCCTTCCTCTCAGTGCAGGCAGCCACGGCCTTGAGGACGAGGTCGGACACGCTGGGCCCAGTGGGCTTTTTGGCCTTGGCAGCGCCAGCTGCTCTCTTCGGCTTCTTCTTGGTAGCGGCGACGGCAGCGGCAGCGGGTTCCGCCGGCGGAGCCACGGCAGCGGGAGCAGTTTCAGCCATTGTTCTGCAGGAGGACTCGCTCAGCGCTCACAGATCAGTAATGGGCAGCACGGCAAGCGACGTGCATATATATAGGGAGGAGCCTCCATCTGATTGGTCCATAGAAGGGGAGGCCGGGCCCAGCCACGGCACCGTCCCTGCCAAAGACACACTGTGTTTCCTCCGCTTGAATAATCCATTTTTTAAAAGTTACCCGCGTGCATTTATTTCATTTTCCGCCTGTCAACAGGACCGCATCATCTCCCAGCTCTTATCCAAAGGTATCTTCCCCTTGGCAGGGCCCCGACTCCCTTGTAAGAGTCTTGCAAAGCCGGCATCCTGCCGTCAGCTCAGACACCAACATGAGCAAACTTTGTTTTCCGCTTCATACTCCACCTCTCTTCCTCACCTCCCTGGCATAACAGCGCGAGCATTTACTTTTTCACTTCTTTTCCTACAGTGCCCGATAGAGTCTACTCTTCTCACCTTCTGTGGACCAAAGAAAAAGCACACTGAAGAGGAAGGAGATAACACAGCTCTGCCTGTGTTAGCCAAGCCTACAAAACGCCCCTTCAAATGCACATAGGGCTTGCCCACCGCATTGCTGCTCCCTGCTCCAAATTTCAGTGCTATGCTAGTGACACTCAGCTTGTTTTCAGGCTTCCCTCCGCCGCCTCTTCTCCCTCCCTCCCTCTTCTCTGACTGTCTGTCTGTCTGTCTGTCTGTCTGTCTGTCTGTCTGTCTGTCTGTGTCTGTCCGCCATCCAGGAGTGGTGTGCCGCCAATGAGCTCTGCCTTAATGCCAGTAAGACGGAGATTCTCCTCATCGGCACACCTGCACCCTCCTTTCCTGTCACTCTCTGGCCGGCCTCCCTTGGCCCTCTTCCTGCTCCCACCTGTGAGGCTAAGAACCCCGGGGTCATCTTCGACTCCACACTCTCCGCCTCTCCTCACATCTCTGGGCGTCTCTAAGAAGTCTAACTATCAACCGCACCTCCTCAGAGGTGTATTCTTCCTTTCCTCTCCTTCCCCCAGAAGCTTACTGTCTCTAGAGCTCTGGTTCTCTCTAGGCTAGACTACTGCAACAGCCTCTTACTAAATCTGCCTGCTCCTACTCTCCGCCCTCTGCAACTCACCCAGAACAGGACTGCGAGACTTGTCCTTGGCCTCAAGCCCTGGCATCGTATCTCTCCAGCCCTGAAATCTCTTCATTGGCTCCCGGTGGCTGCAAGGGATAGATTCAAGACCCTCTGCATTGTCCACACGGCTTTCTGGGGCCTGGGTCCACAATACCTTCAACTCTCCCTCCGTTAATACCTTCCCCACTCGAGCTCTTCGTTCCTCCACCTCCAAGTCCCTCAGGTTCAGTCGCTTCTCCAAGCAACGAGATGGGGGCAGATCGCCTTCCGCTGCTGGGGCTTCCCTCTGGAACAGCCTCCCTGCCACTCTGAAAATTGAGGAGAACCATCTCCGGTTCCGGAAGCACCTCAAGACCTTCCGCTTTGCTCCTGCCTTGGCTCTTCCTCTCCCCGGCTGATCCGTCTGCTTTGGCTCTGTGCACCTGGCTACCCTCGGATTTCGGGCCCAGGTCCCTGGCCACTCACCCGCACTGCCTCCTGGCAACCCTTGCACTTGGGCCTGTAACTGTAACCCTACAGCCCCCTAACCTGCACTTACCAGACACCCCTTGTCTGCGCTTTACACCTCGCACTTGCCACCCTGCTGGCTGCACTATCAGTTGTTGTTGTTTTTATCCCTTGCTCAGCACTTTCCACCTCACTCCCCACTCCCCTGCACCCCCTCCCCCCCCCGCACTTGCACGCTCTCAATGTCACTGGGCCTAGTAAGATCGCTGTATTATCCTCCCTTGCCTCGTCGCGCTCTGAAACACGTGTGTATGAGCGCCATACAAATAAAACAGCATATCATATCATATATCATAGCCGGAGTGGTTCTATGTTTTTGGAGCTCGATGCCCGCACACTTTGCCTATGGGAATGGGGACCACGGAAACCCCAGTGCCAGTGCTTCCGTGAAACTCTGTGGGCGGGTGCTGGTCCGCCCGGCAGGTCTGACCTGCTGTACTTTGCAAAACCGGAAACAATGGCGCCGGTAAGCTTACCAGCAGTGTTGTTTCCAGACCAGCACGGTCAGCATGAGGCCCAAAGTCTCTTATTTCAGAGGGCACCATGCAACACGACAAACATTAAAGTTCCTTTCTTCTTAGGATTTCACATACACAACTTCTTTGGTGATTTACTGTTCGCCCCTGATAAACAAGAAGGATTTGTGGCCCCACTGGGCTAGATGTCTGGGGGAAAGCGAGCCTGGCATTCTGGCCCCTGCCCCGAGCGCCTGACGAACGCCTGACAAACGCCACGCTTTGCCCTTGACGGGCTTTGCCCTGACGGGCAAAATTCCCAGCACACCCCACTGGGCGCTGCACCCGAGCAAGTTAGAGTGAGGTTAGAGAGAGGGGGGGGGGGCCTCGGCCTGCCCACCAAGGCACTAACAAAAACACATTTAAAAAGGTGAAATGAGCCACTCTGGGTTTCATACCTCGAGCCTTTCTTTCTTGAAATCAAACGGTTCATGCCTCCCAGCACCCCTTGCACTTCCCTTAGGGTAATGAGTGGAATCCCCAGGCAGATCCCTCCCCTCACCTGCCATTCTCCCAACATGGTGTACAATGTATCTATCTCAGTGAGAGGGCTTGGCAGTGGCAAAGTAAGAAAGTGAAATGGGCAGCTGTCTGCAGAGGCCAGTGGTAGGAGTGTGGGGGAGGAGGCCATGTTGTGCCTGGCCACTCTGCGTGCCTCGAACCCCGAATGGGTGCAAAGGGTAAATAAATCAGAAAGCCTGCCCCTTGGCGAGAGCGAGAAGCCCTAGCGCACTGGAGGGGATTCGGCCCGGACCCTGGCCTGGTAGCCAGGCATATTCCAGCGCTCCTCATAGCTGCGATGCAGCAACCGGGCAGAAGGCACGGCCATGTGGGCAGAGGACACAGCCATGTGAAAGGTCTTACCCTGGGCATGGGATTTTGTTTTCTCATGCAGGTGCATTCTGGGCGCACACAAAGAATTGTCAAGTAGGATACAAAAATGCCATGTGCTTGCTCAGACCGCTTTCTCCATGCACACACAAGCGACATTCATAGGCGGGCCAGACTACAGTGCTTAAGCAGAGTGCAGATGAGCAGCTCGGTCGTGGATGTTGTGGGCGGCTCTTAAAAGAGCCTTTGGTGTTGGATCGAGAGGTGGGGTCCGGTGGGGTGGGTCTGCTCAACCCCCGAATCCGTACAGGGTGCGTCCCTGGCGCTTCAGGGCATAGACCACATCCATGGCAGTGACCGTCTTCCTCTTGGCGTGCTCGGTGTAGGTGACGGCGTCCCGGATCACGTTCTCCAGGAAGACCTTCAGCACACCCCGGGTCTCCTCGTAGATGAGGCCGGAGATGCGCTTGACTCCACCACGGCGGGCCAGGCGGCGGATGGCGGGCTTGGTGATGCCCTGGATGTTGTCTCGCAGGACTTTCCTGTGCCTCTTGGCGCCGCCTTTGCCGAGCCCTTTCCCTCCTTTGCCGCGTCCAGACATGGTGACTCTTCTCTTCTTCACAAGCGAGCGGAGAATGAGGGTGCGCCTCCCGAGCCGCTGCTTATATGCACCCGGGGGGCGGACCAGAGGGAGGGAGGGCGGACCGGAGGGAGGGCGGACCAGAGGGAGGGCTGCCGGCGGTCGTGCGCAGCACGGTCTGCGCAGGTCCCGGTGGGCGGGGAGACGGCAGCATTTCGAAATGCCCGCGCTTTTTCGGCCGTTGCTTCGGTCGGCCGCCTTTGTCTCCTGGCTGGGGTAGGAGAGCTTGCCAAGCAAAGAGCCTCGCAGCCAGCCAGCCAGCCAGCCAGCCAGCCAGCCAGCCAGCCAGCCAGCCGCCTCTTTTGATGGCTTAGGGGCACACACCATGATGTCGACACCCCTGCCCCTGCTGGCGAGTTGCTCCCAAGCTAAGATTCAAATGCCACTCTTATTACGAGGGGCACCCTGCACCCAGAGAACCCCTGCCCACGACACAGACCTGGCATGGTGCGTAAATAAGGCCTGTGGCTACCCTGGGGGGCGCCCTGCAGGTGAAGAAGTAACACAAAAAACAGTCACCAGCGGGCGTGTCAGGGGTGCCTCCCTCCGTCGCCCAGGACTGGAGGGCCTTCCATGCCACGGAGAAGCCCTGTGAAATATGGGGCCAACGGGACGTTTGGCTTTTGCCTTTGAAGCAAAAGCTCGCCCGAGCTACGAGCGTAGCCAAGCGAAGAGCAGGAGCGGAATCGAGCAGCTCGTTCATGACAATGTGGCGGCTCTTAAAAGAGCCTTTGTGGTGTTTTAGTGCGGTTGCGGTGCTGCTGTGCCTCAAGCCCTCTCGCCCCGGATGCGGCGGGCCAGCTGAATGTCCTTGGGCATGATGGTGACCCTCTTGGCGTGGATGGCGCAAAGGTTGGTGTCCTCAAAGAGCCCAACCAGGTAGGCCTCGCTGGCCTCCTGCAGTGCCATGACGGCCGAGCTCTGGAAGCGCAGGTCGGTCTTGAAATCCTGGGCGATTTCTCTCACCAGGCGCTGGAAGGGCAGCTTTCGGATGAGCAGCTCGGTGGATTTCTGGTAGCGGCGGATCTCCCTCAGAGCCACAGTGCCGGGACGGTAGCGGTGAGGTTTCTTAACGCCGCCAGTGGCGGGGGCGCTCTTACGGGCAGCCTTTGTGGCCAGCTGCTTGCGAGGCGCCTTGCCTCCGGTGGACTTGCGGGCGGTCTGCTTAGTACGGGCCATGGCAGCGCTGTGAGATCTGCTTTCTCTCTTCGAGATACAGTGCGGAGCGACCGCGGGGAGCTGCCATATAAAGACCAAGGTCTCTGCTGATTGGCTGAGGCAACAGCAGGCGCCGGTTTTTTTAAAAAAAAAAAAAAAAAAGCCTGCGCTGTGGTTGGCCAGTGTCGGAAGGCACGGCTATGAAACGCAGACACAGGGCGGGAGGCCTTCGATTGGCTAGCCAAACAATCCAGAACCAGAAAGCAAAAAGCGACTGGCAAAGGTTGGGCTCAGCCTTTTATGAGACGCTGTTGAGAGATAAAACAGGAACACCACTCATTCCCCCCCCCCCCCCCCCCGCCCGCGCTTGCCGCATTTAAACCTGCCACCACCAGCCTTCAGAATGGGGGCAACCCGAGAGCGGCGAATCAGCCTGTGAAGTCTGCCCCCGCTACACACACGCCCCGTGTGCTGACATTTCCCCACCACCCTCATCCTCATCATCGTTTGCCAGGCGGCCTCATGGCAGCGCCTCCAAACACACACCACGGTTAAAGGGTTAATGATGAGGCATGCCCTCTGGGGCGCAAACACCCCTCTCATCACACGCCAACCAGCCCCCCTCCCCGCCCCGCCCCTCCTCCCTCCCATCAGTGCAGTGCACGATGCCAGAATGACTCAACTGCTGTGGGCGTATAGGTGGGAGCGAACTGCCCACGGTCACACGTGGCATCCGGGGCGAGTGGAGACTCTCGCCACGGGCCTGGTGCGTTTTGGCTTTCAAACATGCGGTTGTATCGCAGTACACGTCAGGCAGAGGCATGAGCTAGCTCGCTTTCAGATACTGTGGGCGGCTCTTAAAAGAGCCTTTGGGTTTTGTTTTGTTTTTTCCAAGGTCTCGGCGAAAGCCTCTACTTCTTCTTGGGTGCAGCATGTTTGGGCTTTGCCGCTTTGGGTTTGACGGCCTTGGGCTTCACGACCTTGGCTGGGCTCTTCTTTGCCACTTTCGCCTTCACGGCTTTGGCTTTTGCGGGGCTCTTGGCGGCCTTCTTGGCTGGAGCAGCTTTGGGCTTTTTAGGGCTCTTGGCTGCTGCCGGTTTCTTCACCTTCTTGGGACTCTTCTTGGCTCCGGCGGGAGCCTTTTTGGGTTTCTTGGCAGCACCGGCAGCCTTCTTTGCTGCGGGCGTCTTGCTCTTCACCGCAGCTTTCTTGGCCGCCTTCTCCTTGCCCTGCGACTGCTTCTTGTTGAGCTTGAAGGATCCAGAGGCCCCGCTGCCCTTGAGCTGGGCTAGGGCTCCTTTGCTCACCAGGCTCTTGACGGCAAGCTTGAGTCTGCCGTTGTTCTTGTCCACGTCGTATCCCTGGGCGCTCAGAGCCTTCTTGAGGCCAGCCAGGGAGACTCCCTTCCTCTCAGTGCAGGCAGCCACGGCCTTGAGGACGAGGTCGGACACGCTGGGCCCAGTGGGCTTTTTGGCCTTGGCAGCGCCAGCTGCTCTCTTCGGCTTCTTCTTGGTAGCGGCGACGGCAGCGGCAGCGGGTTCCGCCGGCGGAGCCACGGCAGCGGGAGCAGTTTCAGCCATTGTTCTGCAGGAGGACTCGCTCAGCGCTCACAGATCAGTAATGGGCAGCACGGCAAGCGACGTGCATATATATAGGGAGGAGCCTCCATCTGATTGGTCCATAGAAGGGGAGGCCGGGCCCAGCCACGGCACCGTCCCTGCCAAAGACACACTGTGTTTCCTCCGCTTGAATAATCCATTTTTTAAAAGTTACCCGCGTGCATTTATTTCATTTTCCGCCTGTCAACAGGACCGCATCATCTCCCAGCTCTTATCCAAAGGTATCTTCCCCTTGGCAGGGCCCCGACTCCCTTGTAAGAGTCTTGCAAAGCCGGCATCCTGCCGTCAGCTCAGACACCAACATGAGCAAACTTTGTTTTCCGCTTCATACTCCACCTCTCTTCCTCACCTCCCTGGCATAACAGCGCGAGCATTTACTTTTTCACTTCTTTTCCTACAGTGCCCGATAGAGTCTACTCTTCTCACCTTCTGTGGACCAAAGAAAAAGCACACTGAAGAGGAAGGAGATAACACAGCTCTGCCTGTGTTAGCCAAGCCTACAAAACGCCCCTTCAAATGCACATAGGGCTTGCCCACCGCATTGCTGCTCCCTGCTCCAAATTTCAGTGCTATGCTAGTGACACTCAGCTTGTTTTCAGGCTTCCCTCCGCCGCCTCTTCTCCCTCCCTCCCTCTTCTCTGACTGTCTGTCTGTCTGTCTGTCTGTCTGTCTGTCTGTCTGTCTGTCTGTCTGTCTGTCCGCCATCCAGGAGTGGTGTGCCGCCAATGAGCTCTGCCTTAATGCCAGTAAGACGGAGATTCTCCTCATCGGCACACCTGCACCCTCCTTTCCTGTCACTCTCTGGCCGGCCTCCCTTGGCCCTCTTCCTGCTCCCACCTGTGAGGCTAAGAACCCCGGGGTCATCTTCGACTCCACACTCTCCGCCTCTCCTCACATCTCTGGGCGTCTCTAAGAAGTCTAACTATCAACCGCACCTCCTCAGAGGTGTATTCTTCCTTTCCTCTCCTTCCCCCAGAAGCTTACTGTCTCTAGAGCTCTGGTTCTCTCTAGGCTAGACTACTGCAACAGCCTCTTACTAAATCTGCCTGCTCCTACTCTCCGCCCTCTGCAACTCACCCAGAACAGGACTGCGAGACTTGTCCTTGGCCTCAAGCCCTGGCATCGTATCTCTCCAGCCCTGAAATCTCTTCATTGGCTCCCGGTGGCTGCAAGGGATAGATTCAAGACCCTCTGCATTGTCCACACGGCTTTCTGGGGCCTGGGTCCACAATACCTTCAACTCTCCCTCCGTTAATACCTTCCCCACTCGAGCTCTTCGTTCCTCCACCTCCAAGTCCCTCAGGTTCAGTCGCTTCTCCAAGCAACGAGATGGGGGCAGATCGCCTTCCGCTGCTGGGGCTTCCCTCTGGAACAGCCTCCCTGCCACTCTGAAAATTGAGGAGAACCATCTCCGGTTCCGGAAGCACCTCAAGACCTTCCGCTTTGCTCCTGCCTTGGCTCTTCCTCTCCCCGGCTGATCCGTCTGCTTTGGCTCTGTGCACCTGGCTACCCTCGGATTTCGGGCCCAGGTCCCTGGCCACTCACCCGCACTGCCTCCTGGCAACCCTTGCACTTGGGCCTGTAACTGTAACCCTACAGCCCCCTAACCTGCACTTACCAGACACCCCTTGTCTGCGCTTTACACCTCGCACTTGCCACCCTGCTGGCTGCACTATCAGTTGTTGTTGTTTTTATCCCTTGCTCAGCACTTTCCACCTCACTCCCCACTCCCCTGCACCCCCTCCCCCCCCCGCACTTGCACGCTCTCAATGTCACTGGGCCTAGTAAGATCGCTGTATTATCCTCCCTTGCCTCGTCGCGCTCTGAAACACGTGTGTATGAGCGCCATACAAATAAAACAGCATATCATATCATATATCATAGCCGGAGTGGTTCTATGTTTTTGGAGCTCGATGCCCGCACACTTTGCCTATGGGAATGGGGACCACGGAAACCCCAGTGCCAGTGCTTCCGTGAAACTCTGTGGGCGGGTGCTGGTCCGCCCGGCAGGTCTGACCTGCTGTACTTTGCAAAACCGGAAACAATGGCGCCGGTAAGCTTACCAGCAGTGTTGTTTCCAGACCAGCACGGTCAGCATGAGGCCCAAAGTCTCTTATTTCAGAGGGCACCATGCAACACGACAAACATTAAAGTTCCTTTCTTCTTAGGATTTCACATACACAACTTCTTTGGTGATTTACTGTTCGCCCCTGATAAACAAGAAGGATTTGTGGCCCCACTGGGCTAGATGTCTGGGGGAAAGCGAGCCTGGCATTCTGGCCCCTGCCCCGAGCGCCTGACGAACGCCTGACAAACGCCACGCTTTGCCCTTGACGGGCTTTGCCCTGACGGGCAAAATTCCCAGCACACCCCACTGGGCGCTGCACCCGAGCAAGTTAGAGTGAGGTTAGAGAGAGGGGGGGGGGGCCTCGGCCTGCCCACCAAGGCACTAACAAAAACACATTTAAAAAGGTGAAATGAGCCACTCTGGGTTTCATACCTCGAGCCTTTCTTTCTTGAAATCAAACGGTTCATGCCTCCCAGCACCCCTTGCACTTCCCTTAGGGTAATGAGTGGAATCCCCAGGCAGATCCCTCCCCTCACCTGCCATTCTCCCAACATGGTGTACAATGTATCTATCTCAGTGAGAGGGCTTGGCAGTGGCAAAGTAAGAAAGTGAAATGGGCAGCTGTCTGCAGAGGCCAGTGGTAGGAGTGTGGGGGAGGAGGCCATGTTGTGCCTGGCCACTCTGCGTGCCTCGAACCCCGAATGGGTGCAAAGGGTAAATAAATCAGAAAGCCTGCCCCTTGGCGAGAGCGAGAAGCCCTAGCGCACTGGAGGGGATTCGGCCCGGACCCTGGCCTGGTAGCCAGGCATATTCCAGCGCTCCTCATAGCTGCGATGCAGCAACCGGGCAGAAGGCACGGCCATGTGGGCAGAGGACACAGCCATGTGAAAGGTCTTACCCTGGGCATGGGATTTTGTTTTCTCATGCAGGTGCATTCTGGGCGCACACAAAGAATTGTCAAGTAGGATACAAAAATGCCATGTGCTTGCTCAGACCGCTTTCTCCATGCACACACAAGCGACATTCATAGGCGGGCCAGACTACAGTGCTTAAGCAGAGTGCAGATGAGCAGCTCGGTCGTGGATGTTGTGGGCGGCTCTTAAAAGAGCCTTTGGTGTTGGATCGAGAGGTGGGGTCCGGTGGGGTGGGTCTGCTCAACCCCCGAATCCGTACAGGGTGCGTCCCTGGCGCTTCAGGGCATAGACCACATCCATGGCAGTGACCGTCTTCCTCTTGGCGTGCTCGGTGTAGGTGACGGCGTCCCGGATCACGTTCTCCAGGAAGACCTTCAGCACACCCCGGGTCTCCTCGTAGATGAGGCCGGAGATGCGCTTGACTCCACCACGGCGGGCCAGGCGGCGGATGGCGGGCTTGGTGATGCCCTGGATGTTGTCTCGCAGGACTTTCCTGTGCCTCTTGGCGCCGCCTTTGCCGAGCCCTTTCCCTCCTTTGCCGCGTCCAGACATGGTGACTCTTCTCTTCTTCACAAGCGAGCGGAGAATGAGGGTGCGCCTCCCGAGCCGCTGCTTATATGCACCCGGGGGGCGGACCAGAGGGAGGGAGGGCGGACCGGAGGGAGGGCGGACCAGAGGGAGGGCTGCCGGCGGTCGTGCGCAGCACGGTCTGCGCAGGTCCCGGTGGGCGGGGAGACGGCAGCATTTCGAAATGCCCGCGCTTTTTCGGCCGTTGCTTCGGTCGGCCGCCTTTGTCTCCTGGCTGGGGTAGGAGAGCTTGCCAAGCAAAGAGCCTCGCAGCCAGCCAGCCAGCCAGCCAGCCAGCCAGCCAGCCAGCCAGCCAGCCAGCCGCCTCTTTTGATGGCTTAGGGGCACACACCATGATGTCGACACCCCTGCCCCTGCTGGCGAGTTGCTCCCAAGCTAAGATTCAAATGCCACTCTTATTACGAGGGGCACCCTGCACCCAGAGAACCCCTGCCCACGACACAGACCTGGCATGGTGCGTAAATAAGGCCTGTGGCTACCCTGGGGGGCGCCCTGCAGGTGAAGAAGTAACACAAAAAACAGTCACCAGCGGGCGTGTCAGGGGTGCCTCCCTCCGTCGCCCAGGACTGGAGGGCCTTCCATGCCACGGAGAAGCCCTGTGAAATATGGGGCCAACGGGACGTTTGGCTTTTGCCTTTGAAGCAAAAGCTCGCCCGAGCTACGAGCGTAGCCAAGCGAAGAGCAGGAGCGGAATCGAGCAGCTCGTTCATGACAATGTGGCGGCTCTTAAAAGAGCCTTTGTGGTGTTTTAGTGCGGTTGCGGTGCTGCTGTGCCTCAAGCCCTCTCGCCCCGGATGCGGCGGGCCAGCTGAATGTCCTTGGGCATGATGGTGACCCTCTTGGCGTGGATGGCGCAAAGGTTGGTGTCCTCAAAGAGCCCAACCAGGTAGGCCTCGCTGGCCTCCTGCAGTGCCATGACGGCCGAGCTCTGGAAGCGCAGGTCGGTCTTGAAATCCTGGGCGATTTCTCTCACCAGGCGCTGGAAGGGCAGCTTTCGGATGAGCAGCTCGGTGGATTTCTGGTAGCGGCGGATCTCCCTCAGAGCCACAGTGCCGGGACGGTAGCGGTGAGGTTTCTTAACGCCGCCAGTGGCGGGGGCGCTCTTACGGGCAGCCTTTGTGGCCAGCTGCTTGCGAGGCGCCTTGCCTCCGGTGGACTTGCGGGCGGTCTGCTTAGTACGGGCCATGGCAGCGCTGTGAGATCTGCTTTCTCTCTTCGAGATACAGTGCGGAGCGACCGCGGGGAGCTGCCATATAAAGACCAAGGTCTCTGCTGATTGGCTGAGGCAACAGCAGGCGCCGGTTTTTTTAAAAAAAAAAAAAAAAAAGCCTGCGCTGTGGTTGGCCAGTGTCGGAAGGCACGGCTATGAAACGCAGACACAGGGCGGGAGGCCTTCGATTGGCTAGCCAAACAATCCAGAACCAGAAAGCAAAAAGCGACTGGCAAAGGTTGGGCTCAGCCTTTTATGAGACGCTGTTGAGAGATAAAACAGGAACACCACTCATTCCCCCCCCCCCCCCCCCCGCCCGCGCTTGCCGCATTTAAACCTGCCACCACCAGCCTTCAGAATGGGGGCAACCCGAGAGCGGCGAATCAGCCTGTGAAGTCTGCCCCCGCTACACACACGCCCCGTGTGCTGACATTTCCCCACCACCCTCATCCTCATCATCGTTTGCCAGGCGGCCTCATGGCAGCGCCTCCAAACACACACCACGGTTAAAGGGTTAATGATGAGGCATGCCCTCTGGGGCGCAAACACCCCTCTCATCACACGCCAACCAGCCCCCCTCCCCGCCCCGCCCCTCCTCCCTCCCATCAGTGCAGTGCACGATGCCAGAATGACTCAACTGCTGTGGGCGTATAGGTGGGAGCGAACTGCCCACGGTCACACGTGGCATCCGGGGCGAGTGGAGACTCTCGCCACGGGCCTGGTGCGTTTTGGCTTTCAAACATGCGGTTGTATCGCAGTACACGTCAGGCAGAGGCATGAGCTAGCTCGCTTTCAGATACTGTGGGCGGCTCTTAAAAGAGCCTTTGGGTTTTGTTTTGTTTTTTCCAAGGTCTCGGCGAAAGCCTCTACTTCTTCTTGGGTGCAGCATGTTTGGGCTTTGCCGCTTTGGGTTTGACGGCCTTGGGCTTCACGACCTTGGCTGGGCTCTTCTTTGCCACTTTCGCCTTCACGGCTTTGGCTTTTGCGGGGCTCTTGGCGGCCTTCTTGGCTGGAGCAGCTTTGGGCTTTTTAGGGCTCTTGGCTGCTGCCGGTTTCTTCACCTTCTTGGGACTCTTCTTGGCTCCGGCGGGAGCCTTTTTGGGTTTCTTGGCAGCACCGGCAGCCTTCTTTGCTGCGGGCGTCTTGCTCTTCACCGCAGCTTTCTTGGCCGCCTTCTCCTTGCCCTGCGACTGCTTCTTGTTGAGCTTGAAGGATCCAGAGGCCCCGCTGCCCTTGAGCTGGGCTAGGGCTCCTTTGCTCACCAGGCTCTTGACGGCAAGCTTGAGTCTGCCGTTGTTCTTGTCCACGTCGTATCCCTGGGCGCTCAGAGCCTTCTTGAGGCCAGCCAGGGAGACTCCCTTCCTCTCAGTGCAGGCAGCCACGGCCTTGAGGACGAGGTCGGACACGCTGGGCCCAGTGGGCTTTTTGGCCTTGGCAGCGCCAGCTGCTCTCTTCGGCTTCTTCTTGGTAGCGGCGACGGCAGCGGCAGCGGGTTCCGCCGGCGGAGCCACGGCAGCGGGAGCAGTTTCAGCCATTGTTCTGCAGGAGGACTCGCTCAGCGCTCACAGATCAGTAATGGGCAGCACGGCAAGCGACGTGCATATATATAGGGAGGAGCCTCCATCTGATTGGTCCATAGAAGGGGAGGCCGGGCCCAGCCACGGCACCGTCCCTGCCAAAGACACACTGTGTTTCCTCCGCTTGAATAATCCATTTTTTAAAAGTTACCCGCGTGCATTTATTTCATTTTCCGCCTGTCAACAGGACCGCATCATCTCCCAGCTCTTATCCAAAGGTATCTTCCCCTTGGCAGGGCCCCGACTCCCTTGTAAGAGTCTTGCAAAGCCGGCATCCTGCCGTCAGCTCAGACACCAACATGAGCAAACTTTGTTTTCCGCTTCATACTCCACCTCTCTTCCTCACCTCCCTGGCATAACAGCGCGAGCATTTACTTTTTCACTTCTTTTCCTACAGTGCCCGATAGAGTCTACTCTTCTCACCTTCTGTGGACCAAAGAAAAAGCACACTGAAGAGGAAGGAGATAACACAGCTCTGCCTGTGTTAGCCAAGCCTACAAAACGCCCCTTCAAATGCACATAGGGCTTGCCCACCGCATTGCTGCTCCCTGCTCCAAATTTCAGTGCTATGCTAGTGACACTCAGCTTGTTTTCAGGCTTCCCTCCGCCGCCTCTTCTCCCTCCCTCCCTCTTCTCTGACTGTCTGTCTGTCTGTCTGTCTGTCTGTCTGTCTGTCTGTCTGTCTGTCTGTGTCTGTCCGCCATCCAGGAGTGGTGTGCCGCCAATGAGCTCTGCCTTAATGCCAGTAAGACGGAGATTCTCCTCATCGGCACACCTGCACCCTCCTTTCCTGTCACTCTCTGGCCGGCCTCCCTTGGCCCTCTTCCTGCTCCCACCTGTGAGGCTAAGAACCCCGGGGTCATCTTCGACTCCACACTCTCCGCCTCTCCTCACATCTCTGGGCGTCTCTAAGAAGTCTAACTATCAACCGCACCTCCTCAGAGGTGTATTCTTCCTTTCCTCTCCTTCCCCCAGAAGCTTACTGTCTCTAGAGCTCTGGTTCTCTCTAGGCTAGACTACTGCAACAGCCTCTTACTAAATCTGCCTGCTCCTACTCTCCGCCCTCTGCAACTCACCCAGAACAGGACTGCGAGACTTGTCCTTGGCCTCAAGCCCTGGCATCGTATCTCTCCAGCCCTGAAATCTCTTCATTGGCTCCCGGTGGCTGCAAGGGATAGATTCAAGACCCTCTGCATTGTCCACACGGCTTTCTGGGGCCTGGGTCCACAATACCTTCAACTCTCCCTCCGTTAATACCTTCCCCACTCGAGCTCTTCGTTCCTCCACCTCCAAGTCCCTCAGGTTCAGTCGCTTCTCCAAGCAACGAGATGGGGGCAGATCGCCTTCCGCTGCTGGGGCTTCCCTCTGGAACAGCCTCCCTGCCACTCTGAAAATTGAGGAGAACCATCTCCGGTTCCGGAAGCACCTCAAGACCTTCCGCTTTGCTCCTGCCTTGGCTCTTCCTCTCCCCGGCTGATCCGTCTGCTTTGGCTCTGTGCACCTGGCTACCCTCGGATTTCGGGCCCAGGTCCCTGGCCACTCACCCGCACTGCCTCCTGGCAACCCTTGCACTTGGGCCTGTAACTGTAACCCTACAGCCCCCTAACCTGCACTTACCAGACACCCCTTGTCTGCGCTTTACACCTCGCACTTGCCACCCTGCTGGCTGCACTATCAGTTGTTGTTGTTTTTATCCCTTGCTCAGCACTTTCCACCTCACTCCCCACTCCCCTGCACCCCCTCCCCCCCCCGCACTTGCACGCTCTCAATGTCACTGGGCCTAGTAAGATCGCTGTATTATCCTCCCTTGCCTCGTCGCGCTCTGAAACACGTGTGTATGAGCGCCATACAAATAAAACAGCATATCATATCATATATCATAGCCGGAGTGGTTCTATGTTTTTGGAGCTCGATGCCCGCACACTTTGCCTATGGGAATGGGGACCACGGAAACCCCAGTGCCAGTGCTTCCGTGAAACTCTGTGGGCGGGTGCTGGTCCGCCCGGCAGGTCTGACCTGCTGTACTTTGCAAAACCGGAAACAATGGCGCCGGTAAGCTTACCAGCAGTGTTGTTTCCAGACCAGCACGGTCAGCATGAGGCCCAAAGTCTCTTATTTCAGAGGGCACCATGCAACACGACAAACATTAAAGTTCCTTTCTTCTTAGGATTTCACATACACAACTTCTTTGGTGATTTACTGTTCGCCCCTGATAAACAAGAAGGATTTGTGGCCCCACTGGGCTAGATGTCTGGGGGAAAGCGAGCCTGGCATTCTGGCCCCTGCCCCGAGCGCCTGACGAACGCCTGACAAACGCCACGCTTTGCCCTTGACGGGCTTTGCCCTGACGGGCAAAATTCCCAGCACACCCCACTGGGCGCTGCACCCGAGCAAGTTAGAGTGAGGTTAGAGAGAGGGGGGGGGGGCCTCGGCCTGCCCACCAAGGCACTAACAAAAACACATTTAAAAAGGTGAAATGAGCCACTCTGGGTTTCATACCTCGAGCCTTTCTTTCTTGAAATCAAACGGTTCATGCCTCCCAGCACCCCTTGCACTTCCCTTAGGGTAATGAGTGGAATCCCCAGGCAGATCCCTCCCCTCACCTGCCATTCTCCCAACATGGTGTACAATGTATCTATCTCAGTGAGAGGGCTTGGCAGTGGCAAAGTAAGAAAGTGAAATGGGCAGCTGTCTGCAGAGGCCAGTGGTAGGAGTGTGGGGGAGGAGGCCATGTTGTGCCTGGCCACTCTGCGTGCCTCGAACCCCGAATGGGTGCAAAGGGTAAATAAATCAGAAAGCCTGCCCCTTGGCGAGAGCGAGAAGCCCTAGCGCACTGGAGGGGATTCGGCCCGGACCCTGGCCTGGTAGCCAGGCATATTCCAGCGCTCCTCATAGCTGCGATGCAGCAACCGGGCAGAAGGCACGGCCATGTGGGCAGAGGACACAGCCATGTGAAAGGTCTTACCCTGGGCATGGGATTTTGTTTTCTCATGCAGGTGCATTCTGGGCGCACACAAAGAATTGTCAAGTAGGATACAAAAATGCCATGTGCTTGCTCAGACCGCTTTCTCCATGCACACACAAGCGACATTCATAGGCGGGCCAGACTACAGTGCTTAAGCAGAGTGCAGATGAGCAGCTCGGTCGTGGATGTTGTGGGCGGCTCTTAAAAGAGCCTTTGGTGTTGGATCGAGAGGTGGGGTCCGGTGGGGTGGGTCTGCTCAACCCCCGAATCCGTACAGGGTGCGTCCCTGGCGCTTCAGGGCATAGACCACATCCATGGCAGTGACCGTCTTCCTCTTGGCGTGCTCGGTGTAGGTGACGGCGTCCCGGATCACGTTCTCCAGGAAGACCTTCAGCACACCCCGGGTCTCCTCGTAGATGAGGCCGGAGATGCGCTTGACTCCACCACGGCGGGCCAGGCGGCGGATGGCGGGCTTGGTGATGCCCTGGATGTTGTCTCGCAGGACTTTCCTGTGCCTCTTGGCGCCGCCTTTGCCGAGCCCTTTCCCTCCTTTGCCGCGTCCAGACATGGTGACTCTTCTCTTCTTCACAAGCGAGCGGAGAATGAGGGTGCGCCTCCCGAGCCGCTGCTTATATGCACCCGGGGGGCGGACCAGAGGGAGGGAGGGCGGACCGGAGGGAGGGCGGACCAGAGGGAGGGCTGCCGGCGGTCGTGCGCAGCACGGTCTGCGCAGGTCCCGGTGGGCGGGGAGACGGCAGCATTTCGAAATGCCCGCGCTTTTTCGGCCGTTGCTTCGGTCGGCCGCCTTTGTCTCCTGGCTGGGGTAGGAGAGCTTGCCAAGCAAAGAGCCTCGCAGCCAGCCAGCCAGCCAGCCAGCCAGCCAGCCAGCCAGCCAGCCAGCCAGCCGCCTCTTTTGATGGCTTAGGGGCACACACCATGATGTCGACACCCCTGCCCCTGCTGGCGAGTTGCTCCCAAGCTAAGATTCAAATGCCACTCTTATTACGAGGGGCACCCTGCACCCAGAGAACCCCTGCCCACGACACAGACCTGGCATGGTGCGTAAATAAGGCCTGTGGCTACCCTGGGGGGCGCCCTGCAGGTGAAGAAGTAACACAAAAAACAGTCACCAGCGGGCGTGTCAGGGGTGCCTCCCTCCGTCGCCCAGGACTGGAGGGCCTTCCATGCCACGGAGAAGCCCTGTGAAATATGGGGCCAACGGGACGTTTGGCTTTTGCCTTTGAAGCAAAAGCTCGCCCGAGCTACGAGCGTAGCCAAGCGAAGAGCAGGAGCGGAATCGAGCAGCTCGTTCATGACAATGTGGCGGCTCTTAAAAGAGCCTTTGTGGTGTTTTAGTGCGGTTGCGGTGCTGCTGTGCCTCAAGCCCTCTCGCCCCGGATGCGGCGGGCCAGCTGAATGTCCTTGGGCATGATGGTGACCCTCTTGGCGTGGATGGCGCAAAGGTTGGTGTCCTCAAAGAGCCCAACCAGGTAGGCCTCGCTGGCCTCCTGCAGTGCCATGACGGCCGAGCTCTGGAAGCGCAGGTCGGTCTTGAAATCCTGGGCGATTTCTCTCACCAGGCGCTGGAAGGGCAGCTTTCGGATGAGCAGCTCGGTGGATTTCTGGTAGCGGCGGATCTCCCTCAGAGCCACAGTGCCGGGACGGTAGCGGTGAGGTTTCTTAACGCCGCCAGTGGCGGGGGCGCTCTTACGGGCAGCCTTTGTGGCCAGCTGCTTGCGAGGCGCCTTGCCTCCGGTGGACTTGCGGGCGGTCTGCTTAGTACGGGCCATGGCAGCGCTGTGAGATCTGCTTTCTCTCTTCGAGATACAGTGCGGAGCGACCGCGGGGAGCTGCCATATAAAGACCAAGGTCTCTGCTGATTGGCTGAGGCAACAGCAGGCGCCGGTTTTTTTAAAAAAAAAAAAAAAAAAGCCTGCGCTGTGGTTGGCCAGTGTCGGAAGGCACGGCTATGAAACGCAGACACAGGGCGGGAGGCCTTCGATTGGCTAGCCAAACAATCCAGAACCAGAAAGCAAAAAGCGACTGGCAAAGGTTGGGCTCAGCCTTTTATGAGACGCTGTTGAGAGATAAAACAGGAACACCACTCATTCCCCCCCCCCCCCCCCCCGCCCGCGCTTGCCGCATTTAAACCTGCCACCACCAGCCTTCAGAATGGGGGCAACCCGAGAGCGGCGAATCAGCCTGTGAAGTCTGCCCCCGCTACACACACGCCCCGTGTGCTGACATTTCCCCACCACCCTCATCCTCATCATCGTTTGCCAGGCGGCCTCATGGCAGCGCCTCCAAACACACACCACGGTTAAAGGGTTAATGATGAGGCATGCCCTCTGGGGCGCAAACACCCCTCTCATCACACGCCAACCAGCCCCCCTCCCCGCCCCGCCCCTCCTCCCTCCCATCAGTGCAGTGCACGATGCCAGAATGACTCAACTGCTGTGGGCGTATAGGTGGGAGCGAACTGCCCACGGTCACACGTGGCATCCGGGGCGAGTGGAGACTCTCGCCACGGGCCTGGTGCGTTTTGGCTTTCAAACATGCGGTTGTATCGCAGTACACGTCAGGCAGAGGCATGAGCTAGCTCGCTTTCAGATACTGTGGGCGGCTCTTAAAAGAGCCTTTGGGTTTTGTTTTGTTTTTTCCAAGGTCTCGGCGAAAGCCTCTACTTCTTCTTGGGTGCAGCATGTTTGGGCTTTGCCGCTTTGGGTTTGACGGCCTTGGGCTTCACGACCTTGGCTGGGCTCTTCTTTGCCACTTTCGCCTTCACGGCTTTGGCTTTTGCGGGGCTCTTGGCGGCCTTCTTGGCTGGAGCAGCTTTGGGCTTTTTAGGGCTCTTGGCTGCTGCCGGTTTCTTCACCTTCTTGGGACTCTTCTTGGCTCCGGCGGGAGCCTTTTTGGGTTTCTTGGCAGCACCGGCAGCCTTCTTTGCTGCGGGCGTCTTGCTCTTCACCGCAGCTTTCTTGGCCGCCTTCTCCTTGCCCTGCGACTGCTTCTTGTTGAGCTTGAAGGATCCAGAGGCCCCGCTGCCCTTGAGCTGGGCTAGGGCTCCTTTGCTCACCAGGCTCTTGACGGCAAGCTTGAGTCTGCCGTTGTTCTTGTCCACGTCGTATCCCTGGGCGCTCAGAGCCTTCTTGAGGCCAGCCAGGGAGACTCCCTTCCTCTCAGTGCAGGCAGCCACGGCCTTGAGGACGAGGTCGGACACGCTGGGCCCAGTGGGCTTTTTGGCCTTGGCAGCGCCAGCTGCTCTCTTCGGCTTCTTCTTGGTAGCGGCGACGGCAGCGGCAGCGGGTTCCGCCGGCGGAGCCACGGCAGCGGGAGCAGTTTCAGCCATTGTTCTGCAGGAGGACTCGCTCAGCGCTCACAGATCAGTAATGGGCAGCACGGCAAGCGACGTGCATATATATAGGGAGGAGCCTCCATCTGATTGGTCCATAGAAGGGGAGGCCGGGCCCAGCCACGGCACCGTCCCTGCCAAAGACACACTGTGTTTCCTCCGCTTGAATAATCCATTTTTTAAAAGTTACCCGCGTGCATTTATTTCATTTTCCGCCTGTCAACAGGACCGCATCATCTCCCAGCTCTTATCCAAAGGTATCTTCCCCTTGGCAGGGCCCCGACTCCCTTGTAAGAGTCTTGCAAAGCCGGCATCCTGCCGTCAGCTCAGACACCAACATGAGCAAACTTTGTTTTCCGCTTCATACTCCACCTCTCTTCCTCACCTCCCTGGCATAACAGCGCGAGCATTTACTTTTTCACTTCTTTTCCTACAGTGCCCGATAGAGTCTACTCTTCTCACCTTCTGTGGACCAAAGAAAAAGCACACTGAAGAGGAAGGAGATAACACAGCTCTGCCTGTGTTAGCCAAGCCTACAAAACGCCCCTTCAAATGCACATAGGGCTTGCCCACCGCATTGCTGCTCCCTGCTCCAAATTTCAGTGCTATGCTAGTGACACTCAGCTTGTTTTCAGGCTTCCCTCCGCCGCCTCTTCTCCCTCCCTCCCTCTTCTCTGACTGTCTGTCTGTCTGTCTGTCTGTCTGTCTGTCTGTCTGTCTGTCTGTGTCTGTCCGCCATCCAGGAGTGGTGTGCCGCCAATGAGCTCTGCCTTAATGCCAGTAAGACGGAGATTCTCCTCATCGGCACACCTGCACCCTCCTTTCCTGTCACTCTCTGGCCGGCCTCCCTTGGCCCTCTTCCTGCTCCCACCTGTGAGGCTAAGAACCCCGGGGTCATCTTCGACTCCACACTCTCCGCCTCTCCTCACATCTCTGGGCGTCTCTAAGAAGTCTAACTATCAACCGCACCTCCTCAGAGGTGTATTCTTCCTTTCCTCTCCTTCCCCCAGAAGCTTACTGTCTCTAGAGCTCTGGTTCTCTCTAGGCTAGACTACTGCAACAGCCTCTTACTAAATCTGCCTGCTCCTACTCTCCGCCCTCTGCAACTCACCCAGAACAGGACTGCGAGACTTGTCCTTGGCCTCAAGCCCTGGCATCGTATCTCTCCAGCCCTGAAATCTCTTCATTGGCTCCCGGTGGCTGCAAGGGATAGATTCAAGACCCTCTGCATTGTCCACACGGCTTTCTGGGGCCTGGGTCCACAATACCTTCAACTCTCCCTCCGTTAATACCTTCCCCACTCGAGCTCTTCGTTCCTCCACCTCCAAGTCCCTCAGGTTCAGTCGCTTCTCCAAGCAACGAGATGGGGGCAGATCGCCTTCCGCTGCTGGGGCTTCCCTCTGGAACAGCCTCCCTGCCACTCTGAAAATTGAGGAGAACCATCTCCGGTTCCGGAAGCACCTCAAGACCTTCCGCTTTGCTCCTGCCTTGGCTCTTCCTCTCCCCGGCTGATCCGTCTGCTTTGGCTCTGTGCACCTGGCTACCCTCGGATTTCGGGCCCAGGTCCCTGGCCACTCACCCGCACTGCCTCCTGGCAACCCTTGCACTTGGGCCTGTAACTGTAACCCTACAGCCCCCTAACCTGCACTTACCAGACACCCCTTGTCTGCGCTTTACACCTCGCACTTGCCACCCTGCTGGCTGCACTATCAGTTGTTGTTGTTTTTATCCCTTGCTCAGCACTTTCCACCTCACTCCCCACTCCCCTGCACCCCCTCCCCCCCCCGCACTTGCACGCTCTCAATGTCACTGGGCCTAGTAAGATCGCTGTATTATCCTCCCTTGCCTCGTCGCGCTCTGAAACACGTG
The DNA here is from genome assembly GCF_040938575.1 of Ambystoma mexicanum. Classification (NCBI taxonomy): domain Eukaryota; kingdom Metazoa; phylum Chordata; class Amphibia; order Caudata; family Ambystomatidae; genus Ambystoma; species Ambystoma mexicanum. The sequence continues at coordinate 333,210,619 of NC_090938.1, forward strand.
TGTATGAGCGCCATACAAATAAAACAGCATATCATATCATATATCATAGCCGGAGTGGTTCTATGTTTTTGGAGCTCGATGCCCGCACACTTTGCCTATGGGAATGGGGACCACGGAAACCCCAGTGCCAGTGCTTCCGTGAAACTCTGTGGGCGGGTGCTGGTCCGCCCGGCAGGTCTGACCTGCTGTACTTTGCAAAACCGGAAACAATGGCGCCGGTAAGCTTACCAGCAGTGTTGTTTCCAGACCAGCACGGTCAGCATGAGGCCCAAAGTCTCTTATTTCAGAGGGCACCATGCAACACGACAAACATTAAAGTTCCTTTCTTCTTAGGATTTCACATACACAACTTCTTTGGTGATTTACTGTTCGCCCCTGATAAACAAGAAGGATTTGTGGCCCCACTGGGCTAGATGTCTGGGGGAAAGCGAGCCTGGCATTCTGGCCCCTGCCCCGAGCGCCTGACGAACGCCTGACAAACGCCACGCTTTGCCCTTGACGGGCTTTGCCCTGACGGGCAAAATTCCCAGCACACCCCACTGGGCGCTGCACCCGAGCAAGTTAGAGTGAGGTTAGAGAGAGGGGGGGGGGGCCTCGGCCTGCCCACCAAGGCACTAACAAAAACACATTTAAAAAGGTGAAATGAGCCACTCTGGGTTTCATACCTCGAGCCTTTCTTTCTTGAAATCAAACGGTTCATGCCTCCCAGCACCCCTTGCACTTCCCTTAGGGTAATGAGTGGAATCCCCAGGCAGATCCCTCCCCTCACCTGCCATTCTCCCAACATGGTGTACAATGTATCTATCTCAGTGAGAGGGCTTGGCAGTGGCAAAGTAAGAAAGTGAAATGGGCAGCTGTCTGCAGAGGCCAGTGGTAGGAGTGTGGGGGAGGAGGCCATGTTGTGCCTGGCCACTCTGCGTGCCTCGAACCCCGAATGGGTGCAAAGGGTAAATAAATCAGAAAGCCTGCCCCTTGGCGAGAGCGAGAAGCCCTAGCGCACTGGAGGGGATTCGGCCCGGACCCTGGCCTGGTAGCCAGGCATATTCCAGCGCTCCTCATAGCTGCGATGCAGCAACCGGGCAGAAGGCACGGCCATGTGGGCAGAGGACACAGCCATGTGAAAGGTCTTACCCTGGGCATGGGATTTTGTTTTCTCATGCAGGTGCATTCTGGGCGCACACAAAGAATTGTCAAGTAGGATACAAAAATGCCATGTGCTTGCTCAGACCGCTTTCTCCATGCACACACAAGCGACATTCATAGGCGGGCCAGACTACAGTGCTTAAGCAGAGTGCAGATGAGCAGCTCGGTCGTGGATGTTGTGGGCGGCTCTTAAAAGAGCCTTTGGTGTTGGATCGAGAGGTGGGGTCCGGTGGGGTGGGTCTGCTCAACCCCCGAATCCGTACAGGGTGCGTCCCTGGCGCTTCAGGGCATAGACCACATCCATGGCAGTGACCGTCTTCCTCTTGGCGTGCTCGGTGTAGGTGACGGCGTCCCGGATCACGTTCTCCAGGAAGACCTTCAGCACACCCCGGGTCTCCTCGTAGATGAGGCCGGAGATGCGCTTGACTCCACCACGGCGGGCCAGGCGGCGGATGGCGGGCTTGGTGATGCCCTGGATGTTGTCTCGCAGGACTTTCCTGTGCCTCTTGGCGCCGCCTTTGCCGAGCCCTTTCCCTCCTTTGCCGCGTCCAGACATGGTGACTCTTCTCTTCTTCACAAGCGAGCGGAGAATGAGGGTGCGCCTCCCGAGCCGCTGCTTATATGCACCCGGGGGGCGGACCAGAGGGAGGGAGGGCGGACCGGAGGGAGGGCGGACCAGAGGGAGGGCTGCCGGCGGTCGTGCGCAGCACGGTCTGCGCAGGTCCCGGTGGGCGGGGAGACGGCAGCATTTCGAAATGCCCGCGCTTTTTCGGCCGTTGCTTCGGTCGGCCGCCTTTGTCTCCTGGCTGGGGTAGGAGAGCTTGCCAAGCAAAGAGCCTCGCAGCCAGCCAGCCAGCCAGCCAGCCAGCCAGCCAGCCAGCCAGCCAGCCAGCCAGCCGCCTCTTTTGATGGCTTAGGGGCACACACCATGATGTCGACACCCCTGCCCCTGCTGGCGAGTTGCTCCCAAGCTAAGATTCAAATGCCACTCTTATTACGAGGGGCACCCTGCACCCAGAGAACCCCTGCCCACGACACAGACCTGGCATGGTGCGTAAATAAGGCCTGTGGCTACCCTGGGGGGCGCCCTGCAGGTGAAGAAGTAACACAAAAAACAGTCACCAGCGGGCGTGTCAGGGGTGCCTCCCTCCGTCGCCCAGGACTGGAGGGCCTTCCATGCCACGGAGAAGCCCTGTGAAATATGGGGCCAACGGGACGTTTGGCTTTTGCCTTTGAAGCAAAAGCTCGCCCGAGCTACGAGCGTAGCCAAGCGAAGAGCAGGAGCGGAATCGAGCAGCTCGTTCATGACAATGTGGCGGCTCTTAAAAGAGCCTTTGTGGTGTTTTAGTGCGGTTGCGGTGCTGCTGTGCCTCAAGCCCTCTCGCCCCGGATGCGGCGGGCCAGCTGAATGTCCTGGGCATGATGGTGACCCTCTTGGCGTGGATGGCGCAAAGGTTGGTGTCCTCAAAGAGCCCAACCAGGTAGGCCTCGCTGGCCTCCTGCAGTGCCATGACGGCCGAGCTCTGGAAGCGCAGGTCGGTCTTGAAATCCTGGGCGATTTCTCTCACCAGGCGCTGGAAGGGCAGCTTTCGGATGAGCAGCTCGGTGGATTTCTGGTAGCGGCGGATCTCCCTCAGAGCCACAGTGCCGGGACGGTAGCGGTGAGGTTTCTTAACGCCGCCAGTGGCGGGGGCGCTCTTACGGGCAGCCTTTGTGGCCAGCTGCTTGCGAGGCGCCTTGCCTCCGGTGGACTTGCGGGCGGTCTGCTTAGTACGGGCCATGGCAGCGCTGTGAGATCTGCTTTCTCTCTTCGAGATACAGTGCGGAGCGACCGCGGGGAGCTGCCATATAAAGACCAAGGTCTCTGCTGATTGGCTGAGGCAACAGCAGGCGCCGGTTTTTTTAAAAAAAAAAAAAAAAAAGCCTGCGCTGTGGTTGGCCAGTGTCGGAAGGCACGGCTATGAAACGCAGACACAGGGCGGGAGGCCTTCGATTGGCTAGCCAAACAATCCAGAACCAGAAAGCAAAAAGCGACTGGCAAAGGTTGGGCTCAGCCTTTTATGAGACGCTGTTGAGAGATAAAACAGGAACACCACTCATTCCCCCCCCCCCCCCCCCCCGCCCGCGCTTGCCGCATTTAAACCTGCCACCACCAGCCTTCAGAATGGGGGCAACCCGAGAGCGGCGAATCAGCCTGTGAAGTCTGCCCCCGCTACACACACGCCCCGTGTGCTGACATTTCCCCACCACCCTCATCCTCATCATCGTTTGCCAGGCGGCCTCATGGCAGCGCCTCCAAACACACACCACGGTTAAAGGGTTAATGATGAGGCATGCCCTCTGGGGCGCAAACACCCCTCTCATCACACGCCAACCAGCCCCCCTCCCCGCCCCGCCCCTCCTCCCTCCCATCAGTGCAGTGCACGATGCCAGAATGACTCAACTGCTGTGGGCGTATAGGTGGGAGCGAACTGCCCACGGTCACACGTGGCATCCGGGGCGAGTGGAGACTCTCGCCACGGGCCTGGTGCGTTTTGGCTTTCAAACATGCGGTTGTATCGCAGTACACGTCAGGCAGAGGCATGAGCTAGCTCGCTTTCAGATACTGTGGGCGGCTCTTAAAAGAGCCTTTGGGTTTTGTTTTGTTTTTTCCAAGGTCTCGGCGAAAGCCTCTACTTCTTCTTGGGTGCAGCATGTTTGGGCTTTGCCGCTTTGGGTTTGACGGCCTTGGGCTTCACGACCTTGGCTGGGCTCTTCTTTGCCACTTTCGCCTTCACGGCTTTGGCTTTTGCGGGGCTCTTGGCGGCCTTCTTGGCTGGAGCAGCTTTGGGCTTTTTAGGGCTCTTGGCTGCTGCCGGTTTCTTCACCTTCTTGGGACTCTTCTTGGCTCCGGCGGGAGCCTTTTTGGGTTTCTTGGCAGCACCGGCAGCCTTCTTTGCTGCGGGCGTCTTGCTCTTCACCGCAGCTTTCTTGGCCGCCTTCTCCTTGCCCTGCGACTGCTTCTTGTTGAGCTTGAAGGATCCAGAGGCCCCGCTGCCCTTGAGCTGGGCTAGGGCTCCTTTGCTCACCAGGCTCTTGACGGCAAGCTTGAGTCTGCCGTTGTTCTTGTCCACGTCGTATCCCTGGGCGCTCAGAGCCTTCTTGAGGCCAGCCAGGGAGACTCCCTTCCTCTCAGTGCAGGCAGCCACGGCCTTGAGGACGAGGTCGGACACGCTGGGCCCAGTGGGCTTTTTGGCCTTGGCAGCGCCAGCTGCTCTCTTCGGCTTCTTCTTGGTAGCGGCGACGGCAGCGGCAGCGGGTTCCGCCGGCGGAGCCACGGCAGCGGGAGCAGTTTCAGCCATTGTTCTGCAGGAGGACTCGCTCAGCGCTCACAGATCAGTAATGGGCAGCACGGCAAGCGACGTGCATATATATAGGGAGGAGCCTCCATCTGATTGGTCCATAGAAGGGGAGGCCGGGCCCAGCCACGGCACCGTCCCTGCCAAAGACACACTGTGTTTCCTCCGCTTGAATAATCCATTTTTTAAAAGTTACCCGCGTGCATTTATTTCATTTTCCGCCTGTCAACAGGACCGCATCATCTCCCAGCTCTTATCCAAAGGTATCTTCCCCTTGGCAGGGCCCCGACTCCCTTGTAAGAGTCTTGCAAAGCCGGCATCCTGCCGTCAGCTCAGACACCAACATGAGCAAACTTTGTTTTCCGCTTCATACTCCACCTCTCTTCCTCACCTCCCTGGCATAACAGCGCGAGCATTTACTTTTTCACTTCTTTTCCTACAGTGCCCGATAGAGTCTACTCTTCTCACCTTCTGTGGACCAAAGAAAAAGCACACTGAAGAGGAAGGAGATAACACAGCTCTGCCTGTGTTAGCCAAGCCTACAAAACGCCCCTTCAAATGCACATAGGGCTTGCCCACCGCATTGCTGCTCCCTGCTCCAAATTTCAGTGCTATGCTAGTGACACTCAGCTTGTTTTCAGGCTTCCCTCCGCCGCCTCTTCTCCCTCCCTCCCTCTTCTCTGACTGTCTGTCTGTCTGTCTGTCTGTCTGTCTGTCTGTCTGTGTCTGTCCGCCATCCAGGAGTGGTGTGCCGCCAATGAGCTCTGCCTTAATGCCAGTAAGACGGAGATTCTCCTCATCGGCACACCTGCACCCTCCTTTCCTGTCACTCTCTGGCCGGCCTCCCTTGGCCCTCTTCCTGCTCCCACCTGTGAGGCTAAGAACCCCGGGGTCATCTTCGACTCCACACTCTCCGCCTCTCCTCACATCTCTGGGCGTCTCTAAGAAGTCTAACTATCAACCGCACCTCCTCAGAGGTGTATTCTTCCTTTCCTCTCCTTCCCCCAGAAGCTTACTCTCTCTAGAGCTCTGGTTCTCTCTAGGCTAGACTACTGCAACAGCCTCTTACTAAATCTGCCTGCTCCTACTCTCCGCCCTCTGCAACTCACCCAGAACAGGACTGCGAGACTTGTCCTTGGCCTCAAGCCCTGGCATCGTATCTCTCCAGCCCTGAAATCTCTTCATTGGCTCCCGGTGGCTGCAAGGGATAGATTCAAGACCCTCTGCATTGTCCACACGGCTTTCTGGGGCCTGGGTCCACAATACCTTCAACTCTCCCTCCGTTAATACCTTCCCCACTCGAGCTCTTCGTTCCTCCACCTCCAAGTCCCTCAGGTTCAGTCGCTTCTCCAAGCAACGAGATGGGGGCAGATCGCCTTCCGCTGCTGGGGCTTCCCTCTGGAACAGCCTCCCTGCCACTCTGAAAATTGAGGAGAACCATCTCCGGTTCCGGAAGCACCTCAAGACCTTCCGCTTTGCTCCTGCCTTGGCTCTTCCTCTCCCCGGCTGATCCGTCTGCTTTGGCTCTGTGCACCTGGCTACCCTCGGATTTCGGGCCCAGGTCCCTGGCCACTCACCCGCACTGCCTCCTGGCAACCCTTGCACTTGGGCCTGTAACTGTAACCCTACAGCCCCCTAACCTGCACTTACCAGACACCCCTTGTCTGCGCTTTACACCTCGCACTTGCCACCCTGCTGGCTGCACTATCAGTTGTTGTTGTTTTTATCCCTTGCTCAGCACTTTCCACCTCACTCCCCACTCCCCTGCACCCCCTCCCCCCCCCCCGCACTTGCACGCTCTCAATGTCACTGGGCCTAGTAAGATCGCTGTATTATCCTCCCTTGCCTCGTCGCGCTCTGAAACACGTGTGTATGAGCGCCATACAAATAAAACAGCATATCATATCATATATCATAGCCGGAGTGGTTCTATGTTTTTGGAGCTCGATGCCCGCACACTTTGCCTATGGGAATGGGGACCACGGAAACCCCAGTGCCAGTGCTTCCGTGAAACTCTGTGGGCGGGTGCTGGTCCGCCCGGCAGGTCTGACCTGCTGTACTTTGCAAAACCGGAAACAATGGCGCCGGTAAGCTTACCAGCAGTGTTGTTTCCAGACCAGCACGGTCAGCATGAGGCCCAAAGTCTCTTATTTCAGAGGGCACCATGCAACACGACAAACATTAAAGTTCCTTTCTTCTTAGGATTTCACATACACAACTTCTTTGGTGATTTACTGTTCGCCCCTGATAAACAAGAAGGATTTGTGGCCCCACTGGGCTAGATGTCTGGGGGAAAGCGAGCCTGGCATTCTGGCCCCTGCCCCGAGCGCCTGACGAACGCCTGACAAACGCCACGCTTTGCCCTTGACGGGCTTTGCCCTGACGGGCAAAATTCCCAGCACACCCCACTGGGCGCTGCACCCGAGCAAGTTAGAGTGAGGTTAGAGAGAGGGGGGGGGGGCCTCGGCCTGCCCACCAAGGCACTAACAAAAACACATTTAAAAAGGTGAAATGAGCCACTCTGGGTTTCATACCTCGAGCCTTTCTTTCTTGAAATCAAACGGTTCATGCCTCCCAGCACCCCTTGCACTTCCCTTAGGGTAATGAGTGGAATCCCCAGGCAGATCCCTCCCCTCACCTGCCATTCTCCCAACATGGTGTACAATGTATCTATCTCAGTGAGAGGGCTTGGCAGTGGCAAAGTAAGAAAGTGAAATGGGCAGCTGTCTGCAGAGGCCAGTGGTAGGAGTGTGGGGGAGGAGGCCATGTTGTGCCTGGCCACTCTGCGTGCCTCGAACCCCGAATGGGTGCAAAGGGTAAATAAATCAGAAAGCCTGCCCCTTGGCGAGAGCGAGAAGCCCTAGCGCACTGGAGGGGATTCGGCCCGGACCCTGGCCTGGTAGCCAGGCATATTCCAGCGCTCCTCATAGCTGCGATGCAGCAACCGGGCAGAAGGCACGGCCATGTGGGCAGAGGACACAGCCATGTGAAAGGTCTTACCCTGGGCATGGGATTTTGTTTTCTCATGCAGGTGCATTCTGGGCGCACACAAAGAATTGTCAAGTAGGATACAAAAATGCCATGTGCTTGCTCAGACCGCTTTCTCCATGCACACACAAGCGACATTCATAGGCGGGCCAGACTACAGTGCTTAAGCAGAGTGCAGATGAGCAGCTCGGTCGTGGATGTTGTGGGCGGCTCTTAAAAGAGCCTTTGGTGTTGGATCGAGAGGTGGGGTCCGGTGGGGTGGGTCTGCTCAACCCCCGAATCCGTACAGGGTGCGTCCCTGGCGCTTCAGGGCATAGACCACATCCATGGCAGTGACCGTCTTCCTCTTGGCGTGCTCGGTGTAGGTGACGGCGTCCCGGATCACGTTCTCCAGGAAGACCTTCAGCACACCCCGGGTCTCCTCGTAGATGAGGCCGGAGATGCGCTTGACTCCACCACGGCGGGCCAGGCGGCGGATGGCGGGCTTGGTGATGCCCTGGATGTTGTCTCGCAGGACTTTCCTGTGCCTCTTGGCGCCGCCTTTGCCGAGCCCTTTCCCTCCTTTGCCGCGTCCAGACATGGTGACTCTTCTCTTCTTCACAAGCGAGCGGAGAATGAGGGTGCGCCTCCCGAGCCGCTGCTTATATGCACCCGGGGGGCGGACCAGAGGGAGGGAGGGCGGACCGGAGGGAGGGCGGACCAGAGGGAGGGCGGACCAGAGGGAGGGCTGCCGGCGGTCGTGCGCAGCACGGTCTGCGCAGGTCCCGGTGGGCGGGGAGACGGCAGCATTTCGAAATGCCCGCGCTTTTTCGGCCGTTGCTTCGGTCGGCCGCCTTTGTCTCCTGGCTGGGGTAGGAGAGCTTGCCAAGCAAAGAGCCTCGCAGCCAGCCAGCCAGCCAGCCAGCCAGCCAGCCAGCCAGCCAGCCAGCCGCCTCTTTTGATGGCTTAGGGGCACACACCATGATGTCGACACCCCTGCCCCTGCTGGCGAGTTGCTCCCAAGCTAAGATTCAAATGCCACTCTTATTACGAGGGGCACCCTGCACCCAGAGAACCCCTGCCCACGACACAGACCTGGCATGGTGCGTAAATAAGGCCTGTGGCTACCCTGGGGGGCGCCCTGCAGGTGAAGAAGTAACACAAAAAACAGTCACCAGCGGGCGTGTCAGGGGTGCCTCCCTCCGTCGCCCAGGACTGGAGGGCCTTCCATGCCACGGAGAAGCCCTGTGAAATATGGGGCCAACGGGACGTTTGGCTTTTGCCTTTGAAGCAAAAGCTCGCCCGAGCTACGAGCGTAGCCAAGCGAAGAGCAGGAGCGGAATCGAGCAGCTCGTTCATGACAATGTGGCGGCTCTTAAAAGAGCCTTTGTGGTGTTTTAGTGCGGTTGCGGTGCTGCTGTGCCTCAAGCCCTCTCGCCCCGGATGCGGCGGGCCAGCTGAATGTCCTTGGGCATGATGGTGACCCTCTTGGCGTGGATGGCGCAAAGGTTGGTGTCCTCAAAGAGCCCAACCAGGTAGGCCTCGCTGGCCTCCTGCAGTGCCATGACGGCCGAGCTCTGGAAGCGCAGGTCGGTCTTGAAATCCTGGGCGATTTCTCTCACCAGGCGCTGGAAGGGCAGCTTTCGGATGAGCAGCTCGGTGGATTTCTGGTAGCGGCGGATCTCCCTCAGAGCCACAGTGCCGGGACGGTAGCGGTGAGGTTTCTTAACGCCGCCAGTGGCGGGGGCGCTCTTACGGGCAGCCTTTGTGGCCAGCTGCTTGCGAGGCGCCTTGCCTCCGGTGGACTTGCGGGCGGTCTGCTTAGTACGGGCCATGGCAGCGCTGTGAGATCTGCTTTCTCTCTTCGAGATACAGTGCGGAGCGACCGCGGGGAGCTGCCATATAAAGACCAAGGTCTCTGCTGATTGGCTGAGGCAACAGCAGGCGCCGGTTTTTTTTAAAAAAAAAAAAAAAAAAAGCCTGCGCTGTGGTTGGCCAGTGTCGGAAGGCACGGCTATGAAACGCAGACACAGGGCGGGAGGCCTTCGATTGGCTAGCCAAACAATCCAGAACCAGAAAGCAAAAAGCGACTGGCAAAGGTTGGGCTCAGCCTTTTATGAGACGCTGTTGAGAGATAAAACAGGAACACCACTCATTCCCCCCCCCCCCCCCCCCGCCCGCGCTTGCCGCATTTAAACCTGCCACCACCAGCCTTCAGAATGGGGGCAACCCGAGAGCGGCGAATCAGCCTGTGAAGTCTGCCCCCGCTACACACACGCCCCGTGTGCTGACATTTCCCCACCACCCTCATCCTCATCATCGTTTGCCAGGCGGCCTCATGGCAGCGCCTCCAAACACACACCACGGTTAAAGGGTTAATGATGAGGCATGCCCTCTGGGGCGCAAACACCCCTCTCATCACACGCCAACCAGCCCCCCTCCCCGCCCCGCCCCTCCTCCCTCCCATCAGTGCAGTGCACGATGCCAGAATGACTCAACTGCTGTGGGCGTATAGGTGGGAGCGAACTGCCCACGGTCACACGTGGCATCCGGGGCGAGTGGAGACTCTCGCCACGGGCCTGGTGCGTTTTGGCTTTCAAACATGCGGTTGTATCGCAGTACACGTCAGGCAGAGGCATGAGCTAGCTCGCTTTCAGATACTGTGGGCGGCTCTTAAAAGAGCCTTTGGGTTTTGTTTTGTTTTTTCCAAGGTCTCGGCGAAAGCCTCTACTTCTTCTTGGGTGCAGCATGTTTGGGCTTTGCCGCTTTGGGTTTGACGGCCTTGGGCTTCACGACCTTGGCTGGGCTCTTCTTTGCCACTTTCGCCTTCACGGCTTTGGCTTTTGCGGGGCTCTTGGCGGCCTTCTTGGCTGGAGCAGCTTTGGGCTTTTTAGGGCTCTTGGCTGCTGCCGGTTTCTTCACCTTCTTGGGACTCTTCTTGGCTCCGGCGGGAGCCTTTTTGGGTTTCTTGGCAGCACCGGCAGCCTTCTTTGCTGCGGGCGTCTTGCTCTTCACCGCAGCTTTCTTGGCCGCCTTCTCCTTGCCCTGCGACTGCTTCTTGTTGAGCTTGAAGGATCCAGAGGCCCCGCTGCCCTTGAGCTGGGCTAGGGCTCCTTTGCTCACCAGGCTCTTGACGGCAAGCTTGAGTCTGCCGTTGTTCTTGTCCACGTCGTATCCCTGGGCGCTCAGAGCCTTCTTGAGGCCAGCCAGGGAGACTCCCTTCCTCTCAGTGCAGGCAGCCACGGCCTTGAGGACGAGGTCGGACACGCTGGGCCCAGTGGGCTTTTTGGCCTTGGCAGCGCCAGCTGCTCTCTTCGGCTTCTTCTTGGTAGCGGCGACGGCAGCGGCAGCGGGTTCCGCCGGCGGAGCCACGGCAGCGGGAGCAGTTTCAGCCATTGTTCTGCAGGAGGACTCGCTCAGCGCTCACAGATCAGTAATGGGCAGCACGGCAAGCGACGTGCATATATATAGGGAGGAGCCTCCATCTGATTGGTCCATAGAAGGGGAGGCCGGGCCCAGCCACGGCACCGTCCCTGCCAAAGACACACTGTGTTTCCTCCGCTTGAATAATCCATTTTTTAAAAGTTACCCGCGTGCATTTATTTCATTTTCCGCCTGTCAACAGGACCGCATCATCTCCCAGCTCTTATCCAAAGGTATCTTCCCCTTGGCAGGGCCCCGACTCCCTTGTAAGAGTCTTGCAAAGCCGGCATCCTGCCGTCAGCTCAGACACCAACATGAGCAAACTTTGTTTTCCGCTTCATACTCCACCTCTCTTCCTCACCTCCCTGGCATAACAGCGCGAGCATTTACTTTTTCACTTCTTTTCCTACAGTGCCCGATAGAGTCTACTCTTCTCACCTTCTGTGGACCAAAGAAAAAGCACACTGAAGAGGAAGGAGATAACACAGCTCTGCCTGTGTTAGCCAAGCCTACAAAACGCCCCTTCAAATGCACATAGGGCTTGCCCACCGCATTGCTGCTCCCTGCTCCAAATTTCAGTGCTATGCTAGTGACACTCAGCTTGTTTTCAGGCTTCCCTCCGCCGCCTCTTCTCCCTCCCTCCCTCTTCTCTGACTGTCTGTCTGTCTGTCTGTCTGTCTGTCTGCCATCCAGGAGTGGTGTGCCGCCAATGAGCTCTGCCTTAATGCCAGTAAGACGGAGATTCTCCTCATCGGCACACCTGCACCCTCCTTTCCTGTCACTCTCTGGCCGGCCTCCCTTGGCCCTCTTCCTGCTCCCACCTGTGAGGCTAAGAACCCCGGGGTCATCTTCGACTCCACACTCTCCGCCTCTCCTCACATCTCTGGGCGTCTCTAAGAAGTCTAACTATCAACCGCACCTCCTCAGAGGTGTATTCTTCCTTTCCTCTCCTTCCCCCAGAAGCTTACTGTCTCTAGAGCTCTGGTTCTCTCTAGGCTAGACTACTGCAACAGCCTCTTACTAAATCTGCCTGCTCCTACTCTCCGCCCTCTGCAACTCACCCAGAACAGGACTGCGAGACTTGTCCTTGGCCTCAAGCCCTGGCATCGTATCTCTCCAGCCCTGAAATCTCTTCATTGGCTCCCGGTGGCTGCAAGGGATAGATTCAAGACCCTCTGCATTGTCCACACGGCTTTCTGGGGCCTGGGTCCACAATACCTTCAACTCTCCCTCCGTTAATACCTTCCCCACTCGAGCTCTTCGTTCCTCCACCTCCAAGTCCCTCAGGTTCAGTCGCTTCTCCAAGCAACGAGATGGGGGCAGATCGCCTTCCTCTGCTGGGGCTTCCCTCTGGAACAGCCTCCCTGCCACTCTGAAAATTGAGGAGAACCATCTCCGGTTCCGGAAGCACCTCAAGACCTTCCGCTTTGCTCCTGCCTTGGCTCTTCCTCTCCCCGGCTGATCCGTCTGCTTTGGCTCTGTGCACCTGGCTACCCTCGGATTTCGGGCCCAGGTCCCTGGCCACTCACCCGCACTGCCTCCTGGCAACCCTTGCACTTGGGCCTGTAACTGTAACCCTACAGCCCCCTAACCTGCGCTTTACACCTCGCACTTGCCACCCTGCTGGCTGCACTATCAGTTGTTGTTGTTTTTATCCCTTGCTCAGCACTTTCCACCTCACTCCCCACTCCCCTGCACCCCCTCCCCCCCCCGCACTTGCACGCTCTCAATGTCACTGGGCCTAGTAAGATCGCTGTATTATCCTCCCTTGCCTCGTCGCGCTCTGAAACACGTGTGTATGAGCGCCATACAAATAAAACAGCATATCATATCATATATCATAGCCGGAGTGGTTCTATGTTTTTGGAGCTCGATGCCCGCACACTTTGCCTATGGGAATGGGGACCACGGAAACCCCAGTGCCAGTGCTTCCGTGAAACTCTGTGGGCGGGTGCTGGTCCGCCCGGCAGGTCTGACCTGCTGTACTTTGCAAAACCGGAAACAATGGCGCCGGTAAGCTTACCAGCAGTGTTGTTTCCAGACCAGCACGGTCAGCATGAGGCCCAAAGTCTCTTATTTCAGAGGGCACCATGCAACACGACAAACATTAAAGTTCCTTTCTTCTTAGGATTTCACATACACAACTTCTTTGGTGATTTACTGTTCGCCCCTGATAAACAAGAAGGATTTGTGGCCCCACTGGGCTAGATGTCTGGGGGAAAGCGAGCCTGGCATTCTGGCCCCTGCCCCGAGCGCCTGACGAACGCCTGACAAACGCCACGCTTTGCCCTTGACGGGCTTTGCCCTGACGGGCAAAATTCCCAGCACACCCCACTGGGCGCTGCACCCGAGCAAGTTAGAGTGAGGTTAGAGAGAGGGGGGGGGGGCCTCGGCCTGCCCACCAAGGCACTAACAAAAACACATTTAAAAAGGTGAAATGAGCCACTCTGGGTTTCATACCTCGAGCCTTTCTTTCTTGAAATCAAACGGTTCATGCCTCCCAGCACCCCTTGCACTTCCCTTAGGGTAATGAGTGGAATCCCCAGGCAGATCCCTCCCCTCACCTGCCATTCTCCCAACATGGTGTACAATGTATCTATCTCAGTGAGAGGGCTTGGCAGTGGCAAAGTAAGAAAGTGAAATGGGCAGCTGTCTGCAGAGGCCAGTGGTAGGAGTGTGGGGGAGGAGGCCATGTTGTGCCTGGCCACTCTGCGTGCCTCGAACCCCGAATGGGTGCAAAGGGTAAATAAATCAGAAAGCCTGCCCCTTGGCGAGAGCGAGAAGCCCTAGCGCACTGGAGGGGATTCGGCCCGGACCCTGGCCTGGTAGCCAGGCATATTCCAGCGCTCCTCATAGCTGCGATGCAGCAACCGGGCAGAAGGCACGGCCATGTGGGCAGAGGACACAGCCATGTGAAAGGTCTTACCCTGGGCATGGGATTTTGTTTTCTCATGCAGGTGCATTCTGGGCGCACACAAAGAATTGTCAAGTAGGATACAAAAATGCCATGTGCTTGCTCAGACCGCTTTCTCCATGCACACACAAGCGACATTCATAGGCGGGCCAGACTACAGTGCTTAAGCAGAGTGCAGATGAGCAGCTCGGTCGTGGATGTTGTGGGCGGCTCTTAAAAGAGCCTTTGGTGTTGGATCGAGAGGTGGGGTCCGGTGGGGTGGGTCTGCTCAACCCCCGAATCCGTACAGGGTGCGTCCCTGGCGCTTCAGGGCATAGACCACATCCATGGCAGTGACCGTCTTCCTCTTGGCGTGCTCGGTGTAGGTGACGGCGTCCCGGATCACGTTCTCCAGGAAGACCTTCAGCACACCCCGGGTCTCCTCGTAGATGAGGCCGGAGATGCGCTTGACTCCACCACGGCGGGCCAGGCGGCGGATGGCGGGCTTGGTGATGCCCTGGATGTTGTCTCGCAGGACTTTCCTGTGCCTCTTGGCGCCGCCTTTGCCGAGCCCTTTCCCTCCTTTGCCGCGTCCAGACATGGTGACTCTTCTCTTCTTCACAAGCGAGCGGAGAATGAGGGTGCGCCTCCCGAGCCGCTGCTTATATGCACCCGGGGGGCGGACCAGAGGGAGGGAGGGCGGACCGGAGGGAGGGCTGCCGGCGGTCGTGCGCAGCACGGTCTGCGCAGGTCCCGGTGGGCGGGGAGACGGCAGCATTTCGAAATGCCCGCGCTTTTTCGGCCGTTGCTTCGGTCGGCCGCCTTTGTCTCCTGGCTGGGGTAGGAGAGCTTGCCAAGCAAAGAGCCTCGCAGCCAGCCAGCCAGCCAGCCAGCCAGCCAGCCAGCCAGCCGCCTCTTTTGATGGCTTAGGGGCACACACCATGATGTCGACACCCCTGCCCCTGCTGGCGAGTTGCTCCCAAGCTAAGATTCAAATGCCACTCTTATTACGAGGGGCACCCTGCACCCAGAGAACCCCTGCCCACGACACAGACCTGGCATGGTGCGTAAATAAGGCCTGTGGCTACCCTGGGGGGCGCCCTGCAGGTGAAGAAGTAACACAAAAAACAGTCACCAGCGGGCGTGTCAGGGGTGCCTCCCTCCGTCGCCCAGGACTGGAGGGCCTTCCATGCCACGGAGAAGCCCTGTGAAATATGGGGCCAACGGGACGTTTGGCTTTTGCCTTTGAAGCAAAAGCTCGCCCGAGCTACGAGCGTAGCCAAGCGAAGAGCAGGAGCGGAATCGAGCAGCTCGTTCATGACAATGTGGCGGCTCTTAAAAGAGCCTTTGTGGTGTTTTAGTGCGGTTGCGGTGCTGCTGTGCCTCAAGCCCTCTCGCCCCGGATGCGGCGGGCCAGCTGAATGTCCTTGGGCATGATGGTGACCCTCTTGGCGTGGATGGCGCAAAGGTTGGTGTCCTCAAAGAGCCCAACCAGGTAGGCCTCGCTGGCCTCCTGCAGTGCCATGACGGCCGAGCTCTGGAAGCGCAGGTCGGTCTTGAAATCCTGGGCGATTTCTCTCACCAGGCGCTGGAAGGGCAGCTTTCGGATGAGCAGCTCGGTGGATTTCTGGTAGCGGCGGATCTCCCTCAGAGCCACAGTGCCGGGACGGTAGCGGTGAGGTTTCTTAACGCCGCCAGTGGCGGGGGCGCTCTTACGGGCAGCCTTTGTGGCCAGCTGCTTGCGAGGCGCCTTGCCTCCGGTGGACTTGCGGGCGGTCTGCTTAGTACGGGCCATGGCAGCGCTGTGAGATCTGCTTTCTCTCTTCGAGATACAGTGCGGAGCGACCGCGGGGAGCTGCCATATAAAGACCAAGGTCTCTGCTGATTGGCTGAGGCAACAGCAGGCGCCGGTTTTTTTTAAAAAAAAAAAAAAAAAAAGCCTGCGCTGTGGTTGGCCAGTGTCGGAAGGCACGGCTATGAAACGCAGACACAGGGCGGGAGGCCTTCGATTGGCTAGCCAAACAATCCAGAACCAGAAAGCAAAAAGCGACTGGCAAAGGTTGGGCTCAGCCTTTTATGAGACGCTGTTGAGAGATAAAACAGGAACACCACTCATTCCCCCCCCCCCCCCCCCCCGCCCGCGCTTGCCGCATTTAAACCTGCCACCACCAGCCTTCAGAATGGGGGCAACCCGAGAGCGGCGAATCAGCCTGTGAAGTCTGCCCCCGCTACACACACGCCCCGTGTGCTGACATTTCCCCACCACCCTCATCCTCATCATCGTTTGCCAGGCGGCCTCATGGCAGCGCCTCCAAACACACACCACGGTTAAAGGGTTAATGATGAGGCATGCCCTCTGGGGCGCAAACACCCCTCTCATCACACGCCAACCAGCCCCCCTCCCCGCCCCGCCCCTCCTCCCTCCCATCAGTGCAGTGCACGATGCCAGAATGACTCAACTGCTGTGGGCGTATAGGTGGGAGCGAACTGCCCACGGTCACACGTGGCATCCGGGGCGAGTGGAGACTCTCGCCACGGGCCTGGTGCGTTTTGGCTTTCAAACATGCGGTTGTATCGCAGTACACGTCAGGCAGAGGCATGAGCTAGCTCGCTTTCAGATACTGTGGGCGGCTCTTAAAAGAGCCTTTGGGTTTTGTTTTGTTTTTTCCAAGGTCTCGGCGAAAGCCTCTACTTCTTCTTGGGTGCAGCATGTTTGGGCTTTGCCGCTTTGGGTTTGACGGCCTTGGGCTTCACGACCTTGGCTGGGCTCTTCTTTGCCACTTTCGCCTTCACGGCTTTGGCTTTTGCGGGGCTCTTGGCGGCCTTCTTGGCTGGAGCAGCTTTGGGCTTTTTAGGGCTCTTGGCTGCTGCCGGTTTCTTCACCTTCTTGGGACTCTTCTTGGCTCCGGCGGGAGCCTTTTTGGGTTTCTTGGCAGCACCGGCAGCCTTCTTTGCTGCGGGCGTCTTGCTCTTCACCGCAGCTTTCTTGGCCGCCTTCTCCTTGCCCTGCGACTGCTTCTTGTTGAGCTTGAAGGATCCAGAGGCCCCGCTGCCCTTGAGCTGGGCTAGGGCTCCTTTGCTCACCAGGCTCTTGACGGCAAGCTTGAGTCTGCCGTTGTTCTTGTCCACGTCGTATCCCTGGGCGCTCAGAGCCTTCTTGAGGCCAGCCAGGGAGACTCCCTTCCTCTCAGTGCAGGCAGCCACGGCCTTGAGGACGAGGTCGGACACGCTGGGCCCAGTGGGCTTTTTGGCCTTGGCAGCGCCAGCTGCTCTCTTCGGCTTCTTCTTGGTAGCGGCGACGGCAGCGGCAGCGGGTTCCGCCGGCGGAGCCACGGCAGCGGGAGCAGTTTCAGCCATTGTTCTGCAGGAGGACTCGCTCAGCGCTCACAGATCAGTAATGGGCAGCACGGCAAGCGACGTGCATATATATAGGGAGGAGCCTCCATCTGATTGGTCCATAGAAGGGGAGGCCGGGCCCAGCCACGGCACCGTCCCTGCCAAAGACACACTGTGTTTCCTCCGCTTGAATAATCCATTTTTTAAAAGTTACCCGCGTGCATTTATTTCATTTTCCGCCTGTCAACAGGACCGCATCATCTCCCAGCTCTTATCCAAAGGTATCTTCCCCTTGGCAGGGCCCCGACTCCCTTGTAAGAGTCTTGCAAAGCCGGCATCCTGCCGTCAGCTCAGACACCAACATGAGCAAACTTTGTTTTCCGCTTCATACTCCACCTCTCTTCCTCACCTCCCTGGCATAACAG
Source organism: Ambystoma mexicanum (assembly GCF_040938575.1). Classification (NCBI taxonomy): domain Eukaryota; kingdom Metazoa; phylum Chordata; class Amphibia; order Caudata; family Ambystomatidae; genus Ambystoma; species Ambystoma mexicanum. The sequence continues at coordinate 333,228,144 of NC_090938.1, forward strand.
CGCGAGCATTTACTTTTTCACTTCTTTTCCTACAGTGCCCGATAGAGTCTACTCTTCTCACCTTCTGTGGACCAAAGAAAAAGCACACTGAAGAGGAAGGAGATAACACAGCTCTGCCTGTGTTAGCCAAGCCTACAAAACGCCCCTTCAAATGCACATAGGGCTTGCCCACCGCATTGCTGCTCCCTGCTCCAAATTTCAGTGCTATGCTAGTGACACTCAGCTTGTTTTCAGGCTTCCCTCCGCCGCCTCTTCTCCCTCCCTCCCTCTTCTCTGACTGTCTGTCTGTCTGTCTGTCTGTCTGTCTGTCTGTCTGTCTGTGTCTGTCCGCCATCCAGGAGTGGTGTGCCGCCAATGAGCTCTGCCTTAATGCCAGTAAGACGGAGATTCTCCTCATCGGCACACCTGCACCCTCCTTTCCTGTCACTCTCTGGCCGGCCTCCCTTGGCCCTCTTCCTGCTCCCACCTGTGAGGCTAAGAACCCCGGGGTCATCTTCGACTCCACACTCTCCGCCTCTCCTCACATCTCTGGGCGTCTCTAAGAAGTCTAACTATCAACCGCACCTCCTCAGAGGTGTATTCTTCCTTTCCTCTCCTTCCCCCAGAAGCTTACTGTCTCTAGAGCTCTGGTTCTCTCTAGGCTAGACTACTGCAACAGCCTCTTACTAAATCTGCCTGCTCCTACTCTCCGCCCTCTGCAACTCACCCAGAACAGGACTGCGAGACTTGTCCTTGGCCTCAAGCCCTGGCATCGTATCTCTCCAGCCCTGAAATCTCTTCATTGGCTCCCGGTGGCTGCAAGGGATAGATTCAAGACCCTCTGCATTGTCCACACGGCTTTCTGGGGCCTGGGTCCACAATACCTTCAACTCTCCCTCCGTTAATACCTTCCCCACTCGAGCTCTTCGTTCCTCCACCTCCAAGTCCCTCAGGTTCAGTCGCTTCTCCAAGCAACGAGATGGGGGCAGATCGCCTTCCGCTGCTGGGGCTTCCCTCTGGAACAGCCTCCCTGCCACTCTGAAAATTGAGGAGAACCATCTCCGGTTCCGGAAGCACCTCAAGACCTTCCGCTTTGCTCCTGCCTTGGCTCTTCCTCTCCCCGGCTGATCCGTCTGCTTTGGCTCTGTGCACCTGGCTACCCTCGGATTTCGGGCCCAGGTCCCTGGCCACTCACCCGCACTGCCTCCTGGCAACCCTTGCACTTGGGCCTGTAACTGTAACCCTACAGCCCCCTAACCTGCACTTACCAGACACCCCTTGTCTGCGCTTTACACCTCGCACTTGCCACCCTGCTGGCTGCACTATCAGTTGTTGTTGTTTTTATCCCTTGCTCAGCACTTTCCACCTCACTCCCCACTCCCCTGCACCCCCTCCCCCCCCCGCACTTGCACGCTCTCAATGTCACTGGGCCTAGTAAGATCGCTGTATTATCCTCCCTTGCCTCGTCGCGCTCTGAAACACGTGTGTATGAGCGCCATACAAATAAAACAGCATATCATATCATATATCATAGCCGGAGTGGTTCTATGTTTTTGGAGCTCGATGCCCGCACACTTTGCCTATGGGAATGGGGACCACGGAAACCCCAGTGCCAGTGCTTCCGTGAAACTCTGTGGGCGGGTGCTGGTCCGCCCGGCAGGTCTGACCTGCTGTACTTTGCAAAACCGGAAACAATGGCGCCGGTAAGCTTACCAGCAGTGTTGTTTCCAGACCAGCACGGTCAGCATGAGGCCCAAAGTCTCTTATTTCAGAGGGCACCATGCAACACGACAAACATTAAAGTTCCTTTCTTCTTAGGATTTCACATACACAACTTCTTTGGTGATTTACTGTTCGCCCCTGATAAACAAGAAGGATTTGTGGCCCCACTGGGCTAGATGTCTGGGGGAAAGCGAGCCTGGCATTCTGGCCCCTGCCCCGAGCGCCTGACGAACGCCTGACAAACGCCACGCTTTGCCCTTGACGGGCTTTGCCCTGACGGGCAAAATTCCCAGCACACCCCACTGGGCGCTGCACCCGAGCAAGTTAGAGTGAGGTTAGAGAGAGGGGGGGGGGGCCTCGGCCTGCCCACCAAGGCACTAACAAAAACACATTTAAAAAGGTGAAATGAGCCACTCTGGGTTTCATACCTCGAGCCTTTCTTTCTTGAAATCAAACGGTTCATGCCTCCCAGCACCCCTTGCACTTCCCTTAGGGTAATGAGTGGAATCCCCAGGCAGATCCCTCCCCTCACCTGCCATTCTCCCAACATGGTGTACAATGTATCTATCTCAGTGAGAGGGCTTGGCAGTGGCAAAGTAAGAAAGTGAAATGGGCAGCTGTCTGCAGAGGCCAGTGGTAGGAGTGTGGGGGAGGAGGCCATGTTGTGCCTGGCCACTCTGCGTGCCTCGAACCCCGAATGGGTGCAAAGGGTAAATAAATCAGAAAGCCTGCCCCTTGGCGAGAGCGAGAAGCCCTAGCGCACTGGAGGGGATTCGGCCCGGACCCTGGCCTGGTAGCCAGGCATATTCCAGCGCTCCTCATAGCTGCGATGCAGCAACCGGGCAGAAGGCACGGCCATGTGGGCAGAGGACACAGCCATGTGAAAGGTCTTACCCTGGGCATGGGATTTTGTTTTCTCATGCAGGTGCATTCTGGGCGCACACAAAGAATTGTCAAGTAGGATACAAAAATGCCATGTGCTTGCTCAGACCGCTTTCTCCATGCACACACAAGCGACATTCATAGGCGGGCCAGACTACAGTGCTTAAGCAGAGTGCAGATGAGCAGCTCGGTCGTGGATGTTGTGGGCGGCTCTTAAAAGAGCCTTTGGTGTTGGATCGAGAGGTGGGGTCCGGTGGGGTGGGTCTGCTCAACCCCCGAATCCGTACAGGGTGCGTCCCTGGCGCTTCAGGGCATAGACCACATCCATGGCAGTGACCGTCTTCCTCTTGGCGTGCTCGGTGTAGGTGACGGCGTCCCGGATCACGTTCTCCAGGAAGCCCTTCAGCACACCCCGGGTCTCCTCGTAGATGAGGCCGGAGATGCGCTTGACTCCACCACGGCGGGCCAGGCGGCGGATGGCGGGCTTGGTGATGCCCTGGATGTTGTCTCGCAGGACTTTCCTGTGCCTCTTGGCGCCGCCTTTGCCGAGCCCTTTCCCTCCTTTGCCGCGTCCAGACATGGTGACTCTTCTCTTCTTCACAAGCGAGCGGAGAATGAGGGTGCGCCTCCCGAGCCGCTGCTTATATGCACCCGGGGGGCGGACCAGAGGGAGGGAGGGCGGACCGGAGGGAGGGCGGACCAGAGGGAGGGCTGCCGGCGGTCGTGCGCAGCACGGTCTGCGCAGGTCCCGGTGGGCGGGGAGACGGCAGCATTTCGAAATGCCCGCGCTTTTTCGGCCGTTGCTTCGGTCGGCCGCCTTTGTCTCCTGGCTGGGGTAGGAGAGCTTGCCAAGCAAAGAGCCTCGCAGCCAGCCAGCCAGCCAGCCAGCCAGCCAGCCAGCCAGCCAGCCAGCCGCCTCTTTTGATGGCTTAGGGGCACACACCATGATGTCGACACCCCTGCCCCTGCTGGCGAGTTGCTCCCAAGCTAAGATTCAAATGCCACTCTTATTACGAGGGGCACCCTGCACCCAGAGAACCCCTGCCCACGACACAGACCTGGCATGGTGCGTAAATAAGGCCTGTGGCTACCCTGGGGGGCGCCCTGCAGGTGAAGAAGTAACACAAAAAACAGTCACCAGCGGGCGTGTCAGGGGTGCCTCCCTCCGTCGCCCAGGACTGGAGGGCCTTCCATGCCACGGAGAAGCCCTGTGAAATATGGGGCCAACGGGACGTTTGGCTTTTGCCTTTGAAGCAAAAGCTCGCCCGAGCTACGAGCGTAGCCAAGCGAAGAGCAGGAGCGGAATCGAGCAGCTCGTTCATGACAATGTGGCGGCTCTTAAAAGAGCCTTTGTGGTGTTTTAGTGCGGTTGCGGTGCTGCTGTGCCTCAAGCCCTCTCGCCCCGGATGCGGCGGGCCAGCTGAATGTCCTTGGGCATGATGGTGACCCTCTTGGCGTGGATGGCGCAAAGGTTGGTGTCCTCAAAGAGCCCAACCAGGTAGGCCTCGCTGGCCTCCTGCAGTGCCATGACGGCCGAGCTCTGGAAGCGCAGGTCGGTCTTGAAATCCTGGGCGATTTCTCTCACCAGGCGCTGGAAGGGCAGCTTTCGGATGAGCAGCTCGGTGGATTTCTGGTAGCGGCGGATCTCCCTCAGAGCCACAGTGCCGGGACGGTAGCGGTGAGGTTTCTTAACGCCGCCAGTGGCGGGGGCGCTCTTACGGGCAGCCTTTGTGGCCAGCTGCTTGCGAGGCGCCTTGCCTCCGGTGGACTTGCGGGCGGTCTGCTTAGTACGGGCCATGGCAGCGCTGTGAGATCTGCTTTCTCTCTTCGAGATACAGTGCGGAGCGACCGCGGGGAGCTGCCATATAAAGACCAAGGTCTCTGCTGATTGGCTGAGGCAACAGCAGGCGCCGGTTTTTTTTAAAAAAAAAAAAAAAAAAAGCCTGCGCTGTGGTTGGCCAGTGTCGGAAGGCACGGCTATGAAACGCAGACACAGGGCGGGAGGCCTTCGATTGGCTAGCCAAACAATCCAGAACCAGAAAGCAAAAAGCGACTGGCAAAGGTTGGGCTCAGCCTTTTATGAGACGCTGTTGAGAGATAAAACAGGAACACCACTCATTCCCCCCCCCCCCCCCCGCCCGCGCTTGCCGCATTTAAACCTGCCACCACCAGCCTTCAGAATGGGGGCAACCCGAGAGCGGCGAATCAGCCTGTGAAGTCTGCCCCCGCTACACACACGCCCCGTGTGCTGACATTTCCCCACCACCCTCATCCTCATCATCGTTTGCCAGGCGGCCTCATGGCAGCGCCTCCAAACACACACCACGGTTAAAGGGTTAATGATGAGGCATGCCCTCTGGGGCGCAAACACCCCTCTCATCACACGCCAACCAGCCCCCCTCCCCGCCCCGCCCCTCCTCCCTCCCATCAGTGCAGTGCACGATGCCAGAATGACTCAACTGCTGTGGGCGTATAGGTGGGAGCGAACTGCCCACGGTCACACGTGGCATCCGGGGCGAGTGGAGACTCTCGCCACGGGCCTGGTGCGTTTTGGCTTTCAAACATGCGGTTGTATCGCAGTACACGTCAGGCAGAGGCATGAGCTAGCTCGCTTTCAGATACTGTGGGCGGCTCTTAAAAGAGCCTTTGGGTTTTGTTTTGTTTTTTCCAAGGTCTCGGCGAAAGCCTCTACTTCTTCTTGGGTGCAGCATGTTTGGGCTTTGCCGCTTTGGGTTTGACGGCCTTGGGCTTCACGACCTTGGCTGGGCTCTTCTTTGCCACTTTCGCCTTCACGGCTTTGGCTTTTGCGGGGCTCTTGGCGGCCTTCTTGGCTGGAGCAGCTTTGGGCTTTTTAGGGCTCTTGGCTGCTGCCGGTTTCTTCACCTTCTTGGGACTCTTCTTGGCTCCGGCGGGAGCCTTTTTGGGTTTCTTGGCAGCACCGGCAGCCTTCTTTGCTGCGGGCGTCTTGCTCTTCACCGCAGCTTTCTTGGCCGCCTTCTCCTTGCCCTGCGACTGCTTCTTGTTGAGCTTGAAGGATCCAGAGGCCCCGCTGCCCTTGAGCTGGGCTAGGGCTCCTTTGCTCACCAGGCTCTTGACGGCAAGCTTGAGTCTGCCGTTGTTCTTGTCCACGTCGTATCCCTGGGCGCTCAGAGCCTTCTTGAGGCCAGCCAGGGAGACTCCCTTCCTCTCAGTGCAGGCAGCCACGGCCTTGAGGACGAGGTCGGACACGCTGGGCCCAGTGGGCTTTTTGGCCTTGGCAGCGCCAGCTGCTCTCTTCGGCTTCTTCTTGGTAGCGGCGACGGCAGCGGCAGCGGGTTCCGCCGGCGGAGCCACGGCAGCGGGAGCAGTTTCAGCCATTGTTCTGCAGGAGGACTCGCTCAGCGCTCACAGATCAGTAATGGGCAGCACGGCAAGCGACGTGCATATATATAGGGAGGAGCCTCCATCTGATTGGTCCATAGAAGGGGAGGCCGGGCCCAGCCACGGCACCGTCCCTGCCAAAGACACACTGTGTTTCCTCCGCTTGAATAATCCATTTTTTAAAAGTTACCCGCGTGCATTTATTTCATTTTCCGCCTGTCAACAGGACCGCATCATCTCCCAGCTCTTATCCAAAGGTATCTTCCCCTTGGCAGGGCCCCGACTCCCTTGTAAGAGTCTTGCAAAGCCGGCATCCTGCCGTCAGCTCAGACACCAACATGAGCAAACTTTGTTTTCCGCTTCATACTCCACCTCTCTTCCTCACCTCCCTGGCATAACAGCGCGAGCATTTACTTTTTCACTTCTTTTCCTACAGTGCCCGATAGAGTCTACTCTTCTCACCTTCTGTGGACCAAAGAAAAAGCACACTGAAGAGGAAGGAGATAACACAGCTCTGCCTGTGTTAGCCAAGCCTACAAAACGCCCCTTCAAATGCACATAGGGCTTGCCCACCGCATTGCTGCTCCCTGCTCCAAATTTCAGTGCTATGCTAGTGACACTCAGCTTGTTTTCAGGCTTCCCTCCGCCGCCTCTTCTCCCTCCCTCCCTCTTCTCTGACTGTCTGTCTGTCTGTCTGTCTGTCTGTCTGTCTGTCTGTCTGTCTGTCTGTCCGCCATCCAGGAGTGGTGTGCCGCCAATGAGCTCTGCCTTAATGCCAGTAAGACGGAGATTCTCCTCATCGGCACACCTGCACCCTCCTTTCCTGTCACTCTCTGGCCGGCCTCCCTTGGCCCTCTTCCTGCTCCCACCTGTGAGGCTAAGAACCCCGGGGTCATCTTCGACTCCACACTCTCCGCCTCTCCTCACATCTCTGGGCGTCTCTAAGAAGTCTAACTATCAACCGCACCTCCTCAGAGGTGTATTCTTCCTTTCCTCTCCTTCCCCCAGAAGCTTACTGTCTCTAGAGCTCTGGTTCTCTCTAGGCTAGACTACTGCAACAGCCTCTTACTAAATCTGCCTGCTCCTACTCTCCGCCCTCTGCAACTCACCCAGAACAGGACTGCGAGACTTGTCCTTGGCCTCAAGCCCTGGCATCGTATCTCTCCAGCCCTGAAATCTCTTCATTGGCTCCCGGTGGCTGCAAGGGATAGATTCAAGACCCTCTGCATTGTCCACACGGCTTTCTGGGGCCTGGGTCCACAATACCTTCAACTCTCCCTCCGTTAATACCTTCCCCACTCGAGCTCTTCGTTCCTCCACCTCCAAGTCCCTCAGGTTCAGTCGCTTCTCCAAGCAACGAGATGGGGGCAGATCGCCTTCCGCTGCTGGGGCTTCCCTCTGGAACAGCCTCCCTGCCACTCTGAAAATTGAGGAGAACCATCTCCGGTTCCGGAAGCACCTCAAGACCTTCCGCTTTGCTCCTGCCTTGGCTCTTCCTCTCCCCGGCTGATCCGTCTGCTTTGGCTCTGTGCACCTGGCTACCCTCGGATTTCGGGCCCAGGTCCCTGGCCACTCACCCGCACTGCCTCCTGGCAACCCTTGCACTTGGGCCTGTAACTGTAACCCTACAGCCCCCTAACCTGCACTTACCAGACACCCCTTGTCTGCGCTTTACACCTCGCACTTGCCACCCTGCTGGCTGCACTATCAGTTGTTGTTGTTTTTATCCCTTGCTCAGCACTTTCCACCTCACTCCCCACTCCCCTGCACCCCCTCCCCCCCCCGCACTTGCACGCTCTCAATGTCACTGGGCCTAGTAAGATCGCTGTATTATCCTCCCTTGCCTCGTCGCGCTCTGAAACACGTGTGTATGAGCGCCATACAAATAAAACAGCATATCATATCATATATCATAGCCGGAGTGGTTCTATGTTTTTGGAGCTCGATGCCCGCACACTTTGCCTATGGGAATGGGGACCACGGAAACCCCAGTGCCAGTGCTTCCGTGAAACTCTGTGGGCGGGTGCTGGTCCGCCCGGCAGGTCTGACCTGCTGTACTTTGCAAAACCGGAAACAATGGCGCCGGTAAGCTTACCAGCAGTGTTGTTTCCAGACCAGCACGGTCAGCATGAGGCCCAAAGTCTCTTATTTCAGAGGGCACCATGCAACACGACAAACATTAAAGTTCCTTTCTTCTTAGGATTTCACATACACAACTTCTTTGGTGATTTACTGTTCGCCCCTGATAAACAAGAAGGATTTGTGGCCCCACTGGGCTAGATGTCTGGGGGAAAGCGAGCCTGGCATTCTGGCCCCTGCCCCGAGCGCCTGACGAACGCCTGACAAACGCCACGCTTTGCCCTTGACGGGCTTTGCCCTGACGGGCAAAATTCCCAGCACACCCCACTGGGCGCTGCACCCGAGCAAGTTAGAGTGAGGTTAGAGAGAGGGGGGGGGGGCCTCGGCCTGCCCACCAAGGCACTAACAAAAACACATTTAAAAAGGTGAAATGAGCCACTCTGGGTTTCATACCTCGAGCCTTTCTTTCTTGAAATCAAACGGTTCATGCCTCCCAGCACCCCTTGCACTTCCCTTAGGGTAATGAGTGGAATCCCCAGGCAGATCCCTCCCCTCACCTGCCATTCTCCCAACATGGTGTACAATGTATCTATCTCAGTGAGAGGGCTTGGCAGTGGCAAAGTAAGAAAGTGAAATGGGCAGCTGTCTGCAGAGGCCAGTGGTAGGAGTGTGGGGGAGGAGGCCATGTTGTGCCTGGCCACTCTGCGTGCCTCGAACCCCGAATGGGTGCAAAGGGTAAATAAATCAGAAAGCCTGCCCCTTGGCGAGAGCGAGAAGCCCTAGCGCACTGGAGGGGATTCGGCCCGGACCCTGGCCTGGTAGCCAGGCATATTCCAGCGCTCCTCATAGCTGCGATGCAGCAACCGGGCAGAAGGCACGGCCATGTGGGCAGAGGACACAGCCATGTGAAAGGTCTTACCCTGGGCATGGGATTTTGTTTTCTCATGCAGGTGCATTCTGGGCGCACACAAAGAATTGTCAAGTAGGATACAAAAATGCCATGTGCTTGCTCAGACCGCTTTCTCCATGCACACACAAGCGACATTCATAGGCGGGCCAGACTACAGTGCTTAAGCAGAGTGCAGATGAGCAGCTCGGTCGTGGATGTTGTGGGCGGCTCTTAAAAGAGCCTTTGGTGTTGGATCGAGAGGTGGGGTCCGGTGGGGTGGGTCTGCTCAACCCCCGAATCCGTACAGGGTGCGTCCCTGGCGCTTCAGGGCATAGACCACATCCATGGCAGTGACCGTCTTCCTCTTGGCGTGCTCGGTGTAGGTGACGGCGTCCCGGATCACGTTCTCCAGGAAGACCTTCAGCACACCCCGGGTCTCCTCGTAGATGAGGCCGGAGATGCGCTTGACTCCACCACGGCGGGCCAGGCGGCGGATGGCGGGCTTGGTGATGCCCTGGATGTTGTCTCGCAGGACTTTCCTGTGCCTCTTGGCGCCGCCTTTGCCGAGCCCTTTCCCTCCTTTGCCGCGTCCAGACATGGTGACTCTTCTCTTCTTCACAAGCGAGCGGAGAATGAGGGTGCGCCTCCCGAGCCGCTGCTTATATGCACCCGGGGGGCGGACCAGAGGGAGGGAGGGCGGACCGGAGGGAGGGCGGACCAGAGGGAGGGCTGCCGGCGGTCGTGCGCAGCACGGTCTGCGCAGGTCCCGGTGGGCGGGGAGACGGCAGCATTTCGAAATGCCCGCGCTTTTTCGGCCGTTGCTTCGGTCGGCCGCCTTTGTCTCCTGGCTGGGGTAGGAGAGCTTGCCAAGCAAAGAGCCTCGCAGCCAGCCAGCCAGCCAGCCAGCCAGCCAGCCAGCCAGCCAGCCAGCCAGCCGCCTCTTTTGATGGCTTAGGGGCACACACCATGATGTCGACACCCCTGCCCCTGCTGGCGAGTTGCTCCCAAGCTAAGATTCAAATGCCACTCTTATTACGAGGGGCACCCTGCACCCAGAGAACCCCTGCCCACGACACAGACCTGGCATGGTGCGTAAATAAGGCCTGTGGCTACCCTGGGGGGCGCCCTGCAGGTGAAGAAGTAACACAAAAAACAGTCACCAGCGGGCGTGTCAGGGGTGCCTCCCTCCGTCGCCCAGGACTGGAGGGCCTTCCATGCCACGGAGAAGCCCTGTGAAATATGGGGCCAACGGGACGTTTGGCTTTTGCCTTTGAAGCAAAAGCTCGCCCGAGCTACGAGCGTAGCCAAGCGAAGAGCAGGAGCGGAATCGAGCAGCTCGTTCATGACAATGTGGCGGCTCTTAAAAGAGCCTTTGTGGTGTTTTAGTGCGGTTGCGGTGCTGCTGTGCCTCAAGCCCTCTCGCCCCGGATGCGGCGGGCCAGCTGAATGTCCTTGGGCATGATGGTGACCCTCTTGGCGTGGATGGCGCAAAGGTTGGTGTCCTCAAAGAGCCCAACCAGGTAGGCCTCGCTGGCCTCCTGCAGTGCCATGACGGCCGAGCTCTGGAAGCGCAGGTCGGTCTTGAAATCCTGGGCGATTTCTCTCACCAGGCGCTGGAAGGGCAGCTTTCGGATGAGCAGCTCGGTGGATTTCTGGTAGCGGCGGATCTCCCTCAGAGCCACAGTGCCGGGACGGTAGCGGTGAGGTTTCTTAACGCCGCCAGTGGCGGGGGCGCTCTTACGGGCAGCCTTTGTGGCCAGCTGCTTGCGAGGCGCCTTGCCTCCGGTGGACTTGCGGGCGGTCTGCTTAGTACGGGCCATGGCAGCGCTGTGAGATCTGCTTTCTCTCTTCGAGATACAGTGCGGAGCGACCGCGGGGAGCTGCCATATAAAGACCAAGGTCTCTGCTGATTGGCTGAGGCAACAGCAGGCGCCGGTTTTTTTTTAAAAAAAAAAAAAAAAAAGCCTGCGCTGTGGTTGGCCAGTGTCGGAAGGCACAGCTATGAAACGCAGACACAGGGCGGGAGGCCTTCGATTGGCTAAAACAATCCAGAACCAGAAAGCAAAAAGCGACTGGCAAAGGTTGGGCTCAGCCTTTTATGAGACGCTGTTGAGAGATAAAACAGGAACACCACTCATTCCCCCCCCCCCCCCCCCCGCCCGCGCTTGCCGCATTTAAACCTGCCACCACCAGCCTTCAGAATGGGGGCAACCCGAGAGCGGCGAATCAGCCTGTGAAGTCTGCCCCCGCTACACACACGCCCCGTGTGCTGACATTTCCCCACCACCCTCATCCTCATCATCGTTTGCCAGGCGGCCTCATGGCAGCGCCTCCAAACACACACCACGGTTAAAGGGTTAATGATGAGGCATGCCCTCTGGGGCGCAAACACCCCTCTCATCACACGCCAACCAGCCCCCCTCCCCGCCCCGCCCCTCCTCCCTCCCATCAGTGCAGTGCACGATGCCAGAATGACTCAACTGCTGTGGGCGTATAGGTGGGAGCGAACTGCCCACGGTCACACGTGGCATCCGGGGCGAGTGGAGACTCTCGCCACGGGCCTGGTGCGTTTTGGCTTTCAAACATGCGGTTGTATCGCAGTACACGTCAGGCAGAGGCATGAGCTAGCTCGCTTTCAGATACTGTGGGCGGCTCTTAAAAGAGCCTTTGGGTTTTGTTTTGTTTTTTCCAAGGTCTCGGCGAAAGCCTCTACTTCTTCTTGGGTGCAGCATGTTTGGGCTTTGCCGCTTTGGGTTTGACGGCCTTGGGCTTCACGACCTTGGCTGGGCTCTTCTTTGCCACTTTCGCCTTCACGGCTTTGGCTTTTGCGGGGCTCTTGGCGGCCTTCTTGGCTGGAGCAGCTTTGGGCTTTTTAGGGCTCTTGGCTGCTGCCGGTTTCTTCACCTTCTTGGGACTCTTCTTGGCTCCGGCGGGAGCCTTTTTGGGTTTCTTGGCAGCACCGGCAGCCTTCTTTGCTGCGGGCGTCTTGCTCTTCACCGCAGCTTTCTTGGCCGCCTTCTCCTTGCCCTGCGACTGCTTCTTGTTGAGCTTGAAGGATCCAGAGGCCCCGCTGCCCTTGAGCTGGGCTAGGGCTCCTTTGCTCACCAGGCTCTTGACGGCAAGCTTGAGTCTGCCGTTGTTCTTGTCCACGTCGTATCCCTGGGCGCTCAGAGCCTTCTTGAGGCCAGCCAGGGAGACTCCCTTCCTCTCAGTGCAGGCAGCCACGGCCTTGAGGACGAGGTCGGACACGCTGGGCCCAGTGGGCTTTTTGGCCTTGGCAGCGCCAGCTGCTCTCTTCGGCTTCTTCTTGGTAGCGGCGACGGCAGCGGCAGCGGGTTCCGCCGGCGGAGCCACGGCAGCGGGAGCAGTTTCAGCCATTGTTCTGCAGGAGGACTCGCTCAGCGCTCACAGATCAGTAATGGGCAGCACGGCAAGCGACGTGCATATATATAGGGAGGAGCCTCCATCTGATTGGTCCATAGAAGGGGAGGCCGGGCCCAGCCACGGCACCGTCCCTGCCAAAGACACACTGTGTTTCCTCCGCTTGAATAATCCATTTTTTAAAAGTTACCCGCGTGCATTTATTTCATTTTCCGCCTGTCAACAGGACCGCATCATCTCCCAGCTCTTATCCAAAGGTATCTTCCCCTTGGCAGGGCCCCGACTCCCTTGTAAGAGTCTTGCAAAGCCGGCATCCTGCCGTCAGCTCAGACACCAACATGAGCAAACTTTGTTTTCCGCTTCATACTCCACCTCTCTTCCTCACCTCCCTGGCATAACAGCGCGAGCATTTACTTTTTCACTTCTTTTCCTACAGTGCCCGATAGAGTCTACTCTTCTCACCTTCTGTGGACCAAAGAAAAAGCACACTGAAGAGGAAGGAGATAACACAGCTCTGCCTGTGTTAGCCAAGCCTACAAAACGCCCCTTCAAATGCACATAGGGCTTGCCCACCGCATTGCTGCTCCCTGCTCCAAATTTCAGTGCTATGCTAGTGACACTCAGCTTGTTTTCAGGCTTCCCTCCGCCGCCTCTTCTCCCTCCCTCCCTCTTCTTCTGCTGACTGTCTGTCTGTCTGTCTGTCTGTCTGTCTGTCTGTCTGTCTGTCTGTGTCTGTCCGCCATCCAGGAGTGGTGTGCCGCCAATGAGCTCTGCCTTAATGCCAGTAAGACGGAGATTCTCCTCATCGGCACACCTGCACCCTCCTTTCCTGTCACTCTCTGGCCGGCCTCCCTTGGCCCTCTTCCTGCTCCCACCTGTGAGGCTAAGAACCCCGGGGTCATCTTCGACTCCACACTCTCCGCCTCTCCTCACATCTCTGGGCGTCTCTAAGAAGTCTAACTATCAACCGCACCTCCTCAGAGGTGTATTCTTCCTTTCCTCTCCTTCCCCCAGAAGCTTACTGTCTCTAGAGCTCTGGTTCTCTCTAGGCTAGACTACTGCAACAGCCTCTTACTAAATCTGCCTGCTCCTACTCTCCGCCCTCTGCAACTCACCCAGAACAGGACTGCGAGACTTGTCCTTGGCCTCAAGCCCTGGCATCGTATCTCTCCAGCCCTGAAATCTCTTCATTGGCTCCCGGTGGCTGCAAGGGATAGATTCAAGACCCTCTGCATTGTCCACACGGCTTTCTGGGGCCTGGGTCCACAATACCTTCAACTCTCCCTCCGTTAATACCTTCCCCACTCGAGCTCTTCGTTCCTCCACCTCCAAGTCCCTCAGGTTCAGTCGCTTCTCCAAGCAACGAGATGGGGGCAGATCGCCTTCCGCTGCTGGGGCTTCCCTCTGGAACAGCCTCCCTGCCACTCTGAAAATTGAGGAGAACCATCTCCGGTTCCGGAAGCACCTCAAGACCTTCCGCTTTGCTCCTGCCTTGGCTCTTCCTCTCCCCGGCTGATCCGTCTGCTTTGGCTCTGTGCACCTGGCTACCCTCGGATTTCGGGCCCAGGTCCCTGGCCACTCACCCGCACTGCCTCCTGGCAACCCTTGCACTTGGGCCTGTAACTGTAACCCTACAGCCCCCTAACCTGCACTTACCAGACACCCCTTGTCTGCGCTTTACACCTCGCACTTGCCACCCTGCTGGCTGCACTATCAGTTGTTGTTGTTTTTATCCCTTGCTCAGCACTTTCCACCTCACTCCCCACTCCCCTGCACCCCCTCCCCCCCCCGCACTTGCACGCTCTCAATGTCACTGGGCCTAGTAAGATCGCTGTATTATCCTCCCTTGCCTCGTCGCGCTCTGAAACACGTGTGTATGAGCGCCATACAAATAAAACAGCATATCATATCATATATCATAGCCGGAGTGGTTCTATGTTTTTGGAGCTCGATGCCCGCACACTTTGCCTATGGGAATGGGGACCACGGAAACCCCAGTGCCAGTGCTTCCGTGAAACTCTGTGGGCGGGTGCTGGTCCGCCCGGCAGGTCTGACCTGCTGTACTTTGCAAAACCGGAAACAATGGCGCCGGTAAGCTTACCAGCAGTGTTGTTTCCAGACCAGCACGGTCAGCATGAGGCCCAAAGTCTCTTATTTCAGAGGGCACCATGCAACACGACAAACATTAAAGTTCCTTTCTTCTTAGGATTTCACATACACAACTTCTTTGGTGATTTACTGTTCGCCCCTGATAAACAAGAAGGATTTGTGGCCCCACTGGGCTAGATGTCTGGGGGAAAGCGAGCCTGGCATTCTGGCCCCTGCCCCGAGCGCCTGACGAACGCCTGACAAACGCCACGCTTTGCCCTTGACGGGCTTTGCCCTGACGGGCAAAATTCCCAGCACACCCCACTGGGCGCTGCACCCGAGCAAGTTAGAGTGAGGTTAGAGAGAGGGGGGGGGGGCCTCGGCCTGCCCACCAAGGCACTAACAAAAACACATTTAAAAAGGTGAAATGAGCCACTCTGGGTTTCATACCTCGAGCCTTTCTTTCTTGAAATCAAACGGTTCATGCCTCCCAGCACCCCTTGCACTTCCCTTAGGGTAATGAGTGGAATCCCCAGGCAGATCCCTCCCCTCACCTGCCATTCTCCCAACATGGTGTACAATGTATCTATCTCAGTGAGAGGGCTTGGCAGTGGCAAAGTAAGAAAGTGAAATGGGCAGCTGTCTGCAGAGGCCAGTGGTAGGAGTGTGGGGGAGGAGGCCATGTTGTGCCTGGCCACTCTGCGTGCCTCGAACCCCGAATGGGTGCAAAGGGTAAATAAATCAGAAAGCCTGCCCCTTGGCGAGAGCGAGAAGCCCTAGCGCACTGGAGGGGATTCGGCCCGGACCCTGGCCTGGTAGCCAGGCATATTCCAGCGCTCCTCATAGCTGCGATGCAGCAACCGGGCAGAAGGCACGGCCATGTGGGCAGAGGACACAGCCATGTGAAAGGTCTTACCCTGGGCATGGGATTTTGTTTTCTCATGCAGGTGCATTCTGGGCGCACACAAAGAATTGTCAAGTAGGATACAAAAATGCCATGTGCTTGCTCAGACCGCTTTCTCCATGCACACACAAGCGACATTCATAGGCGGGCCAGACTACAGTGCTTAAGCAGAGTGCAGATGAGCAGCTCGGTCGTGGATGTTGTGGGCGGCTCTTAAAAGAGCCTTTGGTGTTGGATCGAGAGGTGGGGTCCGGTGGGGTGGGTCTGCTCAACCCCCGAATCCGTACAGGGTGCGTCCCTGGCGCTTCAGGGCATAGACCACATCCATGGCAGTGACCGTCTTCCTCTTGGCGTGCTCGGTGTAGGTGACGGCGTCCCGGATCACGTTCTCCAGGAAGACCTTCAGCACACCCCGGGTCTCCTCGTAGATGAGGCCGGAGATGCGCTTGACTCCACCACGGCGGGCCAGGCGGCGGATGGCGGGCTTGGTGATGCCCTGGATGTTGTCTCGCAGGACTTTCCTGTGCCTCTTGGCGCCGCCTTTGCCGAGCCCTTTCCCTCCTTTGCCGCGTCCAGACATGGTGACTCTTCTCTTCTTCACAAGCGAGCGGAGAATGAGGGTGCGCCTCCCGAGCCGCTGCTTATATGCACCCGGGGGGCGGACCAGAGGGAGGGAGGGCGGACCGGAGGGAGGGCGGACCAGAGGGAGGGCTGCCGGCGGTCGTGCGCAGCACGGTCTGCGCAGGTCCCGGTGGGCGGGGAGACGGCAGCATTTCGAAATGCCCGCGCTTTTTCGGCCGTTGCTTCGGTCGGCCGCCTTTGTCTCCTGGCTGGGGTAGGAGAGCTTGCCAAGCAAAGAGCCTCGCAGCCAGCCAGCCAGCCAGCCAGCCAGCCAGCCAGCCAGCCAGCCGCCTCTTTTGATGGCTTAGGGGCACACACCATGATGTCGACACCCCTGCCCCTGCTGGCGAGTTGCTCCCAAGCTAAGATTCAAATGCCACTCTTATTACGAGGGGCACCCTGCACCCAGAGAACCCCTGCCCACGACACAGACCTGGCATGGTGCGTAAATAAGGCCTGTGGCTACCCTGGGGGGCGCCCTGCAGGTGAAGAAGTAACACAAAAAACAGTCACCAGCGGGCGTGTCAGGGGTGCCTCCCTCCGTCGCCCAGGACTGGAGGGCCTTCCATGCCAC
Organism: Ambystoma mexicanum; assembly: GCF_040938575.1. Lineage (NCBI taxonomy): Eukaryota > Metazoa > Chordata > Amphibia > Caudata > Ambystomatidae > Ambystoma > Ambystoma mexicanum. Next base: position 333,244,623 of record NC_090938.1, read on the forward strand.
GGAGAAGCCCTGTGAAATATGGGGCCAACGGGACGTTTGGCTTTTGCCTTTGAAGCAAAAGCTCGCCCGAGCTACGAGCGTAGCCAAGCGAAGAGCAGGAGCGGAATCGAGCAGCTCGTTCATGACAATGTGGCGGCTCTTAAAAGAGCCTTTGTGGTGTTTTAGTGCGGTTGCGGTGCTGCTGTGCCTCAAGCCCTCTCGCCCCGGATGCGGCGGGCCAGCTGAATGTCCTTGGGCATGATGGTGACCCTCTTGGCGTGGATGGCGCAAAGGTTGGTGTCCTCAAAGAGCCCAACCAGGTAGGCCTCGCTGGCCTCCTGCAGTGCCATGACGGCCGAGCTCTGGAAGCGCAGGTCGGTCTTGAAATCCTGGGCGATTTCTCTCACCAGGCGCTGGAAGGGCAGCTTTCGGATGAGCAGCTCGGTGGATTTCTGGTAGCGGCGGATCTCCCTCAGAGCCACAGTGCCGGGACGGTAGCGGTGAGGTTTCTTAACGCCGCCAGTGGCGGGGGCGCTCTTACGGGCAGCCTTTGTGGCCAGCTGCTTGCGAGGCGCCTTGCCTCCGGTGGACTTGCGGGCGGTCTGCTTAGTACGGGCCATGGCAGCGCTGTGAGATCTGCTTTCTCTCTTCGAGATACAGTGCGGAGCGACCGCGGGGAGCTGCCATATAAAGACCAAGGTCTCTGCTGATTGGCTGAGGCAACAGCAGGCGCCGGTTTTTTTAAAAAAAAAAAAAAAAAAGCCTGCGCTGTGGTTGGCCAGTGTCGGAAGGCACGGCTATGAAACGCAGACACAGGGCGGGAGGCCTTCGATTGGCTAGCCAAACAATCCAGAACCAGAAAGCAAAAAGCGACTGGCAAAGGTTGGGCTCAGCCTTTTATGAGACGCTGTTGAGAGATAAAACAGGAACACCACTCATTCCCCCCCCCCCCCCCCCCGCCCGCGCTTGCCGCATTTAAACCTGCCACCACCAGCCTTCAGAATGGGGGCAACCCGAGAGCGGCGAATCAGCCTGTGAAGTCTGCCCCCGCTACACACACGCCCCGTGTGCTGACATTTCCCCACCACCCTCATCCTCATCATCGTTTGCCAGGCGGCCTCATGGCAGCGCCTCCAAACACACACCACGGTTAAAGGGTTAATGATGAGGCATGCCCTCTGGGGCGCAAACACCCCTCTCATCACACGCCAACCAGCCCCCCTCCCCGCCCCGCCCCTCCTCCCTCCCATCAGTGCAGTGCACGATGCCAGAATGACTCAACTGCTGTGGGCGTATAGGTGGGAGCGAACTGCCCACGGTCACACGTGGCATCCGGGGCGAGTGGAGACTCTCGCCACGGGCCTGGTGCGTTTTGGCTTTCAAACATGCGGTTGTATCGCAGTACACGTCAGGCAGAGGCATGAGCTAGCTCGCTTTCAGATACTGTGGGCGGCTCTTAAAAGAGCCTTTGGGTTTTGTTTTGTTTTTTCCAAGGTCTCGGCGAAAGCCTCTACTTCTTCTTGGGTGCAGCATGTTTGGGCTTTGCCGCTTTGGGTTTGACGGCCTTGGGCTTCACGACCTTGGCTGGGCTCTTCTTTGCCACTTTCGCCTTCACGGCTTTGGCTTTTGCGGGGCTCTTGGCGGCCTTCTTGGCTGGAGCAGCTTTGGGCTTTTTAGGGCTCTTGGCTGCTGCCGGTTTCTTCACCTTCTTGGGACTCTTCTTGGCTCCGGCGGGAGCCTTTTTGGGTTTCTTGGCAGCACCGGCAGCCTTCTTTGCTGCGGGCGTCTTGCTCTTCACCGCAGCTTTCTTGGCCGCCTTCTCCTTGCCCTGCGACTGCTTCTTGTTGAGCTTGAAGGATCCAGAGGCCCCGCTGCCCTTGAGCTGGGCTAGGGCTCCTTTGCTCACCAGGCTCTTGACGGCAAGCTTGAGTCTGCCGTTGTTCTTGTCCACGTCGTATCCCTGGGCGCTCAGAGCCTTCTTGAGGCCAGCCAGGGAGACTCCCTTCCTCTCAGTGCAGGCAGCCACGGCCTTGAGGACGAGGTCGGACACGCTGGGCCCAGTGGGCTTTTTGGCCTTGGCAGCGCCAGCTGCTCTCTTCGGCTTCTTCTTGGTAGCGGCGACGGCAGCGGCAGCGGGTTCCGCCGGCGGAGCCACGGCAGCGGGAGCAGTTTCAGCCATTGTTCTGCAGGAGGACTCGCTCAGCGCTCACAGATCAGTAATGGGCAGCACGGCAAGCGACGTGCATATATATAGGGAGGAGCCTCCATCTGATTGGTCCATAGAAGGGGAGGCCGGGCCCAGCCACGGCACCGTCCCTGCCAAAGACACACTGTGTTTCCTCCGCTTGAATAATCCATTTTTTAAAAGTTACCCGCGTGCATTTATTTCATTTTCCGCCTGTCAACAGGACCGCATCATCTCCCAGCTCTTATCCAAAGGTATCTTCCCCTTGGCAGGGCCCCGACTCCCTTGTAAGAGTCTTGCAAAGCCGGCATCCTGCCGTCAGCTCAGACACCAACATGAGCAAACTTTGTTTTCCGCTTCATACTCCACCTCTCTTCCTCACCTCCCTGGCATAACAGCGCGAGCATTTACTTTTTCACTTCTTTTCCTACAGTGCCCGATAGAGTCTACTCTTCTCACCTTCTGTGGACCAAAGAAAAAGCACACTGAAGAGGAAGGAGATAACACAGCTCTGCCTGTGTTAGCCAAGCCTACAAAACGCCCCTTCAAATGCACATAGGGCTTGCCCACCGCATTGCTGCTCCCTGCTCCAAATTTCAGTGCTATGCTAGTGACACTCAGCTTGTTTTCAGGCTTCCCTCCGCCGCCTCTTCTCCCTCCCTCCCTCTTCTCTGACTGTCTGTCTGTCTGTCTGTCTGTCTGTCTGTCTGTCTGTCTGTCTGTCTGTCTGTCCGCCATCCAGGAGTGGTGTGCCGCCAATGAGCTCTGCCTTAATGCCAGTAAGACGGAGATTCTCCTCATCGGCACACCTGCACCCTCCTTTCCTGTCACTCTCTGGCCGGCCTCCCTTGGCCCTCTTCCTGCTCCCACCTGTGAGGCTAAGAACCCCGGGGTCATCTTCGACTCCACACTCTCCGCCTCTCCTCACATCTCTGGGCGTCTCTAAGAAGTCTAACTATCAACCGCACCTCCTCAGAGGTGTATTCTTCCTTTCCTCTCCTTCCCCCAGAAGCTTACTGTCTCTAGAGCTCTGGTTCTCTCTAGGCTAGACTACTGCAACAGCCTCTTACTAAATCTGCCTGCTCCTACTCTCCGCCCTCTGCAACTCACCCAGAACAGGACTGCGAGACTTGTCCTTGGCCTCAAGCCCTGGCATCGTATCTCTCCAGCCCTGAAATCTCTTCATTGGCTCCCGGTGGCTGCAAGGGATAGATTCAAGACCCTCTGCATTGTCCACACGGCTTTCTGGGGCCTGGGTCCACAATACCTTCAACTCTCCCTCCGTTAATACCTTCCCCACTCGAGCTCTTCGTTCCTCCACCTCCAAGTCCCTCAGGTTCAGTCGCTTCTCCAAGCAACGAGATGGGGGCAGATCGCCTTCCGCTGCTGGGGCTTCCCTCTGGAACAGCCTCCCTGCCACTCTGAAAATTGAGGAGAACCATCTCCGGTTCCGGAAGCACCTCAAGACCTTCCGCTTTGCTCCTGCCTTGGCTCTTCCTCTCCCCGGCTGATCCGTCTGCTTTGGCTCTGTGCACCTGGCTACCCTCGGATTTCGGGCCCAGGTCCCTGGCCACTCACCCGCACTGCCTCCTGGCAACCCTTGCACTTGGGCCTGTAACTGTAACCCTACAGCCCCCTAACCTGCACTTACCAGACACCCCTTGTCTGCGCTTTACACCTCGCACTTGCCACCCTGCTGGCTGCACTATCAGTTGTTGTTGTTTTTATCCCTTGCTCAGCACTTTCCACCTCACTCCCCACTCCCCTGCACCCCCTCCCCCCCCCGCACTTGCACGCTCTCAATGTCACTGGGCCTAGTAAGATCGCTGTATTATCCTCCCTTGCCTCGTCGCGCTCTGAAACACGTGTGTATGAGCGCCATACAAATAAAACAGCATATCATATCATATATCATAGCCGGAGTGGTTCTATGTTTTTGGAGCTCGATGCCCGCACACTTTGCCTATGGGAATGGGGACCACGGAAACCCCAGTGCCAGTGCTTCCGTGAAACTCTGTGGGCGGGTGCTGGTCCGCCCGGCAGGTCTGACCTGCTGTACTTTGCAAAACCGGAAACAATGGCGCCGGTAAGCTTACCAGCAGTGTTGTTTCCAGACCAGCACGGTCAGCATGAGGCCCAAAGTCTCTTATTTCAGAGGGCACCATGCAACACGACAAACATTAAAGTTCCTTTCTTCTTAGGATTTCACATACACAACTTCTTTGGTGATTTACTGTTCGCCCCTGATAAACAAGAAGGATTTGTGGCCCCACTGGGCTAGATGTCTGGGGGAAAGCGAGCCTGGCATTCTGGCCCCTGCCCCGAGCGCCTGACGAACGCCTGACAAACGCCACGCTTTGCCCTTGACGGGCTTTGCCCTGACGGGCAAAATTCCCAGCACACCCCACTGGGCGCTGCACCCGAGCAAGTTAGAGTGAGGTTAGAGAGAGGGGGGGGGGGCCTCGGCCTGCCCACCAAGGCACTAACAAAAACACATTTAAAAAGGTGAAATGAGCCACTCTGGGTTTCATACCTCGAGCCTTTCTTTCTTGAAATCAAACGGTTCATGCCTCCCAGCACCCCTTGCACTTCCCTTAGGGTAATGAGTGGAATCCCCAGGCAGATCCCTCCCCTCACCTGCCATTCTCCCAACATGGTGTACAATGTATCTATCTCAGTGAGAGGGCTTGGCAGTGGCAAAGTAAGAAAGTGAAATGGGCAGCTGTCTGCAGAGGCCAGTGGTAGGAGTGTGGGGGAGGAGGCCATGTTGTGCCTGGCCACTCTGCGTGCCTCGAACCCCGAATGGGTGCAAAGGGTAAATAAATCAGAAAGCCTGCCCCTTGGCGAGAGCGAGAAGCCCTAGCGCACTGGAGGGGATTCGGCCCGGACCCTGGCCTGGTAGCCAGGCATATTCCAGCGCTCCTCATAGCTGCGATGCAGCAACCGGGCAGAAGGCACGGCCATGTGGGCAGAGGACACAGCCATGTGAAAGGTCTTACCCTGGGCATGGGATTTTGTTTTCTCATGCAGGTGCATTCTGGGCGCACACAAAGAATTGTCAAGTAGGATACAAAAATGCCATGTGCTTGCTCAGACCGCTTTCTCCATGCACACACAAGCGACATTCATAGGCGGGCCAGACTACAGTGCTTAAGCAGAGTGCAGATGAGCAGCTCGGTCGTGGATGTTGTGGGCGGCTCTTAAAAGAGCCTTTGGTGTTGGATCGAGAGGTGGGGTCCGGTGGGGTGGGTCTGCTCAACCCCCGAATCCGTACAGGGTGCGTCCCTGGCGCTTCAGGGCATAGACCACATCCATGGCAGTGACCGTCTTCCTCTTGGCGTGCTCGGTGTAGGTGACGGCGTCCCGGATCACGTTCTCCAGGAAGACCTTCAGCACACCCCGGGTCTCCTCGTAGATGAGGCCGGAGATGCGCTTGACTCCACCACGGCGGGCCAGGCGGCGGATGGCGGGCTTGGTGATGCCCTGGATGTTGTCTCGCAGGACTTTCCTGTGCCTCTTGGCGCCGCCTTTGCCGAGCCCTTTCCCTCCTTTGCCGCGTCCAGACATGGTGACTCTTCTCTTCTTCACAAGCGAGCGGAGAATGAGGGTGCGCCTCCCGAGCCGCTGCTTATATGCACCCGGGGGGCGGACCAGAGGGAGGGAGGGCGGACCGGAGGGAGGGCGGACCAGAGGGAGGGCTGCCGGCGGTCGTGCGCAGCACGGTCTGCGCAGGTCCCGGTGGGCGGGGAGACGGCAGCATTTCGAAATGCCCGCGCTTTTTCGGCCGTTGCTTCGGTCGGCCGCCTTTGTCTCCTGGCTGGGGTAGGAGAGCTTGCCAAGCAAAGAGCCTCGCAGCCAGCCAGCCAGCCAGCCAGCCAGCCAGCCAGCCAGCCAGCCAGCCAGCCAGCCGCCTCTTTTGATGGCTTAGGGGCACACACCATGATGTCGACACCCCTGCCCCTGCTGGCGAGTTGCTCCCAAGCTAAGATTCAAATGCCACTCTTATTACGAGGGGCACCCTGCACCCAGAGAACCCCTGCCCACGACACAGACCTGGCATGGTGCGTAAATAAGGCCTGTGGCTACCCTGGGGGGCGCCCTGCAGGTGAAGAAGTAACACAAAAAACAGTCACCAGCGGGCGTGTCAGGGGTGCCTCCCTCCGTCGCCCAGGACTGGAGGGCCTTCCATGCCACGGAGAAGCCCTGTGAAATATGGGGCCAACGGGACGTTTGGCTTTTGCCTTTGAAGCAAAAGCTCGCCCGAGCTACGAGCGTAGCCAAGCGAAGAGCAGGAGCGGAATCGAGCAGCTCGTTCATGACAATGTGGCGGCTCTTAAAAGAGCCTTTGTGGTGTTTTAGTGCGGTTGCGGTGCTGCTGTGCCTCAAGCCCTCTCGCCCCGGATGCGGCGGGCCAGCTGAATGTCCTTGGGCATGATGGTGACCCTCTTGGCGTGGATGGCGCAAAGGTTGGTGTCCTCAAAGAGCCCAACCAGGTAGGCCTCGCTGGCCTCCTGCAGTGCCATGACGGCCGAGCTCTGGAAGCGCAGGTCGGTCTTGAAATCCTGGGCGATTTCTCTCACCAGGCGCTGGAAGGGCAGCTTTCGGATGAGCAGCTCGGTGGATTTCTGGTAGCGGCGGATCTCCCTCAGAGCCACAGTGCCGGGACGGTAGCGGTGAGGTTTCTTAACGCCGCCAGTGGCGGGGGCGCTCTTACGGGCAGCCTTTGTGGCCAGCTGCTTGCGAGGCGCCTTGCCTCCGGTGGACTTGCGGGCGGTCTGCTTAGTACGGGCCATGGCAGCGCTGTGAGATCTGCTTTCTCTCTTCGAGATACAGTGCGGAGCGACCGCGGGGAGCTGCCATATAAAGACCAAGGTCTCTGCTGATTGGCTGAGGCAACAGCAGGCGCCGGTTTTTTTAAAAAAAAAAAAAAAAAAGCCTGCGCTGTGGTTGGCCAGTGTCGGAAGGCACGGCTATGAAACGCAGACACAGGGCGGGAGGCCTTCGATTGGCTAGCCAAACAATCCAGAACCAGAAAGCAAAAAGCGACTGGCAAAGGTTGGGCTCAGCCTTTTATGAGACGCTGTTGAGAGATAAAACAGGAACACCACTCATTCCCCCCCCCCCCCCCCCCGCCCGCGCTTGCCGCATTTAAACCTGCCACCACCAGCCTTCAGAATGGGGGCAACCCGAGAGCGGCGAATCAGCCTGTGAAGTCTGCCCCCGCTACACACACGCCCCGTGTGCTGACATTTCCCCACCACCCTCATCCTCATCATCGTTTGCCAGGCGGCCTCATGGCAGCGCCTCCAAACACACACCACGGTTAAAGGGTTAATGATGAGGCATGCCCTCTGGGGCGCAAACACCCCTCTCATCACACGCCAACCAGCCCCCCTCCCCGCCCCGCCCCTCCTCCCTCCCATCAGTGCAGTGCACGATGCCAGAATGACTCAACTGCTGTGGGCGTATAGGTGGGAGCGAACTGCCCACGGTCACACGTGGCATCCGGGGCGAGTGGAGACTCTCGCCACGGGCCTGGTGCGTTTTGGCTTTCAAACATGCGGTTGTATCGCAGTACACGTCAGGCAGAGGCATGAGCTAGCTCGCTTTCAGATACTGTGGGCGGCTCTTAAAAGAGCCTTTGGGTTTTGTTTTGTTTTTTCCAAGGTCTCGGCGAAAGCCTCTACTTCTTCTTGGGTGCAGCATGTTTGGGCTTTGCCGCTTTGGGTTTGACGGCCTTGGGCTTCACGACCTTGGCTGGGCTCTTCTTTGCCACTTTCGCCTTCACGGCTTTGGCTTTTGCGGGGCTCTTGGCGGCCTTCTTGGCTGGAGCAGCTTTGGGCTTTTTAGGGCTCTTGGCTGCTGCCGGTTTCTTCACCTTCTTGGGACTCTTCTTGGCTCCGGCGGGAGCCTTTTTGGGTTTCTTGGCAGCACCGGCAGCCTTCTTTGCTGCGGGCGTCTTGCTCTTCACCGCAGCTTTCTTGGCCGCCTTCTCCTTGCCCTGCGACTGCTTCTTGTTGAGCTTGAAGGATCCAGAGGCCCCGCTGCCCTTGAGCTGGGCTAGGGCTCCTTTGCTCACCAGGCTCTTGACGGCAAGCTTGAGTCTGCCGTTGTTCTTGTCCACGTCGTATCCCTGGGCGCTCAGAGCCTTCTTGAGGCCAGCCAGGGAGACTCCCTTCCTCTCAGTGCAGGCAGCCACGGCCTTGAGGACGAGGTCGGACACGCTGGGCCCAGTGGGCTTTTTGGCCTTGGCAGCGCCAGCTGCTCTCTTCGGCTTCTTCTTGGTAGCGGCGACGGCAGCGGCAGCGGGTTCCGCCGGCGGAGCCACGGCAGCGGGAGCAGTTTCAGCCATTGTTCTGCAGGAGGACTCGCTCAGCGCTCACAGATCAGTAATGGGCAGCACGGCAAGCGACGTGCATATATATAGGGAGGAGCCTCCATCTGATTGGTCCATAGAAGGGGAGGCCGGGCCCAGCCACGGCACCGTCCCTGCCAAAGACACACTGTGTTTCCTCCGCTTGAATAATCCATTTTTTAAAAGTTACCCGCGTGCATTTATTTCATTTTCCGCCTGTCAACAGGACCGCATCATCTCCCAGCTCTTATCCAAAGGTATCTTCCCCTTGGCAGGGCCCCGACTCCCTTGTAAGAGTCTTGCAAAGCCGGCATCCTGCCGTCAGCTCAGACACCAACATGAGCAAACTTTGTTTTCCGCTTCATACTCCACCTCTCTTCCTCACCTCCCTGGCATAACAGCGCGAGCATTTACTTTTTCACTTCTTTTCCTACAGTGCCCGATAGAGTCTACTCTTCTCACCTTCTGTGGACCAAAGAAAAAGCACACTGAAGAGGAAGGAGATAACACAGCTCTGCCTGTGTTAGCCAAGCCTACAAAACGCCCCTTCAAATGCACATAGGGCTTGCCCACCGCATTGCTGCTCCCTGCTCCAAATTTCAGTGCTATGCTAGTGACACTCAGCTTGTTTTCAGGCTTCCCTCCGCCGCCTCTTCTCCCTCCCTCCCTCTTCTCTGACTGTCTGTCTGTCTGTCTGTCTGTCTGTCTGTCTGTCTGTCTGTCTGTGTCTGTCCGCCATCCAGGAGTGGTGTGCCGCCAATGAGCTCTGCCTTAATGCCAGTAAGACGGAGATTCTCCTCATCGGCACACCTGCACCCTCCTTTCCTGTCACTCTCTGGCCGGCCTCCCTTGGCCCTCTTCCTGCTCCCACCTGTGAGGCTAAGAACCCCGGGGTCATCTTCGACTCCACACTCTCCGCCTCTCCTCACATCTCTGGGCGTCTCTAAGAAGTCTAACTATCAACCGCACCTCCTCAGAGGTGTATTCTTCCTTTCCTCTCCTTCCCCCAGAAGCTTACTGTCTCTAGAGCTCTGGTTCTCTCTAGGCTAGACTACTGCAACAGCCTCTTACTAAATCTGCCTGCTCCTACTCTCCGCCCTCTGCAACTCACCCAGAACAGGACTGCGAGACTTGTCCTTGGCCTCAAGCCCTGGCATCGTATCTCTCCAGCCCTGAAATCTCTTCATTGGCTCCCGGTGGCTGCAAGGGATAGATTCAAGACCCTCTGCATTGTCCACACGGCTTTCTGGGGCCTGGGTCCACAATACCTTCAACTCTCCCTCCGTTAATACCTTCCCCACTCGAGCTCTTCGTTCCTCCACCTCCAAGTCCCTCAGGTTCAGTCGCTTCTCCAAGCAACGAGATGGGGGCAGATCGCCTTCCGCTGCTGGGGCTTCCCTCTGGAACAGCCTCCCTGCCACTCTGAAAATTGAGGAGAACCATCTCCGGTTCCGGAAGCACCTCAAGACCTTCCGCTTTGCTCCTGCCTTGGCTCTTCCTCTCCCCGGCTGATCCGTCTGCTTTGGCTCTGTGCACCTGGCTACCCTCGGATTTCGGGCCCAGGTCCCTGGCCACTCACCCGCACTGCCTCCTGGCAACCCTTGCACTTGGGCCTGTAACTGTAACCCTACAGCCCCCTAACCTGCACTTACCAGACACCCCTTGTCTGCGCTTTACACCTCGCACTTGCCACCCTGCTGGCTGCACTATCAGTTGTTGTTGTTTTTATCCCTTGCTCAGCACTTTCCACCTCACTCCCCACTCCCCTGCACCCCCTCCCCCCCCCGCACTTGCACGCTCTCAATGTCACTGGGCCTAGTAAGATCGCTGTATTATCCTCCCTTGCCTCGTCGCGCTCTGAAACACGTGTGTATGAGCGCCATACAAATAAAACAGCATATCATATCATATATCATAGCCGGAGTGGTTCTATGTTTTTGGAGCTCGATGCCCGCACACTTTGCCTATGGGAATGGGGACCACGGAAACCCCAGTGCCAGTGCTTCCGTGAAACTCTGTGGGCGGGTGCTGGTCCGCCCGGCAGGTCTGACCTGCTGTACTTTGCAAAACCGGAAACAATGGCGCCGGTAAGCTTACCAGCAGTGTTGTTTCCAGACCAGCACGGTCAGCATGAGGCCCAAAGTCTCTTATTTCAGAGGGCACCATGCAACACGACAAACATTAAAGTTCCTTTCTTCTTAGGATTTCACATACACAACTTCTTTGGTGATTTACTGTTCGCCCCTGATAAACAAGAAGGATTTGTGGCCCCACTGGGCTAGATGTCTGGGGGAAAGCGAGCCTGGCATTCTGGCCCCTGCCCCGAGCGCCTGACGAACGCCTGACAAACGCCACGCTTTGCCCTTGACGGGCTTTGCCCTGACGGGCAAAATTCCCAGCACACCCCACTGGGCGCTGCACCCGAGCAAGTTAGAGTGAGGTTAGAGAGAGGGGGGGGGGGCCTCGGCCTGCCCACCAAGGCACTAACAAAAACACATTTAAAAAGGTGAAATGAGCCACTCTGGGTTTCATACCTCGAGCCTTTCTTTCTTGAAATCAAACGGTTCATGCCTCCCAGCACCCCTTGCACTTCCCTTAGGGTAATGAGTGGAATCCCCAGGCAGATCCCTCCCCTCACCTGCCATTCTCCCAACATGGTGTACAATGTATCTATCTCAGTGAGAGGGCTTGGCAGTGGCAAAGTAAGAAAGTGAAATGGGCAGCTGTCTGCAGAGGCCAGTGGTAGGAGTGTGGGGGAGGAGGCCATGTTGTGCCTGGCCACTCTGCGTGCCTCGAACCCCGAATGGGTGCAAAGGGTAAATAAATCAGAAAGCCTGCCCCTTGGCGAGAGCGAGAAGCCCTAGCGCACTGGAGGGGATTCGGCCCGGACCCTGGCCTGGTAGCCAGGCATATTCCAGCGCTCCTCATAGCTGCGATGCAGCAACCGGGCAGAAGGCACGGCCATGTGGGCAGAGGACACAGCCATGTGAAAGGTCTTACCCTGGGCATGGGATTTTGTTTTCTCATGCAGGTGCATTCTGGGCGCACACAAAGAATTGTCAAGTAGGATACAAAAATGCCATGTGCTTGCTCAGACCGCTTTCTCCATGCACACACAAGCGACATTCATAGGCGGGCCAGACTACAGTGCTTAAGCAGAGTGCAGATGAGCAGCTCGGTCGTGGATGTTGTGGGCGGCTCTTAAAAGAGCCTTTGGTGTTGGATCGAGAGGTGGGGTCCGGTGGGGTGGGTCTGCTCAACCCCCGAATCCGTACAGGGTGCGTCCCTGGCGCTTCAGGGCATAGACCACATCCATGGCAGTGACCGTCTTCCTCTTGGCGTGCTCGGTGTAGGTGACGGCGTCCCGGATCACGTTCTCCAGGAAGACCTTCAGCACACCCCGGGTCTCCTCGTAGATGAGGCCGGAGATGCGCTTGACTCCACCACGGCGGGCCAGGCGGCGGATGGCGGGCTTGGTGATGCCCTGGATGTTGTCTCGCAGGACTTTCCTGTGCCTCTTGGCGCCGCCTTTGCCGAGCCCTTTCCCTCCTTTGCCGCGTCCAGACATGGTGACTCTTCTCTTCTTCACAAGCGAGCGGAGAATGAGGGTGCGCCTCCCGAGCCGCTGCTTATATGCACCCGGGGGGCGGACCAGAGGGAGGGAGGGCGGACCGGAGGGAGGGCGGACCAGAGGGAGGGCTGCCGGCGGTCGTGCGCAGCACGGTCTGCGCAGGTCCCGGTGGGCGGGGAGACGGCAGCATTTCGAAATGCCCGCGCTTTTTCGGCCGTTGCTTCGGTCGGCCGCCTTTGTCTCCTGGCTGGGGTAGGAGAGCTTGCCAAGCAAAGAGCCTCGCAGCCAGCCAGCCAGCCAGCCAGCCAGCCAGCCAGCCAGCCAGCCAGCCAGCCGCCTCTTTTGATGGCTTAGGGGCACACACCATGATGTCGACACCCCTGCCCCTGCTGGCGAGTTGCTCCCAAGCTAAGATTCAAATGCCACTCTTATTACGAGGGGCACCCTGCACCCAGAGAACCCCTGCCCACGACACAGACCTGGCATGGTGCGTAAATAAGGCCTGTGGCTACCCTGGGGGGCGCCCTGCAGGTGAAGAAGTAACACAAAAAACAGTCACCAGCGGGCGTGTCAGGGGTGCCTCCCTCCGTCGCCCAGGACTGGAGGGCCTTCCATGCCACGGAGAAGCCCTGTGAAATATGGGGCCAACGGGACGTTTGGCTTTTGCCTTTGAAGCAAAAGCTCGCCCGAGCTACGAGCGTAGCCAAGCGAAGAGCAGGAGCGGAATCGAGCAGCTCGTTCATGACAATGTGGCGGCTCTTAAAAGAGCCTTTGTGGTGTTTTAGTGCGGTTGCGGTGCTGCTGTGCCTCAAGCCCTCTCGCCCCGGATGCGGCGGGCCAGCTGAATGTCCTTGGGCATGATGGTGACCCTCTTGGCGTGGATGGCGCAAAGGTTGGTGTCCTCAAAGAGCCCAACCAGGTAGGCCTCGCTGGCCTCCTGCAGTGCCATGACGGCCGAGCTCTGGAAGCGCAGGTCGGTCTTGAAATCCTGGGCGATTTCTCTCACCAGGCGCTGGAAGGGCAGCTTTCGGATGAGCAGCTCGGTGGATTTCTGGTAGCGGCGGATCTCCCTCAGAGCCACAGTGCCGGGACGGTAGCGGTGAGGTTTCTTAACGCCGCCAGTGGCGGGGGCGCTCTTACGGGCAGCCTTTGTGGCCAGCTGCTTGCGAGGCGCCTTGCCTCCGGTGGACTTGCGGGCGGTCTGCTTAGTACGGGCCATGGCAGCGCTGTGAGATCTGCTTTCTCTCTTCGAGATACAGTGCGGAGCGACCGCGGGGAGCTGCCATATAAAGACCAAGGTCTCTGCTGATTGGCTGAGGCAACAGCAGGCGCCGGTTTTTTTAAAAAAAAAAAAAAAAAAGCCTGCGCTGTGGTTGGCCAGTGTCGGAAGGCACGGCTATGAAACGCAGACACAGGGCGGGAGGCCTTCGATTGGCTAGCCAAACAATCCAGAACCAGAAAGCAAAAAGCGACTGGCAAAGGTTGGGCTCAGCCTTTTATGAGACGCTGTTGAGAGATAAAACAGGAACACCACTCATTCCCCCCCCCCCCCCCCCCGCCCGCGCTTGCCGCATTTAAACCTGCCACCACCAGCCTTCAGAATGGGGGCAACCCGAGAGCGGCGAATCAGCCTGTGAAGTCTGCCCCCGCTACACACACGCCCCGTGTGCTGACATTTCCCCACCACCCTCATCCTCATCATCGTTTGCCAGGCGGCCTCATGGCAGCGCCTCCAAACACACACCACGGTTAAAGGGTTAATGATGAGGCATGCCCTCTGGGGCGCAAACACCCCTCTCATCACACGCCAACCAGCCCCCCTCCCCGCCCCGCCCCTCCTCCCTCCCATCAGTGCAGTGCACGATGCCAGAATGACTCAACTGCTGTGGGCGTATAGGTGGGAGCGAACTGCCCACGGTCACACGTGGCATCCGGGGCGAGTGGAGACTCTCGCCACGGGCCTGGTGCGTTTTGGCTTTCAAACATGCGGTTGTATCGCAGTACACGTCAGGCAGAGGCATGAGCTAGCTCGCTTTCAGATACTGTGGGCGGCTCTTAAAAGAGCCTTTGGGTTTTGTTTTGTTTTTTCCAAGGTCTCGGCGAAAGCCTCTACTTCTTCTTGGGTGCAGCATGTTTGGGCTTTGCCGCTTTGGGTTTGACGGCCTTGGGCTTCACGACCTTGGCTGGGCTCTTCTTTGCCACTTTCGCCTTCACGGCTTTGGCTTTTGCGGGGCTCTTGGCGGCCTTCTTGGCTGGAGCAGCTTTGGGCTTTTTAGGGCTCTTGGCTGCTGCCGGTTTCTTCACCTTCTTGGGACTCTTCTTGGCTCCGGCGGGAGCCTTTTTGGGTTTCTTGGCAGCACCGGCAGCCTTCTTTGCTGCGGGCGTCTTGCTCTTCACCGCAGCTTTCTTGGCCGCCTTCTCCTTGCCCTGCGACTGCTTCTTGTTGAGCTTGAAGGATCCAGAGGCCCCGCTGCCCTTGAGCTGGGCTAGGGCTCCTTTGCTCACCAGGCTCTTGACGGCAAGCTTGAGTCTGCCGTTGTTCTTGTCCACGTCGTATCCCTGGGCGCTCAGAGCCTTCTTGAGGCCAGCCAGGGAGACTCCCTTCCTCTCAGTGCAGGCAGCCACGGCCTTGAGGACGAGGTCGGACACGCTGGGCCCAGTGGGCTTTTTGGCCTTGGCAGCGCCAGCTGCTCTCTTCGGCTTCTTCTTGGTAGCGGCGACGGCAGCGGCAGCGGGTTCCGCCGGCGGAGCCACGGCAGCGGGAGCAGTTTCAGCCATTGTTCTGCAGGAGGACTCGCTCAGCGCTCACAGATCAGTAATGGGCAGCACGGCAAGCGACGTGCATATATATAGGGAGGAGCCTCCATCTGATTGGTCCATAGAAGGGGAGGCCGGGCCCAGCCACGGCACCGTCCCTGCCAAAGACACACTGTGTTTCCTCCGCTTGAATAATCCATTTTTTAAAAGTTACCCGCGTGCATTTATTTCATTTTCCGCCTGTCAACAGGACCGCATCATCTCCCAGCTCTTATCCAAAGGTATCTTCCCCTTGGCAGGGCCCCGACTCCCTTGTAAGAGTCTTGCAAAGCCGGCATCCTGCCGTCAGCTCAGACACCAACATGAGCAAACTTTGTTTTCCGCTTCATACTCCACCTCTCTTCCTCACCTCCCTGGCATAACAGCGCGAGCATTTACTTTTTCACTTCTTTTCCTACAGTGCCCGATAGAGTCTACTCTTCTCACCTTCTGTGGACCAAAGAAAAAGCACACTGAAGAGGAAGGAGATAACACAGCTCTGCCTGTGTTAGCCAAGCCTACAAAACGCCCCTTCAAATGCACATAGGGCTTGCCCACCGCATTGCTGCTCCCTGCTCCAAATTTCAGTGCTATGCTAGTGACACTCAGCTTGTTTTCAGGCTTCCCTCCGCCGCCTCTTCTCCCTCCCTCCCTCTTCTCTGACTGTCTGTCTGTCTGTCTGTCTGTCTGTCTGTCTGTCTGTCTGTCTGTGTCTGTCCGCCATCCAGGAGTGGTGTGCCGCCAATGAGCTCTGCCTTAATGCCAGTAAGACGGAGATTCTCCTCATCGGCACACCTGCACCCTCCTTTCCTGTCACTCTCTGGCCGGCCTCCCTTGGCCCTCTTCCTGCTCCCACCTGTGAGGCTAAGAACCCCGGGGTCATCTTCGACTCCACACTCTCCGCCTCTCCTCACATCTCTGGGCGTCTCTAAGAAGTCTAACTATCAACCGCACCTCCTCAGAGGTGTATTCTTCCTTTCCTCTCCTTCCCCCAGAAGCTTACTGTCTCTAGAGCTCTGGTTCTCTCTAGGCTAGACTACTGCAACAGCCTCTTACTAAATCTGCCTGCTCCTACTCTCCGCCCTCTGCAACTCACCCAGAACAGGACTGCGAGACTTGTCCTTGGCCTCAAGCCCTGGCATCGTATCTCTCCAGCCCTGAAATCTCTTCATTGGCTCCCGGTGGCTGCAAGGGATAGATTCAAGACCCTCTGCATTGTCCACACGGCTTTCTGGGGCCTGGGTCCACAATACCTTCAACTCTCCCTCCGTTAATACCTTCCCCACTCGAGCTCTTCGTTCCTCCACCTCCAAGTCCCTCAGGTTCAGTCGCTTCTCCAAGCAACGAGATGGGGGCAGATCGCCTTCCGCTGCTGGGGCTTCCCTCTGGAACAGCCTCCCTGCCACTCTGAAAATTGAGGAGAACCATCTCCGGTTCCGGAAGCACCTCAAGACCTTCCGCTTTGCTCCTGCCTTGGCTCTTCCTCTCCCCGGCTGATCCGTCTGCTTTGGCTCTGTGCACCTGGCTACCCTCGGATTTCGGGCCCAGGTCCCTGGCCACTCACCCGCACTGCCTCCTGGCAACCCTTGCACTTGGGCCTGTAACTGTAACCCTACAGCCCCCTAACCTGCACTTACCAGACACCCCTTGTCTGCGCTTTACACCTCGCACTTGCCACCCTGCTGGCTGCACTATCAGTTGTTGTTGTTTTTATCCCTTGCTCAGCACTTTCCACCTCACTCCCCACTCCCCTGCACCCCCTCCCCCCCCCGCACTTGCACGCTCTCAATGTCACTGGGCCTAGTAAGATCGCTGTATTATCCTCCCTTGCCTCGTCGCGCTCTGAAACACGTGTGTATGAGCGCCATACAAATAAAACAGCATATCATATCATATATCATAGCCGGAGTGGTTCTATGTTTTTGGAGCTCGATGCCCGCACACTTTGCCTATGGGAATGGGGACCACGGAAACCCCAGTGCCAGTGCTTCCGTGAAACTCTGTGGGCGGGTGCTGGTCCGCCCGGCAGGTCTGACCTGCTGTACTTTGCAAAACCGGAAACAATGGCGCCGGTAAGCTTACCAGCAGTGTTGTTTCCAGACCAGCACGGTCAGCATGAGGCCCAAAGTCTCTTATTTCAGAGGGCACCATGCAACACGACAAACATTAAAGTTCCTTTCTTCTTAGGATTTCACATACACAACTTCTTTGGTGATTTACTGTTCGCCCCTGATAAACAAGAAGGATTTGTGGCCCCACTGGGCTAGATGTCTGGGGGAAAGCGAGCCTGGCATTCTGGCCCCTGCCCCGAGCGCCTGACGAACGCCTGACAAACGCCACGCTTTGCCCTTGACGGGCTTTGCCCTGACGGGCAAAATTCCCAGCACACCCCACTGGGCGCTGCACCCGAGCAAGTTAGAGTGAGGTTAGAGAGAGGGGGGGGGGGCCTCGGCCTGCCCACCAAGGCACTAACAAAAACACATTTAAAAAGGTGAAATGAGCCACTCTGGGTTTCATACCTCGAGCCTTTCTTTCTTGAAATCAAACGGTTCATGCCTCCCAGCACCCCTTGCACTTCCCTTAGGGTAATGAGTGGAATCCCCAGGCAGATCCCTCCCCTCACCTGCCATTCTCCCAACATGGTGTACAATGTATCTATCTCAGTGAGAGGGCTTG
The DNA here is from genome assembly GCF_040938575.1 of Ambystoma mexicanum. NCBI lineage: Eukaryota > Metazoa > Chordata > Amphibia > Caudata > Ambystomatidae > Ambystoma > Ambystoma mexicanum. The sequence continues at coordinate 333,262,185 of NC_090938.1, forward strand.
GCAGTGGCAAAGTAAGAAAGTGAAATGGGCAGCTGTCTGCAGAGGCCAGTGGTAGGAGTGTGGGGGAGGAGGCCATGTTGTGCCTGGCCACTCTGCGTGCCTCGAACCCCGAATGGGTGCAAAGGGTAAATAAATCAGAAAGCCTGCCCCTTGGCGAGAGCGAGAAGCCCTAGCGCACTGGAGGGGATTCGGCCCGGACCCTGGCCTGGTAGCCAGGCATATTCCAGCGCTCCTCATAGCTGCGATGCAGCAACCGGGCAGAAGGCACGGCCATGTGGGCAGAGGACACAGCCATGTGAAAGGTCTTACCCTGGGCATGGGATTTTGTTTTCTCATGCAGGTGCATTCTGGGCGCACACAAAGAATTGTCAAGTAGGATACAAAAATGCCATGTGCTTGCTCAGACCGCTTTCTCCATGCACACACAAGCGACATTCATAGGCGGGCCAGACTACAGTGCTTAAGCAGAGTGCAGATGAGCAGCTCGGTCGTGGATGTTGTGGGCGGCTCTTAAAAGAGCCTTTGGTGTTGGATCGAGAGGTGGGGTCCGGTGGGGTGGGTCTGCTCAACCCCCGAATCCGTACAGGGTGCGTCCCTGGCGCTTCAGGGCATAGACCACATCCATGGCAGTGACCGTCTTCCTCTTGGCGTGCTCGGTGTAGGTGACGGCGTCCCGGATCACGTTCTCCAGGAAGACCTTCAGCACACCCCGGGTCTCCTCGTAGATGAGGCCGGAGATGCGCTTGACTCCACCACGGCGGGCCAGGCGGCGGATGGCGGGCTTGGTGATGCCCTGGATGTTGTCTCGCAGGACTTTCCTGTGCCTCTTGGCGCCGCCTTTGCCGAGCCCTTTCCCTCCTTTGCCGCGTCCAGACATGGTGACTCTTCTCTTCTTCACAAGCGAGCGGAGAATGAGGGTGCGCCTCCCGAGCCGCTGCTTATATGCACCCGGGGGGCGGACCAGAGGGAGGGAGGGCGGACCGGAGGGAGGGCGGACCAGAGGGAGGGCTGCCGGCGGTCGTGCGCAGCACGGTCTGCGCAGGTCCCGGTGGGCGGGGAGACGGCAGCATTTCGAAATGCCCGCGCTTTTTCGGCCGTTGCTTCGGTCGGCCGCCTTTGTCTCCTGGCTGGGGTAGGAGAGCTTGCCAAGCAAAGAGCCTCGCAGCCAGCCAGCCAGCCAGCCAGCCAGCCAGCCAGCCAGCCAGCCAGCCAGCCAGCCGCCTCTTTTGATGGCTTAGGGGCACACACCATGATGTCGACACCCCTGCCCCTGCTGGCGAGTTGCTCCCAAGCTAAGATTCAAATGCCACTCTTATTACGAGGGGCACCCTGCACCCAGAGAACCCCTGCCCACGACACAGACCTGGCATGGTGCGTAAATAAGGCCTGTGGCTACCCTGGGGGGCGCCCTGCAGGTGAAGAAGTAACACAAAAAACAGTCACCAGCGGGCGTGTCAGGGGTGCCTCCCTCCGTCGCCCAGGACTGGAGGGCCTTCCATGCCACGGAGAAGCCCTGTGAAATATGGGGCCAACGGGACGTTTGGCTTTTGCCTTTGAAGCAAAAGCTCGCCCGAGCTACGAGCGTAGCCAAGCGAAGAGCAGGAGCGGAATCGAGCAGCTCGTTCATGACAATGTGGCGGCTCTTAAAAGAGCCTTTGTGGTGTTTTAGTGCGGTTGCGGTGCTGCTGTGCCTCAAGCCCTCTCGCCCCGGATGCGGCGGGCCAGCTGAATGTCCTTGGGCATGATGGTGACCCTCTTGGCGTGGATGGCGCAAAGGTTGGTGTCCTCAAAGAGCCCAACCAGGTAGGCCTCGCTGGCCTCCTGCAGTGCCATGACGGCCGAGCTCTGGAAGCGCAGGTCGGTCTTGAAATCCTGGGCGATTTCTCTCACCAGGCGCTGGAAGGGCAGCTTTCGGATGAGCAGCTCGGTGGATTTCTGGTAGCGGCGGATCTCCCTCAGAGCCACAGTGCCGGGACGGTAGCGGTGAGGTTTCTTAACGCCGCCAGTGGCGGGGGCGCTCTTACGGGCAGCCTTTGTGGCCAGCTGCTTGCGAGGCGCCTTGCCTCCGGTGGACTTGCGGGCGGTCTGCTTAGTACGGGCCATGGCAGCGCTGTGAGATCTGCTTTCTCTCTTCGAGATACAGTGCGGAGCGACCGCGGGGAGCTGCCATATAAAGACCAAGGTCTCTGCTGATTGGCTGAGGCAACAGCAGGCGCCGGTTTTTTTAAAAAAAAAAAAAAAAAAGCCTGCGCTGTGGTTGGCCAGTGTCGGAAGGCACGGCTATGAAACGCAGACACAGGGCGGGAGGCCTTCGATTGGCTAGCCAAACAATCCAGAACCAGAAAGCAAAAAGCGACTGGCAAAGGTTGGGCTCAGCCTTTTATGAGACGCTGTTGAGAGATAAAACAGGAACACCACTCATTCCCCCCCCCCCCCCCCCCGCCCGCGCTTGCCGCATTTAAACCTGCCACCACCAGCCTTCAGAATGGGGGCAACCCGAGAGCGGCGAATCAGCCTGTGAAGTCTGCCCCCGCTACACACACGCCCCGTGTGCTGACATTTCCCCACCACCCTCATCCTCATCATCGTTTGCCAGGCGGCCTCATGGCAGCGCCTCCAAACACACACCACGGTTAAAGGGTTAATGATGAGGCATGCCCTCTGGGGCGCAAACACCCCTCTCATCACACGCCAACCAGCCCCCCTCCCCGCCCCGCCCCTCCTCCCTCCCATCAGTGCAGTGCACGATGCCAGAATGACTCAACTGCTGTGGGCGTATAGGTGGGAGCGAACTGCCCACGGTCACACGTGGCATCCGGGGCGAGTGGAGACTCTCGCCACGGGCCTGGTGCGTTTTGGCTTTCAAACATGCGGTTGTATCGCAGTACACGTCAGGCAGAGGCATGAGCTAGCTCGCTTTCAGATACTGTGGGCGGCTCTTAAAAGAGCCTTTGGGTTTTGTTTTGTTTTTTCCAAGGTCTCGGCGAAAGCCTCTACTTCTTCTTGGGTGCAGCATGTTTGGGCTTTGCCGCTTTGGGTTTGACGGCCTTGGGCTTCACGACCTTGGCTGGGCTCTTCTTTGCCACTTTCGCCTTCACGGCTTTGGCTTTTGCGGGGCTCTTGGCGGCCTTCTTGGCTGGAGCAGCTTTGGGCTTTTTAGGGCTCTTGGCTGCTGCCGGTTTCTTCACCTTCTTGGGACTCTTCTTGGCTCCGGCGGGAGCCTTTTTGGGTTTCTTGGCAGCACCGGCAGCCTTCTTTGCTGCGGGCGTCTTGCTCTTCACCGCAGCTTTCTTGGCCGCCTTCTCCTTGCCCTGCGACTGCTTCTTGTTGAGCTTGAAGGATCCAGAGGCCCCGCTGCCCTTGAGCTGGGCTAGGGCTCCTTTGCTCACCAGGCTCTTGACGGCAAGCTTGAGTCTGCCGTTGTTCTTGTCCACGTCGTATCCCTGGGCGCTCAGAGCCTTCTTGAGGCCAGCCAGGGAGACTCCCTTCCTCTCAGTGCAGGCAGCCACGGCCTTGAGGACGAGGTCGGACACGCTGGGCCCAGTGGGCTTTTTGGCCTTGGCAGCGCCAGCTGCTCTCTTCGGCTTCTTCTTGGTAGCGGCGACGGCAGCGGCAGCGGGTTCCGCCGGCGGAGCCACGGCAGCGGGAGCAGTTTCAGCCATTGTTCTGCAGGAGGACTCGCTCAGCGCTCACAGATCAGTAATGGGCAGCACGGCAAGCGACGTGCATATATATAGGGAGGAGCCTCCATCTGATTGGTCCATAGAAGGGGAGGCCGGGCCCAGCCACGGCACCGTCCCTGCCAAAGACACACTGTGTTTCCTCCGCTTGAATAATCCATTTTTTAAAAGTTACCCGCGTGCATTTATTTCATTTTCCGCCTGTCAACAGGACCGCATCATCTCCCAGCTCTTATCCAAAGGTATCTTCCCCTTGGCAGGGCCCCGACTCCCTTGTAAGAGTCTTGCAAAGCCGGCATCCTGCCGTCAGCTCAGACACCAACATGAGCAAACTTTGTTTTCCGCTTCATACTCCACCTCTCTTCCTCACCTCCCTGGCATAACAGCGCGAGCATTTACTTTTTCACTTCTTTTCCTACAGTGCCCGATAGAGTCTACTCTTCTCACCTTCTGTGGACCAAAGAAAAAGCACACTGAAGAGGAAGGAGATAACACAGCTCTGCCTGTGTTAGCCAAGCCTACAAAACGCCCCTTCAAATGCACATAGGGCTTGCCCACCGCATTGCTGCTCCCTGCTCCAAATTTCAGTGCTATGCTAGTGACACTCAGCTTGTTTTCAGGCTTCCCTCCGCCGCCTCTTCTCCCTCCCTCCCTCTTCTCTGACTGTCTGTCTGTCTGTCTGTCTGTCTGTCTGTCTGTCTGTCTGTCTGTGTCTGTCCGCCATCCAGGAGTGGTGTGCCGCCAATGAGCTCTGCCTTAATGCCAGTAAGACGGAGATTCTCCTCATCGGCACACCTGCACCCTCCTTTCCTGTCACTCTCTGGCCGGCCTCCCTTGGCCCTCTTCCTGCTCCCACCTGTGAGGCTAAGAACCCCGGGGTCATCTTCGACTCCACACTCTCCGCCTCTCCTCACATCTCTGGGCGTCTCTAAGAAGTCTAACTATCAACCGCACCTCCTCAGAGGTGTATTCTTCCTTTCCTCTCCTTCCCCCAGAAGCTTACTGTCTCTAGAGCTCTGGTTCTCTCTAGGCTAGACTACTGCAACAGCCTCTTACTAAATCTGCCTGCTCCTACTCTCCGCCCTCTGCAACTCACCCAGAACAGGACTGCGAGACTTGTCCTTGGCCTCAAGCCCTGGCATCGTATCTCTCCAGCCCTGAAATCTCTTCATTGGCTCCCGGTGGCTGCAAGGGATAGATTCAAGACCCTCTGCATTGTCCACACGGCTTTCTGGGGCCTGGGTCCACAATACCTTCAACTCTCCCTCCGTTAATACCTTCCCCACTCGAGCTCTTCGTTCCTCCACCTCCAAGTCCCTCAGGTTCAGTCGCTTCTCCAAGCAACGAGATGGGGGCAGATCGCCTTCCGCTGCTGGGGCTTCCCTCTGGAACAGCCTCCCTGCCACTCTGAAAATTGAGGAGAACCATCTCCGGTTCCGGAAGCACCTCAAGACCTTCCGCTTTGCTCCTGCCTTGGCTCTTCCTCTCCCCGGCTGATCCGTCTGCTTTGGCTCTGTGCACCTGGCTACCCTCGGATTTCGGGCCCAGGTCCCTGGCCACTCACCCGCACTGCCTCCTGGCAACCCTTGCACTTGGGCCTGTAGCTGTAACCCTACAGCCCCCTAACCTGCACTTACCAGACACCCCTTGTCTGCGCTTTACACCTCGCACTTGCCACCCTGCTGGCTGCACTATCAGTTGTTGTTGTTTTTATCCCTTGCTCAGCACTTTCCACCTCACTCCCCACTCCCCTGCACCCCCTCCCCCCCCCCGCACTTGCACGCTCTCAATGTCACTGGGCCTAGTAAGATCGCTGTATTATCCTCCCTTGCCTCGTCGCGCTCTGAAACACGTGTGTATGAGCGCCATACAAATAAAACAGCATATCATATCATATATCATAGCCGGAGTGGTTCTATGTTTTTGGAGCTCGATGCCCGCACACTTTGCCTATGGGAATGGGGACCACGGAAACCCCAGTGCCAGTGCTTCCGTGAAACTCTGTGGGCGGGTGCTGGTCCGCCCGGCAGGTCTGACCTGCTGTACTTTGCAAAACCGGAAACAATGGCGCCGGTAAGCTTACCAGCAGTGTTGTTTCCAGACCAGCACGGTCAGCATGAGGCCCAAAGTCTCTTATTTCAGAGGGCACCATGCAACACGACAAACATTAAAGTTCCTTTCTTCTTAGGATTTCACATACACAACTTCTTTGGTGATTTACTGTTCGCCCCTGATAAACAAGAAGGATTTGTGGCCCCACTGGGCTAGATGTCTGGGGGAAAGCGAGCCTGGCATTCTGGCCCTGCCCCGAGCGCCTGACGAACGCCTGACAAACGCCACGCTTTGCCCTTGACGGGCTTTGCCCTGACGGGCAAAATTCCCAGCACACCCCACTGGGCGCTGCACCCGAGCAAGTTAGAGTGAGGTTAGAGAGAGGGGGGGGGGGCCTCGGCCTGCCCACCAAGGCACTAACAAAAACACATTTAAAAAGGTGAAATGAGCCACTCTGGGTTTCATACCTCGAGCCTTTCTTTCTTGAAATCAAACGGTTCATGCCTCCCAGCACCCCTTGCACTTCCCTTAGGGTAATGAGTGGAATCCCCAGGCAGATCCCTCCCCTCACCTGCCATTCTCCCAACATGGTGTACAATGTATCTATCTCAGTGAGAGGGCTTGGCAGTGGCAAAGTAAGAAAGTGAAATGGGCAGCTGTCTGCAGAGGCCAGTGGTAGGAGTGTGGGGGAGGAGGCCATGTTGTGCCTGGCCACTCTGCGTGCCTCGAACCCCGAATGGGTGCAAAGGGTAAATAAATCAGAAAGCCTGCCCCTTGGCGAGAGCGAGAAGCCCTAGCGCACTGGAGGGGATTCGGCCCGGACCCTGGCCTGGTAGCCAGGCATATTCCAGCGCTCCTCATAGCTGCGATGCAGCAACCGGGCAGAAGGCACGGCCATGTGGGCAGAGGACACAGCCATGTGAAAGGTCTTACCCTGGGCATGGGATTTTGTTTTCTCATGCAGGTGCATTCTGGGCGCACACAAAGAATTGTCAAGTAGGATACAAAAATGCCATGTGCTTGCTCAGACCGCTTTCTCCATGCACACACAAGCGACATTCATAGGCGGGCCAGACTACAGTGCTTAAGCAGAGTGCAGATGAGCAGCTCGGTCGTGGATGTTGTGGGCGGCTCTTAAAAGAGCCTTTGGTGTTGGATCGAGAGGTGGGGTCCGGTGGGGTGGGTCTGCTCAACCCCCGAATCCGTACAGGGTGCGTCCCTGGCGCTTCAGGGTATAGACCACATCCATGGCAGTGACCGTCTTCCTCTTGGCGTGCTCGGTGTAGGTGACGGCGTCCCGGATCACGTTCTCCAGGAAGACCTTCAGCACACCCCGGGTCTCCTCGTAGATGAGGCCGGAGATGCGCTTGACTCCACCACGGCGGGCCAGGCGGCGGATGGCGGGCTTGGTGATGCCCTGGATGTTGTCTCGCAGGACTTTCCTGTGCCTCTTGGCGCCGCCTTTGCCGAGCCCTTTCCCTCCTTTGCCGCGTCCAGACATGGTGACTCTTCTCTTCTTCACAAGCGAGCGGAGAATGAGGGTGCGCCTCCCGAGCCGCTGCTTATATGCACCCGGGGGGCGGACCAGAGGGAGGGAGGGCGGACCGGAGGGAGGGCGGACCAGAGGGAGGGCTGCCGGCGGTCGTGCGCAGCACGGTCTGCGCAGGTCCCGGTGGGCGGGGAGACGGCAGCATTTCGAAATGCCCGCGCTTTTTCGGCCGTTGCTTCGGTCGGCCGCCTTTGTCTCCTGGCTGGGGTAGGAGAGCTTGCCAAGCAAAGAGCCTCGCAGCCAGCCAGCCAGCCAGCCAGCCAGCCAGCCAGCCAGCCAGCCAGCCAGCCGCCTCTTTTGATGGCTTAGGGGCACACACCATGATGTCGACACCCCTGCCCCTGCTGGCGAGTTGCTCCCAAGCTAAGATTCAAATGCCACTCTTATTACGAGGGGCACCCTGCACCCAGAGAACCCCTGCCCACGACACAGACCTGGCATGGTGCGTAAATAAGGCCTGTGGCTACCCTGGGGGGCGCCCTGCAGGTGAAGAAGTAACACAAAAAACAGTCACCAGCGGGCGTGTCAGGGGTGCCTCCCTCCGTCGCCCAGGACTGGAGGGCCTTCCATGCCACGGAGAAGCCCTGTGAAATATGGGGCCAACGGGACGTTTGGCTTTTGCCTTTGAAGCAAAAGCTCGCCCGAGCTACGAGCGTAGCCAAGCGAAGAGCAGGAGCGGAATCGAGCAGCTCGTTCATGACAATGTGGCGGCTCTTAAAAGAGCCTTTGTGGTGTTTTAGTGCGGTTGCGGTGCTGCTGTGCCTCAAGCCCTCTCGCCCCGGATGCGGCGGGCCAGCTGAATGTCCTTGGGCATGATGGTGACCCTCTTGGCGTGGATGGCGCAAAGGTTGGTGTCCTCAAAGAGCCCAACCAGGTAGGCCTCGCTGGCCTCCTGCAGTGCCATGACGGCCGAGCTCTGGAAGCGCAGGTCGGTCTTGAAATCCTGGGCGATTTCTCTCACCAGGCGCTGGAAGGGCAGCTTTCGGATGAGCAGCTCGGTGGATTTCTGGTAGCGGCGGATCTCCCTCAGAGCCACAGTGCCGGGACGGTAGCGGTGAGGTTTCTTAACGCCGCCAGTGGCGGGGGCGCTCTTACGGGCAGCCTTTGTGGCCAGCTGCTTGCGAGGCGCCTTGCCTCCGGTGGACTTGCGGGCGGTCTGCTTAGTACGGGCCATGGCAGCGCTGTGAGATCTGCTTTCTCTCTTCGAGATACAGTGCGGAGCGACCGCGGGGAGCTGCCATATAAAGACCAAGGTCTCTGCTGATTGGCTGAGGCAACAGCAGGCGCCGGTTTTTTTAAAAAAAAAAAAAAAAAAAGCCTGCGCTGTGGTTGGCCAGTGTCGGAAGGCACGGCTATGAAACGCAGACACAGGGCGGGAGGCCTTCGATTGGCTAGCCAAACAATCCAGAACCAGAAAGCAAAAAGCGACTGGCAAAGGTTGGGCTCAGCCTTTTATGAGACGCTGTTGAGAGATAAAACAGGAACACCACTCATTCCCCCCCCCCCCCCCCCCGCCCGCGCTTGCCGCATTTAAACCTGCCACCACCAGCCTTCAGAATGGGGGCAACCCGAGAGCGGCGAATCAGCCTGTGAAGTCTGCCCCCGCTACACACACGCCCCGTGTGCTGACATTTCCCCACCACCCTCATCCTCATCATCGTTTGCCAGGCGGCCTCATGGCAGCGCCTCCAAACACACACCACGGTTAAAGGGTTAATGATGAGGCATGCCCTCTGGGGCGCAAACACCCCTCTCATCACACGCCAACCAGCCCCCCTCCCCGCCCCGCCCCTCCTCCCTCCCATCAGTGCAGTGCACGATGCCAGAATGACTCAACTGCTGTGGGCGTATAGGTGGGAGCGAACTGCCCACGGTCACACGTGGCATCCGGGGCGAGTGGAGACTCTCGCCACGGGCCTGGTGCGTTTTGGCTTTCAAACATGCGGTTGTATCGCAGTACACGTCAGGCAGAGGCATGAGCTAGCTCGCTTTCAGATACTGTGGGCGGCTCTTAAAAGAGCCTTTGGGTTTTGTTTTGTTTTTTCCAAGGTCTCGGCGAAAGCCTCTACTTCTTCTTGGGTGCAGCATGTTTGGGCTTTGCCGCTTTGGGTTTGACGGCCTTGGGCTTCACGACCTTGGCTGGGCTCTTCTTTGCCACTTTCGCCTTCACGGCTTTGGCTTTTGCGGGGCTCTTGGCGGCCTTCTTGGCTGGAGCAGCTTTGGGCTTTTTAGGGCTCTTGGCTGCTGCCGGTTTCTTCACCTTCTTGGGACTCTTCTTGGCTCCGGCGGGAGCCTTTTTGGGTTTCTTGGCAGCACCGGCAGCCTTCTTTGCTGCGGGCGTCTTGCTCTTCACCGCAGCTTTCTTGGCCGCCTTCTCCTTGCCCTGCGACTGCTTCTTGTTGAGCTTGAAGGATCCAGAGGCCCCGCTGCCCTTGAGCTGGGCTAGGGCTCCTTTGCTCACCAGGCTCTTGACGGCAAGCTTGAGTCTGCCGTTGTTCTTGTCCACGTCGTATCCCTGGGCGCTCAGAGCCTTCTTGAGGCCAGCCAGGGAGACTCCCTTCCTCTCAGTGCAGGCAGCCACGGCCTTGAGGACGAGGTCGGACACGCTGGGCCCAGTGGGCTTTTTGGCCTTGGCAGCGCCAGCTGCTCTCTTCGGCTTCTTCTTGGTAGCGGCGACGGCAGCGGCAGCGGGTTCCGCCGGCGGAGCCACGGCAGCGGGAGCAGTTTCAGCCATTGTTCTGCAGGAGGACTCGCTCAGCGCTCACAGATCAGTAATGGGCAGCACGGCAAGCGACGTGCATATATATAGGGAGGAGCCTCCATCTGATTGGTCCATAGAAGGGGAGGCCGGGCCCAGCCACGGCACCGTCCCTGCCAAAGACACACTGTGTTTCCTCCGCTTGAATAATCCATTTTTTAAAAGTTACCCGCGTGCATTTATTTCATTTTCCGCCTGTCAACAGGACCGCATCATCTCCCAGCTCTTATCCAAAGGTATCTTCCCCTTGGCAGGGCCCCGACTCCCTTGTAAGAGTCTTGCAAAGCCGGCATCCTGCCGTCAGCTCAGACACCAACATGAGCAAACTTTGTTTTCCGCTTCATACTCCACCTCTCTTCCTCACCTCCCTGGCATAACAGCGCGAGCATTTACTTTTTCACTTCTTTTCCTACAGTGCCCGATAGAGTCTACTCTTCTCACCTTCTGTGGACCAAAGAAAAAGCACACTGAAGAGGAAGGAGATAACACAGCTCTGCCTGTGTTAGCCAAGCCTACAAAACGCCCCTTCAAATGCACATAGGGCTTGCCCACCGCATTGCTGCTCCCTGCTCCAAATTTCAGTGCTATGCTAGTGACACTCAGCTTGTTTTCAGGCTTCCCTCCGCCGCCTCTTCTCCCTCCCTCCCTCTTCTCTGACTGTCTGTCTGTCTGTCTGTCTGTCTGTCTGTCTGTCTGTCTGTCTGTGTCTGTCCGCCATCCAGGAGTGGTGTGCCGCCAATGAGCTCTGCCTTAATGCCAGTAAGACGGAGATTCTCCTCATCGGCACACCTGCACCCTCCTTTCCTGTCACTCTCTGGCCGGCCTCCCTTGGCCCTCTTCCTGCTCCCACCTGTGAGGCTAAGAACCCCGGGGTCATCTTCGACTCCACACTCTCCGCCTCTCCTCACATCTCTGGGCGTCTCTAAGAAGTCTAACTATCAACCGCACCTCCTCAGAGGTGTATTCTTCCTTTCCTCTCCTTCCCCCAGAAGCTTACTGTCTCTAGAGCTCTGGTTCTCTCTAGGCTAGACTACTGCAACAGCCTCTTACTAAATCTGCCTGCTCCTACTCTCCGCCCTCTGCAACTCACCCAGAACAGGACTGCGAGACTTGTCCTTGGCCTCAAGCCCTGGCATCGTATCTCTCCAGCCCTGAAATCTCTTCATTGGCTCCCGGTGGCTGCAAGGGATAGATTCAAGACCCTCTGCATTGTCCACACGGCTTTCTGGGGCCTGGGTCCACAATACCTTCAACTCTCCCTCCGTTAATACCTTCCCCACTCGAGCTCTTCGTTCCTCCACCTCCAAGTCCCTCAGGTTCAGTCGCTTCTCCAAGCAACGAGATGGGGGCAGATCGCCTTCCGCTGCTGGGGCTTCCCTCTGGAACAGCCTCCCTGCCACTCTGAAAATTGAGGAGAACCATCTCCGGTTCCGGAAGCACCTCAAGACCTTCCGCTTTGCTCCTGCCTTGGCTCTTCCTCTCCCCGGCTGATCCGTCTGCTTTGGCTCTGTGCACCTGGCTACCCTCGGATTTCGGGCCCAGGTCCCTGGCCACTCACCCGCACTGCCTCCTGGCAACCCTTGCACTTGGGCCTGTAACTGTAACCCTACAGCCCCCTAACCTGCACTTACCAGACACCCCTTGTCTGCGCTTTACACCTCGCACTTGCCACCCTGCTGGCTGCACTATCAGTTGTTGTTGTTTTTATCCCTTGCTCAGCACTTTCCACCTCACTCCCCACTCCCCTGCACCCCCTCCCCCCCCCCGCACTTGCACGCTCTCAATGTCACTGGGCCTAGTAAGATCGCTGTATTATCCTCCCTTGCCTCGTCGCGCTCTGAAACACGTGTGTATGAGCGCCATACAAATAAAACAGCATATCATATCATATATCATAGCCGGAGTGGTTCTATGTTTTTGGAGCTCGATGCCCGCACACTTTGCCTATGGGAATGGGGACCACGGAAACCCCAGTGCCAGTGCTTCCGTGAAACTCTGTGGGCGGGTGCTGGTCCGCCCGGCAGGTCTGACCTGCTGTACTTTGCAAAACCGGAAACAATGGCGCCGGTAAGCTTACCAGCAGTGTTGTTTCCAGACCAGCACGGTCAGCATGAGGCCCAAAGTCTCTTATTTCAGAGGGCACCATGCAACACGACAAACATTAAAGTTCCTTTCTTCTTAGGATTTCACATACACAACTTCTTTGGTGATTTACTGTTCGCCCCTGATAAACAAGAAGGATTTGTGGCCCCACTGGGCTAGATGTCTGGGGGAAAGCGAGCCTGGCATTCTGGCCCCTGCCCCGAGCGCCTGACGAACGCCTGACAAACGCCACGCTTTGCCCTTGACGGGCTTTGCCCTGACGGGCAAAATTCCCAGCACACCCCACTGGGCGCTGCACCCGAGCAAGTTAGAGTGAGGTTAGAGAGAGGGGGGGGGGGCCTCGGCCTGCCCACCAAGGCACTAACAAAAACACATTTAAAAAGGTGAAATGAGCCACTCTGGGTTTCATACCTCGAGCCTTTCTTTCTTGAAATCAAACGGTTCATGCCTCCCAGCACCCCTTGCACTTCCCTTAGGGTAATGAGTGGAATCCCCAGGCAGATCCCTCCCCTCACCTGCCATTCTCCCAACATGGTGTACAATGTATCTTTCTCAGTGAGAGGGCTTGGCAGTGGCAAAGTAAGAAAGTGAAATGGGCAGCTGTCTGCAGAGGCCAGTGGTAGGAGTGTGGGGGAGGAGGCCATGTTGTGCCTGGCCACTCTGCGTGCCTCGAACCCCGAATGGGTGCAAAGGGTAAATAAATCAGAAAGCCTGCCCCTTGGCGAGAGCGAGAAGCCCTAGCGCACTGGAGGGGATTCGGCCCGGACCCTGGCCTGGTAGCCAGGCATATTCCAGCGCTCCTCATAGCTGCGATGCAGCAACCGGGCAGAAGGCACGGCCATGTGGGCAGAGGACACAGCCATGTGAAAGGTCTTACCCTGGGCATGGGATTTTGTTTTCTCATGCAGGTGCATTCTGGGCGCACACAAAGAATTGTCAAGTAGGATACAAAAATGCCATGTGCTTGCTCAGACCGCTTTCTCCATGCACACACAAGCGACATTCATAGGCGGGCCAGACTACAGTGCTTAAGCAGAGTGCAGATGAGCAGCTCGGTCGTGGATGTTGTGGGCGGCTCTTAAAAGAGCCTTTGGTGTTGGATCGAGAGGTGGGGTCCGGTGGGGTGGGTCTGCTCAACCCCCGAATCCGTACAGGGTGCGTCCCTGGCGCTTCAGGGCATAGACCACATCCATGGCAGTGACCGTCTTCCTCTTGGCGTGCTCGGTGTAGGTGACGGCGTCCCGGATCACGTTCTCCAGGAAGACCTTCAGCACACCCCGGGTCTCCTCGTAGATGAGGCCGGAGATGCGCTTGACTCCACCACGGCGGGCCAGGCGGCGGATGGCGGGCTTGGTGATGCCCTGGATGTTGTCTCGCAGGACTTTCCTGTGCCTCTTGGCGCCGCCTTTGCCGAGCCCTTTCCCTCCTTTGCCGCGTCCAGACATGGTGACTCTTCTCTTCTTCACAAGCGAGCGGAGAATGAGGGTGCGCCTCCCGAGCCGCTGCTTATATGCACCCGGGGGGCGGACCAGAGGGAGGGAGGGCGGACCGGAGGGAGGGCGGACCAGAGGGAGGGCTGCCGGCGGTCGTGCGCAGCACGGTCTGCGCAGGTCCCGGTGGGCGGGGAGACGGCAGCATTTCGAAATGCCCGCGCTTTTTCGGCCGTTGCTTCGGTCGGCCGCCTTTGTCTCCTGGCTGGGGTAGGAGAGCTTGCCAAGCAAAGAGCCTCGCAGCCAGCCAGCCAGCCAGCCAGCCAGCCAGCCAGCCAGCCAGCCAGCCAGCCAGCCGCCTCTTTTGATGGCTTAGGGGCACACACCATGATGTCGACACCCCTGCCCCTGCTGGCGAGTTGCTCCCAAGCTAAGATTCAAATGCCACTCTTATTACGAGGGGCACCCTGCACCCAGAGAACCCCTGCCCACGACACAGACCTGGCATGGTGCGTAAATAAGGCCTGTGGCTACCCTGGGGGGCGCCCTGCAGGTGAAGAAGTAACACAAAAAACAGTCACCAGCGGGCGTGTCAGGGGTGCCTCCCTCCGTCGCCCAGGACTGGAGGGCCTTCCATGCCACGGAGAAGCCCTGTGAAATATGGGGCCAACGGGACGTTTGGCTTTTGCCTTTGAAGCAAAAGCTCGCCCGAGCTACGAGCGTAGCCAAGCGAAGAGCAGGAGCGGAATCGAGCAGCTCGTTCATGACAATGTGGCGGCTCTTAAAAGAGCCTTTGTGGTGTTTTAGTGCGGTTGCGGTGCTGCTGTGCCTCAAGCCCTCTCGCCCCGGATGCGGCGGGCCAGCTGAATGTCCTTGGGCATGATGGTGACCCTCTTGGCGTGGATGGCGCAAAGGTTGGTGTCCTCAAAGAGCCCAACCAGGTAGGCCTCGCTGGCCTCCTGCAGTGCCATGACGGCCGAGCTCTGGAAGCGCAGGTCGGTCTTGAAATCCTGGGCGATTTCTCTCACCAGGCGCTGGAAGGGCAGCTTTCGGATGAGCAGCTCGGTGGATTTCTGGTAGCGGCGGATCTCCCTCAGAGCCACAGTGCCGGGACGGTAGCGGTGAGGTTTCTTAACGCCGCCAGTGGCGGGGGCGCTCTTACGGGCAGCCTTTGTGGCCAGCTGCTTGCGAGGCGCCTTGCCTCCGGTGGACTTGCGGGCGGTCTGCTTAGTACGGGCCATGGCAGCGCTGTGAGATCTGCTTTCTCTCTTCGAGATACAGTGCGGAGCGACCGCGGGGAGCTGCCATATAAAGACCAAGGTCTCTGCTGATTGGCTGAGGCAACAGCAGGCGCCGGTTTTTTTAAAAAAAAAAAAAAAAAAGCCTGCGCTGTGGTTGGCCAGTGTCGGAAGGCACGGCTATGAAACGCAGACACAGGGCGGGAGGCCTTCGATTGGCTAGCCAAACAATCCAGAACCAGAAAGCAAAAAGCGACTGGCAAAGGTTGGGCTCAGCCTTTTATGAGACGCTGTTGAGAGATAAAACAGGAACACCACTCATTCCCCCCCCCCCCCCCCCCGCCCGCGCTTGCCGCATTTAAACCTGCCACCACCAGCCTTCAGAATGGGGGCAACCCGAGAGCGGCGAATCAGCCTGTGAAGTCTGCCCCCGCTACACACACGCCCCGTGTGCTGACATTTCCCCACCACCCTCATCCTCATCATCGTTTGCCAGGCGGCCTCATGGCAGCGCCTCCAAACACACACCACGGTTAAAGGGTTAATGATGAGGCATGCCCTCTGGGGCGCAAACACCCCTCTCATCACACGCCAACCAGCCCCCCTCCCCGCCCCGCCCCTCCTCCCTCCCATCAGTGCAGTGCACGATGCCAGAATGACTCAACTGCTGTGGGCGTATAGGTGGGAGCGAACTGCCCACGGTCACACGTGGCATCCGGGGCGAGTGGAGACTCTCGCCACGGGCCTGGTGCGTTTTGGCTTTCAAACATGCGGTTGTATCGCAGTACACGTCAGGCAGAGGCATGAGCTAGCTCGCTTTCAGATACTGTGGGCGGCTCTTAAAAGAGCCTTTGGGTTTTGTTTTGTTTTTTCCAAGGTCTCGGCGAAAGCCTCTACTTCTTCTTGGGTGCAGCATGTTTGGGCTTTGCCGCTTTGGGTTTGACGGCCTTGGGCTTCACGACCTTGGCTGGGCTCTTCTTTGCCACTTTCGCCTTCACGGCTTTGGCTTTTGCGGGGCTCTTGGCGGCCTTCTTGGCTGGAGCAGCTTTGGGCTTTTTAGGGCTCTTGGCTGCTGCCGGTTTCTTCACCTTCTTGGGACTCTTCTTGGCTCCGGCGGGAGCCTTTTTGGGTTTCTTGGCAGCACCGGCAGCCTTCTTTGCTGCGGGCGTCTTGCTCTTCACCGCAGCTTTCTTGGCCGCCTTCTCCTTGCCCTGCGACTGCTTCTTGTTGAGCTTGAAGGATCCAGAGGCCCCGCTGCCCTTGAGCTGGGCTAGGGCTCCTTTGCTCACCAGGCTCTTGACGGCAAGCTTGAGTCTGCCGTTGTTCTTGTCCACGTCGTATCCCTGGGCGCTCAGAGCCTTCTTGAGGCCAGCCAGGGAGACTCCCTTCCTCTCAGTGCAGGCAGCCACGGCCTTGAGGACGAGGTCGGACACGCTGGGCCCAGTGGGCTTTTTGGCCTTGGCAGCGCCAGCTGCTCTCTTCGGCTTCTTCTTGGTAGCGGCGACGGCAGCGGCAGCGGGTTCCGCCGGCGGAGCCACGGCAGCGGGAGCAGTTTCAGCCATTGTTCTGCAGGAGGACTCGCTCAGCGCTCACAGATCAGTAATGGGCAGCACGGCAAGCGACGTGCATATATATAGGGAGGAGCCTCCATCTGATTGGTCCATAGAAGGGGAGGCCGGGCCCAGCCACGGCACCGTCCCTGCCAAAGACACACTGTGTTTCCTCCGCTTGAATAATCCATTTTTTAAAAGTTACCCGCGTGCATTTATTTCATTTTCCGCCTGTCAACAGGACCGCATCATCTCCCAGCTCTTATCCAAAGGTATCTTCCCCTTGGCAGGGCCCCGACTCCCTTGTAAGAGTCTTGCAAAGCCGGCATCCTGCCGTCAGCTCAGACACCAACATGAGCAAACTTTGTTTTCCGCTTCATACTCCACCTCTCTTCCTCACCTCCCTGGCATAACAGCGCGAGCATTTACTTTTTCACTTCTTTTCCTACAGTGCCCGATAGAGTCTACTCTTCTCACCTTCTGTGGACCAAAGAAAAAGCACACTGAAGAGGAAGGAGATAACACAGCTCTGCCTGTGTTAGCCAAGCCTACAAAACGCCCCTTCAAATGCACATAGGGCTTGCCCACCGCATTGCTGCTCCCTGCTCCAAATTTCAGTGCTATGCTAGTGACACTCAGCTTGTTTTCAGGCTTCCCTCCGCCGCCTCTTCTCCCTCCCTCCCTCTTCTCTGACTGTCTGTCTGTCTGTCTGTCTGTCTGTCTGTCTGTCTGTCTGTCTGTGTCTGTCCGCCATCCAGGAGTGGTGTGCCGCCAATGAGCTCTGCCTTAATGCCAGTAAGACGGAGATTCTCTCCTCATCGGCACACCTGCACCCTCCTTTCCTGTCACTCTCTGGCCGGCCTCCCTTGGCCCTCTTCCTGCTCCCACCTGTGAGGCTAAGAACCCCGGGGTCATCTTCGACTCCACACTCTCCGCCTCTCCTCACATCTCTGGGCGTCTCTAAGAAGTCTAACTATCAACCGCACCTCCTCAGAGGTGTATTCTTCCTTTCCTCTCCTTCCCCCAGAAGCTTACTGTCTCTAGAGCTCTGGTTCTCTCTAGGCTAGACTACTGCAACAGCCTCTTACTAAATCTGCCTGCTCCTACTCTCCGCCCTCTGCAACTCACCCAGAACAGGACTGCGAGACTTGTCCTTGGCCTCAAGCCCTGGCATCGTATCTCTCTAGCCCTGAAATCTCTTCATTGGCTCCCGGTGGCTGCAAGGGATAGATTCAAGACCCTCTGCATTGTCCACACGGCTTTCTGGGGCCTGGGTCCACAATACCTTCAACTCTCCCTCCGTTAATACCTTCCCCACTCGAGCTCTTCGTTCCTCCACCTCCAAGTCCCTCAGGTTCAGTCGCTTCTCCAAGCAACGAGATGGGGGCAGATCGCCTTCCGCTGCTGGGGCTTCCCTCTGGAACAGCCTCCCTGCCACTCTGAAAATTGAGGAGAACCATCTCCGGTTCCGGAAGCACCTCAAGACCTTCCGCTTTGCTCCTGCCTTGGCTCTTCCTCTCCCCGGCTGATCCGTCTGCTTTGGCTCTGTGCACCTGGCTACCCTCGGATTTCGGGCCCAGGTCCCTGGCCACTCACCCGCACTGCCTCCTGGCAACCCTTGCACTTGGGCCTGTAACTGTAACCCTACAGCCCCCTAACCTGCACTTACCAGACACCCCTTGTCTGCGCTTTACACCTCGCACTTGCCACCCTGCTGGCTGCACTATCAGTTGTTGTTGTTTTTATCCCTTGCTCAGCACTTTCCACCTCACTCCCCACTCCCCTGCACCCCCTCCCCCCCCCGCACTTGCACGCTCTCAATGTCACTGGGCCTAGTAAGATCGCTGTATTATCCTCCCTTGCCTCGTCGCGCTCTGAAACACGTGTGTATGAGCGCCATACAAATAAAACAGCATATCATATCATATATCATAGCCGGAGTGGTTCTATGTTTTTGGAGCTCGATGCCCGCACACTTTGCCTATGGGAATGGGGACCACGGAAACCCCAGTGCCAGTGCTTCCGTGAAACTCTGTGGGCGGGTGCTGGTCCGCCCGGCAGGTCTGACCTGCTGTACTTTGCAAAACCGGAAACAATGGCGCCGGTAAGCTTACCAGCAGTGTTGTTTCCAGACCAGCACGGTCAGCATGAGGCCCAAAGTCTCTTATTTCAGAGGGCACCATGCAACACGACAAACATTAAAGTTCCTTTCTTCTTAGGATTTCACATACACAACTTCTTTGGTGATTTACTGTTCGCCCCTGATAAACAAGAAGGATTTGTGGCCCCACTGGGCTAGATGTCTGGGGGAAAGCGAGCCTGGCATTCTGGCCCCTGCCCCGAGCGCCTGACGAACGCCTGACAAACGCCACGCTTTGCCCTTGACGGGCTTTGCCCTGACGGGCAAAATTCCCAGCACACCCCACTGGGCGCTGCACCCGAGCAAGTTAGAGTGAGGTTAGAGAGAGGGGGGGGGGGGGGGGGCCTCGGCCTGCCCACCAAGGCACTAACAAAAACACATTTAAAAAGGTGAAATGAGCCACTCTGGGTTTCATACCTCGAGCCTTTCTTTCTTGAAATCAAACGGTTCATGCCTCCCAGCACCCCTTGCACTTCCCTTAGGGTAATGAGTGGAATCCCCAGGCAGATCCCTCCCCTCACCTGCCATTCTCCCAACATGGTGTACAATGTATCTATCTCAGTGAGAGGGCTTGGCAGTGGCAAAGTAAGAAAGTGAAATGGGCAGCTGTCTGCAGAGGCCAGTGGTAGGAGTGTGGGGGAGGAGGCCATGTTGTGCCTGGCCACTCTGCGTGCCTCGAACCCCGAATGGGTGCAAAGGGTAAATAAATCAGAAAGCCTGCCCCTTGGCGAGAGCGAGAAGCCCTAGCGCACTGGAGGGGATTCGGCCCGGACCCTGGCCTGGTAGCCAGGCATATTCCAGCGCTCCTCATAGCTGCGATGCAGCAACCGGGCAGAAGGCACGGCCATGTGGGCAGAGGACACAGCCATGTGAAAGGTCTTACCCTGGGCATGGGATTTTGTTTTCTCATGCAGGTGCATTCTGGGCGCACACAAAGAATTGTCAAGTAGGATACAAAAATGCCATGTGCTTGCTCAGACCGCTTTCTCCATGCACACACAAGCGACATTCATAGGCGGGCCAGACTACAGTGCTTAAGCAGAGTGCAGATGAGCAGCTCGGTCGTGGATGTTGTGGGCGGCTCTTAAAAGAGCCTTTGGTGTTGGATCGAGAGGTGGGGTCCGGTGGGGTGGGTCTGCTCAACCCCCGAATCCGTACAGGGTGCGTCCCTGGCGCTTCAGGGCATAGACCACATCCATGGCAGTGACCGTCTTCCTCTTGGCGTGCTCGGTGTAGGTGACGGCGTCCCGGATCACGTTCTCCAGGAAGACCTTCAGCACACCCCGGGTCTCCTCGTAGATGAGGCCGGAGATGCGCTTGACTCCACCACGGCGGGCCAGGCGGCGGATGGCGGGCTTGGTGATGCCCTGGATGTTGTCTCGCAGGACTTTCCTGTGCCTCTTGGCGCCGCCTTTGCCGAGCCCTTTCCCTCCTTTGCCGCGTCCAGACATGGTGACTCTTCTCTTCTTCACAAGCGAGCGGAGAATGAGGGTGCGCCTCCCGAGCCGCTGCTTATATGCACCCGGGGGGCGGACCAGAGGGAGGGAGGGCGGACCGGAGGGAGGGCGGACCAGAGGGAGGGCTGCCGGCGGTCGTGCGCAGCACGGTCTGCGCAGGTCCCGGTGGGCGGGGAGACGGCAGCATTTCGAAATGCCCGCGCTTTTTCGGCCGTTGCTTCGGTCGGCCGCCTTTGTCTCCTGGCTGGGGTAGGAGAGCTTGCCAAGCAAAGAGCCTCGCAGCCAGCCAGCCAGCCAGCCAGCCAGCCAGCCAGCCAGCCAGCCGCCTCTTTTGATGGCTTAGGGGCACACACCATGATGTCGACACCCCTGCCCCTGCTGGCGAGTTGCTCCCAAGCTAAGATTCAAATGCCACTCTTATTACGAGGGGCACCCTGCACCCAGAGAACCCCTGCCCACGACACAGACCTGGCATGGTGCGTAAATAAGGCCTGTGGCTACCCTGGGGGGCGCCCTGCAGGTGAAGAAGTAACACAAAAAACAGTCACCAGCGGGCGTGTCAGGGGTGCCTCCCTCCGTCGCCCAGGACTGGAGGGCCTTCCATGCCACGGAGAAGCCCTGTGAAATATGGGGCCAACGGGACGTTTGGCTTTTGCCTTTGAAGCAAAAGCTCGCCCGAGCTACGAGCGTAGCCAAGCGAAGAGCAGGAGCGGAATCGAGCAGCTCGTTCATGACAATGTGGCGGCTCTTAAAAGAGCCTTTGTGGTGTTTTAGTGCGGTTGCGGTGCTGCTGTGCCTCAAGCCCTCTCGCCCCGGATGCGGCGGGCCAGCTGAATGTCCTTGGGCATGATGGTGACCCTCTTGGCGTGGATGGCGCAAAGGTTGGTGTCCTCAAAGAGCCCAACCAGGTAGGCCTCGCTGGCCTCCTGCAGTGCCATGACGGCCGAGCTCTGGAAGCGCAGGTCGGTCTTGAAATCCTGGGCGATTTCTCTCACCAGGCGCTGGAAGGGCAGCTTTCGGATGAGCAGCTCGGTGGATTTCTGGTAGCGGCGGATCTCCCTCAGAGCCACAGTGCCGGGACGGTAGCGGTGAGGTTTCTTAACGCCGCCAGTGGCGGGGGCGCTCTTACGGGCAGCCTTTGTGGCCAGCTGCTTGCGAGGCGCCTTGCCTCCGGTGGACTTGCGGGCGGTCTGCTTAGTACGGGCCATGGCAGCGCTGTGAGATCTGCTTTCTCTCTTCGAGATACAGTGCGGAGCGACCGCGGGGAGCTGCCATATAAAGACCAAGGTCTCTGCTGATTGGCTGAGGCAACAGCAGGCGCCGGTTTTTTTAAAAAAAAAAAAAAAAAAGCCTGCGCTGTGGTTGGCCAGTGTCGGAAGGCACGGCTATGAAACGCAGACACAGGGCGGGAGGCCTTCGATTGGCTAGCCAAACAATCCAGAACCAGAAAGCAAAAAGCGACTGGCAAAGGTTGGGCTCAGCCTTTTATGAGACGCTGTTGAGAGATAAAACAGGAACACCACTCATTCCCCCCCCCCCCCCCCCCGCCCGCGCTTGCCGCATTTAAACCTGCCACCACCAGCCTTCAGAATGGGGGCAACCCGAGAGCGGCGAATCAGCCTGTGAAGTCTGCCCCCGCTACACACACGCCCCGTGTGCTGACATTTCCCCACCACCCTCATCCTCATCATCGTTTGCCAGGCGGCCTCATGGCAGCGCCTCCAAACACACACCACGGTTAAAGGGTTAATGATGAGGCATGCCCTCTGGGGCGCAAACACCCCTCTCATCACACGCCAACCAGCCCCCCTCCCCGCCCCGCCCCTCCTCCCTCCCATCAGTGCAGTGCACGATGCCAGAATGACTCAACTGCTGTGGGCGTATAGGTGGGAGCGAACTGCCCACGGTCACACGTGGCATCCGGGGCGAGTGGAGACTCTCGCCACGGGCCTGGTGCGTTTTGGCTTTCAAACATGCGGTTGTATCGCAGTACACGTCAGGCAGAGGCATGAGCTAGCTCGCTTTCAGATACTGTGGGCGGCTCTTAAAAGAGCCTTTGGGTTTTGTTTTGTTTTTTCCAAGGTCTCGGCGAAAGCCTCTACTTCTTCTTGGGTGCAGCATGTTTGGGCTTTGCCGCTTTGGGTTTGACGGCCTTGGGCTTCACGACCTTGGCTGGGCTCTTCTTTGCCACTTTCGCCTTCACGGCTTTGGCTTTTGCGGGGCTCTTGGCGGCCTTCTTGGCTGGAGCAGCTTTGGGCTTTTTAGGGCTCTTGGCTGCTGCCGGTTTCTTCACCTTCTTGGGACTCTTCTTGGCTCCGGCGGGAGCCTTTTTGGGTTTCTTGGCAGCACCGGCAGCCTTCTTTGCTGCGGGCGTCTTGCTCTTCACCGCAGCTTTCTTGGCCGCCTTCTCCTTGCCCTGCGACTGCTTCTTGTTGAGCTTGAAGGATCCAGAGGCCCCGCTGCCCTTGAGCTGGGCTAGGGCTCCTTTGCTCACCAGGCTCTTGACGGCAAGCTTGAGTCTGCCGTTGTTCTTGTCCACGTCGTATCCCTGGGCGCTCAGAGCCTTCTTGAGGCCAGCCAGGGAGACTCCCTTCCTCTCAGTGCAGGCAGCCACGGCCTTGAGGACGAGGTCGGACACGCTGGGCCCAGTGGGCTTTTTGGCCTTGGCAGCGCCAGCTGCTCTCTTCGGCTTCTTCTTGGTAGCGGCGACGGCAGCGGCAGCGGGTTCCGCCGGCGGAGCCACGGCAGCGGGAGCAGTTTCAGCCATTGTTCTGCAGGAGGACTCGCTCAGCGCTCACAGATCAGTAATGGGCAGCACGGCAAGCGACGTGCATATATATAGGGAGGAGCCTCCATCTGATTGGTCCATAGAAGGGGAGGCCGGGCCCAGCCACGGCACCGTCCCTGCCAAAGACACACTGTGTTTCCTCCGCTTGAATAATCCATTTTTTAAAAGTTACCCGCGTGCATTTATTTCATTTTCCGCCTGTCAACAGGACCGCATCATCTCCCAGCTCTTATCCAAAGGTATCTTCCCCTTGGCAGGGCCCCGACTCCCTTGTAAGAGTCTTGCAAAGCCGGCATCCTGCCGTCAGCTCAGACACCAACATGAGCAAACTTTGTTTTCCGCTTCATACTCCACCTCTCTTCCTCACCTCCCTGGCATAACAGCGCGAGCATTTACTTTTTCACTTCTTTTCCTACAGTGCCCGATAGAGTCTACTCTTCTCACCTTCTGTGGACCAAAGAAAAAGCACACTGAAGAGGAAGGAGATAACACAGCTCTGCCTGTGTTAGCCAAGCCTACAAAACGCCCCTTCAAATGCACATAGGGCTTGCCCACCGCATTGCTGCTCCCTGCTCCAAATTTCAGTGCTATGCTAGTGACACTCAGCTTGTTTTCAGGCTTCCCTCCGCCGCCTCTTCTCCCTCCCTCCCTCTTCTCTGACTGTCTGTCTGTCTGTCTGTCTGTCTGTCTGTCTGTCTGTCTGTGTCTGTCCGCCATCCAGGAGTGGTGTGCCGCCAATGAGCTCTGCCTTAATGCCAGTAAGACGGAGATTCTCCTCATCGGCACACCTGCACCCTCCTTTCCTGTCACTCTCTGGCCGGCCTCCCTTGGCCCTCTTCCTGCTCCCACCTGTGAGGCTAAGAACCCCGGGGTCATCTTCGACTCCACACTCTCCGCCTCTCCTCACATCTCTGGGCGTCTCTAAGAAGTCTAACTATCAACCGCACCTCCTCAGAGGTGTATTCTTCCTTTCCTCTCCTTCCCCCAGAAGCTTACTGTCTCTAGAGCTCTGGTTCTCTCTAGGCTAGACTACTGCAACAGCCTCTTACTAAATCTGCCTGCTCCTACTCTCCGCCCTCTGCAACTCACCCAGAACAGGACTGCGAGACTTGTCCTTGGCCTCAAGCCCTGGCATCGTATCTCTCCAGCCCTGAAATCTCTTCATTGGCTCCCGGTGGCTGCAAGGGATAGATTCAAGACCCTCTGCATTGTCCACACGGCTTTCTGGGGCCTGGGTCCACAATACCTTCAACTCTCCCTCCGTTAATACCTTCCCCACTCGAGCTCTTCGTTCCTCCACCTCCAAGTCCCTCAGGTTCAGTCGCTTCTCCAAGCAACGAGATGGGGGCAGATCGCCTTCCGCTGCTGGGGCTTCCCTCTGGAACAGCCTCCCTGCCACTCTGAAAATTGAGGAGAACCATCTCCGGTTCCGGAAGCACCTCAAGACCTTCCGCTTTGCTCCTGCCTTGGCTCTTCCTCTCCCCGGCTGATCCGTCTGCTTTGGCTCTGTGCACCTGGCTACCCTCGGATTTCGGGCCCAGGTCCCTGGCCACTCACCCGCACTGCCTCCTGGCAACCCTTGCACTTGGGCCTGTAACTGTAACCCTACAGCCCCCTAACCTGCACTTACCAGACACCCCTTGTCTGCGCTTTACACCTCGCACTTGCCACCCTGCTGGCTGCACTATCAGTTGTTGTTGTTTTTATCCCTTGCTCAGCACTTTCCACCTCACTCCCCACTCCCCTGCACCCCCTCCCCCCCC
This sequence comes from Ambystoma mexicanum, assembly GCF_040938575.1. Taxonomy (NCBI): domain Eukaryota; kingdom Metazoa; phylum Chordata; class Amphibia; order Caudata; family Ambystomatidae; genus Ambystoma; species Ambystoma mexicanum. Next base: position 333,286,693 of record NC_090938.1, read on the forward strand.
CGCACTTGCACGCTCTCAATGTCACTGGGCCTAGTAAGATCGCTGTATTATCCTCCCTTGCCTCGTCGCGCTCTGAAACACGTGTGTATGAGCGCCATACAAATAAAACAGCATATCATATCATATATCATAGCCGGAGTGGTTCTATGTTTTTGGAGCTCGATGCCCGCACACTTTGCCTATGGGAATGGGGACCACGGAAACCCCAGTGCCAGTGCTTCCGTGAAACTCTGTGGGCGGGTGCTGGTCCGCCCGGCAGGTCTGACCTGCTGTACTTTGCAAAACCGGAAACAATGGCGCCGGTAAGCTTACCAGCAGTGTTGTTTCCAGACCAGCACGGTCAGCATGAGGCCCAAAGTCTCTTATTTCAGAGGGCACCATGCAACACGACAAACATTAAAGTTCCTTTCTTCTTAGGATTTCACATACACAACTTCTTTGGTGATTTACTGTTCGCCCCTGATAAACAAGAAGGATTTGTGGCCCCACTGGGCTAGATGTCTGGGGGAAAGCGAGCCTGGCATTCTGGCCCCTGCCCCGAGCGCCTGACGAACGCCTGACAAACGCCACGCTTTGCCCTTGACGGGCTTTGCCCTGACGGGCAAAATTCCCAGCACACCCCACTGGGCGCTGCACCCGAGCAAGTTAGAGTGAGGTTAGAGAGAGGGGGGGGGGGGGGGGGCCTCGGCCTGCCCACCAAGGCACTAACAAAAACACATTTAAAAAGGTGAAATGAGCCACTCTGGGTTTCATACCTCGAGCCTTTCTTTCTTGAAATCAAACGGTTCATGCCTCCCAGCACCCCTTGCACTTCCCTTAGGGTAATGAGTGGAATCCCCAGGCAGATCCCTCCCCTCACCTGCCATTCTCCCAACATGGTGTACAATGTATCTATCTCAGTGAGAGGGCTTGGCAGTGGCAAAGTAAGAAAGTGAAATGGGCAGCTGTCTGCAGAGGCCAGTGGTAGGAGTGTGGGGGAGGAGGCCATGTTGTGCCTGGCCACTCTGCGTGCCTCGAACCCCGAATGGGTGCAAAGGGTAAATAAATCAGAAAGCCTGCCCCTTGGCGAGAGCGAGAAGCCCTAGCGCACTGGAGGGGATTCGGCCCGGACCCTGGCCTGGTAGCCAGGCATATTCCAGCGCTCCTCATAGCTGCGATGCAGCAACCGGGCAGAAGGCACGGCCATGTGGGCAGAGGACACAGCCATGTGAAAGGTCTTACCCTGGGCATGGGATTTTGTTTTCTCATGCAGGTGCATTCTGGGCGCACACAAAGAATTGTCAAGTAGGATACAAAAATGCCATGTGCTTGCTCAGACCGCTTTCTCCATGCACACACAAGCGACATTCATAGGCGGGCCAGACTACAGTGCTTAAGCAGAGTGCAGATGAGCAGCTCGGTCGTGGATGTTGTGGGCGGCTCTTAAAAGAGCCTTTGGTGTTGGATCGAGAGGTGGGGTCCGGTGGGGTGGGTCTGCTCAACCCCCGAATCCGTACAGGGTGCGTCCCTGGCGCTTCAGGGCATAGACCACATCCATGGCAGTGACCGTCTTCCTCTTGGCGTGCTCGGTGTAGGTGACGGCGTCCCGGATCACGTTCTCCAGGAAGACCTTCAGCACACCCCGGGTCTCCTCGTAGATGAGGCCGGAGATGCGCTTGACTCCACCACGGCGGGCCAGGCGGCGGATGGCGGGCTTGGTGATGCCCTGGATGTTGTCTCGCAGGACTTTCCTGTGCCTCTTGGCGCCGCCTTTGCCGAGCCCTTTCCCTCCTTTGCCGCGTCCAGACATGGTGACTCTTCTCTTCTTCACAAGCGAGCGGAGAATGAGGGTGCGCCTCCCGAGCCGCTGCTTATATGCACCCGGGGGGCGGACCAGAGGGAGGGAGGGCGGACCGGAGGGAGGGCGGACCAGAGGGAGGGCTGCCGGCGGTCGTGCGCAGCACGGTCTGCGCAGGTCCCGGTGGGCGGGGAGACGGCAGCATTTCGAAATGCCCGCGCTTTTTCGGCCGTTGCTTCGGTCGGCCGCCTTTGTCTCCTGGCTGGGGTAGGAGAGCTTGCCAAGCAAAGAGCCTCGCAGCCAGCCAGCCAGCCAGCCAGCCAGCCAGCCAGCCAGCCAGCCGCCTCTTTTGATGGCTTAGGGGCACACACCATGATGTCGACACCCCTGCCCCTGCTGGCGAGTTGCTCCCAAGCTAAGATTCAAATGCCACTCTTATTACGAGGGGCACCCTGCACCCAGAGAACCCCTGCCCACGACACAGACCTGGCATGGTGCGTAAATAAGGCCTGTGGCTACCCTGGGGGGCGCCCTGCAGGTGAAGAAGTAACACAAAAAACAGTCACCAGCGGGCGTGTCAGGGGTGCCTCCCTCCGTCGCCCAGGACTGGAGGGCCTTCCATGCCACGGAGAAGCCCTGTGAAATATGGGGCCAACGGGACGTTTGGCTTTTGCCTTTGAAGCAAAAGCTCGCCCGAGCTACGAGCGTAGCCAAGCGAAGAGCAGGAGCGGAATCGAGCAGCTCGTTCATGACAATGTGGCGGCTCTTAAAAGAGCCTTTGTGGTGTTTTAGTGCGGTTGCGGTGCTGCTGTGCCTCAAGCCCTCTCGCCCCGGATGCGGCGGGCCAGCTGAATGTCCTTGGGCATGATGGTGACCCTCTTGGCGTGGATGGCGCAAAGGTTGGTGTCCTCAAAGAGCCCAACCAGGTAGGCCTCGCTGGCCTCCTGCAGTGCCATGACGGCCGAGCTCTGGAAGCGCAGGTCGGTCTTGAAATCCTGGGCGATTTCTCTCACCAGGCGCTGGAAGGGCAGCTTTCGGATGAGCAGCTCGGTGGATTTCTGGTAGCGGCGGATCTCCCTCAGAGCCACAGTGCCGGGACGGTAGCGGTGAGGTTTCTTAACGCCGCCAGTGGCGGGGGCGCTCTTACGGGCAGCCTTTGTGGCCAGCTGCTTGCGAGGCGCCTTGCCTCCGGTGGACTTGCGGGCGGTCTGCTTAGTACGGGCCATGGCAGCGCTGTGAGATCTGCTTTCTCTCTTCGAGATACAGTGCGGAGCGACCGCGGGGAGCTGCCATATAAAGACCAAGGTCTCTGCTGATTGGCTGAGGCAACAGCAGGCGCCGGTTTTTTTAAAAAAAAAAAAAAAAAAGCCTGCGCTGTGGTTGGCCAGTGTCGGAAGGCACGGCTATGAAACGCAGACACAGGGCGGGAGGCCTTCGATTGGCTAGCCAAACAATCCAGAACCAGAAAGCAAAAAGCGACTGGCAAAGGTTGGGCTCAGCCTTTTATGAGACGCTGTTGAGAGATAAACCAGGAACACCACTCATTCCCCCCCCCCCCCCCCCCGCCCGCGCTTGCCGCATTTAAACCTGCCACCACCAGCCTTCAGAATGGGGGCAACCCGAGAGCGGCGAATCAGCCTGTGAAGTCTGCCCCCGCTACACACACGCCCCGTGTGCTGACATTTCCCCACCACCCTCATCCTCATCATCGTTTGCCAGGCGGCCTCATGGCAGCGCCTCCAAACACACACCACGGTTAAAGGGTTAATGATGAGGCATGCCCTCTGGGGCGCAAACACCCCTCTCATCACACGCCAACCAGCCCCCCTCCCCGCCCCGCCCCTCCTCCCTCCCATCAGTGCAGTGCACGATGCCAGAATGACTCAACTGCTGTGGGCGTATAGGTGGGAGCGAACTGCCCACGGTCACACGTGGCATCCGGGGCGAGTGGAGACTCTCGCCACGGGCCTGGTGCGTTTTGGCTTTCAAACATGCGGTTGTATCGCAGTACACGTCAGGCAGAGGCATGAGCTAGCTCGCTTTCAGATACTGTGGGCGGCTCTTAAAAGAGCCTTTGGGTTTTGTTTTGTTTTTTCCAAGGTCTCGGCGAAAGCCTCTACTTCTTCTTGGGTGCAGCATGTTTGGGCTTTGCCGCTTTGGGTTTGACGGCCTTGGGCTTCACGACCTTGGCTGGGCTCTTCTTTGCCACTTTCGCCTTCACGGCTTTGGCTTTTGCGGGGCTCTTGGCGGCCTTCTTGGCTGGAGCAGCTTTGGGCTTTTTAGGGCTCTTGGCTGCTGCCGGTTTCTTCACCTTCTTGGGACTCTTCTTGGCTCCGGCGGGAGCCTTTTTGGGTTTCTTGGCAGCACCGGCAGCCTTCTTTGCTGCGGGCGTCTTGCTCTTCACCGCAGCTTTCTTGGCCGCCTTCTCCTTGCCCTGCGACTGCTTCTTGTTGAGCTTGAAGGATCCAGAGGCCCCGCTGCCCTTGAGCTGGGCTAGGGCTCCTTTGCTCACCAGGCTCTTGACGGCAAGCTTGAGTCTGCCGTTGTTCTTGTCCACGTCGTATCCCTGGGCGCTCAGAGCCTTCTTGAGGCCAGCCAGGGAGACTCCCTTCCTCTCAGTGCAGGCAGCCACGGCCTTGAGGACGAGGTCGGACACGCTGGGCCCAGTGGGCTTTTTGGCCTTGGCAGCGCCAGCTGCTCTCTTCGGCTTCTTCTTGGTAGCGGCGACGGCAGCGGCAGCGGGTTCCGCCGGCGGAGCCACGGCAGCGGGAGCAGTTTCAGCCATTGTTCTGCAGGAGGACTCGCTCAGCGCTCACAGATCAGTAATGGGCAGCACGGCAAGCGACGTGCATATATATAGGGAGGAGCCTCCATCTGATTGGTCCATAGAAGGGGAGGCCGGGCCCAGCCACGGCACCGTCCCTGCCAAAGACACACTGTGTTTCCTCCGCTTGAATAATCCATTTTTTAAAAGTTACCCGCGTGCATTTATTTCATTTTCCGCCTGTCAACAGGACCGCATCATCTCCCAGCTCTTATCCAAAGGTATCTTCCCCTTGGCAGGGCCCCGACTCCCTTGTAAGAGTCTTGCAAAGCCGGCATCCTGCCGTCAGCTCAGACACCAACATGAGCAAACTTTGTTTTCCGCTTCATACTCCACCTCTCTTCCTCACCTCCCTGGCATAACAGCGCGAGCATTTACTTTTTCACTTCTTTTCCTACAGTGCCCGATAGAGTCTACTCTTCTCACCTTCTGTGGACCAAAGAAAAAGCACACTGAAGAGGAAGGAGATAACACAGCTCTGCCTGTGTTAGCCAAGCCTACAAAACGCCCCTTCAAATGCACATAGGGCTTGCCCACCGCATTGCTGCTCCCTGCTCCAAATTTCAGTGCTATGCTAGTGACACTCAGCTTGTTTTCAGGCTTCCCTCCGCCGCCTCTTCTCCCTCCCTCCCTCTTCTCTGACTGTCTGTCTGTCTGTCTGTCTGTCTGTCTGTCTGTCTGTCTGTCTGTGTCTGTCCGCCATCCAGGAGTGGTGTGCCGCCAATGAGCTCTGCCTTAATGCCAGTAAGACGGAGATTCTCCTCATCGGCACACCTGCACCCTCCTTTCCTGTCACTCTCTGGCCGGCCTCCCTTGGCCCTCTTCCTGCTCCCACCTGTGAGGCTAAGAACCCCGGGGTCATCTTCGACTCCACACTCTCCGCCTCTCCTCACATCTCTGGGCGTCTCTAAGAAGTCTAACTATCAACCGCACCTCCTCAGAGGTGTATTCTTCCTTTCCTCTCCTTCCCCCAGAAGCTTACTGTCTCTAGAGCTCTGGTTCTCTCTAGGCTAGACTACTGCAACAGCCTCTTACTAAATCTGCCTGCTCCTACTCTCCGCCCTCTGCAACTCACCCAGAACAGGACTGCGAGACTTGTCCTTGGCCTCAAGCCCTGGCATCGTATCTCTCCAGCCCTGAAATCTCTTCATTGGCTCCCGGTGGCTGCAAGGGATAGATTCAAGACCCTCTGCATTGTCCACACGGCTTTCTGGGGCCTGGGTCCACAATACCTTCAACTCTCCCTCCGTTAATACCTTCCCCACTCGAGCTCTTCGTTCCTCCACCTCCAAGTCCCTCAGGTTCAGTCGCTTCTCCAAGCAACGAGATGGGGGCAGATCGCCTTCCGCTGCTGGGGCTTCCCTCTGGAACAGCCTCCCTGCCACTCTGAAAATTGAGGAGAACCATCTCCGGTTCCGGAAGCACCTCAAGACCTTCCGCTTTGCTCCTGCCTTGGCTCTTCCTCTCCCCGGCTGATCCGTCTGCTTTGGCTCTGTGCACCTGGCTACCCTCGGATTTCGGGCCCAGGTCCCTGGCCACTCACCCGCACTGCCTCCTGGCAACCCTTGCACTTGGGCCTGTAACTGTAACCCTACAGCCCCCTAACCTGCACTTACCAGACACCCCTTGTCTGCGCTTTACACCTCGCACTTGCCACCCTGCTGGCTGCACTATCAGTTGTTGTTGTTTTTATCCCTTGCTCAGCACTTTCCACCTCACTCCCCACTCCCCTGCACCCCCTCCCCCCCCCGCACTTGCACGCTCTCAATGTCACTGGGCCTAGTAAGATCGCTGTATTATCCTCCCTTGCCTCGTCGCGCTCTGAAACACGTGTGTATGAGCGCCATACAAATAAAACAGCATATCATATCATATATCATAGCCGGAGTGGTTCTATGTTTTTGGAGCTCGATGCCCGCACACTTTGCCTATGGGAATGGGGACCACGGAAACCCCAGTGCCAGTGCTTCCGTGAAACTCTGTGGGCGGGTGCTGGTCCGCCCGGCAGGTCTGACCTGCTGTACTTTGCAAAACCGGAAACAATGGCGCCGGTAAGCTTACCAGCAGTGTTGTTTCCAGACCAGCACGGTCAGCATGAGGCCCAAAGTCTCTTATTTCAGAGGGCACCATGCAACACGACAAACATTAAAGTTCCTTTCTTCTTAGGATTTCACATACACAACTTCTTTGGTGATTTACTGTTCGCCCCTGATAAACAAGAAGGATTTGTGGCCCCACTGGGCTAGATGTCTGGGGGAAAGCGAGCCTGGCATTCTGGCCCCTGCCCCGAGCGCCTGACGAACGCCTGACAAACGCCACGCTTTGCCCTTGACGGGCTTTGCCCTGACGGGCAAAATTCCCAGCACACCCCACTGGGCGCTGCACCCGAGCAAGTTAGAGTGAGGTTAGAGAGAGGGGGGGGGGGGGGGGGCCTCGGCCTGCCCACCAAGGCACTAACAAAAACACATTTAAAAAGGTGAAATGAGCCACTCTGGGTTTCATACCTCGAGCCTTTCTTTCTTGAAATCAAACGGTTCATGCCTCCCAGCACCCCTTGCACTTCCCTTAGGGTAATGAGTGGAATCCCCAGGCAGATCCCTCCCCTCACCTGCCATTCTCCCAACATGGTGTACAATGTATCTATCTCAGTGAGAGGGCTTGGCAGTGGCAAAGTAAGAAAGTGAAATGGGCAGCTGTCTGCAGAGGCCAGTGGTAGGAGTGTGGGGGAGGAGGCCATGTTGTGCCTGGCCACTCTGCGTGCCTCGAACCCCGAATGGGTGCAAAGGGTAAATAAATCAGAAAGCCTGCCCCTTGGCGAGAGCGAGAAGCCCTAGCGCACTGGAGGGGATTCGGCCCGGACCCTGGCCTGGTAGCCAGGCATATTCCAGCGCTCCTCATAGCTGCGATGCAGCAACCGGGCAGAAGGCACGGCCATGTGGGCAGAGGACACAGCCATGTGAAAGGTCTTACCCTGGGCATGGGATTTTGTTTTCTCATGCAGGTGCATTCTGGGCGCACACAAAGAATTGTCAAGTAGGATACAAAAATGCCATGTGCTTGCTCAGACCGCTTTCTCCATGCACACACAAGCGACATTCATAGGCGGGCCAGACTACAGTGCTTAAGCAGAGTGCAGATGAGCAGCTCGGTCGTGGATGTTGTGGGCGGCTCTTAAAAGAGCCTTTGGTGTTGGATCGAGAGGTGGGGTCCGGTGGGGTGGGTCTGCTCAACCCCCGAATCCGTACAGGGTGCGTCCCTGGCGCTTCAGGGCATAGACCACATCCATGGCAGTGACCGTCTTCCTCTTGGCGTGCTCGGTGTAGGTGACGGCGTCCCGGATCACGTTCTCCAGGAAGACCTTCAGCACACCCCGGGTCTCCTCGTAGATGAGGCCGGAGATGCGCTTGACTCCACCACGGCGGGCCAGGCGGCGGATGGCGGGCTTGGTGATGCCCTGGATGTTGTCTCGCAGGACTTTCCTGTGCCTCTTGGCGCCGCCTTTGCCGAGCCCTTTCCCTCCTTTGCCGCGTCCAGACATGGTGACTCTTCTCTTCTTCACAAGCGAGCGGAGAATGAGGGTGCGCCTCCCGAGCCGCTGCTTATATGCACCCGGGGGGCGGACCAGAGGGAGGGAGGGCGGACCGGAGGGAGGGCGGACCAGAGGGAGGGCTGCCGGCGGTCATGCGCAGCACGGTCTGCGCAGGTCCCGGTGGGCGGGGAGACGGCAGCATTTCGAAATGCCCGCGCTTTTTCGGCCGTTGCTTCGGTCGGCCGCCTTTGTCTCCTGGCTGGGGTAGGAGAGCTTGCCAAGCAAAGAGCCTCGCAGCCAGCCAGCCAGCCAGCCAGCCAGCCAGCCAGCCAGCCAGCCAGCCAGCCGCCTCTTTTGATGGCTTAGGGGCACACACCATGATGTCGACACCCCTGCCCCTGCTGGCGAGTTGCTCCCAAGCTAAGATTCAAATGCCACTCTTATTACGAGGGGCACCCTGCACCCAGAGAACCCCTGCCCACGACACAGACCTGGCATGGTGCGTAAATAAGGCCTGTGGCTACCCTGGGGGGCGCCCTGCAGGTGAAGAAGTAACACAAAAAACAGTCACCAGCGGGCGTGTCAGGGGTGCCTCCCTCCGTCGCCCAGGACTGGAGGGCCTTCCATGCCACGAAGAAGCCCTGTGAAATATGGGGCCAACGGGACGTTTGGCTTTTGCCTTTGAAGCAAAAGCTCGCCCGAGCTACGAGCGTAGCCAAGCGAAGAGCAGGAGCGGAATCGAGCAGCTCGTTCATGACAATGTGGCGGCTCTTAAAAGAGCCTTTGTGGTGTTTTAGTGCGGTTGCGGTGCTGCTGTGCCTCAAGCCCTCTCGCCCCGGATGCGGCGGGCCAGCTGAATGTCCTTGGGCATGATGGTGACCCTCTTGGCGTGGATGGCGCAAAGGTTGGTGTCCTCAAAGAGCCCAACCAGGTAGGCCTCGCTGGCCTCCTGCAGTGCCATGACGGCCGAGCTCTGGAAGCGCAGGTCGGTCTTGAAATCCTGGGCGATTTCTCTCACCAGGCGCTGGAAGGGCAGCTTTCGGATGAGCAGCTCGGTGGATTTCTGGTAGCGGCGGATCTCCCTCAGAGCCACAGTGCCGGGACGGTAGCGGTGAGGTTTCTTAACGCCGCCAGTGGCGGGGGCGCTCTTACGGGCAGCCTTTGTGGCCAGCTGCTTGCGAGGCGCCTTGCCTCCGGTGGACTTGCGGGCGGTCTGCTTAGTACGGGCCATGGCAGCGCTGTGAGATCTGCTTTCTCTCTTCGAGATACAGTGCGGAGCGACCGCGGGGAGCTGCCATATAAAGACCAAGGTCTCTGCTGATTGGCTGAGGCAACAGCAGGCGCCGGTTTTTTTAAAAAAAAAAAAAAAAAAGCCTGCGCTGTGGTTGGCCAGTGTCGGAAGGCACGGCTATGAAACGCAGACACAGGGCGGGAGGCCTTCGATTGGCTAGCCAAACAATCCAGAACCAGAAAGCAAAAAGCGACTGGCAAAGGTTGGGCTCAGCCTTTTATGAGACGCTGTTGAGAGATAAAACAGGAACACCACTCATTCCCCCCCCCCCCCCCGCCCGCGCTTGCCGCATTTAAACCTGCCACCACCAGCCTTCAGAATGGGGGCAACCCGAGAGCGGCGAATCAGCCTGTGAAGTCTGCCCCCGCTACACACACGCCCCGTGTGCTGACATTTCCCCACCACCCTCATCCTCATCATCGTTTGCCAGGCGGCCTCATGGCAGCGCCTCCAAACACACACCACGGTTAAAGGGTTAATGATGAGGCATGCCCTCTGGGGCGCAAACACCCCTCTCATCACACGCCAACCAGCCCCCCTCCCCGCCCCGCCCCTCCTCCCTCCCATCAGTGCAGTGCACGATGCCAGAATGACTCAACTGCTGTGGGCGTATAGGTGGGAGCGAACTGCCCACGGTCACACGTGGCATCCGGGGCGAGTGGAGACTCTCGCCACGGGCCTGGTGCGTTTTGGCTTTCAAACATGCGGTTGTATCGCAGTACACGTCAGGCAGAGGCATGAGCTAGCTCGCTTTCAGATACTGTGGGCGGCTCTTAAAAGAGCCTTTGGGTTTTGTTTTGTTTTTTCCAAGGTCTCGGCGAAAGCCTCTACTTCTTCTTGGGTGCAGCATGTTTGGGCTTTGCCGCTTTGGGTTTGACGGCCTTGGGCTTCACGACCTTGGCTGGGCTCTTCTTTGCCACTTTCGCCTTCACGGCTTTGGCTTTTGCGGGGCTCTTGGCGGCCTTCTTGGCTGGAGCAGCTTTGGGCTTTTTAGGGCTCTTGGCTGCTGCCGGTTTCTTCACCTTCTTGGGACTCTTCTTGGCTCCGGCGGGAGCCTTTTTGGGTTTCTTGGCAGCACCGGCAGCCTTCTTTGCTGCGGGCGTCTTGCTCTTCACCGCAGCTTTCTTGGCCGCCTTCTCCTTGCCCTGCGACTGCTTCTTGTTGAGCTTGAAGGATCCAGAGGCCCCGCTGCCCTTGAGCTGGGCTAGGGCTCCTTTGCTCACCAGGCTCTTGACGGCAAGCTTGAGTCTGCCGTTGTTCTTGTCCACGTCGTATCCCTGGGCGCTCAGAGCCTTCTTGAGGCCAGCCAGGGAGACTCCCTTCCTCTCAGTGCAGGCAGCCACGGCCTTGAGGACGAGGTCGGACACGCTGGGCCCAGTGGGCTTTTTGGCCTTGGCAGCGCCAGCTGCTCTCTTCGGCTTCTTCTTGGTAGCGGCGACGGCAGCGGCAGCGGGTTCCGCCGGCGGAGCCACGGCAGCGGGAGCAGTTTCAGCCATTGTTCTGCAGGAGGACTCGCTCAGCGCTCACAGATCAGTAATGGGCAGCACGGCAAGCGACGTGCATATATATAGGGAGGAGCCTCCATCTGATTGGTCCATAGAAGGGGAGGCCGGGCCCAGCCACGGCACCGTCCCTGCCAAAGACACACTGTGTTTCCTCCGCTTGAATAATCCATTTTTTAAAAGTTACCCGCGTGCATTTATTTCATTTTCCGCCTGTCAACAGGACCGCATCATCTCCCAGCTCTTATCCAAAGGTATCTTCCCCTTGGCAGGGCCCCGACTCCCTTGTAAGAGTCTTGCAAAGCCGGCATCCTGCCGTCAGCTCAGACACCAACATGAGCAAACTTTGTTTTCCGCTTCATACTCCACCTCTCTTCCTCACCTCCCTGGCATAACAGCGCGAGCATTTACTTTTTCACTTCTTTTCCTACAGTGCCCGATAGAGTCTACTCTTCTCACCTTCTGTGGACCAAAGAAAAAGCACACTGAAGAGGAAGGAGATAACACAGCTCTGCCTGTGTTAGCCAAGCCTACAAAACGCCCCTTCAAATGCACATAGGGCTTGCCCACCGCATTGCTGCTCCCTGCTCCAAATTTCAGTGCTATGCTAGTGACACTCAGCTTGTTTTCAGGCTTCCCTCCGCCGCCTCTTCTCCCTCCCTCCCTCTTCTCTGACTGTCTGTCTGTCTGTCTGTCTGTCTGTCTGTCTGTCTGTCTGTCTGTCTGTGTCTGTCCGCCATCCAGGAGTGGTGTGCCGCCAATGAGCTCTGCCTTAATGCCAGTAAGACGGAGATTCTCCTCATCGGCACACCTGCACCCTCCTTTCCTGTCACTCTCTGGCCGGCCTCCCTTGGCCCTCTTCCTGCTCCCACCTGTGAGGCTAAGAACCCCGGGGTCATCTTCGACTCCACACTCTCCGCCTCTCCTCACATCTCTGGGCGTCTCTAAGAAGTCTAACTATCAACCGCACCTCCTCAGAGGTGTATTCTTCCTTTCCTCTCCTTCCCCCAGAAGCTTACTGTCTCTAGAGCTCTGGTTCTCTCTAGGCTAGACTACTGCAACAGCCTCTTACTAAATCTGCCTGCTCCTACTCTCCGCCCTCTGCAACTCACCCAGAACAGGACTGCGAGACTTGTCCTTGGCCTCAAGCCCTGGCATCGTATCTCTCCAGCCCTGAAATCTCTTCATTGGCTCCCGGTGGCTGCAAGGGATAGATTCAAGACCCTCTGCATTGTCCACACGGCTTTCTGGGGCCTGGGTCCACAATACCTTCAACTCTCCCTCCGTTAATACCTTCCCCACTCGAGCTCTTCGTTCCTCCACCTCCAAGTCCCTCAGGTTCAGTCGCTTCTCCAAGCAACGAGATGGGGGCAGATCGCCTTCCGCTGCTGGGGCTTCCCTCTGGAACAGCCTCCCTGCCACTCTGAAAATTGAGGAGAACCATCTCCGGTTCCGGAAGCACCTCAAGACCTTCCGCTTTGCTCCTGCCTTGGCTCTTCCTCTCCCCGGCTGATCCGTCTGCTTTGGCTCTGTGCACCTGGCTACCCTCGGATTTCGGGCCCAGGTCCCTGGCCACTCACCCGCACTGCCTCCTGGCAACCCTTGCACTTGGGCCTGTAACTGTAACCCTACAGCCCCCTAACCTGCACTTACCAGACACCCCTTGTCTGCGCTTTACACCTCGCACTTGCCACCCTGCTGGCTGCACTATCAGTTGTTGTTGTTTTTATCCCTTGCTCAGCACTTTCCACCTCACTCCCCACTCCCCTGCACCGCCTCCCCCCCCCGCACTTGCACGCTCTCAATGTCACTGGGCCTAGTAAGATCGCTGTATTATCCTCCCTTGCCTCGTCGCGCTCTGAAACACGTGTGTATGAGCGCCATACAAATAAAACAGCATATCATATCATATATCATAGCCGGAGTGGTTCTATGTTTTTGGAGCTCGATGCCCGCACACTTTGCCTATGGGAATGGGGACCACGGAAACCCCAGTGCCAGTGCTTCCGTGAAACTCTGTGGGCGGGTGCTGGTCCGCCCGGCAGGTCTGACCTGCTGTACTTTGCAAAACCGGAAACAATGGCGCCGGTAAGCTTACCAGCAGTGTTGTTTCCAGACCAGCACGGTCAGCATGAGGCCCAAAGTCTCTTATTTCAGAGGGCACCATGCAACACGACAAACATTAAAGTTCCTTTCTTCTTAGGATTTCACATACACAACTTCTTTGGTGATTTACTGTTCGCCCCTGATAAACAAGAAGGATTTGTGGCCCCACTGGGCTAGATGTCTGGGGGAAAGCGAGCCTGGCATTCTGGCCCCTGCCCCGAGCGCCTGACGAACGCCTGACAAACGCCACGCTTTGCCCTTGACGGGCTTTGCCCTGACGGGCAAAATTCCCAGCACACCCCACTGGGCGCTGCACCCGAGCAAGTTAGAGTGAGGTTAGAGAGAGGGGGGGGGGGGGGGGGCCTCGGCCTGCCCACCAAGGCACTAACAAAAACACATTTAAAAAGGTGAAATGAGCCACTCTGGGTTTCATACCTCGAGCCTTTCTTTCTTGAAATCAAACGGTTCATGCCTCCCAGCACCCCTTGCACTTCCCTTAGGGTAATGAGTGGAATCCCCAGGCAGATCCCTCCCCTCACCTGCCATTCTCCCAACATGGTGTACAATGTATCTATCTCAGTGAGAGGGCTTGGCAGTGGCAAAGTAAGAAAGTGAAATGGGCAGCTGTCTGCAGAGGCCAGTGGTAGGAGTGTGGGGGAGGAGGCCATGTTGTGCCTGGCCACTCTGCGTGCCTCGAACCCCGAATGGGTGCAAAGGGTAAATAAATCAGAAAGCCTGCCCCTTGGCGAGAGCGAGAAGCCCTAGCGCACTGGAGGGGATTCGGCCCGGACCCTGGCCTGGTAGCCAGGCATATTCCAGCGCTCCTCATAGCTGCGATGCAGCAACCGGGCAGAAGGCACGGCCATGTGGGCAGAGGACACAGCCATGTGAAAGGTCTTACCCTGGGCATGGGATTTTGTTTTCTCATGCAGGTGCATTCTGGGCGCACACAAAGAATTGTCAAGTAGGATACAAAAATGCCATGTGCTTGCTCAGACCGCTTTCTCCATGCACACACAAGCGACATTCATAGGCGGGCCAGACTACAGTGCTTAAGCAGAGTGCAGATGAGCAGCTCGGTCGTGGATGTTGTGGGCGGCTCTTAAAAGAGCCTTTGGTGTTGGATCGAGAGGTGGGGTCCGGTGGGGTGGGTCTGCTCAACCCCCGAATCCGTACAGGGTGCGTCCCTGGCGCTTCAGGGCATAGACCACATCCATGGCAGTGACCGTCTTCCTCTTGGCGTGCTCGGTGTAGGTGACGGCGTCCCGGATCACGTTCTCCAGGAAGACCTTCAGCACACCCCGGGTCTCCTCGTAGATGAGGCCGGAGATGCGCTTGACTCCACCACGGCGGGCCAGGCGGCGGATGGCGGGCTTGGTGATGCCCTGGATGTTGTCTCGCAGGACTTTCCTGTGCCTCTTGGCGCCGCCTTTGCCGAGCCCTTTCCCTCCTTTGCCGCGTCCAGACATGGTGACTCTTCTCTTCTTCACAAGCGAGCGGAGAATGAGGGTGCGCCTCCCGAGCCGCTGCTTATATGCACCCGGGGGGCGGACCAGAGGGAGGGAGGGCGGACCGGAGGGAGGGCGGACCAGAGGGAGGGCTGCCGGCGGTCGTGCGCAGCACGGTCTGCGCAGGTCCCGGTGGGCGGGGAGACGGCAGCATTTCGAAATGCCCGCGCTTTTTCGGCCGTTGCTTCGGTCGGCCGCCTTTGTCTCCTGGCTGGGGTAGGAGAGCTTGCCAAGCAAAGAGCCTCGCAGCCAGCCAGCCAGCCAGCCAGCCAGCCAGCCAGCCAGCCAGCCAGCCGCCTCTTTTGATGGCTTAGGGGCACACACCATGATGTCGACACCCCTGCCCCTGCTGGCGAGTTGCTCCCAAGCTAAGATTCAAATGCCACTCTTATTACGAGGGGCACCCTGCACCCAGAGAACCCCTGCCCACGACACAGACCTGGCATGGTGCGTAAATAAGGCCTGTGGCTACCCTGGGGGGCGCCCTGCAGGTGAAGAAGTAACACAAAAAACAGTCACCAGCGGGCGTGTCAGGGGTGCCTCCCTCCGTCGCCCAGGACTGGAGGGCCTTCCATGCCACGAAGAAGCCCTGTGAAATATGGGGCCAACGGGACGTTTGGCTTTTGCCTTTGAAGCAAAAGCTCGCCCGAGCTACGAGCGTAGCCAAGCGAAGAGCAGGAGCGGAATCGAGCAGCTCGTTCATGACAATGTGGCGGCTCTTAAAAGAGCCTTTGTGGTGTTTTAGTGCGGTTGCGGTGCTGCTGTGCCTCAAGCCCTCTCGCCCCGGATGCGGCGGGCCAGCTGAATGTCCTTGGGCATGATGGTGACCCTCTTGGCGTGGATGGCGCAAAGGTTGGTGTCCTCAAAGAGCCCAACCAGGTAGGCCTCGCTGGCCTCCTGCAGTGCCATGACGGCCGAGCTCTGGAAGCGCAGGTCGGTCTTGAAATCCTGGGCGATTTCTCTCACCAGGCGCTGGAAGGGCAGCTTTCGGATGAGCAGCTCGGTGGATTTCTGGTAGCGGCGGATCTCCCTCAGAGCCACAGTGCCGGGACGGTAGCGGTGAGGTTTCTTAACGCCGCCAGTGGCGGGGGCGCTCTTACGGGCAGCCTTTGTGGCCAGCTGCTTGCGAGGCGCCTTGCCTCCGGTGGACTTGCGGGCGGTCTGCTTAGTACGGGCCATGGCAGCGCTGTGAGATCTGCTTTCTCTCTTCGAGATACAGTGCGGAGCGACCGCGGGGAGCTGCCATATAAAGACCAAGGTCTCTGCTGATTGGCTGAGGCAACAGCAGGCGCCGGTTTTTTTAAAAAAAAAAAAAAAAAAGCCTGCGCTGTGGTTGGCCAGTGTCGGAAGGCACGGCTATGAAACGCAGACACAGGGCGGGAGGCCTTCGATTGGCTAGCCAAACAATCCAGAACCAGAAAGCAAAAAGCGACTGGCAAAGGTTGGGCTCAGCCTTTTATGAGACGCTGTTGAGAGATAAAACAGGAACACCACTCATTCCCCCCCCCCCCCCCCCGCCCGCGCTTGCCGCATTTAAACCTGCCACCACCAGCCTTCAGAATGGGGGCAACCCGAGAGCGGCGAATCAGCCTGTGAAGTCTGCCCCCGCTACACACACGCCCCGTGTGCTGACATTTCCCCACCACCCTCATCCTCATCATCGTTTGCCAGGCGGCCTCATGGCAGCGCCTCCAAACACACACCACGGTTAAAGGGTTAATGATGAGGCATGCCCTCTGGGGCGCAAACACCCCTCTCATCACACGCCAACCAGCCCCCCTCCCCGCCCCGCCCCTCCTCCCTCCCATCAGTGCAGTGCACGATGCCAGAATGACTCAACTGCTGTGGGCGTATAGGTGGGAGCGAACTGCCCACGGTCACACGTGGCATCCGGGGCGAGTGGAGACTCTCGCCACGGGCCTGGTGCGTTTTGGCTTTCAAACATGCGGTTGTATCGCAGTACACGTCAGGCAGAGGCATGAGCTAGCTCGCTTTCAGATACTGTGGGCGGCTCTTAAAAGAGCCTTTGGGTTTTGTTTTGTTTTTTCCAAGGTCTCGGCGAAAGCCTCTACTTCTTCTTGGGTGCAGCATGTTTGGGCTTTGCCGCTTTGGGTTTGACGGCCTTGGGCTTCACGACCTTGGCTGGGCTCTTCTTTGCCACTTTCGCCTTCACGGCTTTGGCTTTTGCGGGGCTCTTGGCTTTTGCGGGGCTCTTGGCGGCCTTCTTGGCTGGAGCAGCTTTGGGCTTTTTAGGGCTCTTGGCTGCTGCCGGTTTCTTCACCTTCTTGGGACTCTTCTTGGCTCCGGCGGGAGCCTTTTTGGGTTTCTTGGCAGCACCGGCAGCCTTCTTTGCTGCGGGCGTCTTGCTCTTCACCGCAGCTTTCTTGGCCGCCTTCTCCTTGCCCTGCGACTGCTTCTTGTTGAGCTTGAAGGATCCAGAGGCCCCGCTGCCCTTGAGCTGGGCTAGGGCTCCTTTGCTCACCAGGCTCTTGACGGCAAGCTTGAGTCTGCCGTTGTTCTTGTCCACGTCGTATCCCTGGGCGCTCAGAGCCTTCTTGAGGCCAGCCAGGGAGACTCCCTTCCTCTCAGTGCAGGCAGCCACGGCCTTGAGGACGAGGTCGGACACGCTGGGCCCAGTGGGCTTTTTGGCCTTGGCAGCGCCAGCTGCTCTCTTCGGCTTCTTCTTGGTAGCGGCGACGGCAGCGGCAGCGGGTTCCGCCGGCGGAGCCACGGCAGCGGGAGCAGTTTCAGCCATTGTTCTGCAGGAGGACTCGCTCAGCGCTCACAGATCAGTAATGGGCAGCACGGCAAGCGACGTGCATATATATAGGGAGGAGCCTCCATCTGATTGGTCCATAGAAGGGGAGGCCGGGCCCAGCCACGGCACCGTCCCTGCCAAAGACACACTGTGTTTCCTCCGCTTGAATAATCCATTTTTTAAAAGTTACCCGCGTGCATTTATTTCATTTTCCGCCTGTCAACAGGACCGCATCATCTCCCAGCTCTTATCCAAAGGTATCTTCCCCTTGGCAGGGCCCCGACTCCCTTGTAAGAGTCTTGCAAAGCCGGCATCCTGCCGTCAGCTCAGACACCAACATGAGCAAACTTTGTTTTCCGCTTCATACTCCACCTCTCTTCCTCACCTCCCTGGCATAACAGCGCGAGCATTTACTTTTTCACTTCTTTTCCTACAGTGCCCGATAGAGTCTACTCTTCTCACCTTCTGTGGACCAAAGAAAAAGCACACTGAAGAGGAAGGAGATAACACAGCTCTGCCTGTGTTAGCCAAGCCTACAAAACGCCCCTTCAAATGCACATAGGGCTTGCCCACCGCATTGCTGCTCCCTGCTCCAAATTTCAGTGCTATGCTAGTGACACTCAGCTTGTTTTCAGGCTTCCCTCCGCCGCCTCTTTCCCTCCCTCCCTCTCCTCTTCTGTCTGTCTGTCTGTCTGTCTGTCTGTCTGTCTGTCTGTCTGTGTCTGTCCGCCATCCAGGAGTGGTGTGCCGCCAATGAGCTCTGCCTTAATGCCAGTAAGACGGAGATTCTCCTCATCGGCACACCTGCACCCTCCTTTCCTGTCACTCTCTGGCCGGCCTCCCTTGGCCCTCTTCCTGCTCCCACCTGTGAGGCTAAGAACCCCGGGGTCATCTTCGACTCCACACTCTCCGCCTCTCCTCACATCTCTGGGCGTCTCTAAGAAGTCTAACTATCAACCGCACCTCCTCAGAGGTGTATTCTTCCTTTCCTCTCCTTCCCCCAGAAGCTTACTGTCTCTAGAGCTCTGGTTCTCTCTAGGCTAGACTACTGCAACAGCCTCTTACTAAATCTGCCTGCTCCTACTCTCCGCCCTCTGCAACTCACCCAGAACAGGACTGCGAGACTTGTCCTTGGCCTCAAGCCCTGGCATCGTATCTCTCCAGCCCTGAAATCTCTTCATTGGCTCCCGGTGGCTGCAAGGGATAGATTCAAGACCCTCTGCATTGTCCACACGGCTTTCTGGGGCCTGGGTCCACAATACCTTCAACTCTCCCTCCGTTAATACCTTCCCCACTCGAGCTCTTCGTTCCTCCACCTCCAAGTCCCTCAGGTTCAGTCGCTTCTCCAAGCAACGAGATGGGGGCAGATCGCCTTCCGCTGCTGGGGCTTCCCTCTGGAACAGCCTCCCTGCCACTCTGAAAATTGAGGAGAACCATCTCCGGTTCCGGAAGCACCTCAAGACCTTCCGCTTTGCTCCTGCCTTGGCTCTTCCTCTCCCCGGCTGATCCGTCTGCTTTGGCTCTGTGCACCTGGCTACCCTCGGATTTCGGGCCCAGGTCCCTGGCCACTCACCCGCACTGCCTCCTGGCAACCCTTGCACTTGGGCCTGTAACTGTAACCCTACAGCCCCCTAACCTGCACTTACCAGACACCCCTTGTCTGCGCTTTACACCTCGCACTTGCCACCCTGCTGGCTGCACTATCAGTTGTTGTTGTTTTTATCCCTTGCTCAGCACTTTCCACCTCACTCCCCACTCCCCTGCACCCCCTCCCCCCCCCGCACTTGCACGCTCTCAATGTCACTGGGCCTAGTAAGATCGCTGTATTATCCTCCCTTGCCTCGTCGCGCTCTGAAACACGTGTGTATGAGCGCCATACAAATAAAACAGCATATCATATCATATATCATAGCCGGAGTGGTTCTATGTTTTTGGAGCTCGATGCCCGCACACTTTGCCTATGGGAATGGGGACCACGGAAACCCCAGTGCCAGTGCTTCCGTGAAACTCTGTGGGCGGGTGCTGGTCCGCCCGGCAGGTCTGACCTGCTGTACTTTGCAAAACCGGAAACAATGGCGCCGGTAAGCTTACCAGCAGTGTTGTTTCCAGACCAGCACGGTCAGCATGAGGCCCAAAGTCTCTTATTTCAGAGGGCACCATGCAACACGACAAACATTAAAGTTCCTTTCTTCTTAGGATTTCACATACATTTCACATACACAACTTCTTTGGTGATTTACTGTTCGCCCCTGATAAACAAGAAGGATTTGTGGCCCCACTGGGCTAGATGTCTGGGGGAAAGCGAGCCTGGCATTCTGGCCCCTGCCCCGAGCGCCTGACGAACGCCTGACAAACGCCACGCTTTGCCCTTGACGGGCTTTGCCCTGACGGGCAAAATTCCCAGCACACCCCACTGGGCGCTGCACCCGAGCAAGTTAGAGTGAGGTTAGAGAGAGGGGGGGGGGGGGGGGGCCTCGGCCTGCCCACCAAGGCACTAACAAAAACACATTTAAAAAGGTGAAATGAGCCACTCTGGGTTTCATACCTCGAGCCTTTCTTTCTTGAAATCAAACGGTTCATGCCTCCCAGCACCCCTTGCACTTCCCTTAGGGTAATGAGTGGAATCCCCAGGCAGATCCCTCCCCTCACCTGCCATTCTCCCAACATGGTGTACAATGTATCTATCTCAGTGAGAGGGCTTGGCAGTGGCAAAGTAAGAAAGTGAAATGGGCAGCTGTCTGCAGAGGCCAGTGGTAGGAGTGTGGGGGAGGAGGCCATGTTGTGCCTGGCCACTCTGCGTGCCTCGAACCCCGAATGGGTGCAAAGGGTAAATAAATCAGAAAGCCTGCCCCTTGGCGAGAGCGAGAAGCCCTAGCGCACTGGAGGGGATTCGGCCCGGACCCTGGCCTGGTAGCCAGGCATATTCCAGCGCTCCTCATAGCTGCGATGCAGCAACCGGGCAGAAGGCACGGCCATGTGGGCAGAGGACACAGCCATGTGAAAGGTCTTACCCTGGGCATGGGATTTTGTTTTCTCATGCAGGTGCATTCTGGGCGCACACAAAGAATTGTCAAGTAGGATACAAAAATGCCATGTGCTTGCTCAGACCGCTTTCTCCATGCACACACAAGCGACATTCATAGGCGGGCCAGACTACAGTGCTTAAGCAGAGTGCAGATGAGCAGCTCGGTCGTGGATGTTGTGGGCGGCTCTTAAAAGAGCCTTTGGTGTTGGATCGAGAGGTGGGGTCCGGTGGGGTGGGTCTGCTCAACCCCCGAATCCGTACAGGGTGCGTCCCTGGCGCTTCAGGGCATAGACCACATCCATGGCAGTGACCGTCTTCCTCTTGGCGTGCTCGGTGTAGGTGACGGCGTCCCGGATCACGTTCTCCAGGAAGACCTTCAGCACACCCCGGGTCTCCTCGTAGATGAGGCCGGAGATGCGCTTGACTCCACCACGGCGGGCCAGGCGGCGGATGGCGGGCTTGGTGATGCCCTGGATGTTGTCTCGCAGGACTTTCCTGTGCCTCTTGGCGCCGCCTTTGCCGAGCCCTTTCCCTCCTTTGCCGCGTCCAGACATGGTGACTCTTCTCTTCTTCACAAGCGAGCGGAGAATGAGGGTGCGCCTCCCGAGCCGCTGCTTATATGCACCCGGGGGGCGGACCAGAGGGAGGGAGGGCGGACCGGAGGGAGGGCGGACCAGGAGGGAGGGCTGCCGGCGGTCGTGCGCAGCACGGTCTGCGCAGGTCCCGGTGGGCGGGGAGACGGCAGCATTTCGAAATGCCCGCGCTTTTTCGGCCGTTGCTTCGGTCGGCCGCCTTTGTCTCCTGGCTGGGGTAGGAGAGCTTGCCAAGCAAAGAGCCTCGCAGCCAGCCAGCCAGCCAGCCAGCCAGCCGCCTCTTTTGATGGCTTAGGGGCACACACCATGATGTCGACACCCCTGCCCCTGCTGGCGAGTTGCTCCCAAGCTAAGATTCAAATGCCACTCTTATTACGAGGGGCACCCTGCACCCAGAGAACCCCTGCCCACGACACAGACCTGGCATGGTGCGTAAATAAGGCCTGTGGCTACCCTGGGGGGCGCCCTGCAGGTGAAGAAGTAACACAAAAAACAGTCACCAGCGGGCGTGTCAGGGGTGCCTCCCTCCGTCGCCCAGGACTGGAGGGCCTTCCATGCCACGGAGAAGCCCTGTGAAATATGGGGCCAACGGGACGTTTGGCTTTTGCCTTTGAAGCAAAAGCTCGCCCGAGCTACGAGCGTAGCCAAGCGAAGAGCAGGAGCGGAATCGAGCAGCTCGTTCATGACAATGTGGCGGCTCTTAAAAGAGCCTTTGTGGTGTTTTAGTGCGGTTGCGGTGCTGCTGTGCCTCAAGCCCTCTCGCCCCGGATGCGGCGGGCCAGCTGAATGTCCTTGGGCATGATGGTGACCCTCTTGGCGTGGATGGCGCAAAGGTTGGTGTCCTCAAAGAGCCCAACCAGGTAGGCCTCGCTGGCCTCCTGCAGTGCCATGACGGCCGAGCTCTGGAAGCGCAGGTCGGTCTTGAAATCCTGGGCGATTTCTCTCACCAGGCGCTGGAAGGGCAGCTTTCGGATGAGCAGCTCGGTGGATTTCTGGTAGCGGCGGATCTCCCTCAGAGCCACAGTGCCGGGACGGTAGCGGTGAGGTTTCTTAACGCCGCCAGTGGCGGGGGCGCTCTTACGGGCAGCCTTTGTGGCCAGCTGCTTGCGAGGCGCCTTGCCTCCGGTGGACTTGCGGGCGGTCTGCTTAGTACGGGCCATGGCAGCGCTGTGAGATCTGCTTTCTCTCTTCGAGATACAGTGCGGAGCGACCGCGGGGAGCTGCCATATAAAGACCAAGGTCTCTGCTGATTGGCTGAGGCAACAGCAGGCGCCGGTTTTTTTAAAAAAAAAAAAAAAAAAGCCTGCGCTGTGGTTGGCCAGTGTCGGAAGGCACGGCTATGAAACGCAGACACAGGGCGGGAGGCCTTCGATTGGCTAGCCAAACAATCCAGAACCAGAAAGCAAAAAGCGACTGGCAAAGGTTGGGCTCAGCCTTTTATGAGACGCTGTTGAGAGATAAAACAGGAACACCACTCATTCCCCCCCCCCCCCCCCCCGCCCGCGCTTGCCGCATTTAAACCTGCCACCACCAGCCTTCAGAATGGGGGCAACCCGAGAGCGGCGAATCAGCCTGTGAAGTCTGCCCCCGCTACACACACGCCCCGTGTGCTGACATTTCCCCACCACCCTCATCCTCATCATCGTTTGCCAGGCGGCCTCATGGCAGCGCCTCCAAACACACACCACGGTTAAAGGGTTAATGATGAGGCATGCCCTCTGGGGCGCAAACACCCCTCTCATCACACGCCAACCAGCCCCCCTCCCCGCCCCGCCCCTCCTCCCTCCCATCAGTGCAGTGCACGATGCCAGAATGACTCAACTGCTGTGGGCGTATAGGTGGGAGCGAACTGCCCACGGTCACACGTGGCATCCGGGGCGAGTGGAGACTCTCGCCACGGGCCTGGTGCGTTTTGGCTTTCAAACATGCGGTTGTATCGCAGTACACGTCAGGCAGAGGCATGAGCTAGCTCGCTTTCAGATACTGTGGGCGGCTCTTAAAAGAGCCTTTGGGTTTTGTTTTGTTTTTTCCAAGGTCTCGGCGAAAGCCTCTACTTCTTCTTGGGTGCAGCATGTTTGGGCTTTGCCGCTTTGGGTTTGACGGCCTTGGGCTTCACGACCTTGGCTGGGCTCTTCTTTGCCACTTTCGCCTTCACGGCTTTGGCTTTTGCGGGGCTCTTGGCGGCCTTCTTGGCTGGAGCAGCTTTGGGCTTTTTAGGGCTCTTGGCTGCTGCCGGTTTCTTCACCTTCTTGGGACTCTTCTTGGCTCCGGCGGGAGCCTTTTTGGGTTTCTTGGCAGCACCGGCAGCCTTCTTTGCTGCGGGCGTCTTGCTCTTCACCGCAGCTTTCTTGGCCGCCTTCTCCTTGCCCTGCGACTGCTTCTTGTTGAGCTTGAAGGATCCAGAGGCCCCGCTGCCCTTGAGCTGGGCTAGGGCTCCTTTGCTCACCAGGCTCTTGACGGCAAGCTTGAGTCTGCCGTTGTTCTTGTCCACGTCGTATCCCTGGGCGCTCAGAGCCTTCTTGAGGCCAGCCAGGGAGACTCCCTTCCTCTCAGTGCAGGCAGCCACGGCCTTGAGGACGAGGTCGGACACGCTGGGCCCAGTGGGCTTTTTGGCCTTGGCAGCGCCAGCTGCTCTCTTCGGCTTCTTCTTGGTAGCGGCGACGGCAGCGGCAGCGGGTTCCGCCGGCGGAGCCACGGCAGCGGGAGCAGTTTCAGCCATTGTTCTGCAGGAGGACTCGCTCAGCGCTCACAGATCAGTAATGGGCAGCACGGCAAGCGACGTGCATATATATAGGGAGGAGCCTCCATCTGATTGGTCCATAGAAGGGGAGGCCGGGCCCAGCCACGGCACCGTCCCTGCCAAAGACACACTGTGTTTCCTCCGCTTGAATAATCCATTTTTTAAAAGTTACCCGCGTGCATTTATTTCATTTTCCGCCTGTCAACAGGACCGCATCATCTCCCAGCTCTTATCCAAAGGTATCTTCCCCTTGGCAGGGCCCCGACTCCCTTGTAAGAGTCTTGCAAAGCCGGCATCCTGCCGTCAGCTCAGACACCAACATGAGCAAACTTTGTTTTCCGCTTCATACTCCACCTCTCTTCCTCACCTCCCTGGCATAACAGCGCGAGCATTTACTTTTTCACTTCTTTTCCTACAGTGCCCGATAGAGTCTACTCTTCTCACCTTCTGTGGACCAAAGAAAAAGCACACTGAAGAGGAAGGAGATAACACAGCTCTGCCTGTGTTAGCCAAGCCTACAAAACGCCCCTTCAAATGCACATAGGGCTTGCCCACCGCATTGCTGCTCCCTGCTCCAAATTTCAGTGCTATGCTAGTGACACTCAGCTTGTTTTCAGGCTTCCCTCCGCCGCCTCTTCTCCCTCCCTCCCTCTTCTCTGACTCTGTCTGTCTGTCTGTCTGTCTGTCTGTCTGTCTGTCTGTCTGTCTGTTCTGTCCGCCATCCAGGAGTGGTGTGCCGCCAATGAGCTCTGCCTTAATGCCAGTAAGACGGAGATTCTCCTCATCGGCACACCTGCACCCTCCTTTCCTGTCACTCTCTGGCCGGCCTCCCTTGGCCCTCTTCCTGCTCCCACCTGTGAGGCTAAGAACCCCGGGGTCATCTTCGACTCCACACTCTCCGCCTCTCCTCACATCTCTGGGCGTCTCTAAGAAGTCTAACTATCAACCGCACCTCCTCAGAGGTGTATTCTTCCTTTCCTCTCCTTCCCCCAGAAGCTTACTGTCTCTAGAGCTCTGGTTCTCTCTAGGCTAGACTACTGCAACAGCCTCTTACTAAATCTGCCTGCTCCTACTCTCCGCCCTCTGCAACTCACCCAGAACAGGACTGCGAGACTTGTCCTTGGCCTCAAGCCCTGGCATCGTATCTCTCCAGCCCTGAAATCTCTTCATTGGCTCCCGGTGGCTGCAAGGGATAGATTCAAGACCCTCTGCATTGTCCACACGGCTTTCTGGGGCCTGGGTCCACAATACCTTCAACTCTCCCTCCGTTAATACCTTCCCCACTCGAGCTCTTCGTTCCTCCACCTCCAAGTCCCTCAGGTTCAGTCGCTTCTCCAAGCAACGAGATGGGGGCAGATCGCCTTCCGCTGCTGGGGCTTCCCTCTGGAACAGCCTCCCTGCCACTCTGAAAATTGAGGAGAACCATCTCCGGTTCCGGAAGCACCTCAAGACCTTCCGCTTTGCTCCTGCCTTGGCTCTTCCTCTCCCCGGCTGATCCGTCTGCTTTGGCTCTGTGCACCTGGCTACCCTCGGATTTCGGGCCCAGGTCCCTGGCCACTCACCCGCACTGCCTCCTGGCAACCCTTGCACTTGGGCCTGTAACTGTAACCCTACAGCCCCCTAACCTGCACTTACCAGACACCCCTTGTCTGCGCTTTACACCTCGCACTTGCCACCCTGCTGGCTGCACTATCAGTTGTTGTTGTTTTTATCCCTTGCTCAGCACTTTCCACCTCACTCCCCACTCCCCTGCACCCCCTCCCCCCCCCGCACTTGCACGCTCTCAATGTCACTGGGCCTAGTAAGATCGCTGTATTATCCTCCCTTGCCTCGTCGCGCTCTGAAACACGTGTGTATGAGCGCCATACAAATAAAACAGCATATCATATCATATATCATAGCCGGAGTGGTTCTATGTTTTTGGAGCTCGATGCCCGCACACTTTGCCTATGGGAATGGGGACCACGGAAACCCCAGTGCCAGTGCTTCCGTGAAACTCTGTGGGCGGGTGCTGGTCCGCCCGGCAGGTCTGACCTGCTGTACTTTGCAAAACCGGAAACAATGGCGCCGGTAAGCTTACCAGCAGTGTTGTTTCCAGACCAGCACGGTCAGCATGAGGCCCAAAGTCTCTTATTTCAGAGGGCACCATGCAACACGACAAACATTAAAGTTCCTTTCTTCTTAGGATTTCACATACACAACTTCTTTGGTGATTTACTGTTCGCCCCTGATAAACAAGAAGGATTTGTGGCCCCACTGGGCTAGATGTCTGGGGGAAAGCGAGCCTGGCATTCTGGCCCCTGCCCCGAGCGCCTGACGAACGCCTGACAAACGCCACGCTTTGCCCTTGACGGGCTTTGCCCTGACGGGCAAAATTCCCAGCACACCCCACTGGGCGCTGCACCCGAGCAAGTTAGAGTGAGGTTAGAGAGAGGGGGGGGGGGGGGGGGGCCTCGGCCTGCCCACCAAGGCACTAACAAAAACACATTTAAAAAGGTGAAATGAGCCACTCTGGGTTTCATACCTCGAGCCTTTCTTTCTTGAAATCAAACGGTTCATGCCTCCCAGCACCCCTTGCACTTCCCTTAGGGTAATGAGTGGAATCCCCAGGCAGATCCCTCCCCTCACCTGCCATTCTCCCAACATGGTGTACAATGTATCTATCTCAGTGAGAGGGCTTGGCAGTGGCAAAGTAAGAAAGTGAAATGGGCAGCTGTCTGCAGAGGCCAGTGGTAGGAGTGTGGGGGAGGAGGCCATGTTGTGCCTGGCCACTCTGCGTGCCTCGAACCCCGAATGGGTGCAAAGGGTAAATAAATCAGAAAGCCTGCCCCTTGGCGAGAGCGAGAAGCCCTAGCGCACTGGAGGGGATTCGGCCCGGACCCTGGCCTGGTAGCCAGGCATATTCCAGCGCTCCTCATAGCTGCGATGCAGCAACCGGGCAGAAGGCACGGCCATGTGGGCAGAGGACACAGCCATGTGAAAGGTCTTACCCTGGGCATGGGATTTTGTTTTCTCATGCAGGTGCATTCTGGGCGCACACAAAGAATTGTCAAGTAGGATACAAAAATGCCATGTGCTTGCTCAGACCGCTTTCTCCATGCACACACAAGCGACATTCATAGGCGGGCCAGACTACAGTGCTTAAGCAGAGTGCAGATGAGCAGCTCGGTCGTGGATGTTGTGGGCGGCTCTTAAAAGAGCCTTTGGTGTTGGATCGAGAGGTGGGGTCCGGTGGGGTGGGTCTGCTCAACCCCCGAATCCGTACAGGGTGCGTCCCTGGCGCTTCAGGGCATAGACCACATCCATGGCAGTGACCGTCTTCCTCTTGGCGTGCTCGGTGTAGGTGACGGCGTCCCGGATCACGTTCTCCAGGAAGACCTTCAGCACACCCCGGGTCTCCTCGTAGATGAGGCCGGAGATGCGCTTGACTCCACCACGGCGGGCCAGGCGGCGGATGGCGGGCTTGGTGATGCCCTGGATGTTGTCTCGCAGGACTTTCCTGTGCCTCTTGGCGCCGCCTTTGCCGAGCCCTTTCCCTCCTTTGCCGCGTCCAGACATGGTGACTCTTCTCTTCTTCACAAGCGAGCGGAGAATGAGGGTGCGCCTCCCGAGCCGCTGCTTATATGCACCCGGGGGGCGGACCAGAGGGAGGGAGGGCGGACCGGAGGGAGGGCGGACCGGAGGGAGGGCTGCCGGCGGTCGTGCGCAGCACGGTCTGCGCAGGTCCCGGTGGGCGGGGAGACGGCAGCATTTCGAAATGCCCGCGCTTTTTCGGCCGTTGCTTCGGTCGGCCGCCTTTGTCTCCTGGCTGGGGTAGGAGAGCTTGCCAAGCAAAGAGCCTCGCAGCCAGCCAGCCAGCCAGCCAGCCAGCCAGCCGCCTCTTTTGATGGCTTAGGGGCACACACCATGATGTCGACACCCCTGCCCCTGCTGGCGAGTTGCTCCCAAGCTAAGATTCAAATGCCACTCTTATTACGAGGGGCACCCTGCACCCAGAGAACCCCTGCCCACGACACAGACCTGGCATGGTGCGTAAATAAGGCCTGTGGCTACCCTGGGGGGCGCCCTGCAGGTGAAGAAGTAACACAAAAAACAGTCACCAGCGGGCGTGTCAGGGGTGCCTCCCTCCGTCGCCCAGGACTGGAGGGCCTTCCATGCCACGGAGAAGCCCTGTGAAATATGGGGCCAACGGGACGTTTGGCTTTTGCCTTTGAAGCAAAAGCTCGCCCGAGCTACGAGCGTAGCCAAGCGAAGAGCAGGAGCGGAATCGAGCAGCTCGTTCATGACAATGTGGCGGCTCTTAAAAGAGCCTTTGTGGTGTTTTAGTGCGGTTGCGGTGCTGCTGTGCCTCAAGCCCTCTCGCCCCGGATGCGGCGGGCCAGCTGAATGTCCTTGGGCATGATGGTGACCCTCTTGGCGTGGATGGCGCAAAGGTTGGTGTCCTCAAAGAGCCCAACCAGGTAGGCCTCGCTGGCCTCCTGCAGTGCCATGACGGCCGAGCTCTGGAAGCGCAGGTCGGTCTTGAAATCCTGGGCGATTTCTCTCACCAGGCGCTGGAAGGGCAGCTTTCGGATGAGCAGCTCGGTGGATTTCTGGTAGCGGCGGATCTCCCTCAGAGCCACAGTGCCGGGACGGTAGCGGTGAGGTTTCTTAACGCCGCCAGTGGCGGGGGCGCTCTTACGGGCAGCCTTTGTGGCCAGCTGCTTGCGAGGCGCCTTGCCTCCGGTGGACTTGCGGGCGGTCTGCTTAGTACGGGCCATGGCAGCGCTGTGAGATCTGCTTTCTCTCTTCGAGATACAGTGCGGAGCGACCGCGGGGAGCTGCCATATAAAGACCAAGGTCTCTGCTGATTGGCTGAGGCAACAGCAGGCGCCGGTTTTTTTAAAAAAAAAAAAAAAAAAGCCTGCGCTGTGGTTGGCCAGTGTCGGAAGGCACGGCTATGAAACGCAGACACAGGGCGGGAGGCCTTCGATTGGCTAGCCAAACAATCCAGAACCAGAAAGCAAAAAGCGACTGGCAAAGGTTGGGCTCAGCCTTTTATGAGACGCTGTTGAGAGATAAAACAGGAACACCACTCATTCCCCCCCCCCCCCCCCCGCCCGCGCTTGCCGCATTTAAACCTGCCACCACCAGCCTTCAGAATGGGGGCAACCCGAGAGCGGCGAATCAGCCTGTGAAGTCTGCCCCCGCTACACACACGCCCCGTGTGCTGACATTTCCCCACCACCCTCATCCTCATCATCGTTTGCCAGGCGGCCTCATGGCAGCGCCTCCAAACACACACCACGGTTAAAGGGTTAATGATGAGGCATGCCCTCTGGGGCGCAAACACCCCTCTCATCACACGCCAACCAGCCCCCCTCCCCGCCCCGCCCCTCCTCCCTCCCATCAGTGCAGTGCACGATGCCAGAATGACTCAACTGCTGTGGGCGTATAGGTGGGAGCGAACTGCCCACGGTCACACGTGGCATCCGGGGCGAGTGGAGACTCTCGCCACGGGCCTGGTGCGTTTTGGCTTTCAAACATGCGGTTGTATCGCAGTACACGTCAGGCAGAGGCATGAGCTAGCTCGCTTTCAGATACTGTGGGCGGCTCTTAAAAGAGCCTTTGGGTTTTGTTTTGTTTTTTCCAAGGTCTCGGCGAAAGCCTCTACTTCTTCTTGGGTGCAGCATGTTTGGGCTTTGCCGCTTTGGGTTTGACGGCCTTGGGCTTCACGACCTTGGCTGGGCTCTTCTTTGCCACTTTCGCCTTCACGGCTTTGGCTTTTGCGGGGCTCTTGGCGGCCTTCTTGGCTGGAGCAGCTTTGGGCTTTTTAGGGCTCTTGGCTGCTGCCGGTTTCTTCACCTTCTTGGGACTCTTCTTGGCTCCGGCGGGAGCCTTTTTGGGTTTCTTGGCAGCACCGGCAGCCTTCTTTGCTGCGGGCGTCTTGCTCTTCACCGCAGCTTTCTTGGCCGCCTTCTCCTTGCCCTGCGACTGCTTCTTGTTGAGCTTGAAGGATCCAGAGGCCCCGCTGCCCTTGAGCTGGGCTAGGGCTCCTTTGCTCACCAGGCTCTTGACGGCAAGCTTGAGTCTGCCGTTGTTCTTGTCCACGTCGTATCCCTGGGCGCTCAGAGCCTTCTTGAGGCCAGCCAGGGAGACTCCCTTCCTCTCAGTGCAGGCAGCCACGGCCTTGAGGACGAGGTCGGACACGCTGGGCCCAGTGGGCTTTTTGGCCTTGGCAGCGCCAGCTGCTCTCTTCGGCTTCTTCTTGGTAGCGGCGACGGCAGCGGCAGCGGGTTCCGCCGGCGGAGCCACGGCAGCGGGAGCAGTTTCAGCCATTGTTCTGCAGGAGGACTCGCTCAGCGCTCACAGATCAGTAATGGGCAGCACGGCAAGCGACGTGCATATATATAGGGAGGAGCCTCCATCTGATTGGTCCATAGAAGGGGAGGCCGGGCCCAGCCACGGCACCGTCCCTGCCAAAGACACACTGTGTTTCCTCCGCTTGAATAATCCATTTTTTAAAAGTTACCCGCGTGCATTTATTTCATTTTCCGCCTGTCAACAGGACCGCATCATCTCCCAGCTCTTATCCAAAGGTATCTTCCCCTTGGCAGGGCCCCGACTCCCTTGTAAGAGTCTTGCAAAGCCGGCATCCTGCCGTCAGCTCAGACACCAACATGAGCAAACTTTGTTTTCCGCTTCATACTCCACCTCTCTTCCTCACCTCCCTGGCATAACAGCGCGAGCATTTACTTTTTCACTTCTTTTCCTACAG
Organism: Ambystoma mexicanum; assembly: GCF_040938575.1. Taxonomy (NCBI): domain Eukaryota; kingdom Metazoa; phylum Chordata; class Amphibia; order Caudata; family Ambystomatidae; genus Ambystoma; species Ambystoma mexicanum. The sequence goes on from NC_090938.1 coordinate 333,317,103, forward strand.
TGCCCGATAGAGTCTACTCTTCTCACCTTCTGTGGACCAAAGAAAAAGCACACTGAAGAGGAAGGAGATAACACAGCTCTGCCTGTGTTAGCCAAGCCTACAAAACGCCCCTTCAAATGCACATAGGGCTTGCCCACCGCATTGCTGCTCCCTGCTCCAAATTTCAGTGCTATGCTAGTGACACTCAGCTTGTTTTCAGGCTTCCCTCCGCCGCCTCTTCTCCCTCCCTCCCTCTTCTCTGACTGTCTGTCTGTCTGTCTGTCTGTCTGTCTGTCTGTCTGTCTGTCTGTCTGTCTGTCTGTCTGTCTGTCTGTCTGTCTGTCTGTCTGTCTGTGTCTGTCCGCCATCCAGGAGTGGTGTGCCGCCAATGAGCTCTGCCTTAATGCCAGTAAGACGGAGATTCTCCTCATCGGCACACCTGCACCCTCCTTTCCTGTCACTCTCTGGCCGGCCTCCCTTGGCCCTCTTCCTGCTCCCACCTGTGAGGCTAAGAACCCCGGGGTCATCTTCGACTCCACACTCTCCGCCTCTCCTCACATCTCTGGGCGTCTCTAAGAAGTCTAACTATCAACCGCACCTCCTCAGAGGTGTATTCTTCCTTTCCTCTCCTTCCCCCAGAAGCTTACTGTCTCTAGAGCTCTGGTTCTCTCTAGGCTAGACTACTGCAACAGCCTCTTACTAAATCTGCCTGCTCCTACTCTCCGCCCTCTGCAACTCACCCAGAACAGGACTGCGAGACTTGTCCTTGGCCTCAAGCCCTGGCATCGTATCTCTCCAGCCCTGAAATCTCTTCATTGGCTCCCGGTGGCTGCAAGGGATAGATTCAAGACCCTCTGCATTGTCCACACGGCTTTCTGGGGCCTGGGTCCACAATACCTTCAACTCTCCCTCCGTTAATACCTTCCCCACTCGAGCTCTTCGTTCCTCCACCTCCAAGTCCCTCAGGTTCAGTCGCTTCTCCAAGCAACGAGATGGGGGCAGATCGCCTTCCGCTGCTGGGGCTTCCCTCTGGAACAGCCTCCCTGCCACTCTGAAAATTGAGGAGAACCATCTCCGGTTCCGGAAGCACCTCAAGACCTTCCGCTTTGCTCCTGCCTTGGCTCTTCCTCTCCCCGGCTGATCCGTCTGCTTTGGCTCTGTGCACCTGGCTACCCTCGGATTTCGGGCCCAGGTCCCTGGCCACTCACCCGCACTGCCTCCTGGCAACCCTTGCACTTGGGCCTGTAACTGTAACCCTACAGCCCCCTAACCTGCACTTACCAGACACCCCTTGTCTGCGCTTTACACCTCGCACTTGCCACCCTGCTGGCTGCACTATCAGTTGTTGTTGTTTTTATCCCTTGCTCAGCACTTTCCACCTCACTCCCCACTCCCCTGCACCCCCTCCCCCCCCCGCACTTGCACGCTCTCAATGTCACTGGGCCTAGTAAGATCGCTGTATTATCCTCCCTTGCCTCGTCGCGCTCTGAAACACGTGTGTATGAGCGCCATACAAATAAAACAGCATATCATATCATATATCATAGCCGGAGTGGTTCTATGTTTTTGGAGCTCGATGCCCGCACACTTTGCCTATGGGAATGGGGACCACGGAAACCCCAGTGCCAGTGCTTCCGTGAAACTCTGTGGGCGGGTGCTGGTCCGCCCGGCAGGTCTGACCTGCTGTACTTTGCAAAACCGGAAACAATGGCGCCGGTAAGCTTACCAGCAGTGTTGTTTCCAGACCAGCACGGTCAGCATGAGGCCCAAAGTCTCTTATTTCAGAGGGCACCATGCAACACGACAAACATTAAAGTTCCTTTCTTCTTAGGATTTCACATACACAACTTCTTTGGTGATTTACTGTTCGCCCCTGATAAACAAGAAGGATTTGTGGCCCCACTGGGCTAGATGTCTGGGGGAAAGCGAGCCTGGCATTCTGGCCCCTGCCCCGAGCGCCTGACGAACGCCTGACAAACGCCACGCTTTGCCCTTGACGGGCTTTGCCCTGACGGGCAAAATTCCCAGCACACCCCACTGGGCGCTGCACCCGAGCAAGTTAGAGTGAGGTTAGAGAGAGGGGGGGGGGGGGGGGGCCTCGGCCTGCCCACCAAGGCACTAACAAAAACACATTTAAAAAGGTGAAATGAGCCACTCTGGGTTTCATACCTCGAGCCTTTCTTTCTTGAAATCAAACGGTTCATGCCTCCCAGCACCCCTTGCACTTCCCTTAGGGTAATGAGTGGAATCCCCAGGCAGATCCCTCCCCTCACCTGCCATTCTCCCAACATGGTGTACAATGTATCTATCTCAGTGAGAGGGCTTGGCAGTGGCAAAGTAAGAAAGTGAAATGGGCAGCTGTCTGCAGAGGCCAGTGGTAGGAGTGTGGGGGAGGAGGCCATGTTGTGCCTGGCCACTCTGCGTGCCTCGAACCCCGAATGGGTGCAAAGGGTAAATAAATCAGAAAGCCTGCCCCTTGGCGAGAGCGAGAAGCCCTAGCGCACTGGAGGGGATTCGGCCCGGACCCTGGCCTGGTAGCCAGGCATATTCCAGCGCTCCTCATAGCTGCGATGCAGCAACCGGGCAGAAGGCACGGCCATGTGGGCAGAGGACACAGCCATGTGAAAGGTCTTACCCTGGGCATGGGATTTTGTTTTCTCATGCAGGTGCATTCTGGGCGCACACAAAGAATTGTCAAGTAGGATACAAAAATGCCATGTGCTTGCTCAGACCGCTTTCTCCATGCACACACAAGCGACATTCATAGGCGGGCCAGACTACAGTGCTTAAGCAGAGTGCAGATGAGCAGCTCGGTCGTGGATGTTGTGGGCGGCTCTTAAAAGAGCCTTTGGTGTTGGATCGAGAGGTGGGGTCCGGTGGGGTGGGTCTGCTCAACCCCCGAATCCGTACAGGGTGCGTCCCTGGCGCTTCAGGGCATAGACCACATCCATGGCAGTGACCGTCTTCCTCTTGGCGTGCTCGGTGTAGGTGACGGCGTCCCGGATCACGTTCTCCAGGAAGACCTTCAGCACACCCCGGGTCTCCTCGTAGATGAGGCCGGAGATGCGCTTGACTCCACCACGGCGGGCCAGGCGGCGGATGGCGGGCTTGGTGATGCCCTGGATGTTGTCTCGCAGGACTTTCCTGTGCCTCTTGGCGCCGCCTTTGCCGAGCCCTTTCCCTCCTTTGCCGCGTCCAGACATGGTGACTCTTCTCTTCTTCACAAGCGAGCGGAGAATGAGGGTGCGCCTCCCGAGCCGCTGCTTATATGCACCCGGGGGGCGGACCAGAGGGAGGGAGGGCGGACCAGAGGGAGGGAGGGCGGACCGGAGGGAGGGCTGCCGGCGGTCGTGCGCAGCACGGTCTGCGCAGGTCCCGGTGGGCGGGGAGACGGCAGCATTTCGAAATGCCCGCGCTTTTTCGGCCGTTGCTTCGGTCGGCCGCCTTTGTCTCCTGGCTGGGGTAGGAGAGCTTGCCAAGCAAAGAGCCTCGCAGCCAGCCAGCCAGCCAGCCAGCCAGCCAGGCCGCCTCTTTTGATGGCTTAGGGGCACACACCATGATGTCGACACCCCTGCCCCTGCTGGCGAGTTGCTCCCAAGCTAAGATTCAAATGCCACTCTTATTACGAGGGGCACCCTGCACCCAGAGAACCCCTGCCCACGACACAGACCTGGCATGGTGCGTAAATAAGGCCTGTGGCTACCCTGGGGGGCGCCCTGCAGGTGAAGAAGTAACACAAAAAACAGTCACCAGCGGGCGTGTCAGGGGTGCCTCCCTCCGTCGCCCAGGACTGGAGGGCCTTCCATGCCACGGAGAAGCCCTGTGAAATATGGGGCCAACGGGACGTTTGGCTTTTGCCTTTGAAGCAAAAAAGCTCGCCCGAGCTACGAGCGTAGCCAAGCGAAGAGCAGGAGCGGAATCGAGCAGCTCGTTCATGACAATGTGGCGGCTCTTAAAAGAGCCTTTGTGGTGTTTTAGTGCGGTTGCGGTGCTGCTGTGCCTCAAGCCCTCTCGCCCCGGATGCGGCGGGCCAGCTGAATGTCCTTGGGCATGATGGTGACCCTCTTGGCGTGGATGGCGCAAAGGTTGGTGTCCTCAAAGAGCCCAACCAGGTAGGCCTCGCTGGCCTCCTGCAGTGCCATGACGGCCGAGCTCTGGAAGCGCAGGTCGGTCTTGAAATCCTGGGCGATTTCTCTCACCAGGCGCTGGAAGGGCAGCTTTCGGATGAGCAGCTCGGTGGATTTCTGGTAGCGGCGGATCTCCCTCAGAGCCACAGTGCCGGGACGGTAGCGGTGAGGTTTCTTAACGCCGCCAGTGGCGGGGGCGCTCTTACGGGCAGCCTTTGTGGCCAGCTGCTTGCGAGGCGCCTTGCCTCCGGTGGACTTGCGGGCGGTCTGCTTAGTACGGGCCATGGCAGCGCTGTGAGATCTGCTTTCTCTCTTCGAGATACAGTGCGGAGCGACCGCGGGGAGCTGCCATATAAAGACCAAGGTCTCTGCTGATTGGCTGAGGCAACAGCAGGCGCCGGTTTTTTTAAAAAAAAAAAAAAAAAAGCCTGCGCTGTGGTTGGCCAGTGTCGGAAGGCACGGCTATGAAACGCAGACACAGGGCGGGAGGCCTTCGATTGGCTAGCCAAACAATCCAGAACCAGAAAGCAAAAAGCGACTGGCAAAGGTTGGGCTCAGCCTTTTATGAGACGCTGTTGAGAGATAAAACAGGAACACCACTCATTCCCCCCCCCCCCCCCCCCGCCCGCGCTTGCCGCATTTAAACCTGCCACCACCAGCCTTCAGAATGGGGGCAACCCGAGAGCGGCGAATCAGCCTGTGAAGTCTGCCCCCGCTACACACACGCCCCGTGTGCTGACATTTCCCCACCACCCTCATCCTCATCATCGTTTGCCAGGCGGCCTCATGGCAGCGCCTCCAAACACACACCACGGTTAAAGGGTTAATGATGAGGCATGCCCTCTGGGGCGCAAACACCCCTCTCATCACACGCCAACCAGCCCCCCTCCCCGCCCCGCCCCTCCTCCCTCCCATCAGTGCAGTGCACGATGCCAGAATGACTCAACTGCTGTGGGCGTATAGGTGGGAGCGAACTGCCCACGGTCACACGTGGCATCCGGGGCGAGTGGAGACTCTCGCCACGGGCCTGGTGCGTTTTGGCTTTCAAACATGCGGTTGTATCGCAGTACACGTCAGGCAGAGGCATGAGCTAGCTCGCTTTCAGATACTGTGGGCGGCTCTTAAAAGAGCCTTTGGGTTTTGTTTTGTTTTTTCCAAGGTCTCGGCGAAAGCCTCTACTTCTTCTTGGGTGCAGCATGTTTGGGCTTTGCCGCTTTGGGTTTGACGGCCTTGGGCTTCACGACCTTGGCTGGGCTCTTCTTTGCCACTTTCGCCTTCACGGCTTTGGCTTTTGCGGGGCTCTTGGCGGCCTTCTTGGCTGGAGCAGCTTTGGGCTTTTTAGGGCTCTTGGCTGCTGCCGGTTTCTTCACCTTCTTGGGACTCTTCTTGGCTCCGGCGGGAGCCTTTTTGGGTTTCTTGGCAGCACCGGCAGCCTTCTTTGCTGCGGGCGTCTTGCTCTTCACCGCAGCTTTCTTGGCCGCCTTCTCCTTGCCCTGCGACTGCTTCTTGTTGAGCTTGAAGGATCCAGAGGCCCCGCTGCCCTTGAGCTGGGCTAGGGCTCCTTTGCTCACCAGGCTCTTGACGGCAAGCTTGAGTCTGCCGTTGTTCTTGTCCACGTCGTATCCCTGGGCGCTCAGAGCCTTCTTGAGGCCAGCCAGGGAGACTCCCTTCCTCTCAGTGCAGGCAGCCACGGCCTTGAGGACGAGGTCGGACACGCTGGGCCCAGTGGGCTTTTTGGCCTTGGCAGCGCCAGCTGCTCTCTTCGGCTTCTTCTTGGTAGCGGCGACGGCAGCGGCAGCGGGTTCCGCCGGCGGAGCCACGGCAGCGGGAGCAGTTTCAGCCATTGTTCTGCAGGAGGACTCGCTCAGCGCTCACAGATCAGTAATGGGCAGCACGGCAAGCGACGTGCATATATATAGGGAGGAGCCTCCATCTGATTGGTCCATAGAAGGGGAGGCCGGGCCCAGCCACGGCACCGTCCCTGCCAAAGACACACTGTGTTTCCTCCGCTTGAATAATCCATTTTTTAAAAGTTACCCGCGTGCATTTATTTCATTTTCCGCCTGTCAACAGGACCGCATCATCTCCCAGCTCTTATCCAAAGGTATCTTCCCCTTGGCAGGGCCCCGACTCCCTTGTAAGAGTCTTGCAAAGCCGGCATCCTGCCGTCAGCTCAGACACCAACATGAGCAAACTTTGTTTTCCGCTTCATACTCCACCTCTCTTCCTCACCTCCCTGGCATAACAGCGCGAGCATTTACTTTTTCACTTCTTTTCCTACAGTGCCCGATAGAGTCTACTCTTCTCACCTTCTGTGGACCAAAGAAAAAGCACACTGAAGAGGAAGGAGATAACACAGCTCTGCCTGTGTTAGCCAAGCCTACAAAACGCCCCTTCAAATGCACATAGGGCTTGCCCACCGCATTGCTGCTCCCTGCTCCAAATTTCAGTGCTATGCTAGTGACACTCAGCTTGTTTTCAGGCTTCCCTCCGCCGCCTCTTCTCCCTCCCTCCCTCTTCTCTGACTGTCTGTCTGTCTGTCTGTCTGTCTGTCTGTCTGTCTGTCTGTCTGTGTCTGTCCGCCATCCAGGAGTGGTGTGCCGCCAATGAGCTCTGCCTTAATGCCAGTAAGACGGAGATTCTCCTCATCGGCACACCTGCACCCTCCTTTCCTGTCACTCTCTGGCCGGCCTCCCTTGGCCCTCTTCCTGCTCCCACCTGTGAGGCTAAGAACCCCGGGGTCATCTTCGACTCCACACTCTCCGCCTCTCCTCACATCTCTGGGCGTCTCTAAGAAGTCTAACTATCAACCGCACCTCCTCAGAGGTGTATTCTTCCTTTCCTCTCCTTCCCCCAGAAGCTTACTGTCTCTAGAGCTCTGGTTCTCTCTAGGCTAGACTACTGCAACAGCCTCTTACTAAATCTGCCTGCTCCTACTCTCCGCCCTCTGCAACTCACCCAGAACAGGACTGCGAGACTTGTCCTTGGCCTCAAGCCCTGGCATCGTATCTCTCCAGCCCTGAAATCTCTTCATTGGCTCCCGGTGGCTGCAAGGGATAGATTCAAGACCCTCTGCATTGTCCACACGGCTTTCTGGGGCCTGGGTCCACAATACCTTCAACTCTCCCTCCGTTAATACCTTCCCCACTCGAGCTCTTCGTTCCTCCACCTCCAAGTCCCTCAGGTTCAGTCGCTTCTCCAAGCAACGAGATGGGGGCAGATCGCCTTCCGCTGCTGGGGCTTCCCTCTGGAACAGCCTCCCTGCCACTCTGAAAATTGAGGAGAACCATCTCCGGTTCCGGAAGCACCTCAAGACCTTCCGCTTTGCTCCTGCCTTGGCTCTTCCTCTCCCCGGCTGATCCGTCTGCTTTGGCTCTGTGCACCTGGCTACCCTCGGATTTCGGGCCCAGGTCCCTGGCCACTCACCCGCACTGCCTCCTGGCAACCCTTGCACTTGGGCCTGTAACTGTAACCCTACAGCCCCCTAACCTGCACTTACCAGACACCCCTTGTCTGCGCTTTACACCTCGCACTTGCCACCCTGCTGGCTGCACTATCAGTTGTTGTTGTTTTTATCCCTTGCTCAGCACTTTCCACCTCACTCCCCACTCCCCTGCACCCCCTCCCCCCCCCGCACTTGCACGCTCTCAATGTCACTGGGCCTAGTAAGATCGCTGTATTATCCTCCCTTGCCTCGTCGCGCTCTGAAACACGTGTGTATGAGCGCCATACAAATAAAACAGCATATCATATCATATATCATAGCCGGAGTGGTTCTATGTTTTTGGAGCTCGATGCCCGCACACTTTGCCTATGGGAATGGGGACCACGGAAACCCCAGTGCCAGTGCTTCCGTGAAACTCTGTGGGCGGGTGCTGGTCCGCCCGGCAGGTCTGACCTGCTGTACTTTGCAAAACCGGAAACAATGGCGCCGGTAAGCTTACCAGCAGTGTTGTTTCCAGACCAGCACGGTCAGCATGAGGCCCAAAGTCTCTTATTTCAGAGGGCACCATGCAACACGACAAACATTAAAGTTCCTTTCTTCTTAGGATTTCACATACACAACTTCTTTGGTGATTTACTGTTCGCCCCTGATAAACAAGAAGGATTTGTGGCCCCACTGGGCTAGATGTCTGGGGGAAAGCGAGCCTGGCATTCTGGCCCCTGCCCCGAGCGCCTGACGAACGCCTGACAAACGCCACGCTTTGCCCTTGACGGGCTTTGCCCTGACGGGCAAAATTCCCAGCACACCCCACTGGGCGCTGCACCCGAGCAAGTTAGAGTGAGGTTAGAGAGAGGGGGGGGGGGCCTCGGCCTGCCCACCAAGGCACTAACAAAAACACATTTAAAAAGGTGAAATGAGCCACTCTGGGTTTCATACCTCGAGCCTTTCTTTCTTGAAATCAAACGGTTCATGCCTCCCAGCACCCCTTGCACTTCCCTTAGGGTAATGAGTGGAATCCCCAGGCAGATCCCTCCCCTCACCTGCCATTCTCCCAACATGGTGTACAATGTATCTATCTCAGTGAGAGGGCTTGGCAGTGGCAAAGTAAGAAAGTGAAATGGGCAGCTGTCTGCAGAGGCCAGTGGTAGGAGTGTGGGGGAGGAGGCCATGTTGTGCCTGGCCACTCTGCGTGCCTCGAACCCCGAATGGGTGCAAAGGGTAAATAAATCAGAAAGCCTGCCCCTTGGCGAGAGCGAGAAGCCCTAGCGCACTGGAGGGGATTCGGCCCGGACCCTGGCCTGGTAGCCAGGCATATTCCAGCGCTCCTCATAGCTGCGATGCAGCAACCGGGCAGAAGGCACGGCCATGTGGGCAGAGGACACAGCCATGTGAAAGGTCTTACCCTGGGCATGGGATTTTGTTTTCTCATGCAGGTGCATTCTGGGCGCACACAAAGAATTGTCAAGTAGGATACAAAAATGCCATGTGCTTGCTCAGACCGCTTTCTCCATGCACACACAAGCGACATTCATAGGCGGGCCAGACTACAGTGCTTAAGCAGAGTGCAGATGAGCAGCTCGGTCGTGGATGTTGTGGGCGGCTCTTAAAAGAGCCTTTGGTGTTGGATCGAGAGGTGGGGTCCGGTGGGGTGGGTCTGCTCAACCCCCGAATCCGTACAGGGTGCGTCCCTGGCGCTTCAGGGCATAGACCACATCCATGGCAGTGACCGTCTTCCTCTTGGCGTGCTCGGTGTAGGTGACGGCGTCCCGGATCACGTTCTCCAGGAAGACCTTCAGCACACCCCGGGTCTCCTCGTAGATGAGGCCGGAGATGCGCTTGACTCCACCACGGCGGGCCAGGCGGCGGATGGCGGGCTTGGTGATGCCCTGGATGTTGTCTCGCAGGACTTTCCTGTGCCTCTTGGCGCCGCCTTTGCCGAGCCCTTTCCCTCCTTTGCCGCGTCCAGACATGGTGACTCTTCTCTTCTTCACAAGCGAGCGGAGAATGAGGGTGCGCCTCCCGAGCCGCTGCTTATATGCACCCGGGGGGCGGACCAGAGGGAGGGAGGGCGGACCGGAGGGAGGGCGGACCAGAGGGAGGGCTGCCGGCGGTCGTGCGCAGCACGGTCTGCGCAGGTCCCGGTGGGCGGGGAGACGGCAGCATTTCGAAATGCCCGCGCTTTTTCGGCCGTTGCTTCGGTCGGCCGCCTTTGTCTCCTGGCTGGGGTAGGAGAGCTTGCCAAGCAAAGAGCCTCGCAGCCAGCCAGCCAGCCAGCCAGCCAGCCAGCCAGCCAGCCAGCCAGCCGCCTCTTTTGATGGCTTAGGGGCACACACCATGATGTCGACACCCCTGCCCCTGCTGGCGAGTTGCTCCCAAGCTAAGATTCAAATGCCACTCTTATTACGAGGGGCACCCTGCACCCAGAGAACCCCTGCCCACGACACAGACCTGGCATGGTGCGTAAATAAGGCCTGTGGCTACCCTGGGGGGCGCCCTGCAGGTGAAGAAGTAACACAAAAAACAGTCACCAGCGGGCGTGTCATGGGTGCCTCCCTCCGTCGCCCAGGACTGGAGGGCCTTCCATGCCACGGAGAAGCCCTGTGAAATATGGGGCCAACGGGACGTTTGGCTTTTGCCTTTGAAGCAAAAGCTCGCCCGAGCTACGAGCGTAGCCAAGCGAAGAGCAGGAGCGGAATCGAGCAGCTCGTTCATGACAATGTGGCGGCTCTTAAAAGAGCCTTTGTGGTGTTTTAGTGCGGTTGCGGTGCTGCTGTGCCTCAAGCCCTCTCGCCCCGGATGCGGCGGGCCAGCTGAATGTCCTTGGGCATGATGGTGACCCTCTTGGCGTGGATGGCGCAAAGGTTGGTGTCCTCAAAGAGCCCAACCAGGTAGGCCTCGCTGGCCTCCTGCAGTGCCATGACGGCCGAGCTCTGGAAGCGCAGGTCGGTCTTGAAATCCTGGGCGATTTCTCTCACCAGGCGCTGGAAGGGCAGCTTTCGGATGAGCAGCTCGGTGGATTTCTGGTAGCGGCGGATCTCCCTCAGAGCCACAGTGCCGGGACGGTAGCGGTGAGGTTTCTTAACGCCGCCAGTGGCGGGGGCGCTCTTACGGGCAGCCTTTGTGGCCAGCTGCTTGCGAGGCGCCTTGCCTCCGGTGGACTTGCGGGCGGTCTGCTTAGTACGGGCCATGGCAGCGCTGTGAGATCTGCTTTCTCTCTTCGAGATACAGTGCGGAGCGACCGCGGGGAGCTGCCATATAAAGACCAAGGTCTCTGCTGATTGGCTGAGGCAACAGCAGGCGCCGGTTTTTTTAAAAAAAAAAAAAAAAAAGCCTGCGCTGTGGTTGGCCAGTGTCGGAAGGCACGGCTATGAAACGCAGACACAGGGCGGGAGGCCTTCGATTGGCTAGCCAAACAATCCAGAACCAGAAAGCAAAAAGCGACTGGCAAAGGTTGGGCTCAGCCTTTTATGAGACGCTGTTGAGAGATAAAACAGGAACACCACTCATCCCCCCCCCCCCCCCCCCCGCCCGCGCTTGCCGCATTTAAACCTGCCACCACCAGCCTTCAGAATGGGGGCAACCCGAGAGCGGCGAATCAGCCTGTGAAGTCTGCCCCCGCTACACACACGCCCCGTGTGCTGACATTTCCCCACCACCCTCATCCTCATCATCGTTTGCCAGGCGGCCTCATGGCAGCGCCTCCAAACACACACCACGGTTAAAGGGTTAATGATGAGGCATGCCCTCTGGGGCGCAAACACCCCTCTCATCACACGCCAACCAGCCCCCCTCCCCGCCCCGCCCCTCCTCCCTCCCATCAGTGCAGTGCACGATGCCAGAATGACTCAACTGCTGTGGGCGTATAGGTGGGAGCGAACTGCCCACGGTCACACGTGGCATCCGGGGCGAGTGGAGACTCTCGCCACGGGCCTGGTGCGTTTTGGCTTTCAAACATGCGGTTGTATCGCAGTACACGTCAGGCAGAGGCATGAGCTAGCTCGCTTTCAGATACTGTGGGCGGCTCTTAAAAGAGCCTTTGGGTTTTGTTTTGTTTTTTCCAAGGTCTCGGCGAAAGCCTCTACTTCTTCTTGGGTGCAGCATGTTTGGGCTTTGGCGCTTTGGGTTTGACGGCCTTGGGCTTCACGACCTTGGCTGGGCTCTTCTTTGCCACTTTCGCCTTCACGGCTTTGGCTTTTGCGGGGCTCTTGGCGGCCTTCTTGGCTGGAGCAGCTTTGGGCTTTTTAGGGCTCTTGGCTGCTGCCGGTTTCTTCACCTTCTTGGGACTCTTCTTGGCTCCGGCGGGAGCCTTTTTGGGTTTCTTGGCAGCACCGGCAGCCTTCTTTGCTGCGGGCGTCTTGCTCTTCACCGCAGCTTTCTTGGCCGCCTTCTCCTTGCCCTGCGACTGCTTCTTGTTGAGCTTGAAGGATCCAGAGGCCCCGCTGCCCTTGAGCTGGGCTAGGGCTCCTTTGCTCACCAGGCTCTTGACGGCAAGCTTGAGTCTGCCGTTGTTCTTGTCCACGTCGTATCCCTGGGCGCTCAGAGCCTTCTTGAGGCCAGCCAGGGAGACTCCCTTCCTCTCAGTGCAGGCAGCCACGGCCTTGAGGACGAGGTCGGACACGCTGGGCCCAGTGGGCTTTTTGGCCTTGGCAGCGCCAGCTGCTCTCTTCGGCTTCTTCTTGGTAGCGGCGACGGCAGCGGCAGCGGGTTCCGCCGGCGGAGCCACGGCAGCGGGAGCAGTTTCAGCCATTGTTCTGCAGGAGGACTCGCTCAGCGCTCACAGATCAGTAATGGGCAGCACGGCAAGCGACGTGCATATATATAGGGAGGAGCCTCCATCTGATTGGTCCATAGAAGGGGAGGCCGGGCCCAGCCACGGCACCGTCCCTGCCAAAGACACACTGTGTTTCCTCCGCTTGAATAATCCATTTTTTAAAAGTTACCCGCGTGCATTTATTTCATTTTCCGCCTGTCAACAGGACCGCATCATCTCCCAGCTCTTATCCAAAGGTATCTTCCCCTTGGCAGGGCCCCGACTCCCTTGTAAGAGTCTTGCAAAGCCGGCATCCTGCCGTCAGCTCAGACACCAACATGAGCAAACTTTGTTTTCCGCTTCATACTCCACCTCTCTTCCTCACCTCCCTGGCATAACAGCGCGAGCATTTACTTTTTCACTTCTTTTCCTACAGTGCCCGATAGAGTCTACTCTTCTCACCTTCTGTGGACCAAAGAAAAAGCACACTGAAGAGGAAGGAGATAACACAGCTCTGCCTGTGTTAGCCAAGCCTACAAAACGCCCCTTCAAATGCACATAGGGCTTGCCCACCGCATTGCTGCTCCCTGCTCCAAATTTCAGTGCTATGCTAGTGACACTCAGCTTGTTTTCAGGCTTCCCTCCGCCGCCTCTTCTCCCTCCCTCCCTCTTCTCTGACTGTCTGTCTGTCTGTCTGTCTGTCTGTCTGTCTGTCTGTCTGTCTGTGTCTGTCCGCCATCCAGGAGTGGTGTGCCGCCAATGAGCTCTGCCTTAATGCCAGTAAGACGGAGATTCTCCTCATCGGCACACCTGCACCCTCCTTTCCTGTCACTCTCTGGCCGGCCTCCCTTGGCCCTCTTCCTGCTCCCACCTGTGAGGCTAAGAACCCCGGGGTCATCTTCGACTCCACACTCTCCGCCTCTCCTCACATCTCTGGGCGTCTCTAAGAAGTCTAACTATCAACCGCACCTCCTCAGAGGTGTATTCTTCCTTTCCTCTCCTTCCCCCAGAAGCTTACTGTCTCTAGAGCTCTGGTTCTCTCTAGGCTAGACTACTGCAACAGCCTCTTACTAAATCTGCCTGCTCCTACTCTCCGCCCTCTGCAACTCACCCAGAACAGGACTGCGAGACTTGTCCTTGGCCTCAAGCCCTGGCATCGTATCTCTCCAGCCCTGAAATCTCTTCATTGGCTCCCGGTGGCTGCAAGGGATAGATTCAAGACCCTCTGCATTGTCCACACGGCTTTCTGGGGCCTGGGTCCACAATACCTTCAACTCTCCCTCCGTTAATACCTTCCCCACTCGAGCTCTTCGTTCCTCCACCTCCAAGTCCCTCAGGTTCAGTCGCTTCTCCAAGCAACGAGATGGGGGCAGATCGCCTTCCGCTGCTGGGGCTTCCCTCTGGAACAGCCTCCCTGCCACTCTGAAAATTGAGGAGAACCATCTCCGGTTCCGGAAGCACCTCAAGACCTTCCGCTTTGCTCCTGCCTTGGCTCTTCCTCTCCCCGGCTGATCCGTCTGCTTTGGCTCTGTGCACCTGGCTACCCTCGGATTTCGGGCCCAGGTCCCTGGCCACTCACCCGCACTGCCTCCTGGCAACCCTTGCACTTGGGCCTGTAACTGTAACCCTACAGCCCCCTAACCTGCACTTACCAGACACCCCTTGTCTGCGCTTTACACCTCGCACTTGCCACCCTGCTGGCTGCACTATCAGTTGTTGTTGTTTTTATCCCTTGCTCAGCACTTTCCACCTCACTCCCCACTCCCCTGCACCCCCTCCCCCCCCCGCACTTGCACGCTCTCAATGTCACTGGGCCTAGTAAGATCGCTGTATTATCCTCCCTTGCCTCGTCGCGCTCTGAAACACGTGTGTATGAGCGCCATACAAATAAAACAGCATATCATATCATATATCATAGCCGGAGTGGTTCTATGTTTTTGGAGCTCGATGCCCGCACACTTTGCCTATGGGAATGGGGACCACGGAAACCCCAGTGCCAGTGCTTCCGTGAAACTCTGTGGGCGGGTGCTGGTCCGCCCGGCAGGTCTGACCTGCTGTACTTTGCAAAACCGGAAACAATGGCGCCGGTAAGCTTACCAGCAGTGTTGTTTCCAGACCAGCACGGTCAGCATGAGGCCCAAAGTCTCTTATTTCAGAGGGCACCATGCAACACGACAAACATTAAAGTTCCTTTCTTCTTAGGATTTCACATACACAACTTCTTTGGTGATTTACTGTTCGCCCCTGATAAACAAGAAGGATTTGTGGCCCCACTGGGCTAGATGTCTGGGGGAAAGCGAGCCTGGCATTCTGGCCCCTGCCCCGAGCGCCTGACGAACGCCTGACAAACGCCACGCTTTGCCCTTGACGGGCTTTGCCCTGACGGGCAAAATTCCCAGCACACCCCACTGGGCGCTGCACCCGAGCAAGTTAGAGTGAGGTTAGAGAGAGGGGGGGGGGGCCTCGGCCTGCCCACCAAGGCACTAACAAAAACACATTTAAAAAGGTGAAATGAGCCACTCTGGGTTTCATACCTCGAGCCTTTCTTTCTTGAAATCAAACGGTTCATGCCTCCCAGCACCCCTTGCACTTCCCTTAGGGTAATGAGTGGAATCCCCAGGCAGATCCCTCCCCTCACCTGCCATTCTCCCAACATGGTGTACAATGTATCTATCTCAGTGAGAGGGCTTGGCAGTGGCAAAGTAAGAAAGTGAAATGGGCAGCTGTCTGCAGAGGCCAGTGGTAGGAGTGTGGGGGAGGAGGCCATGTTGTGCCTGGCCACTCTGCGTGCCTCGAACCCCGAATGGGTGCAAAGGGTAAATAAATCAGAAAGCCTGCCCCTTGGCGAGAGCGAGAAGCCCTAGCGCACTGGAGGGGATTCGGCCCGGACCCTGGCCTGGTAGCCAGGCATATTCCAGCGCTCCTCATAGCTGCGATGCAGCAACCGGGCAGAAGGCACGGCCATGTGGGCAGAGGACACAGCCATGTGAAAGGTCTTACCCTGGGCATGGGATTTTGTTTTCTCATGCAGGTGCATTCTGGGCGCACACAAAGAATTGTCAAGTAGGATACAAAAATGCCATGTGCTTGCTCAGACCGCTTTCTCCATGCACACACAAGCGACATTCATAGGCGGGCCAGACTACAGTGCTTAAGCAGAGTGCAGATGAGCAGCTCGGTCGTGGATGTTGTGGGCGGCTCTTAAAAGAGCCTTTGGTGTTGGATCGAGAGGTGGGGTCCGGTGGGGTGGGTCTGCTCAACCCCCGAATCCGTACAGGGTGCGTCCCTGGCGCTTCAGGGCATAGACCACATCCATGGCAGTGACCGTCTTCCTCTTGGCGTGCTCGGTGTAGGTGACGGCGTCCCGGATCACGTTCTCCAGGAAGACCTTCAGCACACCCCGGGTCTCCTCGTAGATGAGGCCGGAGATGCGCTTGACTCCACCACGGCGGGCCAGGCGGCGGATGGCGGGCTTGGTGATGCCCTGGATGTTGTCTCGCAGGACTTTCCTGTGCCTCTTGGCGCCGCCTTTGCCGAGCCCTTTCCCTCCTTTGCCGCGTCCAGACATGGTGACTCTTCTCTTCTTCACAAGCGAGCGGAGAATGAGGGTGCGCCTCCCGAGCCGCTGCTTATATGCACCCGGGGGGCGGACCAGAGGGAGGGAGGGCGGACCGGAGGGAGGGCGGACCAGAGGGAGGGCTGCCGGCGGTCGTGCGCAGCACGGTCTGCGCAGGTCCCGGTGGGCGGGGAGACGGCAGCATTTCGAAATGCCCGCGCTTTTTCGGCCGTTGCTTCGGTCGGCCGCCTTTGTCTCCTGGCTGGGGTAGGAGAGCTTGCCAAGCAAAGAGCCTCGCAGCCAGCCAGCCAGCCAGCCAGCCAGCCAGCCAGCCAGCCAGCCAGCCAGCCGCCTCTTTTGATGGCTTAGGGGCACACACCATGATGTCGACACCCCTGCCCCTGCTGGCGAGTTGCTCCCAAGCTAAGATTCAAATGCCACTCTTATTACGAGGGGCACCCTGCACCCAGAGAACCCCTGCCCACGACACAGACCTGGCATGGTGCGTAAATAAGGCCTGTGGCTACCCTGGGGGGCGCCCTGCAGGTGAAGAAGTAACACAAAAAACAGTCACCAGCGGGCGTGTCAGGGGTGCCTCCCTCCGTCGCCCAGGACTGGAGGGCCTTCCATGCCACGGAGAAGCCCTGTGAAATATGGGGCCAACGGGACGTTTGGCTTTTGCCTTTGAAGCAAAAGCTCGCCCGAGCTACGAGCGTAGCCAAGCGAAGAGCAGGAGCGGAATCGAGCAGCTCGTTCATGACAATGTGGCGGCTCTTAAAAGAGCCTTTGTGGTGTTTTAGTGCGGTTGCGGTGCTGCTGTGCCTCAAGCCCTCTCGCCCCGGATGCGGCGGGCCAGCTGAATGTCCTTGGGCATGATGGTGACCCTCTTGGCGTGGATGGCGCAAAGGTTGGTGTCCTCAAAGAGCCCAACCAGGTAGGCCTCGCTGGCCTCCTGCAGTGCCATGACGGCCGAGCTCTGGAAGCGCAGGTCGGTCTTGAAATCCTGGGCGATTTCTCTCACCAGGCGCTGGAAGGGCAGCTTTCGGATGAGCAGCTCGGTGGATTTCTGGTAGCGGCGGATCTCCCTCAGAGCCACAGTGCCGGGACGGTAGCGGTGAGGTTTCTTAACGCCGCCAGTGGCGGGGGCGCTCTTACGGGCAGCCTTTGTGGCCAGCTGCTTGCGAGGCGCCTTGCCTCCGGTGGACTTGCGGGCGGTCTGCTTAGTACGGGCCATGGCAGCGCTGTGAGATCTGCTTTCTCTCTTCGAGATACAGTGCGGAGCGACCGCGGGGAGCTGCCATATAAAGACCAAGGTCTCTGCTGATTGGCTGAGGCAACAGCAGGCGCCGGTTTTTTTAAAAAAAAAAAAAAAAAAGCCTGCGCTGTGGTTGGCCAGTGTCGGAAGGCACGGCTATGAAACGCAGACACAGGGCGGGAGGCCTTCGATTGGCTAGCCAAACAATCCAGAACCAGAAAGCAAAAAGCGACTGGCAAAGGTTGGGCTCAGCCTTTTATGAGACGCTGTTGAGAGATAAAACAGGAACACCACTCATTCCCCCCCCCCCCCCCCCCGCCCGCGCTTGCCGCATTTAAACCTGCCACCACCAGCCTTCAGAATGGGGGCAACCCGAGAGCGGCGAATCAGCCTGTGAAGTCTGCCCCCGCTACACACACGCCCCGTGTGCTGACATTTCCCCACCACCCTCATCCTCATCATCGTTTGCCAGGCGGCCTCATGGCAGCGCCTCCAAACACACACCACGGTTAAAGGGTTAATGATGAGGCATGCCCTCTGGGGCGCAAACACCCCTCTCATCACACGCCAACCAGCCCCCCTCCCCGCCCCGCCCCTCCTCCCTCCCATCAGTGCAGTGCACGATGCCAGAATGACTCAACTGCTGTGGGCGTATAGGTGGGAGCGAACTGCCCACGGTCACACGTGGCATCCGGGGCGAGTGGAGACTCTCGCCACGGGCCTGGTGCGTTTTGGCTTTCAAACATGCGGTTGTATCGCAGTACACGTCAGGCAGAGGCATGAGCTAGCTCGCTTTCAGATACTGTGGGCGGCTCTTAAAAGAGCCTTTGGGTTTTGTTTTGTTTTTTCCAAGGTCTCGGCGAAAGCCTCTACTTCTTCTTGGGTGCAGCATGTTTGGGCTTTGCCGCTTTGGGTTTGACGGCCTTGGGCTTCACGACCTTGGCTGGGCTCTTCTTTGCCACTTTCGCCTTCACGGCTTTGGCTTTTGCGGGGCTCTTGGCGGCCTTCTTGGCTGGAGCAGCTTTGGGCTTTTTAGGGCTCTTGGCTGCTGCCGGTTTCTTCACCTTCTTGGGACTCTTCTTGGCTCCGGCGGGAGCCTTTTTGGGTTTCTTGGCAGCACCGGCAGCCTTCTTTGCTGCGGGCGTCTTGCTCTTCACCGCAGCTTTCTTGGCCGCCTTCTCCTTGCCCTGCGACTGCTTCTTGTTGAGCTTGAAGGATCCAGAGGCCCCGCTGCCCTTGAGCTGGGCTAGGGCTCCTTTGCTCACCAGGCTCTTGACGGCAAGCTTGAGTCTGCCGTTGTTCTTGTCCACGTCGTATCCCTGGGCGCTCAGAGCCTTCTTGAGGCCAGCCAGGGAGACTCCCTTCCTCTCAGTGCAGGCAGCCACGGCCTTGAGGACGAGGTCGGACACGCTGGGCCCAGTGGGCTTTTTGGCCTTGGCAGCGCCAGCTGCTCTCTTCGGCTTCTTCTTGGTAGCGGCGACGGCAGCGGCAGCGGGTTCCGCCGGCGGAGCCACGGCAGCGGGAGCAGTTTCAGCCATTGTTCTGCAGGAGGACTCGCTCAGCGCTCACAGATCAGTAATGGGCAGCACGGCAAGCGACGTGCATATATATAGGGAGGAGCCTCCATCTGATTGGTCCATAGAAGGGGAGGCCGGGCCCAGCCACGGCACCGTCCCTGCCAAAGACACACTGTGTTTCCTCCGCTTGAATAATCCATTTTTTAAAAGTTACCCGCGTGCATTTATTTCATTTTCCGCCTGTCAACAGGACCGCATCATCTCCCAGCTCTTATCCAAAGGTATCTTCCCCTTGGCAGGGCCCCGACTCCCTTGTAAGAGTCTTGCAAAGCCGGCATCCTGCCGTCAGCTCAGACACCAACATGAGCAAACTTTGTTTTCCGCTTCATACTCCACCTCTCTTCCTCACCTCCCTGGCATAACAGCGCGAGCATTTACTTTTTCACTTCTTTTCCTACAGTGCCCGATAGAGTCTACTCTTCTCACCTTCTGTGGACCAAAGAAAAAGCACACTGAAGAGGAAGGAGATAACACAGCTCTGCCTGTGTTAGCCAAGCCTACAAAACGCCCCTTCAAATGCACATAGGGCTTGCCCACCGCATTGCTGCTCCCTGCTCCAAATTTCAGTGCTATGCTAGTGACACTCAGCTTGTTTTCAGGCTTCCCTCCGCCGCCTCTTCTCCCTCCCTCCCTCTTCTCTGACTGTCTGTCTGTCTGTCTGTCTGTCTGTCTGTCTGTCTGTCTGTCTGTGTCTGTCCGCCATCCAGGAGTGGTGTGCCGCCAATGAGCTCTGCCTTAATGCCAGTAAGACGGAGATTCTCCTCATCGGCACACCTGCACCCTCCTTTCCTGTCACTCTCTGGCCGGCCTCCCTTGGCCCTCTTCCTGCTCCCACCTGTGAGGCTAAGAACCCCGGGGTCATCTTCGACTCCACACTCTCCGCCTCTCCTCACATCTCTGGGCGTCTCTAAGAAGTCTAACTATCAACCGCACCTCCTCAGAGGTGTATTCTTCCTTTCCTCTCCTTCCCCCAGAAGCTTACTGTCTCTAGAGCTCTGGTTCTCTCTAGGCTAGACTACTGCAACAGCCTCTTACTAAATCTGCCTGCTCCTACTCTCCGCCCTCTGCAACTCACCCAGAACAGGACTGCGAGACTTGTCCTTGGCCTCAAGCCCTGGCATCGTATCTCTCCAGCCCTGAAATCTCTTCATTGGCTCCCGGTGGCTGCAAGGGATAGATTCAAGACCCTCTGCATTGTCCACACGGCTTTCTGGGGCCTGGGTCCACAATACCTTCAACTCTCCCTCCGTTAATACCTTCCCCACTCGAGCTCTTCGTTCCTCCACCTCCAAGTCCCTCAGGTTCAGTCGCTTCTCCAAGCAACGAGATGGGGGCAGATCGCCTTCCGCTGCTGGGGCTTCCCTCTGGAACAGCCTCCCTGCCACTCTGAAAATTGAGGAGAACCATCTCCGGTTCCGGAAGCACCTCAAGACCTTCCGCTTTGCTCCTGCCTTGGCTCTTCCTCTCCCCGGCTGATCCGTCTGCTTTGGCTCTGTGCACCTGGCTACCCTCGGATTTCGGGCCCAGGTCCCTGGCCACTCACCCGCACTGCCTCCTGGCAACCCTTGCACTTGGGCCTGTAACTGTAACCCTACAGCCCCCTAACCTGCACTTACCAGACACCCCTTGTCTGCGCTTTACACCTCGCACTTGCCACCCTGCTGGCTGCACTATCAGTTGTTGTTGTTTTTATCCCTTGCTCAGCACTTTCCACCTCACTCCCCACTCCCCTGCACCCCCTCCCCCCCCCGCACTTGCACGCTCTCAATGTCACTGGGCCTAGTAAGATCGCTGTATTATCCTCCCTTGCCTCGTCGCGCTCTGAAACACGTGTGTATGAGCGCCATACAAATAAAACAGCATATCATATCATATATCATAGCCGGAGTGGTTCTATGTTTTTGGAGCTCGATGCCCGCACACTTTGCCTATGGGAATGGGGACCACGGAAACCCCAGTGCCAGTGCTTCCGTGAAACTCTGTGGGTGGGCGGGTGCTGGTCCGCCCGGCAGGTCTGACCTGCTGTACTTTGCAAAACCGGAAACAATGGCGCCGGTAAGCTTACCAGCAGTGTTGTTTCCAGACCAGCACGGTCAGCATGAGGCCCAAAGTCTCTTATTTCAGAGGGCACCATGCAACACGACAAACATTAAAGTTCCTTTCTTCTTAGGATTTCACATACACAACTTCTTTGGTGATTTACTGTTCGCCCCTGATAAACAAGAAGGATTTGTGGCCCCACTGGGCTAGATGTCTGGGGGAAAGCGAGCCTGGCATTCTGGCCCCTGCCCCGAGCGCCTGACGAACGCCTGACAAACGCCACGCTTTGCCCTTGACGGGCTTTGCCCTGACGGGCAAAATTCCCAGCACACCCCACTGGGCGCTGCACCCGAGCAAGTTAGAGTGAGGTTAGAGAGAGGGGGGGGGGGCCTCGGCCTGCCCACCAAGGCACTAACAAAAACACATTTAAAAAGGTGAAATGAGCCACTCTGGGTTTCATACCTCGAGCCTTTCTTTCTTGAAATCAAACGGTTCATGCCTCCCAGCACCCCTTGCACTTCCCTTAGGGTAATGAGTGGAATCCCCAGGCAGATCCCTCCCCTCACCTGCCATTCTCCCAACATGGTGTACAATGTATCTATCTCAGTGAGAGGGCTTGGCAGTGGCAAAGTAAGAAAGTGAAATGGGCAGCTGTCTGCAGAGGCCAGTGGTAGGAGTGTGGGGGAGGAGGCCATGTTGTGCCTGGCCACTCTGCGTGCCTCGAACCCCGAATGGGTGCAAAGGGTAAATAAATCAGAAAGCCTGCCCCTTGGCGAGAGCGAGAAGCCCTAGCGCACTGGAGGGGATTCGGCCCGGACCCTGGCCTGGTAGCCAGGCATATTCCAGCGCTCCTCATAGCTGCGATGCAGCAACCGGGCAGAAGGCACGGCCATGTGGGCAGAGGACACAGCCATGTGAAAGGTCTTACCCTGGGCATGGGATTTTGTTTTCTCATGCAGGTGCATTCTGGGCGCACACAAAGAATTGTCAAGTAGGATACAAAAATGCCATGTGCTTGCTCAGACCGCTTTCTCCATGCACACACAAGCGACATTCATAGGCGGGCCAGACTACAGTGCTTAAGCAGAGTGCAGATGAGCAGCTCGGTCGTGGATGTTGTGGGCGGCTCTTAAAAGAGCCTTTGGTGTTGGATCGAGAGGTGGGGTCCGGTGGGGTGGGTCTGCTCAACCCCCGAATCCGTACAGGGTGCGTCCCTGGCGCTTCAGGGCATAGACCACATCCATGGCAGTGACCGTCTTCCTCTTGGCGTGCTCGGTGTAGGTGACGGCGTCCCGGATCACGTTCTCCAGGAAGACCTTCAGCACACCCCGGGTCTCCTCGTAGATGAGGCCGGAGATGCGCTTGACTCCACCACGGCGGGCCAGGCGGCGGATGGCGGGCTTGGTGATGCCCTGGATGTTGTCTCGCAGGACTTTCCTGTGCCTCTTGGCGCCGCCTTTGCCGAGCCCTTTCCCTCCTTTGCCGCGTCCAGACATGGTGACTCTTCTCTTCTTCACAAGCGAGCGGAGAATGAGGGTGCGCCTCCCGAGCCGCTGCTTATATGCACCCGGGGGGCGGACCAGAGGGAGGGAGGGCGGACCGGAGGGAGGGCGGACCAGAGGGAGGGCTGCCGGCGGTCGTGCGCAGCACGGTCTGCGCAGGTCCCGGTGGGCGGGGAGACGGCAGCATTTCGAAATGCCCGCGCTTTTTCGGCCGTTGCTTCGGTCGGCCGCCTTTGTCTCCTGGCTGGGGTAGGAGAGCTTGCCAAGCAAAGAGCCTCGCAGCCAGCCAGCCAGCCAGCCAGCCAGCCAGCCAGCCAGCCAGCCAGCCGCCTCTTTTGATGGCTTAGGGGCACACACCATGATGTCGACACCCCTGCCCCTGCTGGCGAGTTGCTCCCAAGCTAAGATTCAAATGCCACTCTTATTACGAGGGGCACCCTGCACCCAGAGAACCCCTGCCCACGACACAGACCTGGCATGGTGCGTAAATAAGGCCTGTGGCTACCCTGGGGGGCGCCCTGCAGGTGAAGAAGTAACACAAAAAACAGTCACCAGCGGGCGTGTCAGGGGTGCCTCCCTCCGTCGCCCAGGACTGGAGGGCCTTCCATGCCACGGAGAAGCCCTGTGAAATATGGGGCCAACGGGACGTTTGGCTTTTGCCTTTGAAGCAAAAGCTCGCCCGAGCTACGAGCGTAGCCAAGCGAAGAGCAGGAGCGGAATCGAGCAGCTCGTTCATGACAATGTGGCGGCTCTTAAAAGAGCCTTTGTGGTGTTTTAGTGCGGTTGCGGTGCTGCTGTGCCTCAAGCCCTCTCGCCCCGGATGCGGCGGGCCAGCTGAATGTCCTTGGGCATGATGGTGACCCTCTTGGCGTGGATGGCGCAAAGGTTGGTGTCCTCAAAGAGCCCAACCAGGTAGGCCTCGCTGGCCTCCTGCAGTGCCATGACGGCCGAGCTCTGGAAGCGCAGGTCGGTCTTGAAATCCTGGGCGATTTCTCTCACCAGGCGCTGGAAGGGCAGCTTTCGGATGAGCAGCTCGGTGGATTTCTGGTAGCGGCGGATCTCCCTCAGAGCCACAGTGCCGGGACGGTAGCGGTGAGGTTTCTTAACGCCGCCAGTGGCGGGGGCGCTCTTACGGGCAGCCTTTGTGGCCAGCTGCTTGCGAGGCGCCTTGCCTCCGGTGGACTTGCGGGCGGTCTGCTTAGTACGGGCCATGGCAGCGCTGTGAGATCTGCTTTCTCTCTTCGAGATACAGTGCGGAGCGACCGCGGGGAGCTGCCATATAAAGACCAAGGTCTCTGCTGATTGGCTGAGGCAACAGCAGGCGCCGGTTTTTTTAAAAAAAAAAAAAAAAAAGCCTGCGCTGTGGTTGGCCAGTGTCGGAAGGCACGGCTATGAAACGCAGACACAGGGCGGGAGGCCTTCGATTGGCTAGCCAAACAATCCAGAACCAGAAAGCAAAAAGCGACTGGCAAAGGTTGGGCTCAGCCTTTTATGAGACGCTGTTGAGAGATAAAACAGGAACACCACTCATTCCCCCCCCCCCCCCCCCCGCCCGCGCTTGCCGCATTTAAACCTGCCACCACCAGCCTTCAGAATGGGGGCAACCCGAGAGCGGCGAATCAGCCTGTGAAGTCTGCCCCCGCTACACACACGCCCCGTGTGCTGACATTTCCCCACCACCCTCATCCTCATCATCGTTTGCCAGGCGGCCTCATGGCAGCGCCTCCAAACACACACCACGGTTAAAGGGTTAATGATGAGGCATGCCCTCTGGGGCGCAAACACCCCTCTCATCACACGCCAACCAGCCCCCCTCCCCGCCCCGCCCCTCCTCCCTCCCATCAGTGCAGTGCACGATGCCAGAATGACTCAACTGCTGTGGGCGTATAGGTGGGAGCGAACTGCCCACGGTCACACGTGGCATCCGGGGCGAGTGGAGACTCTCGCCACGGGCCTGGTGCGTTTTGGCTTTCAAACATGCGGTTGTATCGCAGTACACGTCAGGCAGAGGCATGAGCTAGCTCGCTTTCAGATACTGTGGGCGGCTCTTAAAAGAGCCTTTGGGTTTTGTTTTGTTTTTTCCAAGGTCTCGGCGAAAGCCTCTACTTCTTCTTGGGTGCAGCATGTTTGGGCTTTGCCGCTTTGGGTTTGACGGCCTTGGGCTTCACGACCTTGGCTGGGCTCTTCTTTGCCACTTTCGCCTTCACGGCTTTGGCTTTTGCGGGGCTCTTGGCGGCCTTCTTGGCTGGAGCAGCTTTGGGCTTTTTAGGGCTCTTGGCTGCTGCCGGTTTCTTCACCTTCTTGGGACTCTTCTTGGCTCCGGCGGGAGCCTTTTTGGGTTTCTTGGCAGCACCGGCAGCCTTCTTTGCTGCGGGCGTCTTGCTCTTCACCGCAGCTTTCTTGGCCGCCTTCTCCTTGCCCTGCGACTGCTTCTTGTTGAGCTTGAAGGATCCAGAGGCCCCGCTGCCCTTGAGCTGGGCTAGGGCTCCTTTGCTCACCAGGCTCTTGACGGCAAGCTTGAGTCTGCCGTTGTTCTTGTCCACGTCGTATCCCTGGGCGCTCAGAGCCTTCTTGAGGCCAGCCAGGGAGACTCCCTTCCTCTCAGTGCAGGCAGCCACGGCCTTGAGGACGAGGTCGGACACGCTGGGCCCAGTGGGCTTTTTGGCCTTGGCAGCGCCAGCTGCTCTCTTCGGCTTCTTCTTGGTAGCGGCGACGGCAGCGGCAGCGGGTTCCGCCGGCGGAGCCACGGCAGCGGGAGCAGTTTCAGCCATTGTTCTGCAGGAGGACTCGCTCAGCGCTCACAGATCAGTAATGGGCAGCACGGCAAGCGACGTGCATATATATAGGGAGGAGCCTCCATCTGATTGGTCCATAGAAGGGGAGGCCGGGCCCAGCCACGGCACCGTCCCTGCCAAAGACACACTGTGTTTCCTCCGCTTGAATAATCCATTTTTTAAAAGTTACCCGCGTGCATTTATTTCATTTTCCGCCTGTCAACAGGACCGCATCATCTCCCAGCTCTTATCCAAAGGTATCTTCCCCTTGGCAGGGCCCCGACTCCCTTGTAAGAGTCTTGCAAAGCCGGCATCCTGCCGTCAGCTCAGACACCAACATGAGCAAACTTTGTTTTCCGCTTCATACTCCACCTCTCTTCCTCACCTCCCTGGCATAACAGCGCGAGCATTTACTTTTTCACTTCTTTTCCTACAGTGCCCGATAGAGTCTACTCTTCTCACCTTCTGTGGACCAAAGAAAAAGCACACTGAGAAAAAGCACACTGAAGAGGAAGGAGATAACACAGCTCTGCCTGTGTTAGCCAAGCCTACAAAACGCCCCTTCAAATGCACATAGGGCTTGCCCACCGCATTGCTGCTCCCTGCTCCAAATTTCAGTGCTATGCTAGTGACACTCAGCTTGTTTTCAGGCTTCCCTCCGCCGCCTCTTCTCCCTCCCTCCCTCTTCTCTGACTGTCTGTCTGTCTGTCTGTCTGTCTGTCTGTCTGTCTGTCTGTCTGTCGTCTGTCCGCCATCCAGGAGTGGTGTGCCGCCAATGAGCTCTGCCTTAATGCCAGTAAGACGGAGATTCTCCTCATCGGCACACCTGCACCCTCCTTTCCTGTCACTCTCTGGCCGGCCTCCCTTGGCCCTCTTCCTGCTCCCACCTGTGAGGCTAAGAACCCCGGGGTCATCTTCGACTCCACACTCTCCGCCTCTCCTCACATCTCTGGGCGTCTCTAAGAAGTCTAACTATCAACCGCACCTCCTCAGAGGTGTATTCTTCCTTTCCTCTCCTTCCCCCAGAAGCTTACTGTCTCTAGAGCTCTGGTTCTCTCTAGGCTAGACTACTGCAACAGCCTCTTACTAAATCTGCCTGCTCCTACTCTCCGCCCTCTGCAACTCACCCAGAACAGGACTGCGAGACTTGTCCTTGGCCTCAAGCCCTGGCATCGTATCTCTCCAGCCCTGAAATCTCTTCATTGGCTCCCGGTGGCTGCAAGGGATAGATTCAAGACCCTCTGCATTGTCCACACGGCTTTCTGGGGCCTGGGTCCACAATACCTTCAACTCTCCCTCCGTTAATACCTTCCCCACTCGAGCTCTTCGTTCCTCCACCTCCAAGTCCCTCAGGTTCAGTCGCTTCTCCAAGCAACGAGATGGGGGCAGATCGCCTTCCGCTGCTGGGGCTTCCCTCTGGAACAGCCTCCCTGCCACTCTGAAAATTGAGGAGAACCATCTCCGGTTCCGGAAGCACCTCAAGACCTTCCGCTTTGCTCCTGCCTTGGCTCTTCCTCTCCCCGGCTGATCCGTCTGCTTTGGCTCTGTGCACCTGGCTACCCTCGGATTTCGGGCCCAGGTCCCTGGCCACTCACCCGCACTGCCTCCTGGCAACCCTTGCACTTGGGCCTGTAACTGTAACCCTACAGCCCCCTAACCTGCACTTACCAGACACCCCTTGTCTGCGCTTTACACCTCGCACTTGCCACCCTGCTGGCTGCACTATCAGTTGTTGTTGTTTTTATCCCTTGCTCAGCACTTTCCACCTCACTCCCCACTCCCCTGCACCCCCTCCCCCCCCCGCACTTGCACGCTCTCAATGTCACTGGGCCTAGTAAGATCGCTGTATTATCCTCCCTTGCCTCGTCGCGCTCTGAAACACGTGTGTATGAGCGCCATACAAATAAAACAGCATATCATATCATATATCATAGCCGGAGTGGTTCTATGTTTTTGGAGCTCGATGCCCGCACACTTTGCCTATGGGAATGGGGACCACGGAAACCCCAGTGCCAGTGCTTCCGTGAAACTCTGTGGGCGGGTGCTGGTCCGCCCGGCAGGTCTGACCTGCTGTACTTTGCAAAACCGGAAACAATGGCGCCGGTAAGCTTACCAGCAGTGTTGTTTCCAGACCAGCACGGTCAGCATGAGGCCCAAAGTCTCTTATTTCAGAGGGCACCATGCAACACGACAAACATTAAAGTTCCTTTCTTCTTAGGATTTCACATACACAACTTCTTTGGTGATTTACTGTTCGCCCCTGATAAACAAGAAGGATTTGTGGCCCCACTGGGCTAGATGTCTGGGGGAAAGCGAGCCTGGCATTCTGGCCCCTGCCCCGAGCGCCTGACGAACGCCTGACAAACGCCACGCTTTGCCCTTGACGGGCTTTGCCCTGACGGGCAAAATTCCCAGCACACCCCACTGGGCGCTGCACCCGAGCAAGTTAGAGTGAGGTTAGAGAGAGGGGGGGGGGGGGGGGGCCTCGGCCTGCCCACCAAGGCACTAACAAAAACACATTTAAAAAGGTGAAATGAGCCACTCTGGGTTTCATACCTCGAGCCTTTCTTTCTTGAAATCAAACGGTTCATGCCTCCCAGCACCCCTTGCACTTCCCTTAGGGTAATGAGTGGAATCCCCAGGCAGATCCCTCCCCTCACCTGCCATTCTCCCAACATGGTGTACAATGTATCTATCTCAGTGAGAGGGCTTGGCAGTGGCAAAGTAAGAAAGTGAAATGGGCAGCTGTCTGCAGAGGCCAGTGGTAGGAGTGTGGGGGAGGAGGCCATGTTGTGCCTGGCCACTCTGCGTGCCTCGAACCCCGAATGGGTGCAAAGGGTAAATAAATCAGAAAGCCTGCCCCTTGGCGAGAGCGAGAAGCCCTAGCGCACTGGAGGGGATTCGGCCCGGACCCTGGCCTGGTAGCCAGGCATATTCCAGCGCTCCTCATAGCTGCGATGCAGCAACCGGGCAGAAGGCACGGCCATGTGGGCAGAGGACACAGCCATGTGAAAGGTCTTACCCTGGGCATGGGATTTTGTTTTCTCATGCAGGTGCATTCTGGGCGCACACAAAGAATTGTCAAGTAGGATACAAAAATGCCATGTGCTTGCTCAGACCGCTTTCTCCATGCACACACAAGCGACATTCATAGGCGGGCCAGACTACAGTGCTTAAGCAGAGTGCAGATGAGCAGCTCGGTCGTGGATGTTGTGGGCGGCTCTTAAAAGAGCCTTTGGTGTTGGATCGAGAGGTGGGGTCCGGTGGGGTGGGTCTGCTCAACCCCCGAATCCGTACAGGGTGCGTCCCTGGCGCTTCAGGGCATAGACCACATCCATGGCAGTGACCGTCTTCCTCTTGGCGTGCTCGGTGTAGGTGACGGCGTCCCGGATCACGTTCTCCAGGAAGACCTTCAGCACACCCCGGGTCTCCTCGTAGATGAGGCCGGAGATGCGCTTGACTCCACCACGGCGGGCCAGGCGGCGGATGGCGGGCTTGGTGATGCCCTGGATGTTGTCTCGCAGGACTTTCCTGTGCCTCTTGGCGCCGCCTTTGCCGAGCCCTTTCCCTCCTTTGCCGCGTCCAGACATGGTGACTCTTCTCTTCTTCACAAGCGAGCGGAGAATGAGGGTGCGCCTCCCGAGCCGCTGCTTATATGCACCCGGGGGGCGGACCAGAGGGAGGGAGGGCGGACCGGAGGGAGGGCGGACCGGAGGGAGGGCTGCCGGCGGTCGTGCGCAGCACGGTCTGCGCAGGTCCCGGTGGGCGGGGAGACGGCAGCATTTCGAAATGCCCGCGCTTTTTCGGCCGTTGCTTCGGTCGGCCGCCTTTGTCTCCTGGCTGGGGTAGGAGAGCTTGCCAAGCAAAGAGCCTCCAGCCAGCCAGCCAGCCAGCCAGCCAGCCAGCCAGCCAGCCGCCTCTTTTGATGGCTTAGGGGCACACACCATGATGTCGACACCCCTGCCCCTGCTGGCGAGTTGCTCCCAAGCTAAGATTCAAATGCCACTCTTATTACGAGGGGCACCCTGCACCCAGAGAACCCCTGCCCACGACACAGACCTGGCATGGTGCGTAAATAAGGCCTGTGGCTACCCTGGGGGGCGCCCTGCAGGTGAAGAAGTAACACAAAAAACAGTCACCAGCGGGCGTGTCAGGGGTGCCTCCCTCCGTCGCCCAGGACTGGAGGGC
This sequence comes from Ambystoma mexicanum, assembly GCF_040938575.1. Classification (NCBI taxonomy): domain Eukaryota; kingdom Metazoa; phylum Chordata; class Amphibia; order Caudata; family Ambystomatidae; genus Ambystoma; species Ambystoma mexicanum. The sequence goes on from NC_090938.1 coordinate 333,346,296, forward strand.
CTTCCATGCCACGGAGAAGCCCTGTGAAATATGGGGCCAACGGGACGTTTGGCTTTTGCCTTTGAAGCAAAAGCTCGCCCGAGCTACGAGCGTAGCCAAGCGAAGAGCAGGAGCGGAATCGAGCAGCTCGTTCATGACAATGTGGCGGCTCTTAAAAGAGCCTTTGTGGTGTTTTAGTGCGGTTGCGGTGCTGCTGTGCCTCAAGCCCTCTCGCCCCGGATGCGGCGGGCCAGCTGAATGTCCTTGGGCATGATGGTGACCCTCTTGGCGTGGATGGCGCAAAGGTTGGTGTCCTCAAAGAGCCCAACCAGGTAGGCCTCGCTGGCCTCCTGCAGTGCCATGACGGCCGAGCTCTGGAAGCGCAGGTCGGTCTTGAAATCCTGGGCGATTTCTCTCACCAGGCGCTGGAAGGGCAGCTTTCGGATGAGCAGCTCGGTGGATTTCTGGTAGCGGCGGATCTCCCTCAGAGCCACAGTGCCGGGACGGTAGCGGTGAGGTTTCTTAACGCCGCCAGTGGCGGGGGCGCTCTTACGGGCAGCCTTTGTGGCCAGCTGCTTGCGAGGCGCCTTGCCTCCGGTGGACTTGCGGGCGGTCTGCTTAGTACGGGCCATGGCAGCGCTGTGAGATCTGCTTTCTCTCTTCGAGATACAGTGCGGAGCGACCGCGGGGAGCTGCCATATAAAGACCAAGGTCTCTGCTGATTGGCTGAGGCAACAGCAGGCGCCGGTTTTTTTAAAAAAAAAAAAAAAAAAGCCTGCGCTGTGGTTGGCCAGTGTCGGAAGGCACGGCTATGAAACGCAGACACAGGGCGGGAGGCCTTCGATTGGCTAGCCAAACAATCCAGAACCAGAAAGCAAAAAGCGACTGGCAAAGGTTGGGCTCAGCCTTTTATGAGACGCTGTTGAGAGATAAAACAGGAACACCACTCATTCCCCCCCCCCCCCCCCCCGCCCGCGCTTGCCGCATTTAAACCTGCCACCACCAGCCTTCAGAATGGGGGCAACCCGAGAGCGGCGAATCAGCCTGTGAAGTCTGCCCCCGCTACACACACGCCCCGTGTGCTGACATTTCCCCACCACCCTCATCCTCATCATCGTTTGCCAGGCGGCCTCATGGCAGCGCCTCCAAACACACACCACGGTTAAAGGGTTAATGATGAGGCATGCCCTCTGGGGCGCAAACACCCCTCTCATCACACGCCAACCAGCCCCCCTCCCCGCCCCGCCCCTCCTCCCTCCCATCAGTGCAGTGCACGATGCCAGAATGACTCAACTGCTGTGGGCGTATAGGTGGGAGCGAACTGCCCACGGTCACACGTGGCATCCGGGGCGAGTGGAGACTCTCGCCACGGGCCTGGTGCGTTTTGGCTTTCAAACATGCGGTTGTATCGCAGTACACGTCAGGCAGAGGCATGAGCTAGCTCGCTTTCAGATACTGTGGGCGGCTCTTAAAAGAGCCTTTGGGTTTTGTTTTGTTTTTTCCAAGGTCTCGGCGAAAGCCTCTACTTCTTCTTGGGTGCAGCATGTTTGGGCTTTGCCGCTTTGGGTTTGACGGCCTTGGGCTTCACGACCTTGGCTGGGCTCTTCTTTGCCACTTTCGCCTTCACGGCTTTGGCTTTTGCGGGGCTCTTGGCGGCCTTCTTGGCTGGAGCAGCTTTGGGCTTTTTAGGGCTCTTGGCTGCTGCCGGTTTCTTCACCTTCTTGGGACTCTTCTTGGCTCCGGCGGGAGCCTTTTTGGGTTTCTTGGCAGCACCGGCAGCCTTCTTTGCTGCGGGCGTCTTGCTCTTCACCGCAGCTTTCTTGGCCGCCTTCTCCTTGCCCTGCGACTGCTTCTTGTTGAGCTTGAAGGATCCAGAGGCCCCGCTGCCCTTGAGCTGGGCTAGGGCTCCTTTGCTCACCAGGCTCTTGACGGCAAGCTTGAGTCTGCCGTTGTTCTTGTCCACGTCGTATCCCTGGGCGCTCAGAGCCTTCTTGAGGCCAGCCAGGGAGACTCCCTTCCTCTCAGTGCAGGCAGCCACGGCCTTGAGGACGAGGTCGGACACGCTGGGCCCAGTGGGCTTTTTGGCCTTGGCAGCGCCAGCTGCTCTCTTCGGCTTCTTCTTGGTAGCGGCGACGGCAGCGGCAGCGGGTTCCGCCGGCGGAGCCACGGCAGCGGGAGCAGTTTCAGCCATTGTTCTGCAGGAGGACTCGCTCAGCGCTCACAGATCAGTAATGGGCAGCACGGCAAGCGACGTGCATATATATAGGGAGGAGCCTCCATCTGATTGGTCCATAGAAGGGGAGGCCGGGCCCAGCCACGGCACCGTCCCTGCCAAAGACACACTGTGTTTCCTCCGCTTGAATAATCCATTTTTTAAAAGTTACCCGCGTGCATTTATTTCATTTTCCGCCTGTCAACAGGACCGCATCATCTCCCAGCTCTTATCCAAAGGTATCTTCCCCTTGGCAGGGCCCCGACTCCCTTGTAAGAGTCTTGCAAAGCCGGCATCCTGCCGTCAGCTCAGACACCAACATGAGCAAACTTTGTTTTCCGCTTCATACTCCACCTCTCTTCCTCACCTCCCTGGCATAACAGCGCGAGCATTTACTTTTTCACTTCTTTTCCTACAGTGCCCGATAGAGTCTACTCTTCTCACCTTCTGTGGACCAAAGAAAAAGCACACTGAAGAGGAAGGAGATAACACAGCTCTGCCTGTGTTAGCCAAGCCTACAAAACGCCCCTTCAAATGCACATAGGGCTTGCCCACCGCATTGCTGCTCCCTGCTCCAAATTTCAGTGCTATGCTAGTGACACTCAGCTTGTTTTCAGGCTTCCCTCCGCCGCCTCTTCTCCCTCCCTCCCTCTTCTCTGACTGTCTGTCTGTCTGTCTGTCTGTCTGTCTGTCTGTCTGTCTGTCTGTCTGTCCGCCATCCAGGAGTGGTGTGCCGCCAATGAGCTCTGCCTTAATGCCAGTAAGACGGAGATTCTCCTCATCGGCACACCTGCACCCTCCTTTCCTGTCACTCTCTGGCCGGCCTCCCTTGGCCCTCTTCCTGCTCCCACCTGTGAGGCTAAGAACCCCGGGGTCATCTTCGACTCCACACTCTCCGCCTCTCCTCACATCTCTGGGCGTCTCTAAGAAGTCTAACTATCAACCGCACCTCCTCAGAGGTGTATTCTTCCTTTCCTCTCCTTCCCCCAGAAGCTTACTGTCTCTAGAGCTCTGGTTCTCTCTAGGCTAGACTACTGCAACAGCCTCTTACTAAATCTGCCTGCTCCTACTCTCCGCCCTCTGCAACTCACCCAGAACAGGACTGCGAGACTTGTCCTTGGCCTCAAGCCCTGGCATCGTATCTCTCCAGCCCTGAAATCTCTTCATTGGCTCCCGGTGGCTGCAAGGGATAGATTCAAGACCCTCTGCATTGTCCACACGGCTTTCTGGGGCCTGGGTCCACAATACCTTCAACTCTCCCTCCGTTAATACCTTCCCCACTCGAGCTCTTCGTTCCTCCACCTCCAAGTCCCTCAGGTTCAGTCGCTTCTCCAAGCAACGAGATGGGGGCAGATCGCCTTCCGCTGCTGGGGCTTCCCTCTGGAACAGCCTCCCTGCCACTCTGAAAATTGAGGAGAACCATCTCCGGTTCCGGAAGCACCTCAAGACCTTCCGCTTTGCTCCTGCCTTGGCTCTTCCTCTCCCCGGCTGATCCGTCTGCTTTGGCTCTGTGCACCTGGCTACCCTCGGATTTCGGGCCCAGGTCCCTGGCCACTCACCCGCACTGCCTCCTGGCAACCCTTGCACTTGGGCCTGTAACTGTAACCCTACAGCCCCCTAACCTGCACTTACCAGACACCCCTTGTCTGCGCTTTACACCTCGCACTTGCCACCCTGCTGGCTGCACTATCAGTTGTTGTTGTTTTTATCCCTTGCTCAGCACTTTCCACCTCACTCCCCACTCCCCTGCACCCCCTCCCCCCCCCGCACTTGCACGCTCTCAATGTCACTGGGCCTAGTAAGATCGCTGTATTATCCTCCCTTGCCTCGTCGCGCTCTGAAACACGTGTGTATGAGCGCCATACAAATAAAACAGCATATCATATCATATATCATAGCCGGAGTGGTTCTATGTTTTTGGAGCTCGATGCCCGCACACTTTGCCTATGGGAATGGGGACCACGGAAACCCCAGTGCCAGTGCTTCCGTGAAACTCTGTGGGCGGGTGCTGGTCCGCCCGGCAGGTCTGACCTGCTGTACTTTGCAAAACCGGAAACAATGGCGCCGGTAAGCTTACCAGCAGTGTTGTTTCCAGACCAGCACGGTCAGCATGAGGCCCAAAGTCTCTTATTTCAGAGGGCACCATGCAACACGACAAACATTAAAGTTCCTTTCTTCTTAGGATTTCACATACACAACTTCTTTGGTGATTTACTGTTCGCCCCTGATAAACAAGAAGGATTTGTGGCCCCACTGGGCTAGATGTCTGGGGGAAAGCGAGCCTGGCATTCTGGCCCCTGCCCCGAGCGCCTGACGAACGCCTGACAAACGCCACGCTTTGCCCTTGACGGGCTTTGCCCTGACGGGCAAAATTCCCAGCACACCCCACTGGGCGCTGCACCCGAGCAAGTTAGAGTGAGGTTAGAGAGAGGGGGGGGGGGGGGGGGCCTCGGCCTGCCCACCAAGGCACTAACAAAAACACATTTAAAAAGGTGAAATGAGCCACTCTGGGTTTCATACCTCGAGCCTTTCTTTCTTGAAATCAAACGGTTCATGCCTCCCAGCACCCCTTGCACTTCCCTTAGGGTAATGAGTGGAATCCCCAGGCAGATCCCTCCCCTCACCTGCCATTCTCCCAACATGGTGTACAATGTATCTATCTCAGTGAGAGGGCTTGGCAGTGGCAAAGTAAGAAAGTGAAATGGGCAGCTGTCTGCAGAGGCCAGTGGTAGGAGTGTGGGGGAGGAGGCCATGTTGTGCCTGGCCACTCTGCGTGCCTCGAACCCCGAATGGGTGCAAAGGGTAAATAAATCAGAAAGCCTGCCCCTTGGCGAGAGCGAGAAGCCCTAGCGCACTGGAGGGGATTCGGCCCGGACCCTGGCCTGGTAGCCAGGCATATTCCAGCGCTCCTCATAGCTGCGATGCAGCAACCGGGCAGAAGGCACGGCCATGTGGGCAGAGGACACAGCCATGTGAAAGGTCTTACCCTGGGCATGGGATTTTGTTTTCTCATGCAGGTGCATTCTGGGCGCACACAAAGAATTGTCAAGTAGGATACAAAAATGCCATGTGCTTGCTCAGACCGCTTTCTCCATGCACACACAAGCGACATTCATAGGCGGGCCAGACTACAGTGCTTAAGCAGAGTGCAGATGAGCAGCTCGGTCGTGGATGTTGTGGGCGGCTCTTAAAAGAGCCTTTGGTGTTGGATCGAGAGGTGGGGTCCGGTGGGGTGGGTCTGCTCAACCCCCGAATCCGTACAGGGTGCGTCCCTGGCGCTTCAGGGCATAGACCACATCCATGGCAGTGACCGTCTTCCTCTTGGCGTACTCGGTGTAGGTGACGGCGTCCCGGATCACGTTCTCCAGGAAGACCTTCAGCACACCCCGGGTCTCCTCGTAGATGAGGCCGGAGATGCGCTTGACTCCACCACGGCGGGCCAGGCGGCGGATGGCGGGCTTGGTGATGCCCTGGATGTTGTCTCGCAGGACTTTCCTGTGCCTCTTGGCGCCGCCTTTGCCGAGCCCTTTCCCTCCTTTGCCGCGTCCAGACATGGTGACTCTTCTCTTCTTCACAAGCGAGCGGAGAATGAGGGTGCGCCTCCCGAGCCGCTGCTTATATGCACCCGGGGGGCGGACCAGAGGGAGGGAGGGCGGACCGGAGGGAGGGCGGACCGGAGGGAGGGCTGCCGGCGGTCGTGCGCAGCACGGTCTGCGCAGGTCCCGGTGGGCGGGGAGACGGCAGCATTTCGAAATGCCCGCGCTTTTTCGGCCGTTGCTTCGGTCGGCCGCCTTTGTCTCCTGGCTGGGGTAGGAGAGCTTGCCAAGCAAAGAGCCTCGCAGCCAGCCAGCCAGCCAGCCAGCCAGCCAGCCAGCCAGCCAGCCAGCCAGCCGCCTCTTTTGATGGCTTAGGGGCACACACCATGATGTCGACACCCCTGCCCCTGCTGGCGAGTTGCTCCCAAGCTAAGATTCAAATGCCACTCTTATTACGAGGGGCACCCTGCACCCAGAGAACCCCTGCCCACGACACAGACCTGGCATGGTGCGTAAATAAGGCCTGTGGCTACCCTGGGGGGCGCCCTGCAGGTGAAGAAGTAACACAAAAAACAGTCACCAGCGGGCGTGTCAGGGGTGCCTCCCTCCGTCGCCCAGGACTGGAGGGCCTTCCATGCCACGGAGAAGCCCTGTGAAATATGGGGCCAACGGGACGTTTGGCTTTTGCCTTTGAAGCAAAAGCTCGCCCGAGCTACGAGCGTAGCCAAGCGAAGAGCAGGAGCGGAATCGAGCAGCTCGTTCATGACAATGTGGCGGCTCTTAAAAGAGCCTTTGTGGTGTTTTAGTGCGGTTGCGGTGCTGCTGTGCCTCAAGCCCTCTCGCCCCGGATGCGGCGGGCCAGCTGAATGTCCTTGGGCATGATGGTGACCCTCTTGGCGTGGATGGCGCAAAGGTTGGTGTCCTCAAAGAGCCCAACCAGGTAGGCCTCGCTGGCCTCCTGCAGTGCCATGACGGCCGAGCTCTGGAAGCGCAGGTCGGTCTTGAAATCCTGGGCGATTTCTCTCACCAGGCGCTGGAAGGGCAGCTTTCGGATGAGCAGCTCGGTGGATTTCTGGTAGCGGCGGATCTCCCTCAGAGCCACAGTGCCGGGACGGTAGCGGTGAGGTTTCTTAACGCCGCCAGTGGCGGGGGCGCTCTTACGGGCAGCCTTTGTGGCCAGCTGCTTGCGAGGCGCCTTGCCTCCGGTGGACTTGCGGGCGGTCTGCTTAGTACGGGCCATGGCAGCGCTGTGAGATCTGCTTTCTCTCTTCGAGATACAGTGCGGAGCGACCGCGGGGAGCTGCCATATAAAGACCAAGGTCTCTGCTGATTGGCTGAGGCAACAGCAGGCGCCGGTTTTTTTAAAAAAAAAAAAAAAAAAGCCTGCGCTGTGGTTGGCCAGTGTCGGAAGGCACGGCTATGAAACGCAGACACAGGGCGGGAGGCCTTCGATTGGCTAGCCAAACAATCCAGAACCAGAAAGCAAAAAGCGACTGGCAAAGGTTGGGCTCAGCCTTTTATGAGACGCTGTTGAGAGATAAAACAGGAACACCACTCATTCCCCCCCCCCCCCCCCCCGCCCGCGCTTGCCGCATTTAAACCTGCCACCACCAGCCTTCAGAATGGGGGCAACCCGAGAGCGGCGAATCAGCCTGTGAAGTCTGCCCCCGCTACACACACGCCCCGTGTGCTGACATTTCCCCACCACCCTCATCCTCATCATCGTTTGCCAGGCGGCCTCATGGCAGCGCCTCCAAACACACACCACGGTTAAAGGGTTAATGATGAGGCATGCCCTCTGGGGCGCAAACACCCCTCTCATCACACGCCAACCAGCCCCCCTCCCCGCCCCGCCCCTCCTCCCTCCCATCAGTGCAGTGCACGATGCCAGAATGACTCAACTGCTGTGGGCGTATAGGTGGGAGCGAACTGCCCACGGTCACACGTGGCATCCGGGGCGAGTGGAGACTCTCGCCACGGGCCTGGTGCGTTTTGGCTTTCAAACATGCGGTTGTATCGCAGTACACGTCAGGCAGAGGCATGAGCTAGCTCGCTTTCAGATACTGTGGGCGGCTCTTAAAAGAGCCTTTGGGTTTTGTTTTGTTTTTTCCAAGGTCTCGGCGAAAGCCTCTACTTCTTCTTGGGTGCAGCATGTTTGGGCTTTGCCGCTTTGGGTTTGACGGCCTTGGGCTTCACGACCTTGGCTGGGCTCTTCTTTGCCACTTTCGCCTTCACGGCTTTGGCTTTTGCGGGGCTCTTGGCGGCCTTCTTGGCTGGAGCAGCTTTGGGCTTTTTAGGGCTCTTGGCTGCTGCCGGTTTCTTCACCTTCTTGGGACTCTTCTTGGCTCCGGCGGGAGCCTTTTTGGGTTTCTTGGCAGCACCGGCAGCCTTCTTTGCTGCGGGCGTCTTGCTCTTCACCGCAGCTTTCTTGGCCGCCTTCTCCTTGCCCTGCGACTGCTTCTTGTTGAGCTTGAAGGATCCAGAGGCCCCGCTGCCCTTGAGCTGGGCTAGGGCTCCTTTGCTCACCAGGCTCTTGACGGCAAGCTTGAGTCTGCCGTTGTTCTTGTCCACGTCGTATCCCTGGGCGCTCAGAGCCTTCTTGAGGCCAGCCAGGGAGACTCCCTTCCTCTCAGTGCAGGCAGCCACGGCCTTGAGGACGAGGTCGGACACGCTGGGCCCAGTGGGCTTTTTGGCCTTGGCAGCGCCAGCTGCTCTCTTCGGCTTCTTCTTGGTAGCGGCGACGGCAGCGGCAGCGGGTTCCGCCGGCGGAGCCACGGCAGCGGGAGCAGTTTCAGCCATTGTTCTGCAGGAGGACTCGCTCAGCGCTCACAGATCAGTAATGGGCAGCACGGCAAGCGACGTGCATATATATAGGGAGGAGCCTCCATCTGATTGGTCCATAGAAGGGGAGGCCGGGCCCAGCCACGGCACCGTCCCTGCCAAAGACACACTGTGTTTCCTCCGCTTGAATAATCCATTTTTTAAAAGTTACCCGCGTGCATTTATTTCATTTTCCGCCTGTCAACAGGACCGCATCATCTCCCAGCTCTTATCCAAAGGTATCTTCCCCTTGGCAGGGCCCCGACTCCCTTGTAAGAGTCTTGCAAAGCCGGCATCCTGCCGTCAGCTCAGACACCAACATGAGCAAACTTTGTTTTCCGCTTCATACTCCACCTCTCTTCCTCACCTCCCTGGCATAACAGCGCGAGCATTTACTTTTTCACTTCTTTTCCTACAGTGCCCGATAGAGTCTACTCTTCTCACCTTCTGTGGACCAAAGAAAAAGCACACTGAAGAGGAAGGAGATAACACAGCTCTGCCTGTGTTAGCCAAGCCTACAAAACGCCCCTTCAAATGCACATAGGGCTTGCCCACCGCATTGCTGCTCCCTGCTCCAAATTTCAGTGCTATGCTAGTGACACTCAGCTTGTTTTCAGGCTTCCCTCCGCCGCCTCTTCTCCCTCCCTCCCTCTTCTCTGACTGTCTGTCTGTCTGTCTGTCTGTCTGTCTGTCTGTCTGTCTGTCTGTCTGTGTCTGTCCGCCATCCAGGAGTGGTGTGCCGCCAATGAGCTCTGCCTTAATGCCAGTAAGACGGAGATTCTCCTCATCGGCACACCTGCACCCTCCTTTCCTGTCACTCTCTGGCCGGCCTCCCTTGGCCCTCTTCCTGCTCCCACCTGTGAGGCTAAGAACCCCGGGGTCATCTTCGACTCCACACTCTCCGCCTCTCCTCACATCTCTGGGCGTCTCTAAGAAGTCTAACTATCAACCGCACCTCCTCAGAGGTGTATTCTTCCTTTCCTCTCCTTCCCCCAGAAGCTTACTGTCTCTAGAGCTCTGGTTCTCTCTAGGCTAGACTACTGCAACAGCCTCTTACTAAATCTGCCTGCTCCTACTCTCCGCCCTCTGCAACTCACCCAGAACAGGACTGCGAGACTTGTCCTTGGCCTCAAGCCCTGGCATCGTATCTCTCCAGCCCTGAAATCTCTTCATTGGCTCCCGGTGGCTGCAAGGGATAGATTCAAGACCCTCTGCATTGTCCACACGGCTTTCTGGGGCCTGGGTCCACAATACCTTCAACTCTCCCTCCGTTAATACCTTCCCCACTCGAGCTCTTCGTTCCTCCACCTCCAAGTCCCTCAGGTTCAGTCGCTTCTCCAAGCAACGAGATGGGGGCAGATCGCCTTCCGCTGCTGGGGCTTCCCTCTGGAACAGCCTCCCTGCCACTCTGAAAATTGAGGAGAACCATCTCCGGTTCCGGAAGCACCTCAAGACCTTCCGCTTTGCTCCTGCCTTGGCTCTTCCTCTCCCCGGCTGATCCGTCTGCTTTGGCTCTGTGCACCTGGCTACCCTCGGATTTCGGGCCCAGGTCCCTGGCCACTCACCCGCACTGCCTCCTGGCAACCCTTGCACTTGGGCCTGTAACTGTAACCCTACAGCCCCCTAACCTGCACTTACCAGACACCCCTTGTCTGCGCTTTACACCTCGCACTTGCCACCCTGCTGGCTGCACTATCAGTTGTTGTTGTTTTTATCCCTTGCTCAGCACTTTCCACCTCACTCCCCACTCCCCTGCACCCCCTCCCCCCCCCGCACTTGCACGCTCTCAATGTCACTGGGCCTAGTAAGATCGCTGTATTATCCTCCCTTGCCTCGTCGCGCTCTGAAACACGTGTGTATGAGCGCCATACAAATAAAACAGCATATCATATCATATATCATAGCCGGAGTGGTTCTATGTTTTTGGAGCTCGATGCCCGCACACTTTGCCTATGGGAATGGGGACCACGGAAACCCCAGTGCCAGTGCTTCCGTGAAACTCTGTGGGCGGGTGCTGGTCCGCCCGGCAGGTCTGACCTGCTGTACTTTGCAAAACCGGAAACAATGGCGCCGGTAAGCTTACCAGCAGTGTTGTTTCCAGACCAGCACGGTCAGCATGAGGCCCAAAGTCTCTTATTTCAGAGGGCACCATGCAACACGACAAACATTAAAGTTCCTTTCTTCTTAGGATTTCACATACACAACTTCTTTGGTGATTTACTGTTCGCCCCTGATAAACAAGAAGGATTTGTGGCCCCACTGGGCTAGATGTCTGGGGGAAAGCGAGCCTGGCATTCTGGCCCCTGCCCCGAGCGCCTGACGAACGCCTGACAAACGCCACGCTTTGCCCTTGACGGGCTTTGCCCTGACGGGCAAAATTCCCAGCACACCCCACTGGGCGCTGCACCCGAGCAAGTTAGAGTGAGGTTAGAGAGAGGGGGGGGGGGCCTCGGCCTGCCCACCAAGGCACTAACAAAAACACATTTAAAAAGGTGAAATGAGCCACTCTGGGTTTCATACCTCGAGCCTTTCTTTCTTGAAATCAAACGGTTCATGCCTCCCAGCACCCCTTGCACTTCCCTTAGGGTAATGAGTGGAATCCCCAGGCAGATCCCTCCCCTCACCTGCCATTCTCCCAACATGGTGTACAATGTATCTATCTCAGTGAGAGGGCTTGGCAGTGGCAAAGTAAGAAAGTGAAATGGGCAGCTGTCTGCAGAGGCCAGTGGTAGGAGTGTGGGGGAGGAGGCCATGTTGTGCCTGGCCACTCTGCGTGCCTCGAACCCCGAATGGGTGCAAAGGGTAAATAAATCAGAAAGCCTGCCCCTTGGCGAGAGCGAGAAGCCCTAGCGCACTGGAGGGGATTCGGCCCGGACCCTGGCCTGGTAGCCAGGCATATTCCAGCGCTCCTCATAGCTGCGATGCAGCAACCGGGCAGAAGGCACGGCCATGTGGGCAGAGGACACAGCCATGTGAAAGGTCTTACCCTGGGCATGGGATTTTGTTTTCTCATGCAGGTGCATTCTGGGCGCACACAAAGAATTGTCAAGTAGGATACAAAAATGCCATGTGCTTGCTCAGACCGCTTTCTCCATGCACACACAAGCGACATTCATAGGCGGGCCAGACTACAGTGCTTAAGCAGAGTGCAGATGAGCAGCTCGGTCGTGGATGTTGTGGGCGGCTCTTAAAAGAGCCTTTGGTGTTGGATCGAGAGGTGGGGTCCGGTGGGGTGGGTCTGCTCAACCCCCGAATCCGTACAGGGTGCGTCCCTGGCGCTTCAGGGCATAGACCACATCCATGGCAGTGACCGTCTTCCTCTTGGCGTGCTCGGTGTAGGTGACGGCGTCCCGGATCACGTTCTCCAGGAAGACCTTCAGCACACCCCGGGTCTCCTCGTAGATGAGGCCGGAGATGCGCTTGACTCCACCACGGCGGGCCAGGCGGCGGATGGCGGGCTTGGTGATGCCCTGGATGTTGTCTCGCAGGACTTTCCTGTGCCTCTTGGCGCCGCCTTTGCCGAGCCCTTTCCCTCCTTTGCCGCGTCCAGACATGGTGACTCTTCTCTTCTTCACAAGCGAGCGGAGAATGAGGGTGCGCCTCCCGAGCCGCTGCTTATATGCACCCGGGGGGCGGACCAGAGGGAGGGAGGGCGGACCGGAGGGAGGGCGGACCAGAGGGAGGGCTGCCGGCGGTCGTGCGCAGCACGGTCTGCGCAGGTCCCGGTGGGCGGGGAGACGGCAGCATTTCGAAATGCCCGCGCTTTTTCGGCCGTTGCTTCGGTCGGCCGCCTTTGTCTCCTGGCTGGGGTAGGAGAGCTTGCCAAGCAAAGAGCCTCGCAGCCAGCCAGCCAGCCAGCCAGCCAGCCAGCCAGCCAGCCAGCCAGCCGCCTCTTTTGATGGCTTAGGGGCACACACCATGATGTCGACACCCCTGCCCCTGCTGGCGAGTTGCTCCCAAGCTAAGATTCAAATGCCACTCTTATTACGAGGGGCACCCTGCACCCAGAGAACCCCTGCCCACGACACAGACCTGGCATGGTGCGTAAATAAGGCCTGTGGCTACCCTGGGGGGCGCCCTGCAGGTGAAGAAGTAACACAAAAAACAGTCACCAGCGGGCGTGTCAGGGGTGCCTCCCTCCGTCGCCCAGGACTGGAGGGCCTTCCATGCCACGGAGAAGCCCTGTGAAATATGGGGCCAACGGGACGTTTGGCTTTTGCCTTTGAAGCAAAAGCTCGCCCGAGCTACGAGCGTAGCCAAGCGAAGAGCAGGAGCGGAATCGAGCAGCTCGTTCATGACAATGTGGCGGCTCTTAAAAGAGCCTTTGTGGTGTTTTAGTGCGGTTGCGGTGCTGCTGTGCCTCAAGCCCTCTCGCCCCGGATGCGGCGGGCCAGCTGAATGTCCTTGGGCATGATGGTGACCCTCTTGGCGTGGATGGCGCAAAGGTTGGTGTCCTCAAAGAGCCCAACCAGGTAGGCCTCGCTGGCCTCCTGCAGTGCCATGACGGCCGAGCTCTGGAAGCGCAGGTCGGTCTTGAAATCCTGGGCGATTTCTCTCACCAGGCGCTGGAAGGGCAGCTTTCGGATGAGCAGCTCGGTGGATTTCTGGTAGCGGCGGATCTCCCTCAGAGCCACAGTGCCGGGACGGTAGCGGTGAGGTTTCTTAACGCCGCCAGTGGCGGGGGCGCTCTTACGGGCAGCCTTTGTGGCCAGCTGCTTGCGAGGCGCCTTGCCTCCGGTGGACTTGCGGGCGGTCTGCTTAGTACGGGCCATGGCAGCGCTGTGAGATCTGCTTTCTCTCTTCGAGATACAGTGCGGAGCGACCGCGGGGAGCTGCCATATAAAGACCAAGGTCTCTGCTGATTGGCTGAGGCAACAGCAGGCGCCGGTTTTTTTAAAAAAAAAAAAAAAAAAGCCTGCGCTGTGGTTGGCCAGTGTCGGAAGGCACGGCTATGAAACGCAGACACAGGGCGGGAGGCCTTCGATTGGCTAGCCAAACAATCCAGAACCAGAAAGCAAAAAGCGACTGGCAAAGGTTGGGCTCAGCCTTTTATGAGACGCTGTTGAGAGATAAAACAGGAACACCACTCATTCCCCCCCCCCCCCCCCCCGCCCGCGCTTGCCGCATTTAAACCTGCCACCACCAGCCTTCAGAATGGGGGCAACCCGAGAGCGGCGAATCAGCCTGTGAAGTCTGCCCCCGCTACACACACGCCCCGTGTGCTGACATTTCCCCACCACCCTCATCCTCATCATCGTTTGCCAGGCGGCCTCATGGCAGCGCCTCCAAACACACACCACGGTTAAAGGGTTAATGATGAGGCATGCCCTCTGGGGCGCAAACACCCCTCTCATCACACGCCAACCAGCCCCCCTCCCCGCCCCGCCCCTCCTCCCTCCCATCAGTGCAGTGCACGATGCCAGAATGACTCAACTGCTGTGGGCGTATAGGTGGGAGCGAACTGCCCACGGTCACACGTGGCATCCGGGGCGAGTGGAGACTCTCGCCACGGGCCTGGTGCGTTTTGGCTTTCAAACATGCGGTTGTATCGCAGTACACGTCAGGCAGAGGCATGAGCTAGCTCGCTTTCAGATACTGTGGGCGGCTCTTAAAAGAGCCTTTGGGTTTTGTTTTGTTTTTTCCAAGGTCTCGGCGAAAGCCTCTACTTCTTCTTGGGTGCAGCATGTTTGGGCTTTGCCGCTTTGGGTTTGACGGCCTTGGGCTTCACGACCTTGGCTGGGCTCTTCTTTGCCACTTTCGCCTTCACGGCTTTGGCTTTTGCGGGGCTCTTGGCGGCCTTCTTGGCTGGAGCAGCTTTGGGCTTTTTAGGGCTCTTGGCTGCTGCCGGTTTCTTCACCTTCTTGGGACTCTTCTTGGCTCCGGCGGGAGCCTTTTTGGGTTTCTTGGCAGCACCGGCAGCCTTCTTTGCTGCGGGCGTCTTGCTCTTCACCGCAGCTTTCTTGGCCGCCTTCTCCTTGCCCTGCGACTGCTTCTTGTTGAGCTTGAAGGATCCAGAGGCCCCGCTGCCCTTGAGCTGGGCTAGGGCTCCTTTGCTCACCAGGCTCTTGACGGCAAGCTTGAGTCTGCCGTTGTTCTTGTCCACGTCGTATCCCTGGGCGCTCAGAGCCTTCTTGAGGCCAGCCAGGGAGACTCCCTTCCTCTCAGTGCAGGCAGCCACGGCCTTGAGGACGAGGTCGGACACGCTGGGCCCAGTGGGCTTTTTGGCCTTGGCAGCGCCAGCTGCTCTCTTCGGCTTCTTCTTGGTAGCGGCGACGGCAGCGGCAGCGGGTTCCGCCGGCGGAGCCACGGCAGCGGGAGCAGTTTCAGCCATTGTTCTGCAGGAGGACTCGCTCAGCGCTCACAGATCAGTAATGGGCAGCACGGCAAGCGACGTGCATATATATAGGGAGGAGCCTCCATCTGATTGGTCCATAGAAGGGGAGGCCGGGCCCAGCCACGGCACCGTCCCTGCCAAAGACACACTGTGTTTCCTCCGCTTGAATAATCCATTTTTTAAAAGTTACCCGCGTGCATTTATTTCATTTTCCGCCTGTCAACAGGACCGCATCATCTCCCAGCTCTTATCCAAAGGTATCTTCCCCTTGGCAGGGCCCCGACTCCCTTGTAAGAGTCTTGCAAAGCCGGCATCCTGCCGTCAGCTCAGACACCAACATGAGCAAACTTTGTTTTCCGCTTCATACTCCACCTCTCTTCCTCACCTCCCTGGCATAACAGCGCGAGCATTTACTTTTTCACTTCTTTTCCTACAGTGCCCGATAGAGTCTACTCTTCTCACCTTCTGTGGACCAAAGAAAAAGCACACTGAAGAGGAAGGAGATAACACAGCTCTGCCTGTGTTAGCCAAGCCTACAAAACGCCCCTTCAAATGCACATAGGGCTTGCCCACCGCATTGCTGCTCCCTGCTCCAAATTTCAGTGCTATGCTAGTGACACTCAGCTTGTTTTCAGGCTTCCCTCCGCCGCCTCTTCTCCCTCCCTCCCTCTTCTCTGACTGTCTGTCTGTCTGTCTGTCTGTCTGTCTGTCTGTCTGTCTGTGTCTGTCCGCCATCCAGGAGTGGTGTGCCGCCAATGAGCTCTGCCTTAATGCCAGTAAGACGGAGATTCTCCTCATCGGCACACCTGCACCCTCCTTTCCTGTCACTCTCTGGCCGGCCTCCCTTGGCCCTCTTCCTGCTCCCACCTGTGAGGCTAAGAACCCCGGGGTCATCTTCGACTCCACACTCTCCGCCTCTCCTCACATCTCTGGGCGTCTCTAAGAAGTCTAACTATCAACCGCACCTCCTCAGAGGTGTATTCTTCCTTTCCTCTCCTTCCCCCAGAAGCTTACTGTCTCTAGAGCTCTGGTTCTCTCTAGGCTAGACTACTGCAACAGCCTCTTACTAAATCTGCCTGCTCCTACTCTCCGCCCTCTGCAACTCACCCAGAACAGGACTGCGAGACTTGTCCTTGGCCTCAAGCCCTGGCATCGTATCTCTCCAGCCCTGAAATCTCTTCATTGGCTCCCGGTGGCTGCAAGGGATAGATTCAAGACCCTCTGCATTGTCCACACGGCTTTCTGGGGCCTGGGTCCACAATACCTTCAACTCTCCCTCCGTTAATACCTTCCCCACTCGAGCTCTTCGTTCCTCCACCTCCAAGTCCCTCAGGTTCAGTCGCTTCTCCAAGCAACGAGATGGGGGCAGATCGCCTTCCGCTGCTGGGGCTTCCCTCTGGAACAGCCTCCCTGCCACTCTGAAAATTGAGGAGAACCATCTCCGGTTCCGGAAGCACCTCAAGACCTTCCGCTTTGCTCCTGCCTTGGCTCTTCCTCTCCCCGGCTGATCCGTCTGCTTTGGCTCTGTGCACCTGGCTACCCTCGGATTTCGGGCCCAGGTCCCTGGCCACTCACCCGCACTGCCTCCTGGCAACCCTTGCACTTGGGCCTGTAACTGTAACCCTACAGCCCCCTAACCTGCACTTACCAGACACCCCTTGTCTGCGCTTTACACCTCGCACTTGCCACCCTGCTGGCTGCACTATCAGTTGTTGTTGTTTTTATCCCTTGCTCAGCACTTTCCACCTCACTCCCCACTCCCCTGCACCCCCTCCCCCCCCCGCACTTGCACGCTCTCAATGTCACTGGGCCTAGTAAGATCGCTGTATTATCCTCCCTTGCCTCGTCGCGCTCTGAAACACGTGTGTATGAGCGCCATACAAAAAACAGCATATCATATCATATATCATAGCCGGAGTGGTTCTATGTTTTTGGAGCTCGATGCCCGCACACTTTGCCTATGGGAATGGGGACCACGGAAACCCCAGTGCCAGTGCTTCCGTGAAACTCTGTGGGCGGGTGCTGGTCCGCCCGGCAGGTCTGACCTGCTGTACTTTGCAAAACCGGAAACAATGGCGCCGGTAAGCTTACCAGCAGTGTTGTTTCCAGACCAGCACGGTCAGCATGAGGCCCAAAGTCTCTTATTTCAGAGGGCACCATGCAACACGACAAACATTAAAGTTCCTTTCTTCTTAGGATTTCACATACACAACTTCTTTGGTGATTTACTGTTCGCCCCTGATAAACAAGAAGGATTTGTGGCCCCACTGGGCTAGATGTCTGGGGGAAAGCGAGCCTGGCATTCTGGCCCCTGCCCCGAGCGCCTGACGAACGCCTGACAAACGCCACGCTTTGCCCTTGACGGGCTTTGCCCTGACGGGCAAAATTCCCAGCACACCCCACTGGGCGCTGCACCCGAGCAAGTTAGAGTGAGGTTAGAGAGAGGGGGGGGGGGGGGGGGGGCCTCGGCCTGCCCACCAAGGCACTAACAAAAACACATTTAAAAAGGTGAAATGAGCCACTCTGGGTTTCATACCTCGAGCCTTTCTTTCTTGAAATCAAACGGTTCATGCCTCCCAGCACCCCTTGCACTTCCCTTAGGGTAATGAGTGGAATCCCCAGGCAGATCCCTCCCCTCACCTGCCATTCTCCCAACATGGTGTACAATGTATCTATCTCAGTGAGAGGGCTTGGCAGTGGCAAAGTAAGAAAGTGAAATGGGCAGCTGTCTGCAGAGGCCAGTGGTAGGAGTGTGGGGGAGGAGGCCATGTTGTGCCTGGCCACTCTGCGTGCCTCGAACCCCGAATGGGTGCAAAGGGTAAATAAATCAGAAAGCCTGCCCCTTGGCGAGAGCGAGAAGCCCTAGCGCACTGGAGGGGATTCGGCCCGGACCCTGGCCTGGTAGCCAGGCATATTCCAGCGCTCCTCATAGCTGCGATGCAGCAACCGGGCAGAAGGCACGGCCATGTGGGCAGAGGACACAGCCATGTGAAAGGTCTTACCCTGGGCATGGGATTTTGTTTTCTCATGCAGGTGCATTCTGGGCGCACACAAAGAATTGTCAAGTAGGATACAAAAATGCCATGTGCTTGCTCAGACCGCTTTCTCCATGCACACACAAGCGACATTCATAGGCGGGCCAGACTACAGTGCTTAAGCAGAGTGCAGATGAGCAGCTCGGTCGTGGATGTTGTGGGCGGCTCTTAAAAGAGCCTTTGGTGTTGGATCGAGAGGTGGGGTCCGGTGGGGTGGGTCTGCTCAACCCCCGAATCCGTACAGGGTGCGTCCCTGGCGCTTCAGGGCATAGACCACATCCATGGCAGTGACCGTCTTCCTCTTGGCGTGCTCGGTGTAGGTGACGGCGTCCCGGATCACGTTCTCCAGGAAGACCTTCAGCACACCCCGGGTCTCCTCGTAGATGAGGCCGGAGATGCGCTTGACTCCACCACGGCGGGCCAGGCGGCGGATGGCGGGCTTGGTGATGCCCTGGATGTTGTCTCGCAGGACTTTCCTGTGCCTCTTGGCGCCGCCTTTGCCGAGCCCTTTCCCTCCTTTGCCGCGTCCAGACATGGTGACTCTTCTCTTCTTCACAAGCGAGCGGAGAATGAGGGTGCGCCTCCCGAGCCGCTGCTTATATGCACCCGGGGGGCGGACCAGAGGGAGGGAGGGCGGACCGGAGGGAGGGCGGACCAGAGGGAGGGCTGCCGGCGGTCGTGCGCAGCACGGTCTGCGCAGGTCCCGGTGGGCGGGGAGACGGCAGCATTTCGAAATGCCCGCGCTTTTTCGGCCGTTGCTTCGGTCGGCCGCCTTTGTCTCCTGGCTGGGGTAGGAGAGCTTGCCAAGCAAAGAGCCTCGCAGCCAGCCAGCCAGCCAGCCAGCCAGCCAGCCAGCCAGCCAGCCAGCCGCCTCTTTTGATGGCTTAGGGGCACACACCATGATGTCGACACCCCTGCCCCTGCTGGCGAGTTGCTCCCAAGCTAAGATTCAAATGCCACTCTTATTACGAGGGGCACCCTGCACCCAGAGAACCCCTGCCCACGACACAGACCTGGCATGGTGCGTAAATAAGGCCTGTGGCTACCCTGGGGGGCGCCCTGCAGGTGAAGAAGTAACACAAAAAACAGTCACCAGCGGGCGTGTCAGGGGTGCCTCCCTCCGTCGCCCAGGACTGGAGGGCCTTCCATGCCACGGAGAAGCCCTGTGAAATATGGGGCCAACGGGACGTTTGGCTTTTGCCTTTGAAGCAAAAGCTCGCCCGAGCTACGAGCGTAGCCAAGCGAAGAGCAGGAGCGGAATCGAGCAGCTCGTTCATGACAATGTGGCGGCTCTTAAAAGAGCCTTTGTGGTGTTTTAGTGCGGTTGCGGTGCTGCTGTGCCTCAAGCCCTCTCGCCCCGGATGCGGCGGGCCAGCTGAATGTCCTTGGGCATGATGGTGACCCTCTTGGCGTGGATGGCGCAAAGGTTGGTGTCCTCAAAGAGCCCAACCAGGTAGGCCTCGCTGGCCTCCTGCAGTGCCATGACGGCCGAGCTCTGGAAGCGCAGGTCGGTCTTGAAATCCTGGGCGATTTCTCTCACCAGGCGCTGGAAGGGCAGCTTTCGGATGAGCAGCTCGGTGGATTTCTGGTAGCGGCGGATCTCCCTCAGAGCCACAGTGCCGGGACGGTAGCGGTGAGGTTTCTTAACGCCGCCAGTGGCGGGGGCGCTCTTACGGGCAGCCTTTGTGGCCAGCTGCTTGCGAGGCGCCTTGCCTCCGGTGGACTTGCGGGCGGTCTGCTTAGTACGGGCCATGGCAGCGCTGTGAGATCTTCTTTCTCTCTTCGAGATACAGTGCGGAGCGACCGCGGGGAGCTGCCATATAAAGACCAAGGTCTCTGCTGATTGGCTGAGGCAACAGCAGGCGCCGGTTTTTTTAAAAAAAAAAAAAAAAAAAAGCCTGCGCTGTGGTTGGCCAGTGTCGGAAGGCACGGCTATGAAACGCAGACACAGGGCGGGAGGCCTTCGATTGGCTAGCCAAACAATCCAGAACCAGAAAGCAAAAAGCGACTGGCAAAGGTTGGGCTCAGCCTTTTATGAGACGCTGTTGAGAGATAAAACAGGAACACCACTCATTCCCCCCCCCCCCCCCCCCGCCCGCGCTTGCCGCATTTAAACCTGCCACCACCAGCCTTCAGAATGGGGGCAACCCGAGAGCGGCGAATCAGCCTGTGAAGTCTGCCCCCGCTACACACACGCCCCGTGTGCTGACATTTCCCCACCACCCTCATCCTCATCATCGTTTGCCAGGCGGCCTCATGGCAGCGCCTCCAAACACACACCACGGTTAAAGGGTTAATGATGAGGCATGCCCTCTGGGGCGCAAACACCCCTCTCATCACACGCCAACCAGCCCCCCTCCCCGCCCCGCCCCTCCTCCCTCCCATCAGTGCAGTGCACGATGCCAGAATGACTCAACTGCTGTGGGCGTATAGGTGGGAGCGAACTGCCCACGGTCACACGTGGCATCCGGGGCGAGTGGAGACTCTCGCCACGGGCCTGGTGCGTTTTGGCTTTCAAACATGCGGTTGTATCGCAGTACACGTCAGGCAGAGGCATGAGCTAGCTCGCTTTCAGATACTGTGGGCGGCTCTTAAAAGAGCCTTTGGGTTTTGTTTTGTTTTTTCCAAGGTCTCGGCGAAAGCCTCTACTTCTTCTTGGGTGCAGCATGTTTGGGCTTTGCCGCTTTGGGTTTGACGGCCTTGGGCTTCACGACCTTGGCTGGGCTCTTCTTTGCCACTTTCGCCTTCACGGCTTTGGCTTTTGCGGGGCTCTTGGCGGCCTTCTTGGCTGGAGCAGCTTTGGGCTTTTTAGGGCTCTTGGCTGCTGCCGGTTTCTTCACCTTCTTGGGACTCTTCTTGGCTCCGGCGGGAGCCTTTTTGGGTTTCTTGGCAGCACCGGCAGCCTTCTTTGCTGCGGGCGTCTTGCTCTTCACCGCAGCTTTCTTGGCCGCCTTCTCCTTGCCCTGCGACTGCTTCTTGTTGAGCTTGAAGGATCCAGAGGCCCCGCTGCCCTTGAGCTGGGCTAGGGCTCCTTTGCTCACCAGGCTCTTGACGGCAAGCTTGAGTCTGCCGTTGTTCTTGTCCACGTCGTATCCCTGGGCGCTCAGAGCCTTCTTGAGGCCAGCCAGGGAGACTCCCTTCCTCTCAGTGCAGGCAGCCACGGCCTTGAGGTCGAGGTCGGACACGCTGGGCCCAGTGGGCTTTTTGGCCTTGGCAGCGCCAGCTGCTCTCTTCGGCTTCTTCTTGGTAGCGGCGACGGCAGCGGCAGCGGGTTCCGCCGGCGGAGCCACGGCAGCGGGAGCAGTTTCAGCCATTGTTCTGCAGGAGGACTCGCTCAGCGCTCACAGATCAGTAATGGGCAGCACGGCAAGCGACGTGCATATATATAGGGAGGAGCCTCCATCTGATTGGTCCATAGAAGGGGAGGCCGGGCCCAGCCACGGCACCGTCCCTGCCAAAGACACACTGTGTTTCCTCCGCTTGAATAATCCATTTTTTAAAAGTTACCCGCGTGCATTTATTTCATTTTCCGCCTGTCAACAGGACCGCATCATCTCCCAGCTCTTATCCAAAGGTATCTTCCCCTTGGCAGGGCCCCGACTCCCTTGTAAGAGTCTTGCAAAGCCGGCATCCTGCCGTCAGCTCAGACACCAACATGAGCAAACTTTGTTTTCCGCTTCATACTCCACCTCTCTTCCTCACCTCCCTGGCATAACAGCGCGAGCATTTACTTTTTCACTTCTTTTCCTACAGTGCCCGATAGAGTCTACTCTTCTCACCTTCTGTGGACCAAAGAAAAAGCACACTGAAGAGGAAGGAGATAACACAGCTCTGCCTGTGTTAGCCAAGCCTACAAAACGCCCCTTCAAATGCACATAGGGCTTGCCCACCGCATTGCTGCTCCCTGCTCCAAATTTCAGTGCTATGCTAGTGACACTCAGCTTGTTTTCAGGCTTCCCTCCGCCGCCTCTTCTCCCTCCCTCCCTCTTCTCTGACTGTCTGTCTGTCTGTCTGTCTGTCTGTCTGTCTGTCTGTCTGTCTGTCTGTGTCTGTCCGCCATCCAGGAGTGGTGTGCCGCCAATGAGCTCTGCCTTAATGCCAGTAAGACGGAGATTCTCCTCATCGGCACACCTGCACCCTCCTTTCCTGTCACTCTCTGGCCGGCCTCCCTTGGCCCTCTTCCTGCTCCCACCTGTGAGGCTAAGAACCCCGGGGTCATCTTCGACTCCACACTCTCCGCCTCTCCTCACATCTCTGGGCGTCTCTAAGAAGTCTAACTATCAACCGCACCTCCTCAGAGGTGTATTCTTCCTTTCCTCTCCTTCCCCCAGAAGCTTACTGTCTCTAGAGCTCTGGTTCTCTCTAGGCTAGACTACTGCAACAGCCTCTTACTAAATCTGCCTGCTCCTACTCTCCGCCCTCTGCAACTCACCCAGAACAGGACTGCGAGACTTGTCCTTGGCCTCAAGCCCTGGCATCGTATCTCTCCAGCCCTGAAATCTCTTCATTGGCTCCCGGTGGCTGCAAGGGATAGATTCAAGACCCTCTGCATTGTCCACACGGCTTTCTGGGGCCTGGGTCCACAATACCTTCAACTCTCCCTCCGTTAATACCTTCCCCACTCGAGCTCTTCGTTCCTCCACCTCCAAGTCCCTCAGGTTCAGTCGCTTCTCCAAGCAACGAGATGGGGGCAGATCGCCTTCCGCTGCTGGGGCTTCCCTCTGGAACAGCCTCCCTGCCACTCTGAAAATTGAGGAGAACCATCTCCGGTTCCGGAAGCACCTCAAGACCTTCCGCTTTGCTCCTGCCTTGGCTCTTCCTCTCCCCGGCTGATCCGTCTGCTTTGGCTCTGTGCACCTGGCTACCCTCGGATTTCGGGCCCAGGTCCCTGGCCACTCACCCGCACTGCCTCCTGGCAACCCTTGCACTTGGGCCTGTAACTGTAACCCTACAGCCCCCTAACCTGCACTTACCAGACACCCCTTGTCTGCGCTTTACACCTCGCACTTGCCACCCTGCTGGCTGCACTATCAGTTGTTGTTGTTTTTATCCCTTGCTCAGCACTTTCCACCTCACTCCCCACTCCCCTGCACCCCCTCCCCCCCCCGCACTTGCACGCTCTCAATGTCACTGGGCCTAGTAAGATCGCTGTATTATCCTCCCTTGCCTCGTCGCGCTCTGAAACACGTGTGTATGAGCGCCATACAAATAAAACAGCATATCATATCATATATCATAGCCGGAGTGGTTCTATGTTTTTGGAGCTCGATGCCCGCACACTTTGCCTATGGGAATGGGGACCACGGAAACCCCAGTGCCAGTGCTTCCGTGAAACTCTGTGGGCGGGTGCTGGTCCGCCCGGCAGGTCTGACCTGCTGTACTTTGCAAAACCGGAAACAATGGCGCCGGTAAGCTTACCAGCAGTGTTGTTTCCAGACCAGCACGGTCAGCATGAGGCCCAAAGTCTCTTATTTCAGAGGGCACCATGCAACACGACAAACATTAAAGTTCCTTTCTTCTTAGGATTTCACATACACAACTTCTTTGGTGATTTACTGTTCGCCCCTGATAAACAAGAAGGATTTGTGGCCCCACTGGGCTAGATGTCTGGGGGAAAGCGAGCCTGGCATTCTGGCCCCTGCCCCGAGCGCCTGACGAACGCCTGACAAACGCCACGCTTTGCCCTTGACGGGCTTTGCCCTGACGGGCAAAATTCCCAGCACACCCCACTGGGCGCTGCACCCGAGCAAGTTAGAGTGAGGTTAGAGAGAGGGGGGGGGGGGGGGGGGGCCTCGGCCTGCCCACCAAGGCACTAACAAAAACACATTTAAAAAGGTGAAATGAGCCACTCTGGGTTTCATACCTCGAGCCTTTCTTTCTTGAAATCAAACGGTTCATGCCTCCCAGCACCCCTTGCACTTCCCTTAGGGTAATGAGTGGAATCCCCAGGCAGATCCCTCCCCTCACCTGCCATTCTCCCAACATGGTGTACAATGTATCTATCTCAGTGAGAGGGCTTGGCAGTGGCAAAGTAAGAAAGTGAAATGGGCAGCTGTCTGCAGAGGCCAGTGGTAGGAGTGTGGGGGAGGAGGCCATGTTGTGCCTGGCCACTCTGCGTGCCTCGAACCCCGAATGGGTGCAAAGGGTAAATAAATCAGAAAGCCTGCCCCTTGGCGAGAGCGAGAAGCCCTAGCGCACTGGAGGGGATTCGGCCCGGACCCTGGCCTGGTAGCCAGGCATATTCCAGCGCTCCTCATAGCTGCGATGCAGCAACCGGGCAGAAGGCACGGCCATGTGGGCAGAGGACACAGCCATGTGAAAGGTCTTACCCTGGGCATGGGATTTTGTTTTCTCATGCAGGTGCATTCTGGGCGCACACAAAGAATTGTCAAGTAGGATACAAAAATGCCATGTGCTTGCTCAGACCGCTTTCTCCATGCACACACAAGCGACATTCATAGGCGGGCCAGACTACAGTGCTTAAGCAGAGTGCAGATGAGCAGCTCGGTCGTGGATGTTGTGGGCGGCTCTTAAAAGAGCCTTTGGTGTTGGATCGAGAGGTGGGGTCCGGTGGGGTGGGTCTGCTCAACCCCCGAATCCGTACAGGGTGCGTCCCTGGCGCTTCAGGGCATAGACCACATCCATGGCAGTGACCGTCTTCCTCTTGGCGTGCTCGGTGTAGGTGACGGCGTCCCGGATCACGTTCTCCAGGAAGACCTTCAGCACACCCCGGGTCTCCTCGTAGATGAGGCCGGAGATGCGCTTGACTCCACCACGGCGGGCCAGGCGGCGGATGGCGGGCTTGGTGATGCCCTGGATGTTGTCTCGCAGGACTTTCCTGTGCCTCTTGGCGCCGCCTTTGCCGAGCCCTTTCCCTCCTTTGCCGCGTCCAGACATGGTGACTCTTCTCTTCTTCACAAGCGAGCGGAGAATGAGGGTGCGCCTCCCGAGCCGCTGCTTATATGCACCCGGGGGGCGGACCAGAGGGAGGGAGGGCGGACCGGAGGGAGGGCGGACCAGAGGGAGGGCTGCCGGCGGTCGTGCGCAGCACGGTCTGCGCAGGTCCCGGTGGGCGGGGAGACGGCAGCATTTCGAAATGCCCGCGCTTTTTCGGCCGTTGCTTCGGTCGGCCGCCTTTGTCTCCTGGCTGGGGTAGGAGAGCTTGCCAAGCAAAGAGCCTCGCAGCCAGCCAGCCAGCCAGCCAGCCAGCCAGCCAGCCAGCCAGCCAGCCAGCCGCCTCTTTTGATGGCTTAGGGGCACACACCATGATGTCGACACCCCTGCCCCTGCTGGCGAGTTGCTCCCAAGCTAAGATTCAAATGCCACTCTTATTACGAGGGGCACCCTGCACCCAGAGAACCCCTGCCCACGACACAGACCTGGCATGGTGCGTAAATAAGGCCTGTGGCTACCCTGGGGGGCGCCCTGCAGGTGAAGAAGTAACACAAAAAACAGTCACCAGCGGGCGTGTCAGGGGTGCCTCCCTCCGTCGCCCAGGACTGGAGGGCCTTCCATGCCACGGAGAAGCCCTGTGAAATATGGGGCCAACGGGACGTTTGGCTTTTGCCTTTGAAGCAAAAGCTCGCCCGAGCTACGAGCGTAGCCAAGCGAAGAGCAGGAGCGGAATCGAGCAGCTCGTTCATGACAATGTGGCGGCTCTTAAAAGAGCCTTTGTGGTGTTTTAGTGCGGTTGCGGTGCTGCTGTGCCTCAAGCCCTCTCGCCCCGGATGCGGCGGGCCAGCTGAATGTCCTTGGGCATGATGGTGACCCTCTTGGCGTGGATGGCGCAAAGGTTGGTGTCCTCAAAGAGCCCAACCAGGTAGGCCTCGCTGGCCTCCTGCAGTGCCATGACGGCCGAGCTCTGGAAGCGCAGGTCGGTCTTGAAATCCTGGGCGATTTCTCTCACCAGGCGCTGGAAGGGCAGCTTTCGGATGAGCAGCTCGGTGGATTTCTGGTAGCGGCGGATCTCCCTCAGAGCCACAGTGCCGGGACGGTAGCGGTGAGGTTTCTTAACGCCGCCAGTGGCGGGGGCGCTCTTACGGGCAGCCTTTGTGGCCAGCTGCTTGCGAGGCGCCTTGCCTCCGGTGGACTTGCGGGCGGTCTGCTTAGTACGGGCCATGGCAGCGCTGTGAGATCTGCTTTCTCTCTTCGAGATACAGTGCGGAGCGACCGCGGGGAGCTGCCATATAAAGACCAAGGTCTCTGCTGATTGGCTGAGGCAACAGCAGGCGCCGGTTTTTTTAAAAAAAAAAAAAAAAAAAAGCCTGCGCTGTGGTTGGCCAGTGTCGGAAGGCACGGCTATGAAACGCAGACACAGGGCGGGAGGCCTTCGATTGGCTAGCCAAACAATCCAGAACCAGAAAGCAAAAAGCGACTGGCAAAGGTTGGGCTCAGCCTTTTATGAGACGCTGTTGAGAGATAAAACAGGAACACCACTCATTCCCCCCCCCCCCCCCCCCCGCCCGCGCTTGCCGCATTTAAACCTGCCACCACCAGCCTTCAGAATGGGGGCAACCCGAGAGCGGCGAATCAGCCTGTGAAGTCTGCCCCCGCTACACACACGCCCCGTGTGCTGACATTTCCCCACCACCCTCATCCTCATCATCGTTTGCCAGGCGGCCTCATGGCAGCGCCTCCAAACACACACCACGGTTAAAGGGTTAATGATGAGGCATGCCCTCTGGGGCGCAAACACCCCTCTCATCACACGCCAACCAGCCCCCCTCCCCGCCCCGCCCCTCCTCCCTCCCATCAGTGCAGTGCACGATGCCAGAATGACTCAACTGCTGTGGGCGTATAGGTGGGAGCGAACTGCCCACGGTCACACGTGGCATCCGGGGCGAGTGGAGACTCTCGCCACGGGCCTGGTGCGTTTTGGCTTTCAAACATGCGGTTGTATCGCAGTACACGTCAGGCAGAGGCATGAGCTAGCTCGCTTTCAGATACTGTGGGCGGCTCTTAAAAGAGCCTTTGGGTTTTGTTTTGTTTTTTCCAAGGTCTCGGCGAAAGCCTCTACTTCTTCTTGGGTGCAGCATGTTTGGGCTTTGCCGCTTTGGGTTTGACGGCCTTGGGCTTCACGACCTTGGCTGGGCTCTTCTTTGCCACTTTCGCCTTCACGGCTTTGGCTTTTGCGGGGCTCTTGGCGGCCTTCTTGGCTGGAGCAGCTTTGGGCTTTTTAGGGCTCTTGGCTGCTGCCGGTTTCTTCACCTTCTTGGGACTCTTCTTGGCTCCGGCGGGAGCCTTTTTGGGTTTCTTGGCAGCACCGGCAGCCTTCTTTGCTGCGGGCGTCTTGCTCTTCACCGCAGCTTTCTTGGCCGCCTTCTCCTTGCCCTGCGACTGCTTCTTGTTGAGCTTGAAGGATCCAGAGGCCCCGCTGCCCTTGAGCTGGGCTAGGGCTCCTTTGCTCACCAGGCTCTTGACGGCAAGCTTGAGTCTGCCGTTGTTCTTGTCCACGTCGTATCCCTGGGCGCTCAGAGCCTTCTTGAGGCCAGCCAGGGAGACTCCCTTCCTCTCAGTGCAGGCAGCCACGGCCTTGAGGTCGAGGTCGGACACGCTGGGCCCAGTGGGCTTTTTGGCCTTGGCAGCGCCAGCTGCTCTCTTCGGCTTCTTCTTGGTAGCGGCGACGGCAGCGGCAGCGGGTTCCGCCGGCGGAGCCACGGCAGCGGGAGCAGTTTCAGCCATTGTTCTGCAGGAGGACTCGCTCAGCGCTCACAGATCAGTAATGGGCAGCACGGCAAGCGACGTGCATATATATAGGGAGGAGCCTCCATCTGATTGGTCCATAGAAGGGGAGGCCGGGCCCAGCCACGGCACCGTCCCTGCCAAAGACACACTGTGTTTCCTCCGCTTGAATAATCCATTTTTTAAAAGTTACCCGCGTGCATTTATTTCATTTTCCGCCTGTCAACAGGACCGCATCATCTCCCAGCTCTTATCCAAAGGTATCTTCCCCTTGGCAGGGCCCCGACTCCCTTGTAAGAGTCTTGCAAAGCCGGCATCCTGCCGTCAGCTCAGACACCAACATGAGCAAACTTTGTTTTCCGCTTCATACTCCACCTCTCTTCCTCACCTCCCTGGCATAACAGCGCGAGCATTTACTTTTTCACTTCTTTTCCTACAGTGCCCGATAGAGTCTACTCTTCTCACCTTCTGTGGACCAAAGAAAAAGCACACTGAAGAGGAAGGAGATAACACAGCTCTGCCTGTGTTAGCCAAGCCTACAAAACGCCCCTTCAAATGCACATAGGGCTTGCCCACCGCATTGCTGCTCCCTGCTCCAAATTTCAGTGCTATGCTAGTGACACTCAGCTTGTTTTCAGGCTTCCCTCCGCCGCCTCTTCTCCCTCCCTCCCTCTTCTCTGACTGTCTGTCTGTCTGTCTGTCTGTCTGTCTGTCTGTCTGTCTGTCTGTCTGTGTCTGTCCGCCATCCAGGAGTGGTGTGCCGCCAATGAGCTCTGCCTTAATGCCAGTAAGACGGAGATTCTCCTCATCGGCACACCTGCACCCTCCTTTCCTGTCACTCTCTGGCCGGCCTCCCTTGGCCCTCTTCCTGCTCCCACCTGTGAGGCTAAGAACCCCGGGGTCATCTTCGACTCCACACTCTCCGCCTCTCCTCACATCTCTGGGCGTCTCTAAGAAGTCTAACTATCAACCGCACCTCCTCAGAGGTGTATTCTTCCTTTCCTCTCCTTCCCCCAGAAGCTTACTGTCTCTAGAGCTCTGGTTCTCTCTAGGCTAGACTACTGCAACAGCCTCTTACTAAATCTGCCTGCTCCTACTCTCCGCCCTCTGCAACTCACCCAGAACAGGACTGCGAGACTTGTCCTTGGCCTCAAGCCCTGGCATCGTATCTCTCCAGCCCTGAAATCTCTTCATTGGCTCCCGGTGGCTGCAAGGGATAGATTCAAGACCCTCTGCATTGTCCACACGGCTTTCTGGGGCCTGGGTCCACAATACCTTCAACTCTCCCTCCGTTAATACCTTCCCCACTCGAGCTCTTCGTTCCTCCACCTCCAAGTCCCTCAGGTTCAGTCGCTTCTCCAAGCAACGAGATGGGGGCAGATCGCCTTCCGCTGCTGGGGCTTCCCTCTGGAACAGCCTCCCTGCCACTCTGAAAATTGAGGAGAACCATCTCCGGTTCCGGAAGCACCTCAAGACCTTCCGCTTTGCTCCTGCCTTGGCTCTTCCTCTCCCCGGCTGATCCGTCTGCTTTGGCTCTGTGCACCTGGCTACCCTCGGATTTCGGGCCCAGGTCCCTGGCCACTCACCCGCACTGCCTCCTGGCAACCCTTGCACTTGGGCCTGTAACTGTAACCCTACAGCCCCCTAACCTGCACTTACCAGACACCCCTTGTCTGCGCTTTACACCTCGCACTTGCCACCCTGCTGGCTGCACTATCAGTTGTTGTTGTTTTTATCCCTTGCTCAGCACTTTCCACCTCACTCCCCACTCCCCTGCACCCCCTCCCCCCCCCGCACTTGCACGCTCTCAATGTCACTGGGCCTAGTAAGATCGCTGTATTATCCTCCCTTGCCTCGTCGCGCTCTGAAACACGTGTGTATGAGCGCCATACAAATAAAACAGCATATCATATCATATATCATAGCCGGAGTGGTTCTATGTTTTTGGAGCTCGATGCCCGCACACTTTGCCTATGGGAATGGGGACCACGGAAACCCCAGTGCCAGTGCTTCCGTGAAACTCTGTGGGCGGGTGCTGGTCCGCCCGGCAGGTCTGACCTGCTGTACTTTGCAAAACCGGAAACAATGGCGCCGGTAAGCTTACCAGCAGTGTTGTTTCCAGACCAGCACGGTCAGCATGAGGCCCAAAGTCTCTTATTTCAGAGGGCACCATGCAACACGACAAACATTAAAGTTCCTTTCTTCTTAGGATTTCACATACACAACTTCTTTGGTGATTTACTGTTCGCCCCTGATAAACAAGAAGGATTTGTGGCCCCACTGGGCTAGATGTCTGGGGGAAAGCGAGCCTGGCATTCTGGCCCCTGCCCCGAGCGCCTGACGAACGCCTGACAAACGCCACGCTTTGCCCTTGACGGGCTTTGCCCTGACGGGCAAAATTCCCAGCACACCCCACTGGGCGCTGCACCCGAGCAAGTTAGAGTGAGGTTAGAGAGAGGGGGGGGGGGGGGGGGGGCCTCGGCCTGCCCACCAAGGCACTAACAAAAACACATTTAAAAAGGTGAAATGAGCCACTCTGGGTTTCATACCTCGAGCCTTTCTTTCTTGAAATCAAACGGTTCATGCCTCCCAGCACCCCTTGCACTTCCCTTAGGGTAATGAGTGGAATCCCCAGGCAGATCCCTCCCCTCACCTGCCATTCTCCCAACATGGTGTACAATGTATCTATCTCAGTGAGAGGGCTTGGCAGTGGCAAAGTAAGAAAGTGAAATGGGCAGCTGTCTGCAGAGGCCAGTGGTAGGAGTGTGGGGGAGGAGGCCATGTTGTGCCTGGCCACTCTGCGTGCCTCGAACCCCGAATGGGTGCAAAGGGTAAATAAATCAGAAAGCCTGCCCCTTGGCGAGAGCGAGAAGCCCTAGCGCACTGGAGGGGATTCGGCCCGGACCCTGGCCTGGTAGCCAGGCATATTCCAGCGCTCCTCATAGCTGCGATGCAGCAACCGGGCAGAAGGCACGGCCATGTGGGCAGAGGACACAGCCATGTGAAAGGTCTTACCCTGGGCATGGGATTTTGTTTTCTCATGCAGGTGCATTCTGGGCGCACACAAAGAATTGTCAAGTAGGATACAAAAATGCCATGTGCTTGCTCAGACCGCTTTCTCCATGCACACACAAGCGACATTCATAGGCGGGCCAGACTACAGTGCTTAAGCAGAGTGCAGATGAGCAGCTCGGTCGTGGATGTTGTGGGCGGCTCTTAAAAGAGCCTTTGGTGTTGGATCGAGAGGTGGGGTCCGGTGGGGTGGGTCTGCTCAACCCCCGAATCCGTACAGGGTGCGTCCCTGGCGCTTCAGGGCATAGACCACATCCATGGCAGTGACCGTCTTCCTCTTGGCGTGCTCGGTGTAGGTGACGGCGTCCCGGATCACGTTCTCCAGGAAGACCTTCAGCACACCCCGGGTCTCCTCGTAGATGAGGCCGGAGATGCGCTTGACTCCACCACGGCGGGCCAGGCGGCGGATGGCGGGCTTGGTGATGCCCTGGATGTTGTCTCGCAGGACTTTCCTGTGCCTCTTGGCGCCGCCTTTGCCGAGCCCTTTCCCTCCTTTGCCGCGTCCAGACATGGTGACTCTTCTCTTCTTCACAAGCGAGCGGAGAATGAGGGTGCGCCTCCCGAGCCGCTGCTTATATGCACCCGGGGGGCGGACCAGAGGGAGGGAGGGCGGACCGGAGGGAGGGCGGACCAGAGGGAGGGCTGCCGGCGGTCGTGCGCAGCACGGTCTGCGCAGGTCCCGGTGGGCGGGGAGACGGCAGCATTTCGAAATGCCCGCGCTTTTTCGGCCGTTGCTTCGGTCGGCCGCCTTTGTCTCCTGGCTGGGGTAGGAGAGCTTGCCAAGCAAAGAGCCTCGCAGCCAGCCAGCCAGCCAGCCAGCCAGCCAGCCAGCCAGCCAGCCAGCCGCCTCTTTTGATGGCTTAGGGGCACACACCATGATGTCGACACCCCTGCCCCTGCTGGCGAGTTGCTCCCAAGCTAAGATTCAAATGCCACTCTTATTACGAGGGGCACCCTGCACCCAGAGAACCCCTGCCCACGACACAGACCTGGCATGGTGCGTAAATAAGGCCTGTGGCTACCCTGGGGGGCGCCCTGCAGGTGAAGAAGTAACACAAAAAACAGTCACCAGCGGGCGTGTCAGGGGTGCCTCCCTCCGTCGCCCAGGACTGGAGGGCCTTCCATGCCACGGAGAAGCCCTGTGAAATATGGGGCCAACGGGACGTTTGGCTTTTGCCTTTGAAGCAAAAGCTCGCCCGAGCTACGAGCGTAGCCAAGCGAAGAGCAGGAGCGGAATCGAGCAGCTCGTTCATGACAATGTGGCGGCTCTTAAAAGAGCCTTTGTGGTGTTTTAGTGCGGTTGCGGTGCTGCTGTGCCTCAAGCCCTCTCGCCCCGGATGCGGCGGGCCAGCTGAATGTCCTTGGGCATGATGGTGACCCTCTTGGCGTGGATGGCGCAAAGGTTGGTGTCCTCAAAGAGCCCAACCAGGTAGGCCTCGCTGGCCTCCTGCAGTGCCATGACGGCCGAGCTCTGGAAGCGCAGGTCGGTCTTGAAATCCTGGGCGATTTCTCTCACCAGGCGCTGGAAGGGCAGCTTTCGGATGAGCAGCTCGGTGGATTTCTGGTAGCGGCGGATCTCCCTCAGAGCCACAGTGCCGGGACGGTAGCGGTGAGGTTTCTTAACGCCGCCAGTGGCGGGGGCGCTCTTACGGGCAGCCTTTGTGGCCAGCTGCTTGCGAGGCGCCTTGCCTCCGGTGGACTTGCGGGCGGTCTGCTTAGTACGGGCCATGGCAGCGCTGTGAGATCTGCTTTCTCTCTTCGAGATACAGTGCGGAGCGACCGCGGGGAGCTGCCATATAAAGACCAAGGTCTCTGCTGATTGGCTGAGGCAACAGCAGGCGCCGGTTTTTTTAAAAAAAAAAAAAAAAAAAAGCCTGCGCTGTGGTTGGCCAGTGTCGGAAGGCACGGCTATGAAACGCAGACACAGGGCGGGAGGCCTTCGATTGGCTAGCCAAACAATCCAGAACCAGAAAGCAAAAAGCGACTGGCAAAGGTTGGGCTCAGCCTTTTATGAGACGCTGTTGAGAGATAAAACAGGAACACCACTCATTCCCCCCCCCCCCCCCCCCCGCCCGCGCTTGCCGCATTTAAACCTGCCACCACCAGCCTTCAGAATGGGGGCAACCCGAGAGCGGCGAATCAGCCTGTGAAGTCTGCCCCCGCTACACACACGCCCCGTGTGCTGACATTTCCCCACCACCCTCATCCTCATCATCGTTTGCCAGGCGGCCTCATGGCAGCGCCTCCAAACACACACCACGGTTAAAGGGTTAATGATGAGGCATGCCCTCTGGGGCGCAAACACCCCTCTCATCACACGCCAACCAGCCCCCCTCCCCGCCCCGCCCCTCCTCCCTCCCATCAGTGCAGTGCACGATGCCAGAATGACTCAACTGCTGTGGGCGTATAGGTGGGAGCGAACTGCCCACGGTCACACGTGGCATCCGGGGCGAGTGGAGACTCTCGCCACGGGCCTGGTGCGTTTTGGCTTTCAAACATGCGGTTGTATCGCAGTACACGTCAGGCAGAGGCATGAGCTAGCTCGCTTTCAGATACTGTGGGCGGCTCTTAAAAGAGCCTTTGGGTTTTGTTTTGTTTTTTCCAAGGTCTCGGCGAAAGCCTCTACTTCTTCTTGGGTGCAGCATGTTTGGGCTTTGCCGCTTTGGGTTTGACGGCCTTGGGCTTCACGACCTTGGCTGGGCTCTTCTTTGCCACTTTCGCCTTCACGGCTTTGGCTTTTGCGGGGCTCTTGGCGGCCTTCTTGGCTGGAGCAGCTTTGGGCTTTTTAGGGCTCTTGGCTGCTGCCGGTTTCTTCACCTTCTTGGGACTCTTCTTGGCTCCGGCGGGAGCCTTTTTGGGTTTCTTGGCAGCACCGGCAGCCTTCTTTGCTGCGGGCGTCTTGCTCTTCACCGCAGCTTTCTTGGCCGCCTTCTCCTTGCCCTGCGACTGCTTCTTGTTGAGCTTGAAGGATCCAGAGGCCCCGCTGCCCTTGAGCTGGGCTAGGGCTCCTTTGCTCACCAGGCTCTTGACGGCAAGCTTGAGTCTGCCGTTGTTCTTGTCCACGTCGTATCCCTGGGCGCTCAGAGCCTTCTTGAGGCCAGCCAGGGAGACTCCCTTCCTCTCAGTGCAGGCAGCCACGGCCTTGAGGTCGAGGTCGGACACGCTGGGCCCAGTGGGCTTTTTGGCCTTGGCAGCGCCAGCTGCTCTCTTCGGCTTCTTCTTGGTAGCGGCGACGGCAGCGGCAGCGGGTTCCGCCGGCGGAGCCACGGCAGCGGGAGCAGTTTCAGCCATTGTTCTGCAGGAGGACTCGCTCAGCGCTCACAGATCAGTAATGGGCAGCACGGCAAGCGACGTGCATATATATAGGGAGGAGCCTCCATCTGATTGGTCCATAGAAGGGGAGGCCGGGCCCAGCCACGGCACCGTCCCTGCCAAAGACACACTGTGTTTCCTCCGCTTGAATAATCCATTTTTTAAAAGTTACCCGCGTGCATTTATTTCATTTTCCGCCTGTCAACAGGACCGCATCATCTCCCAGCTCTTATCCAAAGGTATCTTCCCCTTGGCAGGGCCCCGACTCCCTTGTAAGAGTCTTGCAAAGCCGGCATCCTGCCGTCAGCTCAGACACCAACATGAGCAAACTTTGTTTTCCGCTTCATACTCCACCTCTCTTCCTCACCTCCCTGGCATAACAGCGCGAGCATTTACTTTTTCACTTCTTTTCCTACAGTGCCCGATAGAGTCTACTCTTCTCACCTTCTGTGGACCAAAGAAAAAGCACACTGAAGAGGAAGGAGATAACACAGCTCTGCCTGTGTTAGCCAAGCCTACAAAACGCCCCTTCAAATGCACATAGGGCTTGCCCACCGCATTGCTGCTCCCTGCTCCAAATTTCAGTGCTATGCTAGTGACACTCAGCTTGTTTTCAGGCTTCCCTCCGCCGCCTCTTCTCCCTCCCTCCCTCTTCTCTGACTGTCTGTCTGTCTGTCTGTCTGTCTGTCTGTCTGTCTGTCTGTCTGTCTGTCTGTCTGTCCGCCATCCAGGAGTGGTGTGCCGCCAATGAGCTCTGCCTTAATGCCAGTAAGACGGAGATTCTCCTCATCGGCACACCTGCACCCTCCTTTCCTGTCACTCTCTGGCCGGCCTCCCTTGGCCCTCTTCCTGCTCCCACCTGTGAGGCTAAGAACCCCGGGGTCATCTTCGACTCCACACTCTCCGCCTCTCCTCACATCTCTGGGCGTCTCTAAGAAGTCTAACTATCAACCGCACCTCCTCAGAGGTGTATTCTTCCTTTCCTCTCCTTCCCCCAGAAGCTTACTGTCTCTAGAGCTCTGGTTCTCTCTAGGCTAGACTACTGCAACAGCCTCTTACTAAATCTGCCTGCTCCTACTCTCCGCCCTCTGCAACTCACCCAGAACAGGACTGCGAGACTTGTCCTTGGCCTCAAGCCCTGGCATCGTATCTCTCCAGCCCTGAAATCTCTTCATTGGCTCCCGGTGGCTGCAAGGGATAGATTCAAGACCCTCTGCATTGTCCACACGGCTTTCTGGGGCCTGGGTCCACAATACCTTCAACTCTCCCTCCGTTAATACCTTCCCCACTCGAGCTCTTCGTTCCTCCACCTCCAAGTCCCTCAGGTTCAGTCGCTTCTCCAAGCAACGAGATGGGGGCAGATCGCCTTCCGCTGCTGGGGCTTCCCTCTGGAACAGCCTCCCTGCCACTCTGAAAATTGAGGAGAACCATCTCCGGTTCCGGAAGCACCTCAAGACCTTCCGCTTTGCTCCTGCCTTGGCTCTTCCTCTCCCCGGCTGATCCGTCTGCTTTGGCTCTGTGCACCTGGCTACCCTCGGATTTCGGGCCCAGGTCCCTGGCCACTCACCCGCACTGCCTCCTGGCAACCCTTGCACTTGGGCCTGTAACTGTAACCCTACAGCCCCCTAACCTGCACTTACCAGACACCCCTTGTCTGCGCTTTACACCTCGCACTTGCCACCCTGCTGGCTGCACTATCAGTTGTTGTTGTTTTTATCCCTTGCTCAGCACTTTCCACCTCACTCCCCACTCCCCTGCACCCCCTCCCCCCCCCGCACTTGCACGCTCTCAATGTCACTGGGCCTAGTAAGATCGCTGTATTATCCTCCCTTGCCTCGTCGCGCTCTGAAACACGTGTGTATGAGCGCCATACAAATAAAACAGCATATCATATCATATATCATAGCCGGAGTGGTTCTATGTTTTTGGAGCTCGATGCCCGCACACTTTGCCTATGGGAATGGGGACCACGGAAACCCCAGTGCCAGTGCTTCCGTGAAACTCTGTGGGCGGGTGCTGGTCCGCCCGGCAGGTCTGACCTGCTGTACTTTGCAAAACCGGAAACAATGGCGCCGGTAAGCTTACCAGCAGTGTTGTTTCCAGACCAGCACGGTCAGCATGAGGCCCAAAGTCTCTTATTTCAGAGGGCACCATGCAACACGACAAACATTAAAGTTCCTTTCTTCTTAGGATTTCACATACACAACTTCTTTGGTGATTTACTGTTCGCCCCTGATAAACAAGAAGGATTTGTGGCCCCACTGGGCTAGATGTCTGGGGGAAAGCGAGCCTGGCATTCTGGCCCCTGCCCCGAGCGCCTGACGAACGCCTGACAAACGCCACGCTTTGCCCTTGACGGGCTTTGCCCTGACGGGCAAAATTCCCAGCACACCCCACTGGGCGCTGCACCCGAGCAAGTTAGAGTGAGGTTAGAGAGAGGGGGGGGGGGGGGGGGGGCCTCGGCCTGCCCACCAAGGCACTAACAAAAACACATTTAAAAAGGTGAAATGAGCCACTCTGGGTTTCATACCTCGAGCCTTTCTTTCTTGAAATCAAACGGTTCATGCCTCCCAGCACCCCTTGCACTTCCCTTAGGGTAATGAGTGGAATCCCCAGGCAGATCCCTCCCCTCACCTGCCATTCTCCCAACATGGTGTACAATGTATCTATCTCAGTGAGAGGGCTTGGCAGTGGCAAAGTAAGAAAGTGAAATGGGCAGCTGTCTGCAGAGGCCAGTGGTAGGAGTGTGGGGGAGGAGGCCATGTTGTGCCTGGCCACTCTGCGTGCCTCGAACCCCGAATGGGTGCAAAGGGTAAATAAATCAGAAAGCCTGCCCCTTGGCGAGAGCGAGAAGCCCTAGCGCACTGGAGGGGATTCGGCCCGGACCCTGGCCTGGTAGCCAGGCATATTCCAGCGCTCCTCATAGCTGCGATGCAGCAACCGGGCAGAAGGCACGGCCATGTGGGCAGAGGACACAGCCATGTGAAAGGTCTTACCCTGGGCATGGGATTTTGTTTTCTCATGCAGGTGCATTCTGGGCGCACACAAAGAATTGTCAAGTAGGATACAAAAATGCCATGTGCTTGCTCAGACCGCTTTCTCCATGCACACACAAGCGACATTCATAGGCGGGCCAGACTACAGTGCTTAAGCAGAGTGCAGATGAGCAGCTCGGTCGTGGATGTTGTGGGCGGCTCTTAAAAGAGCCTTTGGTGTTGGATCGAGAGGTGGGGTCCGGTGGGGTGGGTCTGCTCAACCCCCGAATCCGTACAGGGTGCGTCCCTGGCGCTTCAGGGCATAGACCACATCCATGGCAGTGACCGTCTTCCTCTTGGCGTGCTCGGTGTAGGTGACGGCGTCCCGGATCACGTTCTCCAGGAAGACCTTCAGCACACCCCGGGTCTCCTCGTAGATGAGGCCGGAGATGCGCTTGACTCCACCACGGCGGGCCAGGCGGCGGATGGCGGGCTTGGTGATGCCCTGGATGTTGTCTCGCAGGACTTTCCTGTGCCTCTTGGCGCCGCCTTTGCCGAGCCCTTTCCCTCCTTTGCCGCGTCCAGACATGGTGACTCTTCTCTTCTTCACAAGCGAGCGGAGAATGAGGGTGCGCCTCCCGAGCCGCTGCTTATATGCACCCGGGGGGCGGACCAGAGGGAGGGAGGGCGGACCGGAGGGAGGGCGGACCAGAGGGAGGGCTGCCGGCGGTCGTGCGCAGCACGGTCTGCGCAGGTCCCGGTGGGCGGGGAGACGGCAGCATTTCGAAATGCCCGCGCTTTTTCGGCCGTTGCTTCGGTCGGCCGCCTTTGTCTCCTGGCTGGGGTAGGAGAGCTTGCCAAGCAAAGAGCCTCGCAGCCAGCCAGCCAGCCAGCCAGCCAGCCAGCCAGCCAGCCAGCCAGCCGCCTCTTTTGATGGCTTAGGGGCACACACCATGATGTCGACACCCCTGCCCCTGCTGGCGAGTTGCTCCCAAGCTAAGATTCAAATGCCACTCTTATTACGAGGGGCACCCTGCACCCAGAGAACCCCTGCCCACGACACAGACCTGGCATGGTGCGTAAATAAGGCCTGTGGCTACCCTGGGGGGCGCCCTGCAGGTGAAGAAGTAACACAAAAAACAGTCACCAGCGGGCGTGTCAGGGGTGCCTCCCTCCGTCGCCCAGGACTGGAGGGCCTTCCATGCCACGGAGAAGCCCTGTGAAATATGGGGCCAACGGGACGTTTGGCTTTTGCCTTTGAAGCAAAAGCTCGCCCGAGCTACGAGCGTAGCCAAGCGAAGAGCAGGAGCGGAATCGAGCAGCTCGTTCATGACAATGTGGCGGCTCTTAAAAGAGCCTTTGTGGTGTTTTAGTGCGGTTGCGGTGCTGCTGTGCCTCAAGCCCTCTCGCCCCGGATGCGGCGGGCCAGCTGAATGTCCTTGGGCATGATGGTGACCCTCTTGGCGTGGATGGCGCAAAGGTTGGTGTCCTCAAAGAGCCCAACCAGGTAGGCCTCGCTGGCCTCCTGCAGTGCCATGACGGCCGAGCTCTGGAAGCGCAGGTCGGTCTTGAAATCCTGGGCGATTTCTCTCACCAGGCGCTGGAAGGGCAGCTTTCGGATGAGCAGCTCGGTGGATTTCTGGTAGCGGCGGATCTCCCTCAGAGCCACAGTGCCGGGACGGTAGCGGTGAGGTTTCTTAACGCCGCCAGTGGCGGGGGCGCTCTTACGGGCAGCCTTTGTGGCCAGCTGCTTGCGAGGCGCCTTGCCTCCGGTGGACTTGCGGGCGGTCTGCTTAGTACGGGCCATGGCAGCGCTGTGAGATCTGCTTTCTCTCTTCGAGATACAGTGCGGAGCGACCGCGGGGAGCTGCCATATAAAGACCAAGGTCTCTGCTGATTGGCTGAGGCAACAGCAGGCGCCGGTTTTTTTAAAAAAAAAAAAAAAAAAAAGCCTGCGCTGTGGTTGGCCAGTGTCGGAAGGCACGGCTATGAAACGCAGACACAGGGCGGGAGGCCTTCGATTGGCTAGCCAAACAATCCAGAACCAGAAAGCAAAAAGCGACTGGCAAAGGTTGGGCTCAGCCTTTTATGAGACGCTGTTGAGAGATAAAACAGGAACACCACTCATTCCCCCCCCCCCCCCCCCCCGCCCGCGCTTGCCGCATTTAAACCTGCCACCACCAGCCTTCAGAATGGGGGCAACCCGAGAGCGGCGAATCAGCCTGTGAAGTCTGCCCCCGCTACACACACGCCCCGTGTGCTGACATTTCCCCACCACCCTCATCCTCATCATCGTTTGCCAGGCGGCCTCATGGCAGCGCCTCCAAACACACACCACGGTTAAAGGGTTAATGATGAGGCATGCCCTCTGGGGCGCAAACACCCCTCTCATCACACGCCAACCAGCCCCCCTCCCCGCCCCGCCCCTCCTCCCTCCCATCAGTGCAGTGCACGATGCCAGAATGACTCAACTGCTGTGGGCGTATAGGTGGGAGCGAACTGCCCACGGTCACACGTGGCATCCGGGGCGAGTGGAGACTCTCGCCACGGGCCTGGTGCGTTTTGGCTTTCAAACATGCGGTTGTATCGCAGTACACGTCAGGCAGAGGCATGAGCTAGCTCGCTTTCAGATACTGTGGGCGGCTCTTAAAAGAGCCTTTGGGTTTTGTTTTGTTTTTTCCAAGGTCTCGGCGAAAGCCTCTACTTCTTCTTGGGTGCAGCATGTTTGGGCTTTGCCGCTTTGGGTTTGACGGCCTTGGGCTTCACGACCTTGGCTGGGCTCTTCTTTGCCACTTTCGCCTTCACGGCTTTGGCTTTTGCGGGGCTCTTGGCGGCCTTCTTGGCTGGAGCAGCTTTGGGCTTTTTAGGGCTCTTGGCTGCTGCCGGTTTCTTCACCTTCTTGGGACTCTTCTTGGCTCCGGCGGGAGCCTTTTTGGGTTTCTTGGCAGCACCGGCAGCCTTCTTTGCTGCGGGCGTCTTGCTCTTCACCGCAGCTTTCTTGGCCGCCTTCTCCTTGCCCTGCGACTGCTTCTTGTTGAGCTTGAAGGATCCAGAGGCCCCGCTGCCCTTGAGCTGGGCTAGGGCTCCTTTGCTCACCAGGCTCTTGACGGCAAGCTTGAGTCTGCCGTTGTTCTTGTCCACGTCGTATCCCTGGGCGCTCAGAGCCTTCTTGAGGCCAGCCAGGGAGACTCCCTTCCTCTCAGTGCAGGCAGCCACGGCCTTGAGGTCGAGGTCGGACACGCTGGGCCCAGTGGGCTTTTTGGCCTTGGCAGCGCCAGCTGCTCTCTTCGGCTTCTTCTTGGTAGCGGCGACGGCAGCGGCAGCGGGTTCCGCCGGCGGAGCCACGGCAGCGGGAGCAGTTTCAGCCATTGTTCTGCAGGAGGACTCGCTCAGCGCTCACAGATCAGTAATGGGCAGCACGGCAAGCGACGTGCATATATATAGGGAGGAGCCTCCATCTGATTGGTCCATAGAAGGGGAGGCCGGGCCCAGCCACGGCACCGTCCCTGCCAAAGACACACTGTGTTTCCTCCGCTTGAATAATCCATTTTTTAAAAGTTACCCGCGTGCATTTATTTCATTTTCCGCCTGTCAACAGGACCGCATCATCTCCCAGCTCTTATCCAAAGGTATCTTCCCCTTGGCAGGGCCCCGACTCCCTTGTAAGAGTCTTGCAAAGCCGGCATCCTGCCGTCAGCTCAGACACCAACATGAGCAAACTTTGTTTTCCGCTTCATACTCCACCTCTCTTCCTCACCTCCCTGGCATAACAGCGCGAGCATTTACTTTTTCACTTCTTTTCCTACAGTGCCCGATAGAGTCTACTCTTCTCACCTTCTGTGGACCAAAGAAAAAGCACACTGAAGAGGAAGGAGATAACACAGCTCTGCCTGTGTTAGCCAAGCCTACAAAACGCCCCTTCAAATGCACATAGGGCTTGCCCACCGCATTGCTGCTCCCTGCTCCAAATTTCAGTGCTATGCTAGTGACACTCAGCTTGTTTTCAGGCTTCCCTCCGCCGCCTCTTCTCCCTCCCTCCCTCTTCTCTGACTGTCTGTCTGTCTGTCTGTCTGTCTGTCTGTCTGTCTGTCTGTCTGTCTGTGTCTGTCCGCCATCCAGGAGTGGTGTGCCGCCAATGAGCTCTGCCTTAATGCCAGTAAGACGGAGATTCTCCTCATCGGCACACCTGCACCCTCCTTTCCTGTCACTCTCTGGCCGGCCTCCCTTGGCCCTCTTCCTGCTCCCACCTGTGAGGCTAAGAACCCCGGGGTCATCTTCGACTCCACACTCTCCGCCTCTCCTCACATCTCTGGGCGTCTCTAAGAAGTCTAACTATCAACCGCACCTCCTCAGAGGTGTATTCTTCCTTTCCTCTCCTTCCCCCAGAAGCTTACTGTCTCTAGAGCTCTGGTTCTCTCTAGGCTAGACTACTGCAACAGCCTCTTACTAAATCTGCCTGCTCCTACTCTCCGCCCTCTGCAACTCACCCAGAACAGGACTGCGAGACTTGTCCTTGGCCTCAAGCCCTGGCATCGTATCTCTCCAGCCCTGAAATCTCTTCATTGGCTCCCGGTGGCTGCAAGGGATAGATTCAAGACCCTCTGCATTGTCCACACGGCTTTCTGGGGCCTGGGTCCACAATACCTTCAACTCTCCCTCCGTTAATACCTTCCCCACTCGAGCTCTTCGTTCCTCCACCTCCAAGTCCCTCAGGTTCAGTCGCTTCTCCAAGCAACGAGATGGGGGCAGATCGCCTTCCGCTGCTGGGGCTTCCCTCTGGAACAGCCTCCCTGCCACTCTGAAAATTGAGGAGAACCATCTCCGGTTCCGGAAGCACCTCAAGACCTTCCGCTTTGCTCCTGCCTTGGCTCTTCCTCTCCCCGGCTGATCCGTCTGCTTTGGCTCTGTGCACCTGGCTACCCTCGGATTTCGGGCCCAGGTCCCTGGCCACTCACCCGCACTGCCTCCTGGCAACCCTTGCACTTGGG
Organism: Ambystoma mexicanum; assembly: GCF_040938575.1. Taxonomy (NCBI): domain Eukaryota; kingdom Metazoa; phylum Chordata; class Amphibia; order Caudata; family Ambystomatidae; genus Ambystoma; species Ambystoma mexicanum. The sequence continues at coordinate 333,388,240 of NC_090938.1, forward strand.
CCTGTAACTGTAACCCTACAGCCCCCTAACCTGCACTTACCAGACACCCCTTGTCTGCGCTTTACACCTCGCACTTGCCACCCTGCTGGCTGCACTATCAGTTGTTGTTGTTTTTATCCCTTGCTCAGCACTTTCCACCTCACTCCCCACTCCCCTGCACCCCCTCCCCCCCCCGCACTTGCACGCTCTCAATGTCACTGGGCCTAGTAAGATCGCTGTATTATCCTCCCTTGCCTCGTCGCGCTCTGAAACACGTGTGTATGAGCGCCATACAAATAAAACAGCATATCATATCATATATCATAGCCGGAGTGGTTCTATGTTTTTGGAGCTCGATGCCCGCACACTTTGCCTATGGGAATGGGGACCACGGAAACCCCAGTGCCAGTGCTTCCGTGAAACTCTGTGGGCGGGTGCTGGTCCGCCCGGCAGGTCTGACCTGCTGTACTTTGCAAAACCGGAAACAATGGCGCCGGTAAGCTTACCAGCAGTGTTGTTTCCAGACCAGCACGGTCAGCATGAGGCCCAAAGTCTCTTATTTCAGAGGGCACCATGCAACACGACAAACATTAAAGTTCCTTTCTTCTTAGGATTTCACATACACAACTTCTTTGGTGATTTACTGTTCGCCCCTGATAAACAAGAAGGATTTGTGGCCCCACTGGGCTAGATGTCTGGGGGAAAGCGAGCCTGGCATTCTGGCCCCTGCCCCGAGCGCCTGACGAACGCCTGACAAACGCCACGCTTTGCCCTTGACGGGCTTTGCCCTGACGGGCAAAATTCCCAGCACACCCCACTGGGCGCTGCACCCGAGCAAGTTAGAGTGAGGTTAGAGAGAGGGGGGGGGGGGGGGGGGGCCTCGGCCTGCCCACCAAGGCACTAACAAAAACACATTTAAAAAGGTGAAATGAGCCACTCTGGGTTTCATACCTCGAGCCTTTCTTTCTTGAAATCAAACGGTTCATGCCTCCCAGCACCCCTTGCACTTCCCTTAGGGTAATGAGTGGAATCCCCAGGCAGATCCCTCCCCTCACCTGCCATTCTCCCAACATGGTGTACAATGTATCTATCTCAGTGAGAGGGCTTGGCAGTGGCAAAGTAAGAAAGTGAAATGGGCAGCTGTCTGCAGAGGCCAGTGGTAGGAGTGTGGGGGAGGAGGCCATGTTGTGCCTGGCCACTCTGCGTGCCTCGAACCCCGAATGGGTGCAAAGGGTAAATAAATCAGAAAGCCTGCCCCTTGGCGAGAGCGAGAAGCCCTAGCGCACTGGAGGGGATTCGGCCCGGACCCTGGCCTGGTAGCCAGGCATATTCCAGCGCTCCTCATAGCTGCGATGCAGCAACCGGGCAGAAGGCACGGCCATGTGGGCAGAGGACACAGCCATGTGAAAGGTCTTACCCTGGGCATGGGATTTTGTTTTCTCATGCAGGTGCATTCTGGGCGCACACAAAGAATTGTCAAGTAGGATACAAAAATGCCATGTGCTTGCTCAGACCGCTTTCTCCATGCACACACAAGCGACATTCATAGGCGGGCCAGACTACAGTGCTTAAGCAGAGTGCAGATGAGCAGCTCGGTCGTGGATGTTGTGGGCGGCTCTTAAAAGAGCCTTTGGTGTTGGATCGAGAGGTGGGGTCCGGTGGGGTGGGTCTGCTCAACCCCCGAATCCGTACAGGGTGCGTCCCTGGCGCTTCAGGGCATAGACCACATCCATGGCAGTGACCGTCTTCCTCTTGGCGTGCTCGGTGTAGGTGACGGCGTCCCGGATCACGTTCTCCAGGAAGACCTTCAGCACACCCCGGGTCTCCTCGTAGATGAGGCCGGAGATGCGCTTGACTCCACCACGGCGGGCCAGGCGGCGGATGGCGGGCTTGGTGATGCCCTGGATGTTGTCTCGCAGGACTTTCCTGTGCCTCTTGGCGCCGCCTTTGCCGAGCCCTTTCCCTCCTTTGCCGCGTCCAGACATGGTGACTCTTCTCTTCTTCACAAGCGAGCGGAGAATGAGGGTGCGCCTCCCGAGCCGCTGCTTATATGCACCCGGGGGGCGGACCAGAGGGAGGGAGGGCGGACCGGAGGGAGGGCGGACCAGAGGGAGGGCTGCCGGCGGTCGTGCGCAGCACGGTCTGCGCAGGTCCCGGTGGGCGGGGAGACGGCAGCATTTCGAAATGCCCGCGCTTTTTCGGCCGTTGCTTCGGTCGGCCGCCTTTGTCTCCTGGCTGGGGTAGGAGAGCTTGCCAAGCAAAGAGCCTCGCAGCCAGCCAGCCAGCCAGCCAGCCAGCCAGCCAGCCAGCCAGCCAGCCGCCTCTTTTGATGGCTTAGGGGCACACACCATGATGTCGACACCCCTGCCCCTGCTGGCGAGTTGCTCCCAAGCTAAGATTCAAATGCCACTCTTATTACGAGGGGCACCCTGCACCCAGAGAACCCCTGCCCACGACACAGACCTGGCATGGTGCGTAAATAAGGCCTGTGGCTACCCTGGGGGGCGCCCTGCAGGTGAAGAAGTAACACAAAAAACAGTCACCAGCGGGCGTGTCAGGGGTGCCTCCCTCCGTCGCCCAGGACTGGAGGGCCTTCCATGCCACGGAGAAGCCCTGTGAAATATGGGGCCAACGGGACGTTTGGCTTTTGCCTTTGAAGCAAAAGCTCGCCCGAGCTACGAGCGTAGCCAAGCGAAGAGCAGGAGCGGAATCGAGCAGCTCGTTCATGACAATGTGGCGGCTCTTAAAAGAGCCTTTGTGGTGTTTTAGTGCAGTTGCGGTGCTGCTGTGCCTCAAGCCCTCTCGCCCCGGATGCGGCGGGCCAGCTGAATGTCCTTGGGCATGATGGTGACCCTCTTGGCGTGGATGGCGCAAAGGTTGGTGTCCTCAAAGAGCCCAACCAGGTAGGCCTCGCTGGCCTCCTGCAGTGCCATGACGGCCGAGCTCTGGAAGCGCAGGTCGGTCTTGAAATCCTGGGCGATTTCTCTCACCAGGCGCTGGAAGGGCAGCTTTCGGATGAGCAGCTCGGTGGATTTCTGGTAGCGGCGGATCTCCCTCAGAGCCACAGTGCCGGGACGGTAGCGGTGAGGTTTCTTAACGCCGCCAGTGGCGGGGGCGCTCTTACGGGCAGCCTTTGTGGCCAGCTGCTTGCGAGGCGCCTTGCCTCCGGTGGACTTGCGGGCGGTCTGCTTAGTACGGGCCATGGCAGCGCTGTGAGATCTGCTTTCTCTCTTCGAGATACAGTGCGGAGCGACCGCGGGGAGCTGCCATATAAAGACCAAGGTCTCTGCTGATTGGCTGAGGCAACAGCAGGCGCCGGTTTTTTTTAAAAAAAAAAAAAAAAAAAGCCTGCGCTGTGGTTGGCCAGTGTCGGAAGGCACGGCTATGAAACGCAGACACAGGGCGGGAGGCCTTCGATTGGCTAGCCAAACAATCCAGAACCAGAAAGCAAAAAGCGACTGGCAAAGGTTGGGCTCAGCCTTTTATGAGACGCTGTTGAGAGATAAAACAGGAACACCACTCATTCCCCCCCCCCCCCCCCCCCGCCCGCGCTTGCCGCATTTAAACCTGCCACCACCAGCCTTCAGAATGGGGGCAACCCGAGAGCGGCGAATCAGCCTGTGAAGTCTGCCCCCGCTACACACACGCCCCGTGTGCTGACATTTCCCCACCACCCTCATCCTCATCATCGTTTGCCAGGCGGCCTCATGGCAGCGCCTCCAAACACACACCACGGTTAAAGGGTTAATGATGAGGCATGCCCTCTGGGGCGCAAACACCCCTCTCATCACACGCCAACCAGCCCCCCTCCCCGCCCCGCCCCTCCTCCCTCCCATCAGTGCAGTGCACGATGCCAGAATGACTCAACTGCTGTGGGCGTATAGGTGGGAGCGAACTGCCCACGGTCACACGTGGCATCCGGGGCGAGTGGAGACTCTCGCCACGGGCCTGGTGCGTTTTGGCTTTCAAACATGCGGTTGTATCGCAGTACACGTCAGGCAGAGGCATGAGCTAGCTCGCTTTCAGATACTGTGGGCGGCTCTTAAAAGAGCCTTTGGGTTTTGTTTTGTTTTTTCCAAGGTCTCGGCGAAAGCCTCTACTTCTTCTTGGGTGCAGCATGTTTGGGCTTTGCCGCTTTGGGTTTGACGGCCTTGGGCTTCACGACCTTGGCTGGGCTCTTCTTTGCCACTTTCGCCTTCACGGCTTTGGCTTTTGCGGGGCTCTTGGCGGCCTTCTTGGCTGGAGCAGCTTTGGGCTTTTTAGGGCTCTTGGCTGCTGCCGGTTTCTTCACCTTCTTGGGACTCTTCTTGGCTCCGGCGGGAGCCTTTTTGGGTTTCTTGGCAGCACCGGCAGCCTTCTTTGCTGCGGGCGTCTTGCTCTTCACCGCAGCTTTCTTGGCCGCCTTCTCCTTGCCCTGCGACTGCTTCTTGTTGAGCTTGAAGGATCCAGAGGCCCCGCTGCCCTTGAGCTGGGCTAGGGCTCCTTTGCTCACCAGGCTCTTGACGGCAAGCTTGAGTCTGCCGTTGTTCTTGTCCACGTCGTATCCCTGGGCGCTCAGAGCCTTCTTGAGGCCAGCCAGGGAGACTCCCTTCCTCTCAGTGCAGGCAGCCACGGCCTTGAGGTCGAGGTCGGACACGCTGGGCCCAGTGGGCTTTTTGGCCTTGGCAGCGCCAGCTGCTCTCTTCGGCTTCTTCTTGGTAGCGGCGACGGCAGCGGCAGCGGGTTCCGCCGGCGGAGCCACGGCAGCGGGAGCAGTTTCAGCCATTGTTCTGCAGGAGGACTCGCTCAGCGCTCACAGATCAGTAATGGGCAGCACGGCAAGCGACGTGCATATATATAGGGAGGAGCCTCCATCTGATTGGTCCATAGAAGGGGAGGCCGGGCCCAGCCACGGCACCGTCCCTGCCAAAGACACACTGTGTTTCCTCCGCTTGAATAATCCATTTTTTAAAAGTTACCCGCGTGCATTTATTTCATTTTCCGCCTGTCAACAGGACCGCATCATCTCCCAGCTCTTATCCAAAGGTATCTTCCCCTTGGCAGGGCCCCGACTCCCTTGTAAGAGTCTTGCAAAGCCGGCATCCTGCCGTCAGCTCAGACACCAACATGAGCAAACTTTGTTTTCCGCTTCATACTCCACCTCTCTTCCTCACCTCCCTGGCATAACAGCGCGAGCATTTACTTTTTCACTTCTTTTCCTACAGTGCCCGATAGAGTCTACTCTTCTCACCTTCTGTGGACCAAAGAAAAAGCACACTGAAGAGGAAGGAGATAACACAGCTCTGCCTGTGTTAGCCAAGCCTACAAAACGCCCCTTCAAATGCACATAGGGCTTGCCCACCGCATTGCTGCTCCCTGCTCCAAATTTCAGTGCTATGCTAGTGACACTCAGCTTGTTTTCAGGCTTCCCTCCGCCGCCTCTTCTCCCTCCCTCCCTCTTCTCTGACTGTCTGTCTGTCTGTCTGTCTGTCTGTCTGTCTGTCTGTCTGTCTGTCTGTCCGCCATCCAGGAGTGGTGTGCCGCCAATGAGCTCTGCCTTAATGCCAGTAAGACGGAGATTCTCCTCATCGGCACACCTGCACCCTCCTTTCCTGTCACTCTCTGGCCGGCCTCCCTTGGCCCTCTTCCTGCTCCCACCTGTGAGGCTAAGAACCCCGGGGTCATCTTCGACTCCACACTCTCCGCCTCTCCTCACATCTCTGGGCGTCTCTAAGAAGTCTAACTATCAACCGCACCTCCTCAGAGGTGTATTCTTCCTTTCCTCTCCTTCCCCCAGAAGCTTACTGTCTCTAGAGCTCTGGTTCTCTCTAGGCTAGACTACTGCAACAGCCTCTTACTAAATCTGCCTGCTCCTACTCTCCGCCCTCTGCAACTCACCCAGAACAGGACTGCGAGACTTGTCCTTGGCCTCAAGCCCTGGCATCGTATCTCTCCAGCCCTGAAATCTCTTCATTGGCTCCCGGTGGCTGCAAGGGATAGATTCAAGACCCTCTGCATTGTCCACACGGCTTTCTGGGGCCTGGGTCCACAATACCTTCAACTCTCCCTCCGTTAATACCTTCCCCACTCGAGCTCTTCGTTCCTCCACCTCCAAGTCCCTCAGGTTCAGTCGCTTCTCCAAGCAACGAGATGGGGGCAGATCGCCTTCCGCTGCTGGGGCTTCCCTCTGGAACAGCCTCCCTGCCACTCTGAAAATTGAGGAGAACCATCTCCGGTTCCGGAAGCACCTCAAGACCTTCCGCTTTGCTCCTGCCTTGGCTCTTCCTCTCCCCGGCTGATCCGTCTGCTTTGGCTCTGTGCACCTGGCTACCCTCGGATTTCGGGCCCAGGTCCCTGGCCACTCACCCGCACTGCCTCCTGGCAACCCTTGCACTTGGGCCTGTAACTGTAACCCTACAGCCCCCTAACCTGCACTTACCAGACACCCCTTGTCTGCGCTTTACACCTCGCACTTGCCACCCTGCTGGCTGCACTATCAGTTGTTGTTGTTTTTATCCCTTGCTCAGCACTTTCCACCTCACTCCCCACTCCCCTGCACCCCCTCCCCCCCCCGCACTTGCACGCTCTCAATGTCACTGGGCCTAGTAAGATCGCTGTATTATCCTCCCTTGCCTCGTCGCGCTCTGAAACACGTGTGTATGAGCGCCATACAAATAAAACAGCATATCATATCATATATCATAGCCGGAGTGGTTCTATGTTTTTGGAGCTCGATGCCCGCACACTTTGCCTATGGGAATGGGGACCACGGAAACCCCAGTGCCAGTGCTTCCGTGAAACTCTGTGGGCGGGTGCTGGTCCGCCCGGCAGGTCTGACCTGCCCTGCTGTACTTTGCAAAACCGGAAACAATGGCGCCGGTAAGCTTACCAGCAGTGTTGTTTCCAGACCAGCACGGTCAGCATGAGGCCCAAAGTCTCTTATTTCAGAGGGCACCATGCAACACGACAAACATTAAAGTTCCTTTCTTCTTAGGATTTCACATACACAACTTCTTTGGTGATTTACTGTTCGCCCCTGATAAACAAGAAGGATTTGTGGCCCCACTGGGCTAGATGTCTGGGGGAAAGCGAGCCTGGCATTCTGGCCCCTGCCCCGAGCGCCTGACGAACGCCTGACAAACGCCACGCTTTGCCCTTGACGGGCTTTGCCCTGACGGGCAAAATTCCCAGCACACCCCACTGGGCGCTGCACCCGAGCAAGTTAGAGTGAGGTTAGAGAGAGGGGGGGGGGGCCTCGGCCTGCCCACCAAGGCACTAACAAAAACACATTTAAAAAGGTGAAATGAGCCACTCTGGGTTTCATACCTCGAGCCTTTCTTTCTTGAAATCAAACGGTTCATGCCTCCCAGCACCCCTTGCACTTCCCTTAGGGTAATGAGTGGAATCCCCAGGCAGATCCCTCCCCTCACCTGCCATTCTCCCAACATGGTGTACAATGTATCTATCTCAGTGAGAGGGCTTGGCAGTGGCAAAGTAAGAAAGTGAAATGGGCAGCTGTCTGCAGAGGCCAGTGGTAGGAGTGTGGGGGAGGAGGCCATGTTGTGCCTGGCCACTCTGCGTGCCTCGAACCCCGAATGGGTGCAAAGGGTAAATAAATCAGAAAGCCTGCCCCTTGGCGAGAGCGAGAAGCCCTAGCGCACTGGAGGGGATTCGGCCCGGACCCTGGCCTGGTAGCCAGGCATATTCCAGCGCTCCTCATAGCTGCGATGCAGCAACCGGGCAGAAGGCACGGCCATGTGGGCAGAGGACACAGCCATGTGAAAGGTCTTACCCTGGGCATGGGATTTTGTTTTCTCATGCAGGTGCATTCTGGGCGCACACAAAGAATTGTCAAGTAGGATACAAAAATGCCATGTGCTTGCTCAGACCGCTTTCTCCATGCACACACAAGCGACATTCATAGGCGGGCCAGACTACAGTGCTTAAGCAGAGTGCAGATGAGCAGCTCGGTCGTGGATGTTGTGGGCGGCTCTTAAAAGAGCCTTTGGTGTTGGATCGAGAGGTGGGGTCCGGTGGGGTGGGTCTGCTCAACCCCCGAATCCGTACAGGGTGCGTCCCTGGCGCTTCAGGGCATAGACCACATCCATGGCAGTGACCGTCTTCCTCTTGGCGTGCTCGGTGTAGGTGACGGCGTCCCGGATCACGTTCTCCAGGAAGACCTTCAGCACACCCCGGGTCTCCTCGTAGATGAGGCCGGAGATGCGCTTGACTCCACCACGGCGGGCCAGGCGGCGGATGGCGGGCTTGGTGATGCCCTGGATGTTGTCTCGCAGGACTTTCCTGTGCCTCTTGGCGCCGCCTTTGCCGAGCCCTTTCCCTCCTTTGCCGCGTCCAGACATGGTGACTCTTCTCTTCTTCACAAGCGAGCGGAGAATGAGGGTGCGCCTCCCGAGCCGCTGCTTATATGCACCCGGGGGGCGGACCAGAGGGAGGGAGGGCGGACCGGAGGGAGGGCGGACCAGAGGGAGGGCTGCCGGCGGTCGTGCGCAGCACGGTCTGCGCAGGTCCCGGTGGGCGGGGAGACGGCAGCATTTCGAAATGCCCGCGCTTTTTCGGCCGTTGCTTCGGTCGGCCGCCTTTGTCTCCTGGCTGGGGTAGGAGAGCTTGCCAAGCAAAGAGCCTCGCAGCCAGCCAGCCAGCCAGCCAGCCAGCCAGCCAGCCAGCCAGCCAGCCAGCCAGCCGCCTCTTTTGATGGCTTAGGGGCACACACCATGATGTCGACACCCCTGCCCCTGCTGGCGAGTTGCTCCCAAGCTAAGATTCAAATGCCACTCTTATTACGAGGGGCACCCTGCACCCAGAGAACCCCTGCCCACGACACAGACCTGGCATGGTGCGTAAATAAGGCCTGTGGCTACCCTGGGGGGCGCCCTGCAGGTGAAGAAGTAACACAAAAAACAGTCACCAGCGGGCGTGTCAGGGGTGCCTCCCTCCGTCGCCCAGGACTGGAGGGCCTTCCATGCCACGGAGAAGCCCTGTGAAATATGGGGCCAACGGGACGTTTGGCTTTTGCCTTTGAAGCAAAAGCTCGCCCGAGCTACGAGCGTAGCCAAGCGAAGAGCAGGAGCGGAATCGAGCAGCTCGTTCATGACAATGTGGCGGCTCTTAAAAGAGCCTTTGTGGTGTTTTAGTGCGGTTGCGGTGCTGCTGTGCCTCAAGCCCTCTCGCCCAAGCCCTCTCGCCCCGGATGTGCGGGCCAGCTGAATGTCCTTGGCATGATGGTGACCCTCTTGGCGTGGATGCGCAAAGGTTGGTGTCCTCAAAGGCCCAACCAGGTAGGCCTCGCTGGCCTCCTGCAGTGCCATGACGGCCGAGCTCTGGAAGCGCAGGTCGGTCTTGAAATCCTGGGCGATTTCTCTCACCAGGCGCTGGAAGGGCAGCTTTCGGATGAGCAGCTCGGTGGATTTCTGGTAGCGGCGGATCTCCCTCAGAGCCACAGTGCCGGGACGGTAGCGGTGAGGTTTCTTAACGCCGCCAGTGGCGGGGGCGCTCTTACGGGCAGCCTTTGTGGCCAGCTGCTTGCGAGGCGCCTTGCCTCCGGTGACTTGCGGGCGGTCTGCTTAGTACGGGCCATGCAGCGCTGTGAGATCTGCTTTCTCTCTTCGAGATACAGTGCGGGCGACCGCGGGGAGCTGCCATATAAAGACCAAGGTCTCTGCTGATTGGCTGAGGCAACAGCAGGCGCCGGTTTTTTTAAAAAAAAAAAAAAAAAAGCCTGCGCTGTGTTGGCCAGGTCGGAAGGCACGGCTATGAAACGCAGACACAGGGCGGGAGGCCTTCGATTGGCTAGCCAAACAATCCAGAACCAGAAAGCAAAAAGCGACTGCAAAGGTTGGGCTCAGCCTTTTATGAGACGCTGTTGAGAGATAAAACAGGAACACCACTCATTCCCCCCCCCCCCCCCCCCCGCCCGCGCTTGCCGCATTTAAACCTGCCACCACCAGCCTTCAGAATGGGGGCAACCCGAGAGCGGCGAATCAGCCTGTGAAGTCTGCCCCCGCTACACACACGCCCCGTGTGCTGACATTTCCCCACCACCCTCATCCTCATCATCGTTTGCCAGGCGGCTCCTGGCAGCGCCTCAAACACACACCACGGTTAAAGGGTTAATGATGAGGCATGCCCTCTGGGGCGCAAACACCCCTCTCATCACACGCCAACCAGCCCCCCTCCCCGCCCCGCCCCTCCTCCCTCCCATCAGTGCAGTGCACGATGCCAGAATGACTCAACTGCTGTGGGCGTATAGGTGGGAGCGAACTGCCCACGGTCACACGTGGCATCCGGGGCGAGTGGAGACTCTCGCCACGGGCCTGGTGCGTTTTGGCTTTCAAACATGCGGTTGTATCGCAGTACACGTCAGCAGGGCATGAGCTAGCTCGCTTTCAGATACTGTGGGCGGCTCTTAAAAGAGCCTTTGGTTTTTGTTTTGTTTTTTCCAAGGTCTCGGCGAAAGCCTCTACTTCTTCTTGGGTGCAGCATGTTTGGGCTTTGCCGCTTTGGGTTTGACGGCCTTGGGCTTCACGACCTTGGCTGGGCTCTTCTTTGCCACTTTCGCCTTCACGGCTTTGGCTTTTGCGGGGCTCTTGGCGGCCTTCTTGGCTGGAGCAGCTTTGGGCTTTTTAGGGCTCTTGGCTGCTGCCGGTTTTCTTCACCTTCTTGGGACTCTTCTTGGCTCCGGCGGGAGCCTTTTTTGGGTTTCTTGGCAGCACCGGCAGCCTTCTTTGCTGCGGGCGTCTTGCTCTTCACCGCAGCTTTCTTGGCCGCCTTCTCCTTGCCCTGCGACTGCTTCTTGTGAGCTTGGAAGGATCCAGAGGCCCCGCTGCCCTTGAGCTGGGCTAGGGCTCCTTTGCTCACCAGGCTCTTGACGGCAAGCTTGAGTCTGCCGTTGTTCTTGTCCACGTCGTATCCCTGGGCGCTCAAGCCTTCTTGAGGCCAGCCAGGGAGACTCCCTTCCTCTCAGTGCAGGCAGCCACGGCCTTGAGGACGAGGTCGGACACGCTGGGCCCAGTGGGCTTTTTGGCCTTGGCAGCGCCAGCTGTCTCTTCGGCTTCTTCTTGGTAGCGGCGACGGCAGCGGCAGCGGGTTCCGCCGGCGGAGCCACGGCAGCGGGAGCAGTTTCAGCCATTGTTCTGCAGGAGGACTCGCTCAGCGCTCACAGATCAGTAATGGGCAGCACGGCAAGCGACGTGCATATATATAGGGAGGAGCCTCCATCTGATTGGTCCATAGAAGGGGAGGCCGGGCCCAGCCACGGCACCGTCCCTGCCAAAGACACACTGTGTTTCCTCGCTTGAATAATCCATTTTTTAAAAGTTACCCGCGTGCATTTATTTCATTTTCCGCCTGTCAACAGGACCGCATCATCTCCCAGCTCTTATCCAAAGGTATCTTCCCCTTGGCAGGGCCCCGACTCCCTTGTAAGAGTCTTGCAAAGCCGGCATCCTGCCGTCAGCTCAGACACCAACATGAGCAAACTTTGTTTTCCGCTTCATACTCCACCTCTCTTCCTCACCTCCCTGGCATAACAGCGCGAGCATTTACTTTTTCACTTCTTTTCCTACAGTGCCCGATAGAGTCTACTCTTCTCACCTTCTGTGGACCAAAGAAAAAGCACACTGAAGAGGAAGGAGATAACACAGCTCTGCCTGTGTTAGCCAAGCCTACAAAACGCCCCTTCAAATGCACATAGGGCTTGCCCACCGCATTGCTGCTCCCTGCTCCAAATTTCAGTGCTATGCTAGTGACACTCAGCTTGTTTTCAGGCTTCCCTCCGCCGCCTCTTCTCCCTCCCTCCCTCTTCTCTGACTGTCTGTCTGTCTGTCTGTCTGTCTGTCTGTCTGTCTGTCTGTCTGTCTGTGTCTGTCCGCCATCCAGGAGTGGTGTGCCGCCAATGAGCTCTGCCTTAATGCCAGTAAGACGGAGATTCTCCTCATCGGCACACCTGCACCCTCCTTTCCTGTCACTCTCTGGCCGGCCTCCCTTGGCCCTCTTCCTGCTCCCACCTGTGAGGCTAAGAACCCCGGGGTCATCTTCGACTCCACACTCTCCGCCTCTCCTCACATCTCTGGGCGTCTCTAAGAAGTCTAACTATCAACCGCACCTCCTCAGAGGTGTATTCTTCCTTTCCTCTCCTTCCCCCAGAAGCTTACTGTCTCTAGAGCTCTGGTTCTCTCTAGGCTAGACTACTGCAACAGCCTCTTACTAAATCTGCCTGCTCCTACTCTCCGCCCTCTGCAACTCACCCAGAACAGGACTGCGAGACTTGTCCTTGGCCTCAAGCCCTGGCATCGTATCTCTCCAGCCCTGAAATCTCTTCATTGGCTCCCGGTGGCTGCAAGGGATAGATTCAAGACCCTCTGCATTGTCCACACGGCTTTCTGGGGCCTGGGTCCACAATACCTTCAACTCTCCCTCCGTTAATACCTTCCCCACTCGAGCTCTTCGTTCCTCCACCTCCAAGTCCCTCAGGTTCAGTCGCTTCTCCAAGCAACGAGATGGGGGCAGATCGCCTTCCGCTGCTGGGGCTTCCCTCTGGAACAGCCTCCCTGCCACTCTGAAAATTGAGGAGAACCATCTCCGGTTCCGGAAGCACCTCAAGACCTTCCGCTTTGCTCCTGCCTTGGCTCTTCCTCTCCCCGGCTGATCCGTCTGCTTTGGCTCTGTGCACCTGGCTACCCTCGGATTTCGGGCCCAGGTCCCTGGCCACTCACCCGCACTGCCTCCTGGCAACCCTTGCACTTGGGCCTGTAACTGTAACCCTACAGCCCCCTAACCTGCACTTACCAGACACCCCTTGTCTGCGCTTTACACCTCGCACTTGCCACCCTGCTGGCTGCACTATCAGTTGTTGTTGTTTTTATCCCTTGCTCAGCACTTTCCACCTCACTCCCCACTCCCCTGCACCCCCTCCCCCCCCCGCACTTGCACGCTCTCAATGTCACTGGGCCTAGTAAGATCGCTGTATTATCCTCCCTTGCCTCGTCGCGCTCTGAAACACGTGTGTATGAGCGCCATACAAATAAAACAGCATATCATATCATATATCATAGCCGGAGTGGTTCTATGTTTTTGGAGCTCGATGCCCGCACACTTTGCCTATGGGAATGGGGACCACGGAAACCCCAGTGCCAGTGCTTCCGTGAAACTCTGTGGGCGGGTGCTGGTCCGCCCGGCAGGTCTGACCTGCTGTACTTTGCAAAACCGGAAACAATGGCGCCGGTAAGCTTACCAGCAGTGTTGTTTCCAGACCAGCACGGTCAGCATGAGGCCCAAAGTCTCTTATTTCAGAGGGCACCATGCAACACGACAAACATTAAAGTTCCTTTCTTCTTAGGATTTCACATACACAACTTCTTTGGTGATTTACTGTTCGCCCCTGATAAACAAGAAGGATTTGTGGCCCCACTGGGCTAGATGTCTGGGGGAAAGCGAGCCTGGCATTCTGGCCCCTGCCCCGAGCGCCTGACGAACGCCTGACAAACGCCACGCTTTGCCCTTGACGGGCTTTGCCCTGACGGGCAAAATTCCCAGCACACCCCACTGGGCGCTGCACCCGAGCAAGTTAGAGTGAGGTTAGAGAGAGGGGGGGGGGGGGGGGGGGCCTCGGCCTGCCCACCAAGGCACTAACAAAAACACATTTAAAAAGGTGAAATGAGCCACTCTGGGTTTCATACCTCGAGCCTTTCTTTCTTGAAATCAAACGGTTCATGCCTCCCAGCACCCCTTGCACTTCCCTTAGGGTAATGAGTGGAATCCCCAGGCAGATCCCTCCCCTCACCTGCCATTCTCCCAACATGGTGTACAATGTATCTATCTCAGTGAGAGGGCTTGGCAGTGGCAAAGTAAGAAAGTGAAATGGGCAGCTGTCTGCAGAGGCCAGTGGTAGGAGTGTGGGGGAGGAGGCCATGTTGTGCCTGGCCACTCTGCGTGCCTCGAACCCCGAATGGGTGCAAAGGGTAAATAAATCAGAAAGCCTGCCCCTTGGCGAGAGCGAGAAGCCCTAGCGCACTGGAGGGGATTCGGCCCGGACCCTGGCCTGGTAGCCAGGCATATTCCAGCGCTCCTCATAGCTGCGATGCAGCAACCGGGCAGAAGGCACGGCCATGTGGGCAGAGGACACAGCCATGTGAAAGGTCTTACCCTGGGCATGGGATTTTGTTTTCTCATGCAGGTGCATTCTGGGCGCACACAAAGAATTGTCAAGTAGGATACAAAAATGCCATGTGCTTGCTCAGACCGCTTTCTCCATGCACACACAAGCGACATTCATAGGCGGGCCAGACTACAGTGCTTAAGCAGAGTGCAGATGAGCAGCTCGGTCGTGGATGTTGTGGGCGGCTCTTAAAAGAGCCTTTGGTGTTGGATCGAGAGGTGGGGTCCGGTGGGGTGGGTCTGCTCAACCCCCGAATCCGTACAGGGTGCGTCCCTGGCGCTTCAGGGCATAGACCACATCCATGGCAGTGACCGTCTTCCTCTTGGCGTGCTCGGTGTAGGTGACGGCGTCCCGGATCACGTTCTCCAGGAAGACCTTCAGCACACCCCGGGTCTCCTCGTAGATGAGGCCGGAGATGCGCTTGACTCCACCACGGCGGGCCAGGCGGCGGATGGCGGGCTTGGTGATGCCCTGGATGTTGTCTCGCAGGACTTTCCTGTGCCTCTTGGCGCCGCCTTTGCCGAGCCCTTTCCCTCCTTTGCCGCGTCCAGACATGGTGACTCTTCTCTTCTTCACAAGCGAGCGGAGAATGAGGGTGCGCCTCCCGAGCCGCTGCTTATATGCACCCGGGGGGCGGACCAGAGGGAGGGAGGGCGGACCGGAGGGAGGGCGGACCAGAGGGAGGGCTGCCGGCGGTCGTGCGCAGCACGGTCTGCGCAGGTCCCGGTGGGCGGGGAGACGGCAGCATTTCGAAATGCCCGCGCTTTTTCGGCCGTTGCTTCGGTCGGCCGCCTTTGTCTCCTGGCTGGGGTAGGAGAGCTTGCCAAGCAAAGAGCCTCGCAGCCAGCCAGCCAGCCAGCCAGCCAGCCAGCCAGCCAGCCAGCCAGCCAGCCGCCTCTTTTGATGGCTTAGGGGCACACACCATGATGTCGACACCCCTGCCCCTGCTGGCGAGTTGCTCCCAAGCTAAGATTCAAATGCCACTCTTATTACGAGGGGCACCCTGCACCCAGAGAACCCCTGCCCACGACACAGACCTGGCATGGTGCGTAAATAAGGCCTGTGGCTACCCTGGGGGGCGCCCTGCAGGTGAAGAAGTAACACAAAAAACAGTCACCAGCGGGCGTGTCAGGGGTGCCTCCCTCCGTCGCCCAGGACTGGAGGGCCTTCCATGCCACGGAGAAGCCCTGTGAAATATGGGGCCAACGGGACGTTTGGCTTTTGCCTTTGAAGCAAAAGCTCGCCCGAGCTACGAGCGTAGCCAAGCGAAGAGCAGGAGCGGAATCGAGCAGCTCGTTCATGACAATGTGGCGGCTCTTAAAAGAGCCTTTGTGGTGTTTTAGTGCGGTTGCGGTGCTGCTGTGCCTCAAGCCCTCTCGCCCCGGATGCGGCGGGCCAGCTGAATGTCCTTGGGCATGATGGTGACCCTCTTGGCGTGGATGGCGCAAAGGTTGGTGTCCTCAAAGAGCCCAACCAGGTAGGCCTCGCTGGCCTCCTGCAGTGCCATGACGGCCGAGCTCTGGAAGCGCAGGTCGGTCTTGAAATCCTGGGCGATTTCTCTCACCAGGCGCTGGAAGGGCAGCTTTCGGATGAGCAGCTCGGTGGATTTCTGGTAGCGGCGGATCTCCCTCAGAGCCACAGTGCCGGGACGGTAGCGGTGAGGTTTCTTAACGCCGCCAGTGGCGGGGGCGCTCTTACGGGCAGCCTTTGTGGCCAGCTGCTTGCGAGGCGCCTTGCCTCCGGTGGACTTGCGGGCGGTCTGCTTAGTACGGGCCATGGCAGCGCTGTGAGATCTGCTTTCTCTCTTCGAGATACAGTGCGGAGCGACCGCGGGGAGCTGCCATATAAAGACCAAGGTCTCTGCTGATTGGCTGAGGCAACAGCAGGCGCCGGTTTTTTTTAAAAAAAAAAAAAAAAAAAGCCTGCGCTGTGGTTGGCCAGTGTCGGAAGGCACGGCTATGAAACGCAGACACAGGGCGGGAGGCCTTCGATTGGCTAGCCAAACAATCCAGAACCAGAAAGCAAAAAGCGACTGGCAAAGGTTGGGCTCAGCCTTTTATGAGACGCTGTTGAGAGATAAAACAGGAACACCACTCATTCCCCCCCCCCCCCCCCCCCCGCCCGCGCTTGCCGCATTTAAACCTGCCACCACCAGCCTTCAGAATGGGGGCAACCCGAGAGCGGCGAATCAGCCTGTGAAGTCTGCCCCCGCTACACACACGCCCCGTGTGCTGACATTTCCCCACCACCCTCATCCTCATCATCGTTTGCCAGGCGGCCTCCTG
Organism: Ambystoma mexicanum; assembly: GCF_040938575.1. Lineage (NCBI taxonomy): Eukaryota > Metazoa > Chordata > Amphibia > Caudata > Ambystomatidae > Ambystoma > Ambystoma mexicanum. The sequence continues at coordinate 333,404,656 of NC_090938.1, forward strand.
GCAGCGCCTCCAAACACACACCACGGTTAAAGGGTTAATGATGAGGCATGCCCTCTGGGGCGCAAACACCCCTCTCATCACACGCCAACCAGCCCCCCTCCCCGCCCCGCCCCTCCTCCCTCCCATCAGTGCAGTGCACGATGCCAGAATGACTCAACTGCTGTGGGCGTATAGGTGGGAGCGAACTGCCCACGGTCACACGTGGCATCCGGGGCGAGTGGAGACTCTCGCCACGGGCCTGGTGCGTTTTGGCTTTCAAACATGCGGTTGTATCGCAGTACACGTCAGGCAGAGGCATGAGCTAGCTCGCTTTCAGATACTGTGGGCGGCTCTTAAAAGAGCCTTTGGGTTTTGTTTTGTTTTTTCCAAGGTCTCGGCGAAAGCCTCTACTTCTTCTTGGGTGCAGCATGTTTGGGCTTTGCCGCTTTGGGTTTGACGGCCTTGGGCTTCACGACCTTGGCTGGGCTCTTCTTTGCCACTTTCGCCTTCACGGCTTTGGCTTTTGCGGGGCTCTTGGCGGCCTTCTTGGCTGGAGCAGCTTTGGGCTTTTTAGGGCTCTTGGCTGCTGCCGGTTTCTTCACCTTCTTGGGACTCTTCTTGGCTCCGGCGGGAGCCTTTTTGGGTTTCTTGGCAGCACCGGCAGCCTTCTTTGCTGCGGGCGTCTTGCTCTTCACCGCAGCTTTCTTGGCCGCCTTCTCCTTGCCCTGCGACTGCTTCTTGTTGAGCTTGAAGGATCCAGAGGCCCCGCTGCCCTTGAGCTGGGCTAGGGCTCCTTTGCTCACCAGGCTCTTGACGGCAAGCTTGAGTCTGCCGTTGTTCTTGTCCACGTCGTATCCCTGGGCGCTCAGAGCCTTCTTGAGGCCAGCCAGGGAGACTCCCTTCCTCTCAGTGCAGGCAGCCACGGCCTTGAGGACGAGGTCGGACACGCTGGGCCCAGTGGGCTTTTTGGCCTTGGCAGCGCCAGCTGCTCTCTTCGGCTTCTTCTTGGTAGCGGCGACGGCAGCGGCAGCGGGTTCCGCCGGCGGAGCCACGGCAGCGGGAGCAGTTTCAGCCATTGTTCTGCAGGAGGACTCGCTCAGCGCTCACAGATCAGTAATGGGCAGCACGGCAAGCGACGTGCATATATATAGGGAGGAGCCTCCATCTGATTGGTCCATAGAAGGGGAGGCCGGGCCCAGCCACGGCACCGTCCCTGCCAAAGACACACTGTGTTTCCTCCGCTTGAATAATCCATTTTTTAAAAGTTACCCGCGTGCATTTATTTCATTTTCCGCCTGTCAACAGGACCGCATCATCTCCCAGCTCTTATCCAAAGGTATCTTCCCCTTGGCAGGGCCCCGACTCCCTTGTAAGAGTCTTGCAAAGCCGGCATCCTGCCGTCAGCTCAGACACCAACATGAGCAAACTTTGTTTTCCGCTTCATACTCCACCTCTCTTCCTCACCTCCCTGGCATAACAGCGCGAGCATTTACTTTTTCACTTCTTTTCCTACAGTGCCCGATAGAGTCTACTCTTCTCACCTTCTGTGGACCAAAGAAAAAGCACACTGAAGAGGAAGGAGATAACACAGCTCTGCCTGTGTTAGCCAAGCCTACAAAACGCCCCTTCAAATGCACATAGGGCTTGCCCACCGCATTGCTGCTCCCTGCTCCAAATTTCAGTGCTATGCTAGTGACACTCAGCTTGTTTTCAGGCTTCCCTCCGCCGCCTCTTCTCCCTCCCTCCCTCTTCTCTGACTGTCTGTCTGTCTGTCTGTCTGTCTGTCTGTCTGTCTGTCTGTCTGTCTGTGTCTGTCCGCCATCCAGGAGTGGTGTGCCGCCAATGAGCTCTGCCTTAATGCCAGTAAGACGGAGATTCTCCTCATCGGCACACCTGCACCCTCCTTTCCTGTCACTCTCTGGCCGGCCTCCCTTGGCCCTCTTCCTGCTCCCACCTGTGAGGCTAAGAACCCCGGGGTCATCTTCGACTCCACACTCTCCGCCTCTCCTCACATCTCTGGGCGTCTCTAAGAAGTCTAACTATCAACCGCACCTCCTCAGAGGTGTATTCTTCCTTTCCTCTCCTTCCCCCAGAAGCTTACTGTCTCTAGAGCTCTGGTTCTCTCTAGGCTAGACTACTGCAACAGCCTCTTACTAAATCTGCCTGCTCCTACTCTCCGCCCTCTGCAACTCACCCAGAACAGGACTGCGAGACTTGTCCTTGGCCTCAAGCCCTGGCATCGTATCTCTCCAGCCCTGAAATCTCTTCATTGGCTCCCGGTGGCTGCAAGGGATAGATTCAAGACCCTCTGCATTGTCCACACGGCTTTCTGGGGCCTGGGTCCACAATACCTTCAACTCTCCCTCCGTTAATACCTTCCCCACTCGAGCTCTTCGTTCCTCCACCTCCAAGTCCCTCAGGTTCAGTCGCTTCTCCAAGCAACGAGATGGGGGCAGATCGCCTTCCGCTGCTGGGGCTTCCCTCTGGAACAGCCTCCCTGCCACTCTGAAAATTGAGGAGAACCATCTCCGGTTCCGGAAGCACCTCAAGACCTTCCGCTTTGCTCCTGCCTTGGCTCTTCCTCTCCCCGGCTGATCCGTCTGCTTTGGCTCTGTGCACCTGGCTACCCTCGGATTTCGGGCCCAGGTCCCTGGCCACTCACCCGCACTGCCTCCTGGCAACCCTTGCACTTGGGCCTGTAACTGTAACCCTACAGCCCCCTAACCTGCACTTACCAGACACCCCTTGTCTGCGCTTTACACCTCGCACTTGCCACCCTGCTGGCTGCACTATCAGTTGTTGTTGTTTTTATCCCTTGCTCAGCACTTTCCACCTCACTCCCCACTCCCCTGCACCCCCTCCCCCCCCCCGCACTTGCACGCTCTCAATGTCACTGGGCCTAGTAAGATCGCTGTATTATCCTCCCTTGCCTCGTCGCGCTCTGAAACACGTGTGTATGAGCGCCATACAAATAAAACAGCATATCATATCATATATCATAGCCGGAGTGGTTCTATGTTTTTGGAGCTCGATGCCCGCACACTTTGCCTATGGGAATGGGGACCACGGAAACCCCAGTGCCAGTGCTTCCGTGAAACTCTGTGGGCGGGTGCTGGTCCGCCCGGCAGGTCTGACCTGCTGTACTTTGCAAAACCGGAAACAATGGCGCCGGTAAGCTTACCAGCAGTGTTGTTTCCAGACCAGCACGGTCAGCATGAGGCCCAAAGTCTCTTATTTCAGAGGGCACCATGCAACACGACAAACATTAAAGTTCCTTTCTTCTTAGGATTTCACATACACAACTTCTTTGGTGATTTACTGTTCGCCCCTGATAAACAAGAAGGATTTGTGGCCCCACTGGGCTAGATGTCTGGGGGAAAGCGAGCCTGGCATTCTGGCCCCTGCCCCGAGCGCCTGACGAACGCCTGACAAACGCCACGCTTTGCCCTTGACGGGCTTTGCCCTGACGGGCAAAATTCCCAGCACACCCCACTGGGCGCTGCACCCGAGCAAGTTAGAGTGAGGTTAGAGAGAGGGGGGGGGGGGGGGGGCCTCGGCCTGCCCACCAAGGCACTAACAAAAACACATTTAAAAAGGTGAAATGAGCCACTCTGGGTTTCATACCTCGAGCCTTTCTTTCTTGAAATCAAACGGTTCATGCCTCCCAGCACCCCTTGCACTTCCCTTAGGGTAATGAGTGGAATCCCCAGGCAGATCCCTCCCCTCACCTGCCATTCTCCCAACATGGTGTACAATGTATCTATCTCAGTGAGAGGGCTTGGCAGTGGCAAAGTAAGAAAGTGAAATGGGCAGCTGTCTGCAGAGGCCAGTGGTAGGAGTGTGGGGGAGGAGGCCATGTTGTGCCTGGCCACTCTGCGTGCCTCGAACCCCGAATGGGTGCAAAGGGTAAATAAATCAGAAAGCCTGCCCCTTGGCGAGAGCGAGAAGCCCTAGCGCACTGGAGGGGATTCGGCCCGGACCCTGGCCTGGTAGCCAGGCATATTCCAGCGCTCCTCATAGCTGCGATGCAGCAACCGGGCAGAAGGCACGGCCATGTGGGCAGAGGACACAGCCATGTGAAAGGTCTTACCCTGGGCATGGGATTTTGTTTTCTCATGCAGGTGCATTCTGGGCGCACACAAAGAATTGTCAAGTAGGATACAAAAATGCCATGTGCTTGCTCAGACCGCTTTCTCCATGCACACACAAGCGACATTCATAGGCGGGCCAGACTACAGTGCTTAAGCAGAGTGCAGATGAGCAGCTCGGTCGTGGATGTTGTGGGCGGCTCTTAAAAGAGCCTTTGGTGTTGGATCGAGAGGTGGGGTCCGGTGGGGTGGGTCTGCTCAACCCCCGAATCCGTACAGGGTGCGTCCCTGGCGCTTCAGGGCATAGACCACATCCATGGCAGTGACCGTCTTCCTCTTGGCGTGCTCGGTGTAGGTGACGGCGTCCCGGATCACGTTCTCCAGGAAGACCTTCAGCACACCCCGGGTCTCCTCGTAGATGAGGCCGGAGATGCGCTTGACTCCACCACGGCGGGCCAGGCGGCGGATGGCGGGCTTGGTGATGCCCTGGATGTTGTCTCGCAGGACTTTCCTGTGCCTCTTGGCGCCGCCTTTGCCGAGCCCTTTCCCTCCTTTGCCGCGTCCAGACATGGTGACTCTTCTCTTCTTCACAAGCGAGCGGAGAATGAGGGTGCGCCTCCCGAGCCGCTGCTTATATGCACCCGGGGGGCGGACCAGAGGGAGGGAGGGCGGACCGGAGGGAGGGCGGACCAGAGGGAGGGCTGCCGGCGGTCGTGCGCAGCACGGTCTGCGCAGGTCCCGGTGGGCGGGGAGACGGCAGCATTTCGAAATGCCCGCGCTTTTTCGGCCGTTGCTTCGGTCGGCCGCCTTTGTCTCCTGGCTGGGGTAGGAGAGCTTGCCAAGCAAAGAGCCTCGCAGCCAGCCAGCCAGCCAGCCAGCCAGCCGCCTCTTTTGATGGCTTAGGGGCACACACCATGATGTCGACACCCCTGCCCCTGCTGGCGAGTTGCTCCCAAGCTAAGATTCAAATGCCACTCTTATTACGAGGGGCACCCTGCACCCAGAGAACCCCTGCCCACGACACAGACCTGGCATGGTGCGTAAATAAGGCCTGTGGCTACCCTGGGGGGCGCCCTGCAGGTGAAGAAGTAACACAAAAAACAGTCACCAGCGGGCGTGTCAGGGGTGCCTCCCTCCGTCGCCCAGGACTGGAGGGCCTTCCATGCCACGGAGAAGCCCTGTGAAATATGGGGCCAACGGGACGTTTGTGTAGTATTCCTTTTATTCTTTGATGACGCCCTGCATGCCGCGAGGCTAGAGAATGTTTATGTTCGAGGAGAGGGAAACGGAATGCGGCTTGAGACAGGGAGAAGACTGTGAGCGGCATGCAGGGCGCCGGCTGTAGTAGATATAAATAAACATCCTTGTTTATTTTAACTCGTGTGGACTGGCATACCTCATTTTGGCGACGAGGATGGCCGGCGTCCCAGAACCCACAGAAGCCAGGAAGGATTAATCCAGAGCGGAGCTCCGAGCTGCTGTGCAACGCTGCGCCTGGCTTGTGCTGTACAATTGGAAAGAGGGAGGAAGAGCAAACGTTGGTTTGTGCTGACATTTCTTCACTGTGATAATTTTTTTATTGTCTGTCTAACTCGAGTTTGTTAGACACGCTCCCATTGGCCACACCACTTCCACTTTCAGAGTAAAGGACCGCCAATTGCACAGAGACCACATGACTCACCCTTTGACCTTAGGCAGAATGAGGAGTAAAGAATAGACTCCTCATCCTCTTCACAGTACATGGAATTCATCCCTGGAGATTAAAAAAAAAAAAAAAAAAAAGAAGCTTAAGAAGCAGAAATAAACGCAAATTAGGATAAATAGTATTCTGGTTTCCTCTCATACTGACATAACACAGAAGAAGTATGCAAGGTATTAGCATACAACCCCCGGCATGTTTTCTTCCAACACCTGGACAGCCTGTTGTAAACTGGCTAGAATGGAAAGAGTTTTGGCTAAACTATGTTCAGACCATTGATCAAGAAGGCCTATCTACTCACAAAAAGAAATCGCTACTGCTTCATGCTTTGGGCCTAGAAGGACAGAGAAAATACAGGGAGTTACCGGATTTGCCAGTGGATGAAGCTGGAGATATTGATGAACACGAAAAGGCCATAAGGCAACTAGACAAATATTATACCCCGGAGACCAATGTAGCCATAAACAGATATAATTTCTATACCAGAACTCAAAAAGAACATGAATCTATTGAAGACTACGTATCAGCTCTAAGGGTACTATCACGCACATGCAGATTTGGCATTGGGATCACACTAGATGAACTCATACGAGATCAAATTATCATACATGCCAAAGATAGTTTGCTCCAAGACAGACTTTGGATGGTAGGAAACCCATCTCTGCCAGAAACAATGGCCATTGCCAAGCGGATAGAACACAGTCATTTGTGCTCTAAAGAGATAAAGAATAAGAAACAAGAAGCTGTCACAAACATGCAATTACAGAATGACAAACTCTCATTGGAATCTGGAGATCAAAATATAGTCAATGCAATAAGAACAAAAGAACGTACGGAAAATCACCTGGTCAAGACCAATAGGCCAAGAGGATTTGATAATAGAGGACAGTCAATGAGAGGAAGAGGATGGGTGAGACCCGAAAACAGATCAGCTCCAGCACAATCTAGAGAAGGTGACAGATGCTTCAACTGTGGAAGATTAGGACATTTTACTTATGCCAAGCATTGTCCTGCATTGTCCTGCATTGTCCTGAAATGGTTTGGGAGCGGTACTTTCTCAAATTGAAGAAGGTGGTAAGGAAAAGACAATATGTTACGCCTCCAGGGCAATTTCAGATACAGAAAGCAGGTATTCCGTAATTGAAAAAGAACTTTTGGCATGCTCATGGGCAGTAAACTATTTTAGAAAGTATTTGTGGGGTTGCAAGTTTGTTATACAAACAGATCATAAACCACTAGTAGAAGTCTTGACAGTTAAAGGCATGTGTAGGGCATCACCTAGGTTAGCCAGATTAAGCATTAAATTACAAGATTATCATTTTGTGACAAAGTATGTTCCAGGTAAGAGGAATGTTGTTGCAGATTACTTGTCACGGCTGCCATTAAAGAGTGTGAGTGTAGAGGCTGAAAGTAATGAGGAGATGGTGGCAGTCATTCTTGAAGTAACCTCGAAGGAAAAATGGTTAGAGGAGATATCTAAAGATGAGACGTTAAATAGAATTGCAAATTTCACAATGTTAGGTTGGTCTGATAAGAGATCAATTGATGGAGAATGCATGAAGTTTTGGGAAGTGAAAGATGAATTGTCCATGGAAGAAGGATTTTTGATGAGGGGGAATAAACTTATACCTCCCAAAGCATTATATAATGAGCTCATAGAGAAAGCGCATCAAGGCCATCCGGGAATTACTGGTACCAAATGCAATGTGCGATCTGTATATTGGTGGCCAGGAATGGATATTTTGATTGAAAGATTTGTTAGAAACTGCTGGCCTTGTCAAAACAGCGATAAAAGTTGTAAAAGTTTTAAGTCAGAGCCGCTTGTTATAGATAAAGGAGAAGCTCCCTGGATGAAACTTGGAATTGATATTGTCGGACCATATCAGAGACTAATTGGGGATAAAAGGTTTTTAATTGTATTGATTGATTACTATTCAAGTTGGGTAGAATTGAAAGCTGTCAAAAATATTGATTCAAGAGAAATTATCAAATTCCTTAAGGAAATCTTCGGGAGAGAAGGTTTTCCCAAATCCATTATCAGTGACAATGGTGTTCAATTCAAAAGCAAAGAAATAAGAGAGTTTGCCGTCACATCTGGGATTTTATGGAAATATTCTGCTTTGTATCATCCCCAAACAAATGGTCTAGTTGAGAGATGTAACAGAATGGTTGTAGAGACGGTAGAGTTGGCATTGAGGAATAACATGCCTGTGGAAGAGGCACTTAAAGATAGGTTATGGAGTACAAGAATGTCAGTCAAAAGAGATCTAGGGGTATCTCCGTTTGAATTGATGAGAGGCAGAGCCCCCAATACCTTACTTATTCCAGAGTGGGTGAATTACAAAAGGACATCAGAGCATAGAGATAAAGGAAAGTATTGTAAATACTCTGAAAGCAAGACTAATTGGAATATGAGTCACAAATGTAAAGTCGAAATTGTACCAGGAGACATGGTAAGGATTAAACTAGGGCGTGATGTTAGAAAGGGTGAATCCAAATACAGCAGACCAGTTAAAGTTTTACAAGTCCTAGGCAAAGCCATAAGAGTAATGGGTGGATCAGTATGGAATATGAATAGAGTAAGCAAATGGAATTGGGATTTTAAGAATAGTAGAAGATTTTATCCCAGGCAGAATCACAGGCAGGATCGAAGTAATTGGTTGAGAAATGATATAGGTTTTCAATATGACACAAGAGATAATTTGAATTCAAATTCTAACGTCAGACCTCAAGTTGGGGAGGGACGCATACATGTAAGAGAGGACCAAGTTGCCAGAGCGGATAGTCAAACATTGAGAGGTAATGGTCAAGAAGATACTCCTTTAGAGTTTGAATCTGTCCAAGAAAGCAATGGCACAGCTACTGATGATGATAGAAGCATGAATGGAATTCAAGAAGGATGTGTGGCTAGTGGGAGTATGTACAACCACAGAGATAGAAAATTACCATTCTGGACAAAAGATTATGTCATGGGAAAATAATCATTTATATTGCACACTACCAATTTTGTTTTATACATAGCATTTGAGTTAACCTACATTGTTAATTTTTTTTTTTCCACAATTTTGGTTGCATATGTAAAAAAAAAAAAAAAATTTAAAGGGGGAAAGGATAAGTGTTGTTGTTGGTAAGTATCACCATCCACAGCCACACATGGTTCCCAAGTTTTTTAGGTTTCATTCGCACTATTTAAGGTGTAATGTTTATGGCTTGTCACAGCATAGTCCTAAAAATGTGTTGTTCTCTGAAAAGGAGGAGGTGGTGTAGTATTCCTTTTATTCTTTGATGACGCCCTGCATGCCGCGAGGCTAGAGAATGTTTATGTTCGAGGAGAGGGAAACGGAATGCGGCTTGAGACAGGGAGAAGACTGTGAGCGGCATGCAGGGCGCCGGCTGTAGTAGATATAAATAAACATCCTTGTTTATTTTAACTCGTGTGGACTGGCATACCTCATTTTGGCTTTTGCCTTTGAAGCAAAAGCTCGCCCGAGCTACGAGCGTAGCCAAGCGAAGAGCAGGAGCGGAATCGAGCAGCTCGTTCATGACAATGTGGCGGCTCTTAAAAGAGCCTTTGTGGTGTTTTAGTGCAGTTGCGGTGCTGCTGTGCCTCAAGCCCTCTCGCCCCGGATGCGGCGGGCCAGCTGAATGTCCTTGGGCATGATGGTGACCCTCTTGGCGTGGATGGCGCAAAGGTTGGTGTCCTCAAAGAGCCCAACCAGGTAGGCCTCGCTGGCCTCCTGCAGTGCCATGACGGCCGAGCTCTGGAAGCGCAGGTCGGTCTTGAAATCCTGGGCGATTTCTCTCACCAGGCGCTGGAAGGGCAGCTTTCGGATGAGCAGCTCGGTGGATTTCTGGTAGCGGCGGATCTCCCTCAGAGCCACAGTGCCGGGACGGTAGCGGTGAGGTTTCTTAACGCCGCCAGTGGCGGGGGCGCTCTTACGGGCAGCCTTTGTGGCCAGCTGCTTGCGAGGCGCCTTGCCTCCGGTGGACTTGCGGGCGGTCTGCTTAGTACGGGCCATGGCAGCGCTGTGAGATCTGCTTTCTCTCTTCGAGATACAGTGCGGAGCGACCGCGGGGAGCTGCCATATAAAGACCAAGGTCTCTGCTGATTGGCTGAGGCAACAGCAGGCGCCGGTTTTTTTTAAAAAAAAAAAAAAAAAAAGCCTGCGCTGTGGTTGGCCAGTGTCGGAAGGCACGGCTATGAAACGCAGACACAGGGCGGGAGGCCTTCGATTGGCTAGCCAAACAATCCAGAACCAGAAAGCAAAAAGCGACTGGCAAAGGTTGGGCTCAGCCTTTTATGAGACGCTGTTGAGAGATAAAACAGGAACACCACTCATTCCCCCCCCCCCCCCCCCCCGCCCGCGCTTGCCGCATTTAAACCTGCCACCACCAGCCTTCAGAATGGGGGCAACCCGAGAGCGGCGAATCAGCCTGTGAAGTCTGCCCCCGCTACACACACGCCCCGTGTGCTGACATTTCCCCACCACCCTCATCCTCATCATCGTTTGCCAGGCGGCCTCATGGCAGCGCCTCCAAACACACACCACGGTTAAAGGGTTAATGATGAGGCATGCCCTCTGGGGCGCAAACACCCCTCTCATCACACGCCAACCAGCCCCCCTCCCCGCCCCGCCCCTCCTCCCTCCCATCAGTGCAGTGCACGATGCCAGAATGACTCAACTGCTGTGGGCGTATAGGTGGGAGCGAACTGCCCACGGTCACACGTGGCATCCGGGGCGAGTGGAGACTCTCGCCACGGGCCTGGTGCGTTTTGGCTTTCAAACATGCGGTTGTATCGCAGTACACGTCAGGCAGAGGCATGAGCTAGCTCGCTTTCAGATACTGTGGGCGGCTCTTAAAAGAGCCTTTGGGTTTTGTTTTGTTTTTTCCAAGGTCTCGGCGAAAGCCTCTACTTCTTCTTGGGTGCAGCATGTTTGGGCTTTGCCGCTTTGGGTTTGACGGCCTTGGGCTTCACGACCTTGGCTGGGCTCTTCTTTGCCACTTTCGCCTTCACGGCTTTGGCTTTTGCGGGGCTCTTGGCGGCCTTCTTGGCTGGAGCAGCTTTGGGCTTTTTAGGGCTCTTGGCTGCTGCCGGTTTCTTCACCTTCTTGGGACTCTTCTTGGCTCCGGCGGGAGCCTTTTTGGGTTTCTTGGCAGCACCGGCAGCCTTCTTTGCTGCGGGCGTCTTGCTCTTCACCGCAGCTTTCTTGGCCGCCTTCTCCTTGCCCTGCGACTGCTTCTTGTTGAGCTTGAAGGATCCAGAGGCCCCGCTGCCCTTGAGCTGGGCTAGGGCTCCTTTGCTCACCAGGCTCTTGACGGCAAGCTTGAGTCTGCCGTTGTTCTTGTCCACGTCGTATCCCTGGGCGCTCAGAGCCTTCTTGAGGCCAGCCAGGGAGACTCCCTTCCTCTCAGTGCAGGCAGCCACGGCCTTGAGGTCGAGGTCGGACACGCTGGGCCCAGTGGGCTTTTTGGCCTTGGCAGCGCCAGCTGCTCTCTTCGGCTTCTTCTTGGTAGCGGCGACGGCAGCGGCAGCGGGTTCCGCCGGCGGAGCCACGGCAGCGGGAGCAGTTTCAGCCATTGTTCTGCAGGAGGACTCGCTCAGCGCTCACAGATCAGTAATGGGCAGCACGGCAAGCGACGTGCATATATATAGGGAGGAGCCTCCATCTGATTGGTCCATAGAAGGGGAGGCCGGGCCCAGCCACGGCACCGTCCCTGCCAAAGACACACTGTGTTTCCTCCGCTTGAATAATCCATTTTTTAAAAGTTACCCGCGTGCATTTATTTCATTTTCCGCCTGTCAACAGGACCGCATCATCTCCCAGCTCTTATCCAAAGGTATCTTCCCCTTGGCAGGGCCCCGACTCCCTTGTAAGAGTCTTGCAAAGCCGGCATCCTGCCGTCAGCTCAGACACCAACATGAGCAAACTTTGTTTTCCGCTTCATACTCCACCTCTCTTCCTCACCTCCCTGGCATAACAGCGCGAGCATTTACTTTTTCACTTCTTTTCCTACAGTGCCCGATAGAGTCTACTCTTCTCACCTTCTGTGGACCAAAGAAAAAGCACACTGAAGAGGAAGGAGATAACACAGCTCTGCCTGTGTTAGCCAAGCCTACAAAACGCCCCTTCAAATGCACATAGGGCTTGCCCACCGCATTGCTGCTCCCTGCTCCAAATTTCAGTGCTATGCTAGTGACACTCAGCTTGTTTTCAGGCTTCCCTCCGCCGCCTCTTCTCCCTCCCTCCCTCTTCTCTGACTGTCTGTCTGTCTGTCTGTCTGTCTGTCTGTCTGTCTGTCTGTCTGTGTCTGTCCGCCATCCAGGAGTGGTGTGCCGCCAATGAGCTCTGCCTTAATGCCAGTAAGACGGAGATTCTCCTCATCGGCACACCTGCACCCTCCTTTCCTGTCACTCTCTGGCCGGCCTCCCTTGGCCCTCTTCCTGCTCCCACCTGTGAGGCTAAGAACCCCGGGGTCATCTTCGACTCCACACTCTCCGCCTCTCCTCACATCTCTGGGCGTCTCTAAGAAGTCTAACTATCAACCGCACCTCCTCAGAGGTGTATTCTTCCTTTCCTCTCCTTCCCCCAGAAGCTTACTGTCTCTAGAGCTCTGGTTCTCTCTAGGCTAGACTACTGCAACAGCCTCTTACTAAATCTGCCTGCTCCTACTCTCCGCCCTCTGCAACTCACCCAGAACAGGACTGCGAGACTTGTCCTTGGCCTCAAGCCCTGGCATCGTATCTCTCCAGCCCTGAAATCTCTTCATTGGCTCCCGGTGGCTGCAAGGGATAGATTCAAGACCCTCTGCATTGTCCACACGGCTTTCTGGGGCCTGGGTCCACAATACCTTCAACTCTCCCTCCGTTAATACCTTCCCCACTCGAGCTCTTCGTTCCTCCACCTCCAAGTCCCTCAGGTTCAGTCGCTTCTCCAAGCAACGAGATGGGGGCAGATCGCCTTCCGCTGCTGGGGCTTCCCTCTGGAACAGCCTCCCTGCCACTCTGAAAATTGAGGAGAACCATCTCCGGTTCCGGAAGCACCTCAAGACCTTCCGCTTTGCTCCTGCCTTGGCTCTTCCTCTCCCCGGCTGATCCGTCTGCTTTGGCTCTGTGCACCTGGCTACCCTCGGATTTCGGGCCCAGGTCCCTGGCCACTCACCCGCACTGCCTCCTGGCAACCCTTGCACTTGGGCCTGTAACTGTAACCCTACAGCCCCCTAACCTGCACTTACCAGACACCCCTTGTCTGCGCTTTACACCTCGCACTTGCCACCCTGCTGGCTGCACTATCAGTTGTTGTTGTTTTTATCCCTTGCTCAGCACTTTCCACCTCACTCCCCACTCCCCTGCACCCCCTCCCCCCCCCGCACTTGCACGCTCTCAATGTCACTGGGCCTAGTAAGATCGCTGTATTATCCTCCCTTGCCTCGTCGCGCTCTGAAACACGTGTGTATGAGCGCCATACAAATAAAACAGCATATCATATCATATATCATAGCCGGAGTGGTTCTATGTTTTTGGAGCTCGATGCCCGCACACTTTGCCTATGGGAATGGGGACCACGGAAACCCCAGTGCCAGTGCTTCCGTGAAACTCTGTGGGCGGGTGCTGGTCCGCCCGGCAGGTCTGACCTGCTGTACTTTGCAAAACCGGAAACAATGGCGCCGGTAAGCTTACCAGCAGTGTTGTTTCCAGACCAGCACGGTCAGCATGAGGCCCAAAGTCTCTTATTTCAGAGGGCACCATGCAACACGACAAACATTAAAGTTCCTTTCTTCTTAGGATTTCACATACACAACTTCTTTGGTGATTTACTGTTCGCCCCTGATAAACAAGAAGGATTTGTGGCCCCACTGGGCTAGATGTCTGGGGGAAAGCGAGCCTGGCATTCTGGCCCCTGCCCCGAGCGCCTGACGAACGCCTGACAAACGCCACGCTTTGCCCTTGACGGGCTTTGCCCTGACGGGCAAAATTCCCAGCACACCCCACTGGGCGCTGCACCCGAGCAAGTTAGAGTGAGGTTAGAGAGAGGGGGGGGGGGGGGGGGGGCCTCGGCCTGCCCACCAAGGCACTAACAAAAACACATTTAAAAAGGTGAAATGAGCCACTCTGGGTTTCATACCTCGAGCCTTTCTTTCTTGAAATCAAACGGTTCATGCCTCCCAGCACCCCTTGCACTTCCCTTAGGGTAATGAGTGGAATCCCCAGGCAGATCCCTCCCCTCACCTGCCATTCTCCCAACATGGTGTACAATGTATCTATCTCAGTGAGAGGGCTTGGCAGTGGCAAAGTAAGAAAGTGAAATGGGCAGCTGTCTGCAGAGGCCAGTGGTAGGAGTGTGGGGGAGGAGGCCATGTTGTGCCTGGCCACTCTGCGTGCCTCGAACCCCGAATGGGTGCAAAGGGTAAATAAATCAGAAAGCCTGCCCCTTGGCGAGAGCGAGAAGCCCTAGCGCACTGGAGGGGATTCGGCCCGGACCCTGGCCTGGTAGCCAGGCATATTCCAGCGCTCCTCATAGCTGCGATGCAGCAACCGGGCAGAAGGCACGGCCATGTGGGCAGAGGACACAGCCATGTGAAAGGTCTTACCCTGGGCATGGGATTTTGTTTTCTCATGCAGGTGCATTCTGGGCGCACACAAAGAATTGTCAAGTAGGATACAAAAATGCCATGTGCTTGCTCAGACCGCTTTCTCCATGCACACACAAGCGACATTCATAGGCGGGCCAGACTACAGTGCTTAAGCAGAGTGCAGATGAGCAGCTCGGTCGTGGATGTTGTGGGCGGCTCTTAAAAGAGCCTTTGGTGTTGGATCGAGAGGTGGGGTCCGGTGGGGTGGGTCTGCTCAACCCCCGAATCCGTACAGGGTGCGTCCCTGGCGCTTCAGGGCATAGACCACATCCATGGCAGTGACCGTCTTCCTCTTGGCGTGCTCGGTGTAGGTGACGGCGTCCCGGATCACGTTCTCCAGGAAGACCTTCAGCACACCCCGGGTCTCCTCGTAGATGAGGCCGGAGATGCGCTTGACTCCACCACGGCGGGCCAGGCGGCGGATGGCGGGCTTGGTGATGCCCTGGATGTTGTCTCGCAGGACTTTCCTGTGCCTCTTGGCGCCGCCTTTGCCGAGCCCTTTCCCTCCTTTGCCGCGTCCAGACATGGTGACTCTTCTCTTCTTCACAAGCGAGCGGAGAATGAGGGTGCGCCTCCCGAGCCGCTGCTTATATGCACCCGGGGGGCGGACCAGAGGGAGGGAGGGCGGACCGGAGGGAGGGCGGACCAGAGGGAGGGCTGCCGGCGGTCGTGCGCAGCACGGTCTGCGCAGGTCCCGGTGGGCGGGGAGACGGCAGCATTTCGAAATGCCCGCGCTTTTTCGGCCGTTGCTTCGGTCGGCCGCCTTTGTCTCCTGGCTGGGGTAGGAGAGCTTGCCAAGCAAAGAGCCTCGCAGCCAGCCAGCCAGCCAGCCAGCCAGCCAGCCAGCCAGCCAGCCAGCCAGCCGCCTCTTTTGATGGCTTAGGGGCACACACCATGATGTCGACACCCCTGCCCCTGCTGGCGAGTTGCTCCCAAGCTAAGATTCAAATGCCACTCTTATTACGAGGGGCACCCTGCACCCAGAGAACCCCTGCCCACGACACAGACCTGGCATGGTGCGTAAATAAGGCCTGTGGCTACCCTGGGGGGCGCCCTGCAGGTGAAGAAGTAACACAAAAAACAGTCACCAGCGGGCGTGTCAGGGGTGCCTCCCTCCGTCGCCCAGGACTGGAGGGCCTTCCATGCCACGGAGAAGCCCTGTGAAATATGGGGCCAACGGGACGTTTGGCTTTTGCCTTTGAAGCAAAAGCTCGCCCGAGCTACGAGCGTAGCCAAGCGAAGAGCAGGAGCGGAATCGAGCAGCTCGTTCATGACAATGTGGCGGCTCTTAAAAGAGCCTTTGTGGTGTTTTAGTGCAGTTGCGGTGCTGCTGTGCCTCAAGCCCTCTCGCCCCGGATGCGGCGGGCCAGCTGAATGTCCTTGGGCATGATGGTGACCCTCTTGGCGTGGATGGCGCAAAGGTTGGTGTCCTCAAAGAGCCCAACCAGGTAGGCCTCGCTGGCCTCCTGCAGTGCCATGACGGCCGAGCTCTGGAAGCGCAGGTCGGTCTTGAAATCCTGGGCGATTTCTCTCACCAGGCGCTGGAAGGGCAGCTTTCGGATGAGCAGCTCGGTGGATTTCTGGTAGCGGCGGATCTCCCTCAGAGCCACAGTGCCGGGACGGTAGCGGTGAGGTTTCTTAACGCCGCCAGTGGCGGGGGCGCTCTTACGGGCAGCCTTTGTGGCCAGCTGCTTGCGAGGCGCCTTGCCTCCGGTGGACTTGCGGGCGGTCTGCTTAGTACGGGCCATGGCAGCGCTGTGAGATCTGCTTTCTCTCTTCGAGATACAGTGCGGAGCGACCGCGGGGAGCTGCCATATAAAGACCAAGGTCTCTGCTGATTGGCTGAGGCAACAGCAGGCGCCGGTTTTTTTTAAAAAAAAAAAAAAAAAAAGCCTGCGCTGTGGTTGGCCAGTGTCGGAAGGCACGGCTATGAAACGCAGACACAGGGCGGGAGGCCTTCGATTGGCTAGCCAAACAATCCAGAACCAGAAAGCAAAAAGCGACTGGCAAAGGTTGGGCTCAGCCTTTTATGAGACGCTGTTGAGAGATAAAACAGGAACACCACTCATTCCCCCCCCCCCCCCCCCCCGCCCGCGCTTGCCGCATTTAAACCTGCCACCACCAGCCTTCAGAATGGGGGCAACCCGAGAGCGGCGAATCAGCCTGTGAAGTCTGCCCCCGCTACACACACGCCCCGTGTGCTGACATTTCCCCACCACCCTCATCCTCATCATCGTTTGCCAGGCGGCCTCATGGCAGCGCCTCCAAACACACACCACGGTTAAAGGGTTAATGATGAGGCATGCCCTCTGGGGCGCAAACACCCCTCTCATCACACGCCAACCAGCCCCCCTCCCCGCCCCGCCCCTCCTCCCTCCCATCAGTGCAGTGCACGATGCCAGAATGACTCAACTGCTGTGGGCGTATAGGTGGGAGCGAACTGCCCACGGTCACACGTGGCATCCGGGGCGAGTGGAGACTCTCGCCACGGGCCTGGTGCGTTTTGGCTTTCAAACATGCGGTTGTATCGCAGTACACGTCAGGCAGAGGCATGAGCTAGCTCGCTTTCAGATACTGTGGGCGGCTCTTAAAAGAGCCTTTGGGTTTTGTTTTGTTTTTTCCAAGGTCTCGGCGAAAGCCTCTACTTCTTCTTGGGTGCAGCATGTTTGGGCTTTGCCGCTTTGGGTTTGACGGCCTTGGGCTTCACGACCTTGGCTGGGCTCTTCTTTGCCACTTTCGCCTTCACGGCTTTGGCTTTTGCGGGGCTCTTGGCGGCCTTCTTGGCTGGAGCAGCTTTGGGCTTTTTAGGGCTCTTGGCTGCTGCCGGTTTCTTCACCTTCTTGGGACTCTTCTTGGCTCCGGCGGGAGCCTTTTTGGGTTTCTTGGCAGCACCGGCAGCCTTCTTTGCTGCGGGCGTCTTGCTCTTCACCGCAGCTTTCTTGGCCGCCTTCTCCTTGCCCTGCGACTGCTTCTTGTTGAGCTTGAAGGATCCAGAGGCCCCGCTGCCCTTGAGCTGGGCTAGGGCTCCTTTGCTCACCAGGCTCTTGACGGCAAGCTTGAGTCTGCCGTTGTTCTTGTCCACGTCGTATCCCTGGGCGCTCAGAGCCTTCTTGAGGCCAGCCAGGGAGACTCCCTTCCTCTCAGTGCAGGCAGCCACGGCCTTGAGGTCGAGGTCGGACACGCTGGGCCCAGTGGGCTTTTTGGCCTTGGCAGCGCCAGCTGCTCTCTTCGGCTTCTTCTTGGTAGCGGCGACGGCAGCGGCAGCGGGTTCCGCCGGCGGAGCCACGGCAGCGGGAGCAGTTTCAGCCATTGTTCTGCAGGAGGACTCGCTCAGCGCTCACAGATCAGTAATGGGCAGCACGGCAAGCGACGTGCATATATATAGGGAGGAGCCTCCATCTGATTGGTCCATAGAAGGGGAGGCCGGGCCCAGCCACGGCACCGTCCCTGCCAAAGACACACTGTGTTTCCTCCGCTTGAATAATCCATTTTTTAAAAGTTACCCGCGTGCATTTATTTCATTTTCCGCCTGTCAACAGGACCGCATCATCTCCCAGCTCTTATCCAAAGGTATCTTCCCCTTGGCAGGGCCCCGACTCCCTTGTAAGAGTCTTGCAAAGCCGGCATCCTGCCGTCAGCTCAGACACCAACATGAGCAAACTTTGTTTTCCGCTTCATACTCCACCTCTCTTCCTCACCTCCCTGGCATAACAGCGCGAGCATTTACTTTTTCACTTCTTTTCCTACAGTGCCCGATAGAGTCTACTCTTCTCACCTTCTGTGGACCAAAGAAAAAGCACACTGAAGAGGAAGGAGATAACACAGCTCTGCCTGTGTTAGCCAAGCCTACAAAACGCCCCTTCAAATGCACATAGGGCTTGCCCACCGCATTGCTGCTCCCTGCTCCAAATTTCAGTGCTATGCTAGTGACACTCAGCTTGTTTTCAGGCTTCCCTCCGCCGCCTCTTCTCCCTCCCTCCCTCTTCTCTGACTGTCTGTCTGTCTGTCTGTCTGTCTGTCTGTCTGTCTGTCTGTGTCTGTCCGCCATCCAGGAGTGGTGTGCCGCCAATGAGCTCTGCCTTAATGCCAGTAAGACGGAGATTCTCCTCATCGGCACACCTGCACCCTCCTTTCCTGTCACTCTCTGGCCGGCCTCCCTTGGCCCTCTTCCTGCTCCCACCTGTGAGGCTAAGAACCCCGGGGTCATCTTCGACTCCACACTCTCCGCCTCTCCTCACATCTCTGGGCGTCTCTAAGAAGTCTAACTATCAACCGCACCTCCTCAGAGGTGTATTCTTCCTTTCCTCTCCTTCCCCCAGAAGCTTACTGTCTCTAGAGCTCTGGTTCTCTCTAGGCTAGACTACTGCAACAGCCTCTTACTAAATCTGCCTGCTCCTACTCTCCGCCCTCTGCAACTCACCCAGAACAGGACTGCGAGACTTGTCCTTGGCCTCAAGCCCTGGCATCGTATCTCTCCAGCCCTGAAATCTCTTCATTGGCTCCCGGTGGCTGCAAGGGATAGATTCAAGACCCTCTGCATTGTCCACACGGCTTTCTGGGGCCTGGGTCCACAATACCTTCAACTCTCCCTCCGTTAATACCTTCCCCACTCGAGCTCTTCGTTCCTCCACCTCCAAGTCCCTCAGGTTCAGTCGCTTCTCCAAGCAACGAGATGGGGGCAGATCGCCTTCCGCTGCTGGGGCTTCCCTCTGGAACAGCCTCCCTGCCACTCTGAAAATTGAGGAGAACCATCTCCGGTTCCGGAAGCACCTCAAGACCTTCCGCTTTGCTCCTGCCTTGGCTCTTCCTCTCCCCGGCTGATCCGTCTGCTTTGGCTCTGTGCACCTGGCTACCCTCGGATTTCGGGCCCAGGTCCCTGGCCACTCACCCGCACTGCCTCCTGGCAACCCTTGCACTTGGGCCTGTAACTGTAACCCTACAGCCCCCTAACCTGCACTTACCAGACACCCCTTGTCTGCGCTTTACACCTCGCACTTGCCACCCTGCTGGCTGCACTATCAGTTGTTGTTGTTTTTATCCCTTGCTCAGCACTTTCCACCTCACTCCCCACTCCCCTGCACCCCCTCCCCCCCCCGCACTTGCACGCTCTCAATGTCACTGGGCCTAGTAAGATCGCTGTATTATCCTCCCTTGCCTCGTCGCGCTCTGAAACACGTGTGTATGAGCGCCATACAAATAAAACAGCATATCATATCATATATCATAGCCGGAGTGGTTCTATGTTTTTGGAGCTCGATGCCCGCACACTTTGCCTATGGGAATGGGGACCACGGAAACCCCAGTGCCAGTGCTTCCGTGAAACTCTGTGGGCGGGTGCTGGTCCGCCCGGCAGGTCTGACCTGCTGTACTTTGCAAAACCGGAAACAATGGCGCCGGTAAGCTTACCAGCAGTGTTGTTTCCAGACCAGCACGGTCAGCATGAGGCCCAAAGTCTCTTATTTCAGAGGGCACCATGCAACACGACAAACATTAAAGTTCCTTTCTTCTTAGGATTTCACATACACAACTTCTTTGGTGATTTACTGTTCGCCCCTGATAAACAAGAAGGATTTGTGGCCCCACTGGGCTAGATGTCTGGGGGAAAGCGAGCCTGGCATTCTGGCCCCTGCCCCGAGCGCCTGACGAACGCCTGACAAACGCCACGCTTTGCCCTTGACGGGCTTTGCCCTGACGGGCAAAATTCCCAGCACACCCCACTGGGCGCTGCACCCGAGCAAGTTAGAGTGAGGTTAGAGAGAGGGGGGGGGGGGGGGGGGGCCTCGGCCTGCCCACCAAGGCACTAACAAAAACACATTTAAAAAGGTGAAATGAGCCACTCTGGGTTTCATACCTCGAGCCTTTCTTTCTTGAAATCAAACGGTTCATGCCTCCCAGCACCCCTTGCACTTCCCTTAGGGTAATGAGTGGAATCCCCAGGCAGATCCCTCCCCTCACCTGCCATTCTCCCAACATGGTGTACAATGTATCTATCTCAGTGAGAGGGCTTGGCAGTGGCAAAGTAAGAAAGTGAAATGGGCAGCTGTCTGCAGAGGCCAGTGGTAGGAGTGTGGGGGAGGAGGCCATGTTGTGCCTGGCCACTCTGCGTGCCTCGAACCCCGAATGGGTGCAAAGGGTAAATAAATCAGAAAGCCTGCCCCTTGGCGAGAGCGAGAAGCCCTAGCGCACTGGAGGGGATTCGGCCCGGACCCTGGCCTGGTAGCCAGGCATATTCCAGCGCTCCTCATAGCTGCGATGCAGCAACCGGGCAGAAGGCACGGCCATGTGGGCAGAGGACACAGCCATGTGAAAGGTCTTACCCTGGGCATGGGATTTTGTTTTCTCATGCAGGTGCATTCTGGGCGCACACAAAGAATTGTCAAGTAGGATACAAAAATGCCATGTGCTTGCTCAGACCGCTTTCTCCATGCACACACAAGCGACATTCATAGGCGGGCCAGACTACAGTGCTTAAGCAGAGTGCAGATGAGCAGCTCGGTCGTGGATGTTGTGGGCGGCTCTTAAAAGAGCCTTTGGTGTTGGATCGAGAGGTGGGGTCCGGTGGGGTGGGTCTGCTCAACCCCCGAATCCGTACAGGGTGCGTCCCTGGCGCTTCAGGGCATAGACCACATCCATGGCAGTGACCGTCTTCCTCTTGGCGTGCTCGGTGTAGGTGACGGCGTCCCGGATCACGTTCTCCAGGAAGACCTTCAGCACACCCCGGGTCTCCTCGTAGATGAGGCCGGAGATGCGCTTGACTCCACCACGGCGGGCCAGGCGGCGGATGGCGGGCTTGGTGATGCCCTGGATGTTGTCTCGCAGGACTTTCCTGTGCCTCTTGGCGCCGCCTTTGCCGAGCCCTTTCCCTCCTTTGCCGCGTCCAGACATGGTGACTCTTCTCTTCTTCACAAGCGAGCGGAGAATGAGGGTGCGCCTCCCGAGCCGCTGCTTATATGCACCCGGGGGGCGGACCAGAGGGAGGGAGGGCGGACCGGAGGGAGGGCGGACCAGAGGGAGGGCTGCCGGCGGTCGTGCGCAGCACGGTCTGCGCAGGTCCCGGTGGGCGGGGAGACGGCAGCATTTCGAAATGCCCGCGCTTTTTCGGCCGTTGCTTCGGTCGGCCGCCTTTGTCTCCTGGCTGGGGTAGGAGAGCTTGCCAAGCAAAGAGCCTCGCAGCCAGCCAGCCAGCCAGCCAGCCAGCCAGCCAGCCAGCCAGCCAGCCGCCTCTTTTGATGGCTTAGGGGCACACACCATGATGTCGACACCCCTGCCCCTGCTGGCGAGTTGCTCCCAAGCTAAGATTCAAATGCCACTCTTATTACGAGGGGCACCCTGCACCCAGAGAACCCCTGCCCACGACACAGACCTGGCATGGTGCGTAAATAAGGCCTGTGGCTACCCTGGGGGGCGCCCTGCAGGTGAAGAAGTAACACAAAAAACAGTCACCAGCGGGCGTGTCAGGGGTGCCTCCCTCCGTCGCCCAGGACTGGAGGGCCTTCCATGCCACGGAGAAGCCCTGTGAAATATGGGGCCAACGGGACGTTTGGCTTTTGCCTTTGAAGCAAAAGCTCGCCCGAGCTACGAGCGTAGCCAAGCGAAGAGCAGGAGCGGAATCGAGCAGCTCGTTCATGACAATGTGGCGGCTCTTAAAAGAGCCTTTGTGGTGTTTTAGTGCGGTTGCGGTGCTGCTGTGCCTCAAGCCCTCTCGCCCCGGATGCGGCGGGCCAGCTGAATGTCCTTGGGCATGATGGTGACCCTCTTGGCGTGGATGGCGCAAAGGTTGGTGTCCTCAAAGAGCCCAACCAGGTAGGCCTCGCTGGCCTCCTGCAGTGCCATGACGGCCGAGCTCTGGAAGCGCAGGTCGGTCTTGAAATCCTGGGCGATTTCTCTCACCAGGCGCTGGAAGGGCAGCTTTCGGATGAGCAGCTCGGTGGATTTCTGGTAGCGGCGGATCTCCCTCAGAGCCACAGTGCCGGGACGGTAGCGGTGAGGTTTCTTAACGCCGCCAGTGGCGGGGGCGCTCTTACGGGCAGCCTTTGTGGCCAGCTGCTTGCGAGGCGCCTTGCCTCCGGTGGACTTGCGGGCGGTCTGCTTAGTACGGGCCATGGCAGCGCTGTGAGATCTGCTTTCTCTCTTCGAGATACAGTGCGGAGCGACCGCGGGGAGCTGCCATATAAAGACCAAGGTCTCTGCTGATTGGCTGAGGCAACAGCAGGCGCCGGTTTTTTTAAAAAAAAAAAAAAAAAAAAGCCTGCGCTGTGGTTGGCCAGTGTCGGAAGGCACGGCTATGAAACGCAGACACAGGGCGGGAGGCCTTCGATTGGCTAGCCAAACAATCCAGAACCAGAAAGCAAAAAGCGACTGGCAAAGGTTGGGCTCAGCCTTTTATGAGACGCTGTTGAGAGATAAAACAGGAACACCACTCATTCCCCCCCCCCCCCCCCCCCGCCCGCGCTTGCCGCATTTAAACCTGCCACCACCAGCCTTCAGAATGGGGGCAACCCGAGAGCGGCGAATCAGCCTGTGAAGTCTGCCCCCGCTACACACACGCCCCGTGTGCTGACATTTCCCCACCACCCTCATCCTCATCATCGTTTGCCAGGCGGCCTCATGGCAGCGCCTCCAAACACACACCACGGTTAAAGGGTTAATGATGAGGCATGCCCTCTGGGGCGCAAACACCCCTCTCATCACACGCCAACCAGCCCCCCTCCCCGCCCCGCCCCTCCTCCCTCCCATCAGTGCAGTGCACGATGCCAGAATGACTCAACTGCTGTGGGCGTATAGGTGGGAGCGAACTGCCCACGGTCACACGTGGCATCCGGGGCGAGTGGAGACTCTCGCCACGGGCCTGGTGCGTTTTGGCTTTCAAACATGCGGTTGTATCGCAGTACACGTCAGGCAGAGGCATGAGCTAGCTCGCTTTCAGATACTGTGGGCGGCTCTTAAAAGAGCCTTTGGGTTTTGTTTTGTTTTTTCCAAGGTCTCGGCGAAAGCCTCTACTTCTTCTTGGGTGCAGCATGTTTGGGCTTTGCCGCTTTGGGTTTGACGGCCTTGGGCTTCACGACCTTGGCTGGGCTCTTCTTTGCCACTTTCGCCTTCACGGCTTTGGCTTTTGCGGGGCTCTTGGCGGCCTTCTTGGCTGGAGCAGCTTTGGGCTTTTTAGGGCTCTTGGCTGCTGCCGGTTTCTTCACCTTCTTGGGACTCTTCTTGGCTCCGGCGGGAGCCTTTTTGGGTTTCTTGGCAGCACCGGCAGCCTTCTTTGCTGCGGGCGTCTTGCTCTTCACCGCAGCTTTCTTGGCCGCCTTCTCCTTGCCCTGCGACTGCTTCTTGTTGAGCTTGAAGGATCCAGAGGCCCCGCTGCCCTTGAGCTGGGCTAGGGCTCCTTTGCTCACCAGGCTCTTGACGGCAAGCTTGAGTCTGCCGTTGTTCTTGTCCACGTCGTATCCCTGGGCGCTCAGAGCCTTCTTGAGGCCAGCCAGGGAGACTCCCTTCCTCTCAGTGCAGGCAGCCACGGCCTTGAGGTCGAGGTCGGACACGCTGGGCCCAGTGGGCTTTTTGGCCTTGGCAGCGCCAGCTGCTCTCTTCGGCTTCTTCTTGGTAGCGGCGACGGCAGCGGCAGCGGGTTCCGCCGGCGGAGCCACGGCAGCGGGAGCAGTTTCAGCCATTGTTCTGCAGGAGGACTCGCTCAGCGCTCACAGATCAGTAATGGGCAGCACGGCAAGCGACGTGCATATATATAGGGAGGAGCCTCCATCTGATTGGTCCATAGAAGGGGAGGCCGGGCCCAGCCACGGCACCGTCCCTGCCAAAGACACACTGTGTTTCCTCCGCTTGAATAATCCATTTTTTAAAAGTTACCCGCGTGCATTTATTTCATTTTCCGCCTGTCAACAGGACCGCATCATCTCCCAGCTCTTATCCAAAGGTATCTTCCCCTTGGCAGGGCCCCGACTCCCTTGTAAGAGTCTTGCAAAGCCGGCATCCTGCCGTCAGCTCAGACACCAACATGAGCAAACTTTGTTTTCCGCTTCATACTCCACCTCTCTTCCTCACCTCCCTGGCATAACAGCGCGAGCATTTACTTTTTCACTTCTTTTCCTACAGTGCCCGATAGAGTCTACTCTTCTCACCTTCTGTGGACCAAAGAAAAAGCACACTGAAGAGGAAGGAGATAACACAGCTCTGCCTGTGTTAGCCAAGCCTACAAAACGCCCCTTCAAATGCACATAGGGCTTGCCCACCGCATTGCTGCTCCCTGCTCCAAATTTCTCCAAATTTCAGTGCTATGCTAGTGACACTCAGCTTGTTTTCAGGCTTCCCTCCGCCGCCTCTTCTCCCTCCCTCCCTCTTCTCTGACTGTCTGTCTGTCTGTCTGTCTGTCTGTCTGTCTGTCTGTCTGTGTCTGTCCGCCATCCAGGAGTGGTGTGCCGCCAATGAGCTCTGCCTTAATGCCAGTAAGACGGAGATTCTCCTCATCGGCACACCTGCACCCTCCTTTCCTGTCACTCTCTGGCCGGCCTCCCTTGGCCCTCTTCCTGCTCCCACCTGTGAGGCTAAGAACCCCGGGGTCATCTTCGACTCCACACTCTCCGCCTCTCCTCACATCTCTGGGCGTCTCTAAGAAGTCTAACTATCAACCGCACCTCCTCAGAGGTGTATTCTTCCTTTCCTCTCCTTCCCCCAGAAGCTTACTGTCTCTAGAGCTCTGGTTCTCTCTAGGCTAGACTACTGCAACAGCCTCTTACTAAATCTGCCTGCTCCTACTCTCCGCCCTCTGCAACTCACCCAGAACAGGACTGCGAGACTTGTCCTTGGCCTCAAGCCCTGGCATCGTATCTCTCCAGCCCTGAAATCTCTTCATTGGCTCCCGGTGGCTGCAAGGGATAGATTCAAGACCCTCTGCATTGTCCACACGGCTTTCTGGGGCCTGGGTCCACAATACCTTCAACTCTCCCTCCGTTAATACCTTCCCCACTCGAGCTCTTCGTTCCTCCACCTCCAAGTCCCTCAGGTTCAGTCGCTTCTCCAAGCAACGAGATGGGGGCAGATCGCCTTCCGCTGCTGGGGCTTCCCTCTGGAACAGCCTCCCTGCCACTCTGAAAATTGAGGAGAACCATCTCCGGTTCCGGAAGCACCTCAAGACCTTCCGCTTTGCTCCTGCCTTGGCTCTTCCTCTCCCCGGCTGATCCGTCTGCTTTGGCTCTGTGCACCTGGCTACCCTCGGATTTCGGGCCCAGGTCCCTGGCCACTCACCCGCACTGCCTCCTGGCAACCCTTGCACTTGGGCCTGTAACTGTAACCCTACAGCCCCCTAACCTGCACTTACCAGACACCCCTTGTCTGCGCTTTACACCTCGCACTTGCCACCCTGCTGGCTGCACTATCAGTTGTTGTTGTTTTTATCCCTTGCTCAGCACTTTCCACCTCACTCCCCACTCCCCTGCACCCCCTCCCCCCCCCGCACTTGCACGCTCTCAATGTCACTGGGCCTAGTAAGATCGCTGTATTATCCTCCCTTGCCTCGTCGCGCTCTGAAACACGTGTGTATGAGCGCCATACAAATAAAACAGCATATCATATCATATATCATAGCCGGAGTGGTTCTATGTTTTTGGAGCTCGATGCCCGCACACTTTGCCTATGGGAATGGGGACCACGGAAACCCCAGTGCCAGTGCTTCCGTGAAACTCTGTGGGCGGGTGCTGGTCCGCCCGGCAGGTCTGACCTGCTGTACTTTGCAAAACCGGAAACAATGGCGCCGGTAAGCTTACCAGCAGTGTTGTTTCCAGACCAGCACGGTCAGCATGAGGCCCAAAGTCTCTTATTTCAGAGGGCACCATGCAACACGACAAACATTAAAGTTCCTTTCTTCTTAGGATTTCACATACACAACTTCTTTGGTGATTTACTGTTCGCCCCTGATAAACAAGAAGGATTTGTGGCCCCACTGGGCTAGATGTCTGGGGGAAAGCGAGCCTGGCATTCTGGCCCCTGCCCCGAGCGCCTGACGAACGCCTGACAAACGCCACGCTTTGCCCTTGACGGGCTTTGCCCTGACGGGCAAAATTCCCAGCACACCCCACTGGGCGCTGCACCCGAGCAAGTTAGAGTGAGGTTAGAGAGAGGGGGGGGGGGGGGGGGCCTCGGCCTGCCCACCAAGGCACTAACAAAAACACATTTAAAAAGGTGAAATGAGCCACTCTGGGTTTCATACCTCGAGCCTTTCTTTCTTGAAATCAAACGGTTCATGCCTCCCAGCACCCCTTGCACTTCCCTTAGGGTAATGAGTGGAATCCCCAGGCAGATCCCTCCCCTCACCTGCCATTCTCCCAACATGGTGTACAATGTATCTATCTCAGTGAGAGGGCTTGGCAGTGGCAAAGTAAGAAAGTGAAATGGGCAGCTGTCTGCAGAGGCCAGTGGTAGGAGTGTGGGGGAGGAGGCCATGTTGTGCCTGGCCACTCTGCGTGCCTCGAACCCCGAATGGGTGCAAAGGGTAAATAAATCAGAAAGCCTGCCCCTTGGCGAGAGCGAGAAGCCCTAGCGCACTGGAGGGGATTCGGCCCGGACCCTGGCCTGGTAGCCAGGCATATTCCAGCGCTCCTCATAGCTGCGATGCAGCAACCGGGCAGAAGGCACGGCCATGTGGGCAGAGGACACAGCCATGTGAAAGGTCTTACCCTGGGCATGGGATTTTGTTTTCTCATGCAGGTGCATTCTGGGCGCACACAAAGAATTGTCAAGTAGGATACAAAAATGCCATGTGCTTGCTCAGACCGCTTTCTCCATGCACACACAAGCGACATTCATAGGCGGGCCAGACTACAGTGCTTAAGCAGAGTGCAGATGAGCAGCTCGGTCGTGGATGTTGTGGGCGGCTCTTAAAAGAGCCTTTGGTGTTGGATCGAGAGGTGGGGTCCGGTGGGGTGGGTCTGCTCAACCCCCGAATCCGTACAGGGTGCGTCCCTGGCGCTTCAGGGCATAGACCACATCCATGGCAGTGACCGTCTTCCTCTTGGCGTGCTCGGTGTAGGTGACGGCGTCCCGGATCACGTTCTCCAGGAAGACCTTCAGCACACCCCGGGTCTCCTCGTAGATGAGGCCGGAGATGCGCTTGACTCCACCACGGCGGGCCAGGCGGCGGATGGCGGGCTTGGTGATGCCCTGGATGTTGTCTCGCAGGACTTTCCTGTGCCTCTTGGCGCCGCCTTTGCCGAGCCCTTTCCCTCCTTTGCCGCGTCCAGACATGGTGACTCTTCTCTTCTTCACAAGCGAGCGGAGAATGAGGGTGCGCCTCCCGAGCCGCTGCTTATATGCACCCGGGGGGCGGACCAGAGGGAGGGAGGGCGGACCGGAGGGAGGGCGGACCAGAGGGAGGGCTGCCGGCGGTCGTGCGCAGCACGGTCTGCGCAGGTCCCGGTGGGCGGGGAGACGGCAGCATTTCGAAATGCCCGCGCTTTTTCGGCCGTTGCTTCGGTCGGCCGCCTTTGTCTCCTGGCTGGGGTAGGAGAGCTTGCCAAGCAAAGAGCCTCGCAGCCAGCCAGCCAGCCAGCCAGCCAGCCAGCCAGCCAGCCAGCCAGCCGCCTCTTTTGATGGCTTAGGGGCACACACCATGATGTCGACACCCCTGCCCCTGCTGGCGAGTTGCTCCCAAGCTAAGATTCAAATGCCACTCTTATTACGAGGGGCACCCTGCACCCAGAGAACCCCTGCCCACGACACAGACCTGGCATGGTGCGTAAATAAGGCCTGTGGCTACCCTGGGGGGCGCCCTGCAGGTGAAGAAGTAACACAAAAAACAGTCACCAGCGGGCGTGTCAGGGGTGCCTCCCTCCGTCGCCCAGGACTGGAGGGCCTTCCATGCCACGGAGAAGCCCTGTGAAATATGGGGCCAACGGGACGTTTGGCTTTTGCCTTTGAAGCAAAAGCTCGCCCGAGCTACGAGCGTAGCCAAGCGAAGAGCAGGAGCGGAATCGAGCAGCTCGTTCATGACAATGTGGCGGCTCTTAAAAGAGCCTTTGTGGTGTTTTAGTGCGGTTGCGGTGCTGCTGTGCCTCAAGCCCTCTCGCCCCGGATGCGGCGGGCCAGCTGAATGTCCTTGGGCATGATGGTGACCCTCTTGGCGTGGATGGCGCAAAGGTTGGTGTCCTCAAAGAGCCCAACCAGGTAGGCCTCGCTGGCCTCCTGCAGTGCCATGACGGCCGAGCTCTGGAAGCGCAGGTCGGTCTTGAAATCCTGGGCGATTTCTCTCACCAGGCGCTGGAAGGGCAGCTTTCGGATGAGCAGCTCGGTGGATTTCTGGTAGCGGCGGATCTCCCTCAGAGCCACAGTGCCGGGACGGTAGCGGTGAGGTTTCTTAACGCCGCCAGTGGCGGGGGCGCTCTTACGGGCAGCCTTTGTGGCCAGCTGCTTGCGAGGCGCCTTGCCTCCGGTGGACTTGCGGGCGGTCTGCTTAGTACGGGCCATGGCAGCGCTGTGAGATCTGCTTTCTCTCTTCGAGATACAGTGCGGAGCGACCGCGGGGAGCTGCCATATAAAGACCAAGGTCTCTGCTGATTGGCTGAGGCAACAGCAGGCGCCGGTTTTTTTAAAAAAAAAAAAAAAAAAAAGCCTGCGCTGTGGTTGGCCAGTGTCGGAAGGCACGGCTATGAAACGCAGACACAGGGCGGGAGGCCTTCGATTGGCTAGCCAAACAATCCAGAACCAGAAAGCAAAAAGCGACTGGCAAAGGTTGGGCTCAGCCTTTTATGAGACGCTGTTGAGAGATAAAACAGGAACACCACTCATTCCCCCCCCCCCCCCCCCCCGCCCGCGCTTGCCGCATTTAAACCTGCCACCACCAGCCTTCAGAATGGGGGCAACCCGAGAGCGGCGAATCAGCCTGTGAAGTCTGCCCCCGCTACACACACGCCCCGTGTGCTGACATTTCCCCACCACCCTCATCCTCATCATCGTTTGCCAGGCGGCCTCATGGCAGCGCCTCCAAACACACACCACGGTTAAAGGGTTAATGATGAGGCATGCCCTCTGGGGCGCAAACACCCCTCTCATCACACGCCAACCAGCCCCCCTCCCCGCCCCGCCCCTCCTCCCTCCCATCAGTGCAGTGCACGATGCCAGAATGACTCAACTGCTGTGGGCGTATAGGTGGGAGCGAACTGCCCACGGTCACACGTGGCATCCGGGGCGAGTGGAGACTCTCGCCACGGGCCTGGTGCGTTTTGGCTTTCAAACATGCGGTTGTATCGCAGTACACGTCAGGCAGAGGCATGAGCTAGCTCGCTTTCAGATACTGTGGGCGGCTCTTAAAAGAGCCTTTGGGTTTTGTTTTGTTTTTTCCAAGGTCTCGGCGAAAGCCTCTACTTCTTCTTGGGTGCAGCATGTTTGGGCTTTGCCGCTTTGGGTTTGACGGCCTTGGGCTTCACGACCTTGGCTGGGCTCTTCTTTGCCACTTTCGCCTTCACGGCTTTGGCTTTTGCGGGGCTCTTGGCGGCCTTCTTGGCTGGAGCAGCTTTGGGCTTTTTAGGGCTCTTGGCTGCTGCCGGTTTCTTCACCTTCTTGGGACTCTTCTTGGCTCCGGCGGGAGCCTTTTTGGGTTTCTTGGCAGCACCGGCAGCCTTCTTTGCTGCGGGCGTCTTGCTCTTCACCGCAGCTTTCTTGGCCGCCTTCTCCTTGCCCTGCGACTGCTTCTTGTTGAGCTTGAAGGATCCAGAGGCCCCGCTGCCCTTGAGCTGGGCTAGGGCTCCTTTGCTCACCAGGCTCTTGACGGCAAGCTTGAGTCTGCCGTTGTTCTTGTCCACGTCGTATCCCTGGGCGCTCAGAGCCTTCTTGAGGCCAGCCAGGGAGACTCCCTTCCTCTCAGTGCAGGCAGCCACGGCCTTGAGGTCGAGGTCGGACACGCTGGGCCCAGTGGGCTTTTTGGCCTTGGCAGCGCCAGCTGCTCTCTTCGGCTTCTTCTTGGTAGCGGCGACGGCAGCGGCAGCGGGTTCCGCCGGCGGAGCCACGGCAGCGGGAGCAGTTTCAGCCATTGTTCTGCAGGAGGACTCGCTCAGCGCTCACAGATCAGTAATGGGCAGCACGGCAAGCGACGTGCATATATATAGGGAGGAGCCTCCATCTGATTGGTCCATAGAAGGGGAGGCCGGGCCCAGCCACGGCACCGTCCCTGCCAAAGACACACTGTGTTTCCTCCGCTTGAATAATCCATTTTTTAAAAGTTACCCGCGTGCATTTATTTCATTTTCCGCCTGTCAACAGGACCGCATCATCTCCCAGCTCTTATCCAAAGGTATCTTCCCCTTGGCAGGGCCCCGACTCCCTTGTAAGAGTCTTGCAAAGCCGGCATCCTGCCGTCAGCTCAGACACCAACATGAGCAAACTTTGTTTTCCGCTTCATACTCCACCTCTCTTCCTCACCTCCCTGGCATAACAGCGCGAGCATTTACTTTTTCACTTCTTTTCCTACAGTGCCCGATAGAGTCTACTCTTCTCACCTTCTGTGGACCAAAGAAAAAGCACACTGAAGAGGAAGGAGATAACACAGCTCTGCCTGTGTTAGCCAAGCCTACAAAACGCCCCTTCAAATGCACATAGGGCTTGCCCACCGCATTGCTGCTCCCTGCTCCAAATTTCAGTGCTATGCTAGTGACACTCAGCTTGTTTTCAGGCTTCCCTCCGCCGCCTCTTCTCCCTCCCTCCCTCTTCTCTGACTGTCTGTCTGTCTGTCTGTCTGTCTGTCTGTCTGTCTGTCTGTCTGTCTGTGTCTGTCCGCCATCCAGGAGTGGTGTGCCGCCAATGAGCTCTGCCTTAATGCCAGTAAGACGGAGATTCTCCTCATCGGCACACCTGCACCCTCCTTTCCTGTCACTCTCTGGCCGGCCTCCCTTGGCCCTCTTCCTGCTCCCACCTGTGAGGCTAAGAACCCCGGGGTCATCTTCGACTCCACACTCTCCGCCTCTCCTCACATCTCTGGGCGTCTCTAAGAAGTCTAACTATCAACCGCACCTCCTCAGAGGTGTATTCTTCCTTTCCTCTCCTTCCCCCAGAAGCTTACTGTCTCTAGAGCTCTGGTTCTCTCTAGGCTAGACTACTGCAACAGCCTCTTACTAAATCTGCCTGCTCCTACTCTCCGCCCTCTGCAACTCACCCAGAACAGGACTGCGAGACTTGTCCTTGGCCTCAAGCCCTGGCATCGTATCTCTCCAGCCCTGAAATCTCTTCATTGGCTCCCGGTGGCTGCAAGGGATAGATTCAAGACCCTCTGCATTGTCCACACGGCTTTCTGGGGCCTGGGTCCACAATACCTTCAACTCTCCCTCCGTTAATACCTTCCCCACTCGAGCTCTTCGTTCCTCCACCTCCAAGTCCCTCAGGTTCAGTCGCTTCTCCAAGCAACGAGATGGGGGCAGATCGCCTTCCGCTGCTGGGGCTTCCCTCTGGAACAGCCTCCCTGCCACTCTGAAAATTGAGGAGAACCATCTCCGGTTCCGGAAGCACCTCAAGACCTTCCGCTTTGCTCCTGCCTTGGCTCTTCCTCTCCCCGGCTGATCCGTCTGCTTTGGCTCTGTGCACCTGGCTACCCTCGGATTTCGGGCCCAGGTCCCTGGCCACTCACCCGCACTGCCTCCTGGCAACCCTTGCACTTGGGCCTGTAACTGTAACCCTACAGCCCCCTAACCTGCACTTACCAGACACCCCTTGTCTGCGCTTTACACCTCGCACTTGCCACCCTGCTGGCTGCACTATCAGTTGTTGTTGTTTTTATCCCTTGCTCAGCACTTTCCACCTCACTCCCCACTCCCCTGCACCCCCTCCCCCCCCCGCACTTGCACGCTCTCAATGTCACTGGGCCTAGTAAGATCGCTGTATTATCCTCCCTTGCCTCGTCGCGCTCTGAAACACGTGTGTATGAGCGCCATACAAATAAAACAGCATATCATATCATATATCATAGCCGGAGTGGTTCTATGTTTTTGGAGCTCGATGCCCGCACACTTTGCCTATGGGAATGGGGACCACGGAAACCCCAGTGCCAGTGCTTCCGTGAAACTCTGTGGGCGGGTGCTGGTCCGCCCGGCAGGTCTGACCTGCTGTACTTTGCAAAACCGGAAACAATGGCGCCGGTAAGCTTACCAGCAGTGTTGTTTCCAGACCAGCACGGTCAGCATGAGGCCCAAAGTCTCTTATTTCAGAGGGCACCATGCAACACGACAAACATTAAAGTTCCTTTCTTCTTAGGATTTCACATACACAACTTCTTTGGTGATTTACTGTTCGCCCCTGATAAACAAGAAGGATTTGTGGCCCCACTGGGCTAGATGTCTGGGGGAAAGCGAGCCTGGCATTCTGGCCCCTGCCCCGAGCGCCTGACGAACGCCTGACAAACGCCACGCTTTGCCCTTGACGGGCTTTGCCCTGACGGGCAAAATTCCCAGCACACCCCACTGGGCGCTGCACCCGAGCAAGTTAGAGTGAGGTTAGAGAGAGGGGGGGGGGGGGGGGGGCCTCGGCCTGCCCACCAAGGCACTAACAAAAACACATTTAAAAAGGTGAAATGAGCCACTCTGGGTTTCATACCTCGAGCCTTTCTTTCTTGAAATCAAACGGTTCATGCCTCCCAGCACCCCTTGCACTTCCCTTAGGGTAATGAGTGGAATCCCCAGGCAGATCCCTCCCCTCACCTGCCATTCTCCCAACATGGTGTACAATGTATCTATCTCAGTGAGAGGGCTTGGCAGTGGCAAAGTAAGAAAGTGAAATGGGCAGCTGTCTGCAGAGGCCAGTGGTAGGAGTGTGGGGGAGGAGGCCATGTTGTGCCTGGCCACTCTGCGTGCCTCGAACCCCGAATGGGTGCAAAGGGTAAATAAATCAGAAAGCCTGCCCCTTGGCGAGAGCGAGAAGCCCTAGCGCACTGGAGGGGATTCGGCCCGGACCCTGGCCTGGTAGCCAGGCATATTCCAGCGCTCCTCATAGCTGCGATGCAGCAACCGGGCAGAAGGCACGGCCATGTGGGCAGAGGACACAGCCATGTGAAAGGTCTTACCCTGGGCATGGGATTTTGTTTTCTCATGCAGGTGCATTCTGGGCGCACACAAAGAATTGTCAAGTAGGATACAAAAATGCCATGTGCTTGCTCAGACCGCTTTCTCCATGCACACACAAGCGACATTCATAGGCGGGCCAGACTACAGTGCTTAAGCAGAGTGCAGATGAGCAGCTCGGTCGTGGATGTTGTGGGCGGCTCTTAAAAGAGCCTTTGGTGTTGGATCGAGAGGTGGGGTCCGGTGGGGTGGGTCTGCTCAACCCCCGAATCCGTACAGGGTGCGTCCCTGGCGCTTCAGGGCATAGACCACATCCATGGCAGTGACCGTCTTCCTCTTGGCGTGCTCGGTGTAGGTGACGGCGTCCCGGATCACGTTCTCCAGGAAGACCTTCAGCACACCCCGGGTCTCCTCGTAGATGAGGCCGGAGATGCGCTTGACTCCACCACGGCGGGCCAGGCGGCGGATGGCGGGCTTGGTGATGCCCTGGATGTTGTCTCGCAGGACTTTCCTGTGCCTCTTGGCGCCGCCTTTGCCGAGCCCTTTCCCTCCTTTGCCGCGTCCAGACATGGTGACTCTTCTCTTCTTCACAAGCGAGCGGAGAATGAGGGTGCGCCTCCCGAGCCGCTGCTTATATGCACCCGGGGGGCGGACCAGAGGGAGGGAGGGCGGACCGGAGGGAGGGCGGACCAGAGGGAGGGCTGCCGGCGGTCGTGCGCAGCACGGTCTGCGCAGGTCCCGGTGGGCGGGGAGACGGCAGCATTTCGAAATGCCCGCGCTTTTTCGGCCGTTGCTTCGGTCGGCCGCCTTTGTCTCCTGGCTGGGGTAGGAGAGCTTGCCAAGCAAAGAGCCTCGCAGCCAGCCAGCCAGCCAGCCAGCCAGCCAGCCAGCCAGCCAGCCAGCCGCCTCTTTTGATGGCTTAGGGGCACACACCATGATGTCGACACCCCTGCCCCTGCTGGCGAGTTGCTCCCAAGCTAAGATTCAAATGCCACTCTTATTACGAGGGGCACCCTGCACCCAGAGAACCCCTGCCCACGACACAGACCTGGCATGGTGCGTAAATAAGGCCTGTGGCTACCCTGGGGGGCGCCCTGCAGGTGAAGAAGTAACACAAAAAACAGTCACCAGCGGGCGTGTCAGGGGTGCCTCCCTCCGTCGCCCAGGACTGGAGGGCCTTCCATGCCACGGAGAAGCCCTGTGAAATATGGGGCCAACGGGACGTTTGGCTTTTGCCTTTGAAGCAAAAGCTCGCCCGAGCTACGAGCGTAGCCAAGCGAAGAGCAGGAGCGGAATCGAGCAGCTCGTTCATGACAATGTGGCGGCTCTTAAAAGAGCCTTTGTGGTGTTTTAGTGCGGTTGCGGTGCTGCTGTGCCTCAAGCCCTCTCGCCCCGGATGCGGCGGGCCAGCTGAATGTCCTTGGGCATGATGGTGACCCTCTTGGCGTGGATGGCGCAAAGGTTGGTGTCCTCAAAGAGCCCAACCAGGTAGGCCTCGCTGGCCTCCTGCAGTGCCATGACGGCCGAGCTCTGGAAGCGCAGGTCGGTCTTGAAATCCTGGGCGATTTCTCTCACCAGGCGCTGGAAGGGCAGCTTTCGGATGAGCAGCTCGGTGGATTTCTGGTAGCGGCGGATCTCCCTCAGAGCCACAGTGCCGGGACGGTAGCGGTGAGGTTTCTTAACGCCGCCAGTGGCGGGGGCGCTCTTACGGGCAGCCTTTGTGGCCAGCTGCTTGCGAGGCGCCTTGCCTCCGGTGGACTTGCGGGCGGTCTGCTTAGTACGGGCCATGGCAGCGCTGTGAAATCTGCTTTCTCTCTTCGAGATACAGTGCGGAGCGACCGCGGGGAGCTGCCATATAAAGACCAAGGTCTCTGCTGATTGGCTGAGGCAACAGCAGGCGCCGGTTTTTTTTAAAAAAAAAAAAAAAAAAAGCCTGCGCTGTGGTTGGCCAGTGTCGGAAGGCACGGCTATGAAACGCAGACACAGGGCGGGAGGCCTTCGATTGGCTAGCCAAACAATCCAGAACCAGAAAGCAAAAAGCGACTGGCAAAGGTTGGGCTCAGCCTTTTATGAGACGCTGTTGAGAGATAAAACAGGAACACCACTCATTCCCCCCCCCCCCCCCCCCGCCCGCGCTTGCCGCATTTAAACCTGCCACCACCAGCCTTCAGAATGGGGGCAACCCGAGAGCGGCGAATCAGCCTGTGAAGTCTGCCCCCGCTACACACACGCCCCGTGTGCTGACATTTCCCCACCACCCTCATCCTCATCATCGTTTGCCAGGCGGCCTCATGGCAGCGCCTCCAAACACACACCACGGTTAAAGGGTTAATGATGAGGCATGCCCTCTGGGGCGCAAACACCCCTCTCATCACACGCCAACCAGCCCCCCTCCCCGCCCCGCCCCTCCTCCCTCCCATCAGTGCAGTGCACGATGCCAGAATGACTCAACTGCTGTGGGCGTATAGGTGGGAGCGAACTGCCCACGGTCACACGTGGCATCCGGGGCGAGTGGAGACTCTCGCCACGGGCCTGGTGCGTTTTGGCTTTCAAACATGCGGTTGTATCGCAGTACACGTCAGGCAGAGGCATGAGCTAGCTCGCTTTCAGATACTGTGGGCGGCTCTTAAAAGAGCCTTTGGGTTTTGTTTTGTTTTTTCCAAGGTCTCGGCGAAAGCCTCTACTTCTTCTTGGGTGCAGCATGTTTGGGCTTTGCCGCTTTGGGTTTGACGGCCTTGGGCTTCACGACCTTGGCTGGGCTCTTCTTTGCCACTTTCGCCTTCACGGCTTTGGCTTTTGCGGGGCTCTTGGCGGCCTTCTTGGCTGGAGCAGCTTTGGGCTTTTTAGGGCTCTTGGCTGCTGCCGGTTTCTTCACCTTCTTGGGACTCTTCTTGGCTCCGGCGGGAGCCTTTTTGGGTTTCTTGGCAGCACCGGCAGCCTTCTTTGCTGCGGGCGTCTTGCTCTTCACCGCAGCTTTCTTGGCCGCCTTCTCCTTGCCCTGCGACTGCTTCTTGTTGAGCTTGAAGGATCCAGAGGCCCCGCTGCCCTTGAGCTGGGCTAGGGCTCCTTTGCTCACCAGGCTCTTGACGGCAAGCTTGAGTCTGCCGTTGTTCTTGTCCACGTCGTATCCCTGGGCGCTCAGAGCCTTCTTGAGGCCAGCCAGGGAGACTCCCTTCCTCTCAGTGCAGGCAGCCACGGCCTTGAGGACGAGGTCGGACACGCTGGGCCCAGTGGGCTTTTTGGCCTTGGCAGCGCCAGCTGCTCTCTTCGGCTTCTTCTTGGTAGCGGCGACGGCAGCGGCAGCGGGTTCCGCCGGCGGAGCCACGGCAGCGGGAGCAGTTTCAGCCATTGTTCTGCAGGAGGACTCGCTCAGCGCTCACAGATCAGTAATGGGCAGCACGGCAAGCGACGTGCATATATATAGGGAGGAGCCTCCATCTGATTGGTCCATAGAAGGGGAGGCCGGGCCCAGCCACGGCACCGTCCCTGCCAAAGACACACTGTGTTTCCTCCGCTTGAATAATCCATTTTTTAAAAGTTACCCGCGTGCATTTATTTCATTTTCCGCCTGTCAACAGGACCGCATCATCTCCCAGCTCTTATCCAAAGGTATCTTCCCCTTGGCAGGGCCCCGACTCCCTTGTAAGAGTCTTGCAAAGCCGGCATCCTGCCGTCAGCTCAGACACCAACATGAGCAAACTTTGTTTTCCGCTTCATACTCCACCTCTCTTCCTCACCTCCCTGGCATAACAGCGCGAGCATTTACTTTTTCACTTCTTTTCCTACAGTGCCCGATAGAGTCTACTCTTCTCACCTTCTGTGGACCAAAGAAAAAGCACACTGAAGAGGAAGGAGATAACACAGCTCTGCCTGTGTTAGCCAAGCCTACAAAACGCCCCTTCAAATGCACATAGGGCTTGCCCACCGCATTGCTGCTCCCTGCTCCAAATTTCAGTGCTATGCTAGTGACACTCAGCTTGTTTTCAGGCTTCCCTCCGCCGCCTCTTCTCCCTCCCTCCCTCTTCTCTGACTGTCTGTCTGTCTGTCTGTCTGTCTGTCTGTCTGTCTGTCTGTCTGTCTGTGTCTGTCCGCCATCCAGGAGTGGTGTGCCGCCAATGAGCTCTGCCTTAATGCCAGTAAGACGGAGATTCTCCTCATCGGCACACCTGCACCCTCCTTTCCTGTCACTCTCTGGCCGGCCTCCCTTGGCCCTCTTCCTGCTCCCACCTGTGAGGCTAAGAACCCCGGGGTCATCTTCGACTCCACACTCTCCGCCTCTCCTCACATCTCTGGGCGTCTCTAAGAAGTCTAACTATCAACCGCACCTCCTCAGAGGTGTATTCTTCCTTTCCTCTCCTTCCCCCAGAAGCTTACTGTCTCTAGAGCTCTGGTTCTCTCTAGGCTAGACTACTGCAACAGCCTCTTACTAAATCTGCCTGCTCCTACTCTCCGCCCTCTGCAACTCACCCAGAACAGGACTGCGAGACTTGTCCTTGGCCTCAAGCCCTGGCATCGTATCTCTCCAGCCCTGAAATCTCTTCATTGGCTCCCGGTGGCTGCAAGGGATAGATTCAAGACCCTCTGCATTGTCCACACGGCTTTCTGGGGCCTGGGTCCACAATACCTTCAACTCTCCCTCCGTTAATACCTTCCCCACTCGAGCTCTTCGTTCCTCCACCTCCAAGTCCCTCAGGTTCAGTCGCTTCTCCAAGCAACGAGATGGGGGCAGATCGCCTTCCGCTGCTGGGGCTTCCCTCTGGAACAGCCTCCCTGCCACTCTGAAAATTGAGGAGAACCATCTCCGGTTCCGGAAGCACCTCAAGACCTTCCGCTTTGCTCCTGCCTTGGCTCTTCCTCTCCCCGGCTGATCCGTCTGCTTTGGCTCTGTGCACCTGGCTACCCTCGGATTTCGGGCCCAGGTCCCTGGCCACTCACCCGCACTGCCTCCTGGCAACCCTTGCACTTGGGCCTGTAACTGTAACCCTACAGCCCCCTAACCTGCACTTACCAGACACCCCTTGTCTGCGCTTTACACCTCGCACTTGCCACCCTGCTGGCTGCACTATCAGTTGTTGTTGTTTTTATCCCTTGCTCAGCACTTTCCACCTCACTCCCCACTCCCCTGCACCCCCTCCCCCCCCCGCACTTGCACGCTCTCAATGTCACTGGGCCTAGTAAGATCGCTGTATTATCCTCCCTTGCCTCGTCGCGCTCTGAAACACGTGTGTATGAGCGCCATACAAATAAAACAGCATATCATATCATATATCATAGCCGGAGTGGTTCTATGTTTTTGGAGCTCGATGCCCGCACACTTTGCCTATGGGAATGGGGACCACGGAAACCCCAGTGCCAGTGCTTCCGTGAAACTCTGTGGGCGGGTGCTGGTCCGCCCGGCAGGTCTGACCTGCTGTACTTTGCAAAACCGGAAACAATGGCGCCGGTAAGCTTACCAGCAGTGTTGTTTCCAGACCAGCACGGTCAGCATGAGGCCCAAAGTCTCTTATTTCAGAGGGCACCATGCAACACGACAAACATTAAAGTTCCTTTCTTCTTAGGATTTCACATACACAACTTCTTTGGTGATTTACTGTTCGCCCCTGATAAACAAGAAGGATTTGTGGCCCCACTGGGCTAGATGTCTGGGGGAAAGCGAGCCTGGCATTCTGGCCCCTGCCCCGAGCGCCTGACGAACGCCTGACAAACGCCACGCTTTGCCCTTGACGGGCTTTGCCCTGACGGGCAAAATTCCCAGCACACCCCACTGGGCGCTGCACCCGAGCAAGTTAGAGTGAGGTTAGAGAGAGGGGGGGGGGGGGGGGGGGCCTCGGCCTGCCCACCAAGGCACTAACAAAAACACATTTAAAAAGGTGAAATGAGCCACTCTGGGTTTCATACCTCGAGCCTTTCTTTCTTGAAATCAAACGGTTCATGCCTCCCAGCACCCCTTGCACTTCCCTTAGGGTAATGAGTGGAATCCCCAGGCAGATCCCTCCCCTCACCTGCCATTCTCCCAACATGGTGTACAATGTATCTATCTCAGTGAGAGGGCTTGGCAGTGGCAAAGTAAGAAAGTGAAATGGGCAGCTGTCTGCAGAGGCCAGTGGTAGGAGTGTGGGGGAGGAGGCCATGTTGTGCCTGGCCACTCTGCGTGCCTCGAACCCCGAATGGGTGCAAAGGGTAAATAAATCAGAAAGCCTGCCCCTTGGCGAGAGCGAGAAGCCCTAGCGCACTGGAGGGGATTCGGCCCGGACCCTGGCCTGGTAGCCAGGCATATTCCAGCGCTCCTCATAGCTGCGATGCAGCAACCGGGCAGAAGGCACGGCCATGTGGGCAGAGGACACAGCCATGTGAAAGGTCTTACCCTGGGCATGGGATTTTGTTTTCTCATGCAGGTGCATTCTGGGCGCACACAAAGAATTGTCAAGTAGGATACAAAAATGCCATGTGCTTGCTCAGACCGCTTTCTCCATGCACACACAAGCGACATTCATAGGCGGGCCAGACTACAGTGCTTAAGCAGAGTGCAGATGAGCAGCTCGGTCGTGGATGTTGTGGGCGGCTCTTAAAAGAGCCTTTGGTGTTGGATCGAGAGGTGGGGTCCGGTGGGGTGGGTCTGCTCAACCCCCGAATCCGTACAGGGTGCGTCCCTGGCGCTTCAGGGCATAGACCACATCCATGGCAGTGACCGTCTTCCTCTTGGCGTGCTCGGTGTAGGTGACGGCGTCCCGGATCACGTTCTCCAGGAAGACCTTCAGCACACCCCGGGTCTCCTCGTAGATGAGGCCGGAGATGCGCTTGACTCCACCACGGCGGGCCAGGCGGCGGATGGCGGGCTTGGTGATGCCCTGGATGTTGTCTCGCAGGACTTTCCTGTGCCTCTTGGCGCCGCCTTTGCCGAGCCCTTTCCCTCCTTTGCCGCGTCCAGACATGGTGACTCTTCTCTTCTTCACAAGCGAGCGGAGAATGAGGGTGCGCCTCCCGAGCCGCTGCTTATATGCACCCGGGGGGCGGACCAGAGGGAGGGAGGGCGGACCGGAGGGAGGGCGGACCAGAGGGAGGGCTGCCGGCGGTCGTGCGCAGCACGGTCTGCGCAGGTCCCGGTGGGCGGGGAGACGGCAGCATTTCGAAATGCCCGCGCTTTTTCGGCCGTTGCTTCGGTCGGCCGCCTTTGTCTCCTGGCTGGGGTAGGAGAGCTTGCCAAGCAAAGAGCCTCGCAGCCAGCCAGCCAGCCAGCCAGCCAGCCAGCCAGCCAGCCAGCCAGCCGCCTCTTTTGATGGCTTAGGGGCACACACCATGATGTCGACACCCCTGCCCCTGCTGGCGAGTTGCTCCCAAGCTAAGATTCAAATGCCACTCTTATTACGAGGGGCACCCTGCACCCAGAGAACCCCTGCCCACGACACAGACCTGGCATGGTGCGTAAATAAGGCCTGTGGCTACCCTGGGGGGCGCCCTGCAGGTGAAGAAGTAACACAAAAAACAGTCACCAGCGGGCGTGTCAGGGGTGCCTCCCTCCGTCGCCCAGGACTGGAGGGCCTTCCATGCCACGGAGAAGCCCTGTGAAATATGGGGCCAACGGGACGTTTGGCTTTTGCCTTTGAAGCAAAAGCTCGCCCGAGCTACGAGCGTAGCCAAGCGAAGAGCAGGAGCGGAATCGAGCAGCTCGTTCATGACAATGTGGCGGCTCTTAAAAGAGCCTTTGTGGTGTTTTAGTGCGGTTGCGGTGCTGCTGTGCCTCAAGCCCTCTCGCCCCGGATGCGGCGGGCCAGCTGAATGTCCTTGGGCATGATGGTGACCCTCTTGGCGTGGATGGCGCAAAGGTTGGTGTCCTCAAAGAGCCCAACCAGGTAGGCCTCGCTGGCCTCCTGCAGTGCCATGACGGCCGAGCTCTGGAAGCGCAGGTCGGTCTTGAAATCCTGGGCGATTTCTCTCACCAGGCGCTGGAAGGGCAGCTTTCGGATGAGCAGCTCGGTGGATTTCTGGTAGCGGCGGATCTCCCTCAGAGCCACAGTGCCGGGACGGTAGCGGTGAGGTTTCTTAACGCCGCCAGTGGCGGGGGCGCTCTTACGGGCAGCCTTTGTGGCCAGCTGCTTGCGAGGCGCCTTGCCTCCGGTGGACTTGCGGGCGGTCTGCTTAGTACGGGCCATGGCAGCGCTGTGAAATCTGCTTTCTCTCTTCGAGATACAGTGCGGAGCGACCGCGGGGAGCTGCCATATAAAGACCAAGGTCTCTGCTGATTGGCTGAGGCAACAGCAGGCGCCGGTTTTTTTTAAAAAAAAAAAAAAAAAAAGCCTGCGCTGTGGTTGGCCAGTGTCGGAAGGCACGGCTATGAAACGCAGACACAGGGCGGGAGGCCTTCGATTGGCTAGCCAAACAATCCAGAACCAGAAAGCAAAAAGCGACTGGCAAAGGTTGGGCTCAGCCTTTTATGAGACGCTGTTGAGAGATAAAACAGGAACACCACTCATTCCCCCCCCCCCCCCCCCCGCCCGCGCTTGCCGCATTTAAACCTGCCACCACCAGCCTTCAGAATGGGGGCAACCCGAGAGCGGCGAATCAGCCTGTGAAGTCTGCCCCCGCTACACACACGCCCCGTGTGCTGACATTTCCCCACCACCCTCATCCTCATCATCGTTTGCCAGGCGGCCTCATGGCAGCGCCTCCAAACACACACCACGGTTAAAGGGTTAATGATGAGGCATGCCCTCTGGGGCGCAAACACCCCTCTCATCACACGCCAACCAGCCCCCCTCCCCGCCCCGCCCCTCCTCCCTCCCATCAGTGCAGTGCACGATGCCAGAATGACTCAACTGCTGTGGGCGTATAGGTGGGAGCGAACTGCCCACGGTCACACGTGGCATCCGGGGCGAGTGGAGACTCTCGCCACGGGCCTGGTGCGTTTTGGCTTTCAAACATGCGGTTGTATCGCAGTACACGTCAGGCAGAGGCATGAGCTAGCTCGCTTTCAGATACTGTGGGCGGCTCTTAAAAGAGCCTTTGGGTTTTGTTTTGTTTTTTCCAAGGTCTCGGCGAAAGCCTCTACTTCTTCTTGGGTGCAGCATGTTTGGGCTTTGCCGCTTTGGGTTTGACGGCCTTGGGCTTCACGACCTTGGCTGGGCTCTTCTTTGCCACTTTCGCCTTCACGGCTTTGGCTTTTGCGGGGCTCTTGGCGGCCTTCTTGGCTGGAGCAGCTTTGGGCTTTTTAGGGCTCTTGGCTGCTGCCGGTTTCTTCACCTTCTTGGGACTCTTCTTGGCTCCGGCGGGAGCCTTTTTGGGTTTCTTGGCAGCACCGGCAGCCTTCTTTGCTGCGGGCGTCTTGCTCTTCACCGCAGCTTTCTTGGCCGCCTTCTCCTTGCCCTGCGACTGCTTCTTGTTGAGCTTGAAGGATCCAGAGGCCCCGCTGCCCTTGAGCTGGGCTAGGGCTCCTTTGCTCACCAGGCTCTTGACGGCAAGCTTGAGTCTGCCGTTGTTCTTGTCCACGTCGTATCCCTGGGCGCTCAGAGCCTTCTTGAGGCCAGCCAGGGAGACTCCCTTCCTCTCAGTGCAGGCAGCCACGGCCTTGAGGACGAGGTCGGACACGCTGGGCCCAGTGGGCTTTTTGGCCTTGGCAGCGCCAGCTGCTCTCTTC
Organism: Ambystoma mexicanum; assembly: GCF_040938575.1. Lineage (NCBI taxonomy): Eukaryota > Metazoa > Chordata > Amphibia > Caudata > Ambystomatidae > Ambystoma > Ambystoma mexicanum. The sequence continues at coordinate 333,447,727 of NC_090938.1, forward strand.
GGCTTCTTCTTGGTAGCGGCGACGGCAGCGGCAGCGGGTTCCGCCGGCGGAGCCACGGCAGCGGGAGCAGTTTCAGCCATTGTTCTGCAGGAGGACTCGCTCAGCGCTCACAGATCAGTAATGGGCAGCACGGCAAGCGACGTGCATATATATAGGGAGGAGCCTCCATCTGATTGGTCCATAGAAGGGGAGGCCGGGCCCAGCCACGGCACCGTCCCTGCCAAAGACACACTGTGTTTCCTCCGCTTGAATAATCCATTTTTTAAAAGTTACCCGCGTGCATTTATTTCATTTTCCGCCTGTCAACAGGACCGCATCATCTCCCAGCTCTTATCCAAAGGTATCTTCCCCTTGGCAGGGCCCCGACTCCCTTGTAAGAGTCTTGCAAAGCCGGCATCCTGCCGTCAGCTCAGACACCAACATGAGCAAACTTTGTTTTCCGCTTCATACTCCACCTCTCTTCCTCACCTCCCTGGCATAACAGCGCGAGCATTTACTTTTTCACTTCTTTTCCTACAGTGCCCGATAGAGTCTACTCTTCTCACCTTCTGTGGACCAAAGAAAAAGCACACTGAAGAGGAAGGAGATAACACAGCTCTGCCTGTGTTAGCCAAGCCTACAAAACGCCCCTTCAAATGCACATAGGGCTTGCCCACCGCATTGCTGCTCCCTGCTCCAAATTTCAGTGCTATGCTAGTGACACTCAGCTTGTTTTCAGGCTTCCCTCCGCCGCCTCTTCTCCCTCCCTCCCTCTTCTCTGACTGTCTGTCTGTCTGTCTGTCTGTCTGTCTGTCTGTCTGTCTGTCTGTCTGTCTGTCTGTCCGCCATCCAGGAGTGGTGTGCCGCCAATGAGCTCTGCCTTAATGCCAGTAAGACGGAGATTCTCCTCATCGGCACACCTGCACCCTCCTTTCCTGTCACTCTCTGGCCGGCCTCCCTTGGCCCTCTTCCTGCTCCCACCTGTGAGGCTAAGAACCCCGGGGTCATCTTCGACTCCACACTCTCCGCCTCTCCTCACATCTCTGGGCGTCTCTAAGAAGTCTAACTATCAACCGCACCTCCTCAGAGGTGTATTCTTCCTTTCCTCTCCTTCCCCCAGAAGCTTACTGTCTCTAGAGCTCTGGTTCTCTCTAGGCTAGACTACTGCAACAGCCTCTTACTAAATCTGCCTGCTCCTACTCTCCGCCCTCTGCAACTCACCCAGAACAGGACTGCGAGACTTGTCCTTGGCCTCAAGCCCTGGCATCGTATCTCTCCAGCCCTGAAATCTCTTCATTGGCTCCCGGTGGCTGCAAGGGATAGATTCAAGACCCTCTGCATTGTCCACACGGCTTTCTGGGGCCTGGGTCCACAATACCTTCAACTCTCCCTCCGTTAATACCTTCCCCACTCGAGCTCTTCGTTCCTCCACCTCCAAGTCCCTCAGGTTCAGTCGCTTCTCCAAGCAACGAGATGGGGGCAGATCGCCTTCCGCTGCTGGGGCTTCCCTCTGGAACAGCCTCCCTGCCACTCTGAAAATTGAGGAGAACCATCTCCGGTTCCGGAAGCACCTCAAGACCTTCCGCTTTGCTCCTGCCTTGGCTCTTCCTCTCCCCGGCTGATCCGTCTGCTTTGGCTCTGTGCACCTGGCTACCCTCGGATTTCGGGCCCAGGTCCCTGGCCACTCACCCGCACTGCCTCCTGGCAACCCTTGCACTTGGGCCTGTAACTGTAACCCTACAGCCCCCTAACCTGCACTTACCAGACACCCCTTGTCTGCGCTTTACACCTCGCACTTGCCACCCTGCTGGCTGCACTATCAGTTGTTGTTGTTTTTATCCCTTGCTCAGCACTTTCCACCTCACTCCCCACTCCCCTGCACCCCCTCCCCCCCCCGCACTTGCACGCTCTCAATGTCACTGGGCCTAGTAAGATCGCTGTATTATCCTCCCTTGCCTCGTCGCGCTCTGAAACACGTGTGTATGAGCGCCATACAAATAAAACAGCATATCATATCATATATCATAGCCGGAGTGGTTCTATGTTTTTGGAGCTCGATGCCCGCACACTTTGCCTATGGGAATGGGGACCACGGAAACCCCAGTGCCAGTGCTTCCGTGAAACTCTGTGGGCGGGTGCTGGTCCGCCCGGCAGGTCTGACCTGCTGTACTTTGCAAAACCGGAAACAATGGCGCCGGTAAGCTTACCAGCAGTGTTGTTTCCAGACCAGCACGGTCAGCATGAGGCCCAAAGTCTCTTATTTCAGAGGGCACCATGCAACACGACAAACATTAAAGTTCCTTTCTTCTTAGGATTTCACATACACAACTTCTTTGGTGATTTACTGTTCGCCCCTGATAAACAAGAAGGATTTGTGGCCCCACTGGGCTAGATGTCTGGGGGAAAGCGAGCCTGGCATTCTGGCCCCTGCCCCGAGCGCCTGACGAACGCCTGACAAACGCCACGCTTTGCCCTTGACGGGCTTTGCCCTGACGGGCAAAATTCCCAGCACACCCCACTGGGCGCTGCACCCGAGCAAGTTAGAGTGAGGTTAGAGAGAGGGGGGGGGGGGGGGGGGGCCTCGGCCTGCCCACCAAGGCACTAACAAAAACACATTTAAAAAGGTGAAATGAGCCACTCTGGGTTTCATACCTCGAGCCTTTCTTTCTTGAAATCAAACGGTTCATGCCTCCCAGCACCCCTTGCACTTCCCTTAGGGTAATGAGTGGAATCCCCAGGCAGATCCCTCCCCTCACCTGCCATTCTCCCAACATGGTGTACAATGTATCTATCTCAGTGAGAGGGCTTGGCAGTGGCAAAGTAAGAAAGTGAAATGGGCAGCTGTCTGCAGAGGCCAGTGGTAGGAGTGTGGGGGAGGAGGCCATGTTGTGCCTGGCCACTCTGCGTGCCTCGAACCCCGAATGGGTGCAAAGGGTAAATAAATCAGAAAGCCTGCCCCTTGGCGAGAGCGAGAAGCCCTAGCGCACTGGAGGGGATTCGGCCCGGACCCTGGCCTGGTAGCCAGGCATATTCCAGCGCTCCTCATAGCTGCGATGCAGCAACCGGGCAGAAGGCACGGCCATGTGGGCAGAGGACACAGCCATGTGAAAGGTCTTACCCTGGGCATGGGATTTTGTTTTCTCATGCAGGTGCATTCTGGGCGCACACAAAGAATTGTCAAGTAGGATACAAAAATGCCATGTGCTTGCTCAGACCGCTTTCTCCATGCACACACAAGCGACATTCATAGGCGGGCCAGACTACAGTGCTTAAGCAGAGTGCAGATGAGCAGCTCGGTCGTGGATGTTGTGGGCGGCTCTTAAAAGAGCCTTTGGTGTTGGATCGAGAGGTGGGGTCCGGTGGGGTGGGTCTGCTCAACCCCCGAATCCGTACAGGGTGCGTCCCTGGCGCTTCAGGGCATAGACCACATCCATGGCAGTGACCGTCTTCCTCTTGGCGTGCTCGGTGTAGGTGACGGCGTCCCGGATCACGTTCTCCAGGAAGACCTTCAGCACACCCCGGGTCTCCTCGTAGATGAGGCCGGAGATGCGCTTGACTCCACCACGGCGGGCCAGGCGGCGGATGGCGGGCTTGGTGATGCCCTGGATGTTGTCTCGCAGGACTTTCCTGTGCCTCTTGGCGCCGCCTTTGCCGAGCCCTTTCCCTCCTTTGCCGCGTCCAGACATGGTGACTCTTCTCTTCTTCACAAGCGAGCGGAGAATGAGGGTGCGCCTCCCGAGCCGCTGCTTATATGCACCCGGGGGGCGGACCAGAGGGAGGGAGGGCGGACCGGAGGGAGGGCGGACCAGAGGGAGGGCTGCCGGCGGTCGTGCGCAGCACGGTCTGCGCAGGTCCCGGTGGGCGGGGAGACGGCAGCATTTCGAAATGCCCGCGCTTTTTCGGCCGTTGCTTCGGTCGGCCGCCTTTGTCTCCTGGCTGGGGTAGGAGAGCTTGCCAAGCAAAGAGCCTCGCAGCCAGCCAGCCAGCCAGCCAGCCAGCCAGCCAGCCAGCCAGCCAGCCGCCTCTTTTGATGGCTTAGGGGCACACACCATGATGTCGACACCCCTGCCCCTGCTGGCGAGTTGCTCCCAAGCTAAGATTCAAATGCCACTCTTATTACGAGGGGCACCCTGCACCCAGAGAACCCCTGCCCACGACACAGACCTGGCATGGTGCGTAAATAAGGCCTGTGGCTACCCTGGGGGGCGCCCTGCAGGTGAAGAAGTAACACAAAAAACAGTCACCAGCGGGCGTGTCAGGGGTGCCTCCCTCCGTCGCCCAGGACTGGAGGGCCTTCCATGCCACGGAGAAGCCCTGTGAAATATGGGGCCAACGGGACGTTTGGCTTTTGCCTTTGAAGCAAAAGCTCGCCCGAGCTACGAGCGTAGCCAAGCGAAGAGCAGGAGCGGAATCGAGCAGCTCGTTCATGACAATGTGGCGGCTCTTAAAAGAGCCTTTGTGGTGTTTTAGTGCGGTTGCGGTGCTGCTGTGCCTCAAGCCCTCTCGCCCCGGATGCGGCGGGCCAGCTGAATGTCCTTGGGCATGATGGTGACCCTCTTGGCGTGGATGGCGCAAAGGTTGGTGTCCTCAAAGAGCCCAACCAGGTAGGCCTCGCTGGCCTCCTGCAGTGCCATGACGGCCGAGCTCTGGAAGCGCAGGTCGGTCTTGAAATCCTGGGCGATTTCTCTCACCAGGCGCTGGAAGGGCAGCTTTCGGATGAGCAGCTCGGTGGATTTCTGGTAGCGGCGGATCTCCCTCAGAGCCACAGTGCCGGGACGGTAGCGGTGAGGTTTCTTAACGCCGCCAGTGGCGGGGGCGCTCTTACGGGCAGCCTTTGTGGCCAGCTGCTTGCGAGGCGCCTTGCCTCCGGTGGACTTGCGGGCGGTCTGCTTAGTACGGGCCATGGCAGCGCTGTGAAATCTGCTTTCTCTCTTCGAGATACAGTGCGGAGCGACCGCGGGGAGCTGCCATATAAAGACCAAGGTCTCTGCTGATTGGCTGAGGCAACAGCAGGCGCCGGTTTTTTTTAAAAAAAAAAAAAAAAAAAGCCTGCGCTGTGGTTGGCCAGTGTCGGAAGGCACGGCTATGAAACGCAGACACAGGGCGGGAGGCCTTCGATTGGCTAGCCAAACAATCCAGAACCAGAAAGCAAAAAGCGACTGGCAAAGGTTGGGCTCAGCCTTTTATGAGACGCTGTTGAGAGATAAAACAGGAACACCACTCATTCCCCCCCCCCCCCCCCCGCCCGCGCTTGCCGCATTTAAACCTGCCACCACCAGCCTTCAGAATGGGGGCAACCCGAGAGCGGCGAATCAGCCTGTGAAGTCTGCCCCCGCTACACACACGCCCCGTGTGCTGACATTTCCCCACCACCCTCATCCTCATCATCGTTTGCCAGGCGGCCTCATGGCAGCGCCTCCAAACACACACCACGGTTAAAGGGTTAATGATGAGGCATGCCCTCTGGGGCGCAAACACCCCTCTCATCACACGCCAACCAGCCCCCCTCCCCGCCCCGCCCCTCCTCCCTCCCATCAGTGCAGTGCACGATGCCAGAATGACTCAACTGCTGTGGGCGTATAGGTGGGAGCGAACTGCCCACGGTCACACGTGGCATCCGGGGCGAGTGGAGACTCTCGCCACGGGCCTGGTGCGTTTTGGCTTTCAAACATGCGGTTGTATCGCAGTACACGTCAGGCAGAGGCATGAGCTAGCTCGCTTTCAGATACTGTGGGCGGCTCTTAAAAGAGCCTTTGGGTTTTGTTTTGTTTTTTCCAAGGTCTCGGCGAAAGCCTCTACTTCTTCTTGGGTGCAGCATGTTTGGGCTTTGCCGCTTTGGGTTTGACGGCCTTGGGCTTCACGACCTTGGCTGGGCTCTTCTTTGCCACTTTCGCCTTCACGGCTTTGGCTTTTGCGGGGCTCTTGGCGGCCTTCTTGGCTGGAGCAGCTTTGGGCTTTTTAGGGCTCTTGGCTGCTGCCGGTTTCTTCACCTTCTTGGGACTCTTCTTGGCTCCGGCGGGAGCCTTTTTGGGTTTCTTGGCAGCACCGGCAGCCTTCTTTGCTGCGGGCGTCTTGCTCTTCACCGCAGCTTTCTTGGCCGCCTTCTCCTTGCCCTGCGACTGCTTCTTGTTGAGCTTGAAGGATCCAGAGGCCCCGCTGCCCTTGAGCTGGGCTAGGGCTCCTTTGCTCACCAGGCTCTTGACGGCAAGCTTGAGTCTGCCGTTGTTCTTGTCCACGTCGTATCCCTGGGCGCTCAGAGCCTTCTTGAGGCCAGCCAGGGAGACTCCCTTCCTCTCAGTGCAGGCAGCCACGGCCTTGAGGACGAGGTCGGACACGCTGGGCCCAGTGGGCTTTTTGGCCTTGGCAGCGCCAGCTGCTCTCTTCGGCTTCTTCTTGGTAGCGGCGACGGCAGCGGCAGCGGGTTCCGCCGGCGGAGCCACGGCAGCGGGAGCAGTTTCAGCCATTGTTCTGCAGGAGGACTCGCTCAGCGCTCACAGATCAGTAATGGGCAGCACGGCAAGCGACGTGCATATATATAGGGAGGAGCCTCCATCTGATTGGTCCATAGAAGGGGAGGCCGGGCCCAGCCACGGCACCGTCCCTGCCAAAGACACACTGTGTTTCCTCCGCTTGAATAATCCATTTTTTAAAAGTTACCCGCGTGCATTTATTTCATTTTCCGCCTGTCAACAGGACCGCATCATCTCCCAGCTCTTATCCAAAGGTATCTTCCCCTTGGCAGGGCCCCGACTCCCTTGTAAGAGTCTTGCAAAGCCGGCATCCTGCCGTCAGCTCAGACACCAACATGAGCAAACTTTGTTTTCCGCTTCATACTCCACCTCTCTTCCTCACCTCCCTGGCATAACAGCGCGAGCATTTACTTTTTCACTTCTTTTCCTACAGTGCCCGATAGAGTCTACTCTTCTCACCTTCTGTGGACCAAAGAAAAAGCACACTGAAGAGGAAGGAGATAACACAGCTCTGCCTGTGTTAGCCAAGCCTACAAAACGCCCCTTCAAATGCACATAGGGCTTGCCCACCGCATTGCTGCTCCCTGCTCCAAATTTCAGTGCTATGCTAGTGACACTCAGCTTGTTTTCAGGCTTCCCTCCGCCGCCTCTTCTCCCTCCCTCCCTCTTCTCTGACTGTCTGTCTGTCTGTCTGTCTGTCTGTCTGTCTGTCTGTCTGTCTGTGTCTGTCCGCCATCCAGGAGTGGTGTGCCGCCAATGAGCTCTGCCTTAATGCCAGTAAGACGGAGATTCTCCTCATCGGCACACCTGCACCCTCCTTTCCTGTCACTCTCTGGCCGGCCTCCCTTGGCCCTCTTCCTGCTCCCACCTGTGAGGCTAAGAACCCCGGGGTCATCTTCGACTCCACACTCTCCGCCTCTCCTCACATCTCTGGGCGTCTCTAAGAAGTCTAACTATCAACCGCACCTCCTCAGAGGTGTATTCTTCCTTTCCTCTCCTTCCCCCAGAAGCTTACTGTCTCTAGAGCTCTGGTTCTCTCTAGGCTAGACTACTGCAACAGCCTCTTACTAAATCTGCCTGCTCCTACTCTCCGCCCTCTGCAACTCACCCAGAACAGGACTGCGAGACTTGTCCTTGGCCTCAAGCCCTGGCATCGTATCTCTCCAGCCCTGAAATCTCTTCATTGGCTCCCGGTGGCTGCAAGGGATAGATTCAAGACCCTCTGCATTGTCCACACGGCTTTCTGGGGCCTGGGTCCACAATACCTTCAACTCTCCCTCCGTTAATACCTTCCCCACTCGAGCTCTTCGTTCCTCCACCTCCAAGTCCCTCAGGTTCAGTCGCTTCTCCAAGCAACGAGATGGGGGCAGATCGCCTTCCGCTGCTGGGGCTTCCCTCTGGAACAGCCTCCCTGCCACTCTGAAAATTGAGGAGAACCATCTCCGGTTCCGGAAGCACCTCAAGACCTTCCGCTTTGCTCCTGCCTTGGCTCTTCCTCTCCCCGGCTGATCCGTCTGCTTTGGCTCTGTGCACCTGGCTACCCTCGGATTTCGGGCCCAGGTCCCTGGCCACTCACCCGCACTGCCTCCTGGCAACCCTTGCACTTGGGCCTGTAACTGTAACCCTACAGCCCCCTAACCTGCACTTACCAGACACCCCTTGTCTGCGCTTTACACCTCGCACTTGCCACCCTGCTGGCTGCACTATCAGTTGTTGTTGTTTTTATCCCTTGCTCAGCACTTTCCACCTCACTCCCCACTCCCCTGCACCCCCTCCCCCCCCCGCACTTGCACGCTCTCAATGTCACTGGGCCTAGTAAGATCGCTGTATTATCCTCCCTTGCCTCGTCGCGCTCTGAAACACGTGTGTATGAGCGCCATACAAATAAAACAGCATATCATATCATATATCATAGCCGGAGTGGTTCTATGTTTTTGGAGCTCGATGCCCGCACACTTTGCCTATGGGAATGGGGACCACGGAAACCCCAGTGCCAGTGCTTCCGTGAAACTCTGTGGGCGGGTGCTGGTCCGCCCGGCAGGTCTGACCTGCTGTACTTTGCAAAACCGGAAACAATGGCGCCGGTAAGCTTACCAGCAGTGTTGTTTCCAGACCAGCACGGTCAGCATGAGGCCCAAAGTCTCTTATTTCAGAGGGCACCATGCAACACGACAAACATTAAAGTTCCTTTCTTCTTAGGATTTCACATACACAACTTCTTTGGTGATTTACTGTTCGCCCCTGATAAACAAGAAGGATTTGTGGCCCCACTGGGCTAGATGTCTGGGGGAAAGCGAGCCTGGCATTCTGGCCCCTGCCCCGAGCGCCTGACGAACGCCTGACAAACGCCACGCTTTGCCCTTGACGGGCTTTGCCCTGACGGGCAAAATTCCCAGCACACCCCACTGGGCGCTGCACCCGAGCAAGTTAGAGTGAGGTTAGAGAGAGGGGGGGGGGGGGGGGGGCCTCGGCCTGCCCACCAAGGCACTAACAAAAACACATTTAAAAAGGTGAAATGAGCCACTCTGGGTTTCATACCTCGAGCCTTTCTTTCTTGAAATCAAACGGTTCATGCCTCCCAGCACCCCTTGCACTTCCCTTAGGGTAATGAGTGGAATCCCCAGGCAGATCCCTCCCCTCACCTGCCATTCTCCCAACATGGTGTACAATGTATCTATCTCAGTGAGAGGGCTTGGCAGTGGCAAAGTAAGAAAGTGAAATGGGCAGCTGTCTGCAGAGGCCAGTGGTAGGAGTGTGGGGGAGGAGGCCATGTTGTGCCTGGCCACTCTGCGTGCCTCGAACCCCGAATGGGTGCAAAGGGTAAATAAATCAGAAAGCCTGCCCCTTGGCGAGAGCGAGAAGCCCTAGCGCACTGGAGGGGATTCGGCCCGGACCCTGGCCTGGTAGCCAGGCATATTCCAGCGCTCCTCATAGCTGCGATGCAGCAACCGGGCAGAAGGCACGGCCATGTGGGCAGAGGACACAGCCATGTGAAAGGTCTTACCCTGGGCATGGGATTTTGTTTTCTCATGCAGGTGCATTCTGGGCGCACACAAAGAATTGTCAAGTAGGATACAAAAATGCCATGTGCTTGCTCAGACCGCTTTCTCCATGCACACACAAGCGACATTCATAGGCGGGCCAGACTACAGTGCTTAAGCAGAGTGCAGATGAGCAGCTCGGTCGTGGATGTTGTGGGCGGCTCTTAAAAGAGCCTTTGGTGTTGGATCGAGAGGTGGGGTCCGGTGGGGTGGGTCTGCTCAACCCCCGAATCCGTACAGGGTGCGTCCCTGGCGCTTCAGGGCATAGACCACATCCATGGCAGTGACCGTCTTCCTCTTGGCGTGCTCGGTGTAGGTGACGGCGTCCCGGATCACGTTCTCCAGGAAGACCTTCAGCACACCCCGGGTCTCCTCGTAGATGAGGCCGGAGATGCGCTTGACTCCACCACGGCGGGCCAGGCGGCGGATGGCGGGCTTGGTGATGCCCTGGATGTTGTCTCGCAGGACTTTCCTGTGCCTCTTGGCGCCGCCTTTGCCGAGCCCTTTCCCTCCTTTGCCGCGTCCAGACATGGTGACTCTTCTCTTCTTCACAAGCGAGCGGAGAATGAGGGTGCGCCTCCCGAGCCGCTGCTTATATGCACCCGGGGGGCGGACCAGAGGGAGGGAGGGCGGACCGGAGGGAGGGCGGACCAGAGGGAGGGCTGCCGGCGGTCGTGCGCAGCACGGTCTGCGCAGGTCCCGGTGGGCGGGGAGACGGCAGCATTTCGAAATGCCCGCGCTTTTTCGGCCGTTGCTTCGGTCGGCCGCCTTTGTCTCCTGGCTGGGGTAGGAGAGCTTGCCAAGCAAAGAGCCTCGCAGCCAGCCAGCCAGCCAGCCAGCCAGCCAGCCAGCCAGCCAGCCGCCTCTTTTGATGGCTTAGGGGCACACACCATGATGTCGACACCCCTGCCCCTGCTGGCGAGTTGCTCCCAAGCTAAGATTCAAATGCCACTCTTATTACGAGGGGCACCCTGCACCCAGAGAACCCCTGCCCACGACACAGACCTGGCATGGTGCGTAAATAAGGCCTGTGGCTACCCTGGGGGGCGCCCTGCAGGTGAAGAAGTAACACAAAAAACAGTCACCAGCGGGCGTGTCAGGGGTGCCTCCCTCCGTCGCCCAGGACTGGAGGGCCTTCCATGCCACGGAGAAGCCCTGTGAAATATGGGGCCAACGGGACGTTTGGCTTTTGCCTTTGAAGCAAAAGCTCGCCCGAGCTACGAGCGTAGCCAAGCGAAGAGCAGGAGCGGAATCGAGCAGCTCGTTCATGACAATGTGGCGGCTCTTAAAAGAGCCTTTGTGGTGTTTTAGTGCGGTTGCGGTGCTGCTGTGCCTCAAGCCCTCTCGCCCCGGATGCGGCGGGCCAGCTGAATGTCCTTGGGCATGATGGTGACCCTCTTGGCGTGGATGGCGCAAAGGTTGGTGTCCTCAAAGAGCCCAACCAGGTAGGCCTCGCTGGCCTCCTGCAGTGCCATGACGGCCGAGCTCTGGAAGCGCAGGTCGGTCTTGAAATCCTGGGCGATTTCTCTCACCAGGCGCTGGAAGGGCAGCTTTCGGATGAGCAGCTCGGTGGATTTCTGGTAGCGGCGGATCTCCCTCAGAGCCACAGTGCCGGGACGGTAGTGGTGAGGTTTCTTAACGCCGCCAGTGGCGGGGGCGCTCTTACGGGCAGCCTTTGTGGCCAGCTGCTTGCGAGGCGCCTTGCCTCCGGTGGACTTGCGGGCGGTCTGCTTAGTACGGGCCATGGCAGCGCTGTGAGATCTGCTTTCTCTCTTCGAGATACAGTGCGGAGCGACCGCGGGGAGCTGCCATATAAAGACCAAGGTCTCTGCTGATTGGCTGAGGCAACAGCAGGCGCCGGTTTTTTTAAAAAAAAAAAAAAAAAAGCCTGCGCTGTGGTTGGCCAGTGTCGGAAGGCACGGCTATGAAACGCAGACACAGGGCGGGAGGCCTTCGATTGGCTAGCCAAACAATCCAGAACCAGAAAGCAAAAAGCGACTGGCAAAGGTTGGGCTCAGCCTTTTATGAGACGCTGTTGAGAGATAAAACAGGAACACCACTCATTCCCCCCCCCCCCCCCCCCCCCGCCCGCGCTTGCCGCATTTAAACCTGCCACCACCAGCCTTCAGAATGGGGGCAACCCGAGAGCGGCGAATCAGCCTGTGAAGTCTGCCCCCGCTACACACACGCCCCGTGTGCTGACATTTCCCCACCACCCTCATCCTCATCATCGTTTGCCAGGCGGCCTCATGGCAGCGCCTCCAAACACACACCACGGTTAAAGGGTTAATGATGAGGCATGCCCTCTGGGGCGCAAACACCCCTCTCATCACACGCCAACCAGCCCCCCTCCCCGCCCCGCCCCTCCTCCCTCCCATCAGTGCAGTGCACGATGCCAGAATGACTCAACTGCTGTGGGCGTATAGGTGGGAGCGAACTGCCCACGGTCACACGTGGCATCCGGGGCGAGTGGAGACTCTCGCCACGGGCCTGGTGCGTTTTGGCTTTCAAACATGCGGTTGTATCGCAGTACACGTCAGGCAGAGGCATGAGCTAGCTCGCTTTCAGATACTGTGGGCGGCTCTTAAAAGAGCCTTTGGGTTTTGTTTTGTTTTTTCCAAGGTCTCGGCGAAAGCCTCTACTTCTTCTTGGGTGCAGCATGTTTGGGCTTTGCCGCTTTGGGTTTGACGGCCTTGGGCTTCACGACCTTGGCTGGGCTCTTCTTTGCCACTTTCGCCTTCACGGCTTTGGCTTTTGCGGGGCTCTTGGCGGCCTTCTTGGCTGGAGCAGCTTTGGGCTTTTTAGGGCTCTTGGCTGCTGCCGGTTTCTTCACCTTCTTGGGACTCTTCTTGGCTCCGGCGGGAGCCTTTTTGGGTTTCTTGGCAGCACCGGCAGCCTTCTTTGCTGCGGGCGTCTTGCTCTTCACCGCAGCTTTCTTGGCCGCCTTCTCCTTGCCCTGCGACTGCTTCTTGTTGAGCTTGAAGGATCCAGAGGCCCCGCTGCCCTTGAGCTGGGCTAGGGCTCCTTTGCTCACCAGGCTCTTGACGGCAAGCTTGAGTCTGCCGTTGTTCTTGTCCACGTCGTATCCCTGGGCGCTCAGAGCCTTCTTGAGGCCAGCCAGGGAGACTCCCTTCCTCTCAGTGCAGGCAGCCACGGCCTTGAGGACGAGGTCGGACACGCTGGGCCCAGTGGGCTTTTTGGCCTTGGCAGCGCCAGCTGCTCTCTTCGGCTTCTTCTTGGTAGCGGCGACGGCAGCGGCAGCGGGTTCCGCCGGCGGAGCCACGGCAGCGGGAGCAGTTTCAGCCATTGTTCTGCAGGAGGACTCGCTCAGCGCTCACAGATCAGTAATGGGCAGCACGGCAAGCGACGTGCATATATATAGGGAGGAGCCTCCATCTGATTGGTCCATAGAAGGGGAGGCCGGGCCCAGCCACGGCACCGTCCCTGCCAAAGACACACTGTGTTTCCTCCGCTTGAATAATCCATTTTTTAAAAGTTACCCGCGTGCATTTATTTCATTTTCCGCCTGTCAACAGGACCGCATCATCTCCCAGCTCTTATCCAAAGGTATCTTCCCCTTGGCAGGGCCCCGACTCCCTTGTAAGAGTCTTGCAAAGCCGGCATCCTGCCGTCAGCTCAGACACCAACATGAGCAAACTTTGTTTTCCGCTTCATACTCCACCTCTCTTCCTCACCTCCCTGGCATAACAGCGCGAGCATTTACTTTTTCACTTCTTTTCCTACAGTGCCCGATAGAGTCTACTCTTCTCACCTTCTGTGGACCAAAGAAAAAGCACACTGAAGAGGAAGGAGATAACACAGCTCTGCCTGTGTTAGCCAAGCCTACAAAACGCCCCTTCAAATGCACATAGGGCTTGCCCACCGCATTGCTGCTCCCTGCTCCAAATTTCAGTGCTATGCTAGTGACACTCAGCTTGTTTTCAGGCTTCCCTCCGCCGCCTCTTCTCCCTCCCTCCCTCTTCTCTGACTGTCTGTCTGTCTGTCTGTCTGTCTGTCTGTCTGTCTGTCTGTGTCTGTCCGCCATCCAGGAGTGGTGTGCCGCCAATGAGCTCTGCCTTAATGCCAGTAAGACGGAGATTCTCCTCATCGGCACACCTGCACCCTCCTTTCCTGTCACTCTCTGGCCGGCCTCCCTTGGCCCTCTTCCTGCTCCCACCTGTGAGGCTAAGAACCCCGGGGTCATCTTCGACTCCACACTCTCCGCCTCTCCTCACATCTCTGGGCGTCTCTAAGAAGTCTAACTATCAACCGCACCTCCTCAGAGGTGTATTCTTCCTTTCCTCTCCTTCCCCCAGAAGCTTACTGTCTCTAGAGCTCTGGTTCTCTCTAGGCTAGACTACTGCAACAGCCTCTTACTAAATCTGCCTGCTCCTACTCTCCGCCCTCTGCAACTCACCCAGAACAGGACTGCGAGACTTGTCCTTGGCCTCAAGCCCTGGCATCGTATCTCTCCAGCCCTGAAATCTCTTCATTGGCTCCCGGTGGCTGCAAGGGATAGATTCAAGACCCTCTGCATTGTCCACACGGCTTTCTGGGGCCTGGGTCCACAATACCTTCAACTCTCCCTCCGTTAATACCTTCCCCACTCGAGCTCTTCGTTCCTCCACCTCCAAGTCCCTCAGGTTCAGTCGCTTCTCCAAGCAACGAGATGGGGGCAGATCGCCTTCCGCTGCTGGGACTTCCCTCTGGAACAGCCTCCCTGCCACTCTGAAAATTGAGGAGAACCATCTCCGGTTCCGGAAGCACCTCAAGACCTTCCGCTTTGCTCCTGCCTTGGCTCTTCCTCTCCCCGGCTGATCCGTCTGCTTTGGCTCTGTGCACCTGGCTACCCTCGGATTTCGGGCCCAGGTCCCTGGCCACTCACCCGCACTGCCTCCTGGCAACCCTTGCACTTGGGCCTGTAACTGTAACCCTACAGCCCCCTAACCTGCACTTACCAGACACCCCTTGTCTGCGCTTTACACCTCGCACTTGCCACCCTGCTGGCTGCACTATCAGTTGTTGTTGTTTTTATCCCTTGCTCAGCACTTTCCACCTCACTCCCCACTCCCCTGCACCCCCTCCCCCCCCCGCACTTGCACGCTCTCAATGTCACTGGGCCTAGTAAGATCGCTGTATTATCCTCCCTTGCCTCGTCGCGCTCTGAAACACGTGTGTATGAGCGCCATACAAATAAAACAGCATATCATATCATATATCATAGCCGGAGTGGTTCTATGTTTTTGGAGCTCGATGCCCGCACACTTTGCCTATGGGAATGGGGACCACGGAAACCCCAGTGCCAGTGCTTCCGTGAAACTCTGTGGGCGGGTGCTGGTCCGCCCGGCAGGTCTGACCTGCTGTACTTTGCAAAACCGGAAACAATGGCGCCGGTAAGCTTACCAGCAGTGTTGTTTCCAGACCAGCACGGTCAGCATGAGGCCCAAAGTCTCTTATTTCAGAGGGCACCATGCAACACGACAAACATTAAAGTTCCTTTCTTCTTAGGATTTCACATACACAACTTCTTTGGTGATTTACTGTTCGCCCCTGATAAACAAGAAGGATTTGTGGCCCCACTGGGCTAGATGTCTGGGGGAAAGCGAGCCTGGCATTCTGGCCCCTGCCCCGAGCGCCTGACGAACGCCTGACAAACGCCACGCTTTGCCCTTGACGGGCTTTGCCCTGACGGGCAAAATTCCCAGCACACCCCACTGGGCGCTGCACCCGAGCAAGTTAGAGTGAGGTTAGAGAGAGGGGGGGGGGGGGGGGCCTCGGCCTGCCCACCAAGGCACTAACAAAAACACATTTAAAAAGGTGAAATGAGCCACTCTGGGTTTCATACCTCGAGCCTTTCTTTCTTGAAATCAAACGGTTCATGCCTCCCAGCACCCCTTGCACTTCCCTTAGGGTAATGAGTGGAATCCCCAGGCAGATCCCTCCCCTCACCTGCCATTCTCCCAACATGGTGTACAATGTATCTATCTCAGTGAGAGGGCTTGGCAGTGGCAAAGTAAGAAAGTGAAATGGGCAGCTGTCTGCAGAGGCCAGTGGTAGGAGTGTGGGGGAGGAGGCCATGTTGTGCCTGGCCACTCTGCGTGCCTCGAACCCCGAATGGGTGCAAAGGGTAAATAAATCAGAAAGCCTGCCCCTTGGCGAGAGCGAGAAGCCCTAGCGCACTGGAGGGGATTCGGCCCGGACCCTGGCCTGGTAGCCAGGCATATTCCAGCGCTCCTCATAGCTGCGATGCAGCAACCGGGCAGAAGGCACGGCCATGTGGGCAGAGGACACAGCCATGTGAAAGGTCTTACCCTGGGCATGGGATTTTGTTTTCTCATGCAGGTGCATTCTGGGCGCACACAAAGAATTGTCAAGTAGGATACAAAAATGCCATGTGCTTGCTCAGACCGCTTTCTCCATGCACACACAAGCGACATTCATAGGCGGGCCAGACTACAGTGCTTAAGCAGAGTGCAGATGAGCAGCTCGGTCGTGGATGTTGTGGGCGGCTCTTAAAAGAGCCTTTGGTGTTGGATCGAGAGGTGGGGTCCGGTGGGGTGGGTCTGCTCAACCCCCGAATCCGTACAGGGTGCGTCCCTGGCGCTTCAGGGCATAGACCACATCCATGGCAGTGACCGTCTTCCTCTTGGCGTGCTCGGTGTAGGTGACGGCGTCCCGGATCACGTTCTCCAGGAAGACCTTCAGCACACCCCGGGTCTCCTCGTAGATGAGGCCGGAGATGCGCTTGACTCCACCACGGCGGGCCAGGCGGCGGATGGCGGGCTTGGTGATGCCCTGGATGTTGTCTCGCAGGACTTTCCTGTGCCTCTTGGCGCCGCCTTTGCCGAGCCCTTTCCCTCCTTTGCCGCGTCCAGACATGGTGACTCTTCTCTTCTTCACAAGCGAGCGGAGAATGAGGGTGCGCCTCCCGAGCCACTGCTTATATGCACCCGGGGGGCGGACCAGAGGGAGGGAGGGCGGACCGGAGGGAGGGCGGACCAGAGGGAGGGCTGCCGGCGGTCGTGCGCAGCACGGTCTGCGCAGGTCCCGGTGGGCGGGGAGACGGCAGCATTTCGAAATGCCCGCGCTTTTTCGGCCGTTGCTTCGGTCGGCCGCCTTTGTCTCCTGGCTGGGGTAGGAGAGCTTGCCAAGCAAAGAGCCTCGCAGCCAGCCAGCCAGCCAGCCAGCCAGCCAGCCAGCCAGCCAGCCAGCCAGCCAGCCGCCTCTTTTGATGGCTTAGGGGCACACACCATGATGTCGACACCCCTGCCCCTGCTGGCGAGTTGCTCCCAAGCTAAGATTCAAATGCCACTCTTATTACGAGGGGCACCCTGCACCCAGAGAACCCCTGCCCACGACACAGACCTGGCATGGTGCGTAAATAAGGCCTGTGGCTACCCTGGGGGGCGCCCTGCAGGTGAAGAAGTAACACAAAAAACAGTCACCAGCGGGCGTGTCAGGGGTGCCTCCCTCCGTCGCCCAGGACTGGAGGGCCTTCCATGCCACGGAGAAGCCCTGTGAAATATGGGGCCAACGGGACGTTTGGCTTTTGCCTTTGAAGCAAAAGCTCGCCCGAGCTACGAGCGTAGCCAAGCGAAGAGCAGGAGCGGAATCGAGCAGCTCGTTCATGACAATGTGGCGGCTCTTAAAAGAGCCTTTGTGGTGTTTTAGTGCGGTTGCGGTGCTGCTGTGCCTCAAGCCCTCTCGCCCCGGATGCGGCGGGCCAGCTGAATGTCCTTGGGCATGATGGTGACCCTCTTGGCGTGGATGGCGCAAAGGTTGGTGTCCTCAAAGAGCCCAACCAGGTAGGCCTCGCTGGCCTCCTGCAGTGCCATGACGGCCGAGCTCTGGAAGCGCAGGTCGGTCTTGAAATCCTGGGCGATTTCTCTCACCAGGCGCTGGAAGGGCAGCTTTCGGATGAGCAGCTCGGTGGATTTCTGGTAGCGGCGGATCTCCCTCAGAGCCACAGTGCCGGGACGGTAGCGGTGAGGTTTCTTAACGCCGCCAGTGGCGGGGGCGCTCTTACGGGCAGCCTTTGTGGCCAGCTGCTTGCGAGGCGCCTTGCCTCCGGTGGACTTGCGGGCGGTCTGCTTAGTACGGGCCATGGCAGCGCTGTGAGATCTGCTTTCTCTCTTCGAGATACAGTGCGGAGCGACCGCGGGGAGCTGCCATATAAAGACCAAGGTCTCTGCTGATTGGCTGAGGCAACAGCAGGCGCCGGTTTTTTTAAAAAAAAAAAAAAAAAAGCCTGCGCTGTGGTTGGCCAGTGTCGGAAGGCACGGCTATGAAACGCAGACACAGGGCGGGAGGCCTTCGATTGGCTAGCCAAACAATCCAGAACCAGAAAGCAAAAAGCGACTGGCAAAGGTTGGGCTCAGCCTTTTATGAGACGCTGTTGAGAGATAAAACAGGAACACCACTCATTCCCCCCCCCCCCCCCCCCCGCCCGCGCTTGCCGCATTTAAACCTGCCACCACCAGCCTTCAGAATGGGGGCAACCCGAGAGCGGCGAATCAGCCTGTGAAGTCTGCCCCCGCTACACACACGCCCCGTGTGCTGACATTTCCCCACCACCCTCATCCTCATCATCGTTTGCCAGGCGGCCTCATGGCAGCGCCTCCAAACACACACCACGGTTAAAGGGTTAATGATGAGGCATGCCCTCTGGGGCGCAAACACCCCTCTCATCACACGCCAACCAGCCCCCCTCCCCGCCCCGCCCCTCCTCCCTCCCATCAGTGCAGTGCACGATGCCAGAATGACTCAACTGCTGTGGGCGTATAGGTGGGAGCGAACTGCCCACGGTCACACGTGGCATCCGGGGCGAGTGGAGACTCTCGCCACGGGCCTGGTGCGTTTTGGCTTTCAAACATGCGGTTGTATCGCAGTACACGTCAGGCAGAGGCATGAGCTAGCTCGCTTTCAGATACTGTGGGCGGCTCTTAAAAGAGCCTTTGGGTTTTGTTTTGTTTTTTCCAAGGTCTCGGCGAAAGCCTCTACTTCTTCTTGGGTGCAGCATGTTTGGGCTTTGCCGCTTTGGGTTTGACGGCCTTGGGCTTCACGACCTTGGCTGGGCTCTTCTTTGCCACTTTCGCCTTCACGGCTTTGGCTTTTGCGGGGCTCTTGGCGGCCTTCTTGGCTGGAGCAGCTTTGGGCTTTTTAGGGCTCTTGGCTGCTGCCGGTTTCTTCACCTTCTTGGGACTCTTCTTGGCTCCGGCGGGAGCCTTTTTGGGTTTCTTGGCAGCACCGGCAGCCTTCTTTGCTGCGGGCGTCTTGCTCTTCACCGCAGCTTTCTTGGCCGCCTTCTCCTTGCCCTGCGACTGCTTCTTGTTGAGCTTGAAGGATCCAGAGGCCCCGCTGCCCTTGAGCTGGGCTAGGGCTCCTTTGCTCACCAGGCTCTTGACGGCAAGCTTGAGTCTGCCGTTGTTCTTGTCCACGTCGTATCCCTGGGCGCTCAGAGCCTTCTTGAGGCCAGCCAGGGAGACTCCCTTCCTCTCAGTGCAGGCAGCCACGGCCTTGAGGACGAGGTCGGACACGCTGGGCCCAGTGGGCTTTTTGGCCTTGGCAGCGCCAGCTGCTCTCTTCGGCTTCTTCTTGGTAGCGGCGACGGCAGCGGCAGCGGGTTCCGCCGGCGGAGCCACGGCAGCGGGAGCAGTTTCAGCCATTGTTCTGCAGGAGGACTCGCTCAGCGCTCACAGATCAGTAATGGGCAGCACGGCAAGCGACGTGCATATATATAGGGAGGAGCCTCCATCTGATTGGTCCATAGAAGGGGAGGCCGGGCCCAGCCACGGCACCGTCCCTGCCAAAGACACACTGTGTTTCCTCCGCTTGAATAATCCATTTTTTAAAAGTTACCCGCGTGCATTTATTTCATTTTCCGCCTGTCAACAGGACCGCATCATCTCCCAGCTCTTATCCAAAGGTATCTTCCCCTTGGCAGGGCCCCGACTCCCTTGTAAGAGTCTTGCAAAGCCGGCATCCTGCCGTCAGCTCAGACACCAACATGAGCAAACTTTGTTTTCCGCTTCATACTCCACCTCTCTTCCTCACCTCCCTGGCATAACAGCGCGAGCATTTACTTTTTCACTTCTTTTCCTACAGTGCCCGATAGAGTCTACTCTTCTCACCTTCTGTGGACCAAAGAAAAAGCACACTGAAGAGGAAGGAGATAACACAGCTCTGCCTGTGTTAGCCAAGCCTACAAAACGCCCCTTCAAATGCACATAGGGCTTGCCCACCGCATTGCTGCTCCCTGCTCCAAATTTCAGTGCTATGCTAGTGACACTCAGCTTGTTTTCAGGCTTCCCTCCGCCGCCTCTTCTCCCTCCCTCCCTCTTCTCTGACTGTCTGTCTGTCTGTCTGTCTGTCTGTCTGTCTGTCTGTCTGTGTCTGTCCGCCATCCAGGAGTGGTGTGCCGCCAATGAGCTCTGCCTTAATGCCAGTAAGACGGAGATTCTCCTCATCGGCACACCTGCACCCTCCTTTCCTGTCACTCTCTGGCCGGCCTCCCTTGGCCCTCTTCCTGCTCCCACCTGTGAGGCTAAGAACCCCGGGGTCATCTTCGACTCCACACTCTCCGCCTCTCCTCACATCTCTGGGCGTCTCTAAGAAGTCTAACTATCAACCGCACCTCCTCAGAGGTGTATTCTTCCTTTCCTCTCCTTCCCCCAGAAGCTTACTGTCTCTAGAGCTCTGGTTCTCTCTAGGCTAGACTACTGCAACAGCCTCTTACTAAATCTGCCTGCTCCTACTCTCCGCCCTCTGCAACTCACCCAGAACAGGACTGCGAGACTTGTCCTTGGCCTCAAGCCCTGGCATCGTATCTCTCCAGCCCTGAAATCTCTTCATTGGCTCCCGGTGGCTGCAAGGGATAGATTCAAGACCCTCTGCATTGTCCACACGGCTTTCTGGGGCCTGGGTCCACAATACCTTCAACTCTCCCTCCGTTAATACCTTCCCCACTCGAGCTCTTCGTTCCTCCACCTCCAAGTCCCTCAGGTTCAGTCGCTTCTCCAAGCAACGAGATGGGGGCAGATCGCCTTCCGCTGCTGGGGCTTCCCTCTGGAACAGCCTCCCTGCCACTCTGAAAATTGAGGAGAACCATCTCCGGTTCCGGAAGCACCTCAAGACCTTCCGCTTTGCTCCTGCCTTGGCTCTTCCTCTCCCCGGCTGATCCGTCTGCTTTGGCTCTGTGCACCTGGCTACCCTCGGATTTCGGGCCCAGGTCCCTGGCCACTCACCCGCACTGCCTCCTGGCAACCCTTGCACTTGGGCCTGTAACTGTAACCCTACAGCCCCCTAACCTGCACTTACCAGACACCCCTTGTCTGCGCTTTACACCTCGCACTTGCCACCCTGCTGGCTGCACTATCAGTTGTTGTTGTTTTTATCCCTTGCTCAGCACTTTCCACCTCACTCCCCACTCCCCTGCACCCCCTCCCCCCCCCGCACTTGCACGCTCTCAATGTCACTGGGCCTAGTAAGATCGCTGTATTATCCTCCCTTGCCTCGTCGCGCTCTGAAACACGTGTGTATGAGCGCCATACAAATAAAACAGCATATCATATCATATATCATAGCCGGAGTGGTTCTATGTTTTTGGAGCTCGATGCCCGCACACTTTGCCTATGGGAATGGGGACCACGGAAACCCCAGTGCCAGTGCTTCCGTGAAACTCTGTGGGCGGGTGCTGGTCCGCCCGGCAGGTCTGACCTGCTGTACTTTGCAAAACCGGAAACAATGGCGCCGGTAAGCTTACCAGCAGTGTTGTTTCCAGACCAGCACGGTCAGCATGAGGCCCAAAGTCTCTTATTTCAGAGGGCACCATGCAACACGACAAACATTAAAGTTCCTTTCTTCTTAGGATTTCACATACACAACTTCTTTGGTGATTTACTGTTCGCCCCTGATAAACAAGAAGGATTTGTGGCCCCACTGGGCTAGATGTCTGGGGGAAAGCGAGCCTGGCATTCTGGCCCCTGCCCCGAGCGCCTGACGAACGCCTGACAAACGCCACGCTTTGCCCTTGACGGGCTTTGCCCTGACGGGCAAAATTCCCAGCACACCCCACTGGGCGCTGCACCCGAGCAAGTTAGAGTGAGGTTAGAGAGAGGGGGGGGGGGGGGGGGCCTCGGCCTGCCCACCAAGGCACTAACAAAAACACATTTAAAAAGGTGAAATGAGCCACTCTGGGTTTCATACCTCGAGCCTTTCTTTCTTGAAATCAAACGGTTCATGCCTCCCAGCACCCCTTGCACTTCCCTTAGGGTAATGAGTGGAATCCCCAGGCAGATCCCTCCCCTCACCTGCCATTCTCCCAACATGGTGTACAATGTATCTATCTCAGTGAGAGGGCTTGGCAGTGGCAAAGTAAGAAAGTGAAATGGGCAGCTGTCTGCAGAGGCCAGTGGTAGGAGTGTGGGGGAGGAGGCCATGTTGTGCCTGGCCACTCTGCGTGCCTCGAACCCCGAATGGGTGCAAAGGGTAAATAAATCAGAAAGCCTGCCCCTTGGCGAGAGCGAGAAGCCCTAGCGCACTGGAGGGGATTCGGCCCGGACCCTGGCCTGGTAGCCAGGCATATTCCAGCGCTCCTCATAGCTGCGATGCAGCAACCGGGCAGAAGGCACGGCCATGTGGGCAGAGGACACAGCCATGTGAAAGGTCTTACCCTGGGCATGGGATTTTGTTTTCTCATGCAGGTGCATTCTGGGCGCACACAAAGAATTGTCAAGTAGGATACAAAAATGCCATGTGCTTGCTCAGACCGCTTTCTCCATGCACACACAAGCGACATTCATAGGCGGGCCAGACTACAGTGCTTAAGCAGAGTGCAGATGAGCAGCTCGGTCGTGGATGTTGTGGGCGGCTCTTAAAAGAGCCTTTGGTGTTGGATCGAGAGGTGGGGTCCGGTGGGGTGGGTCTGCTCAACCCCCGAATCCGTACAGGGTGCGTCCCTGGCGCTTCAGGGCATAGACCACATCCATGGCAGTGACCGTCTTCCTCTTGGCGTGCTCGGTGTAGGTGACGGCGTCCCGGATCACGTTCTCCAGGAAGACCTTCAGCACACCCCGGGTCTCCTCGTAGATGAGGCCGGAGATGCGCTTGACTCCACCACGGCGGGCCAGGCGGCGGATGGCGGGCTTGGTGATGCCCTGGATGTTGTCTCGCAGGACTTTCCTGTGCCTCTTGGCGCCGCCTTTGCCGAGCCCTTTCCCTCCTTTGCCGCGTCCAGACATGGTGACTCTTCTCTTCTTCACAAGCGAGCGGAGAATGAGGGTGCGCCTCCCGAGCCGCTGCTTATATGCACCCGGGGGGCGGACCAGAGGGAGGGAGGGCGGACCAGAGGGAGGGAGGGCGGACCGGAGGGAGGGCTGCCGGCGGTCGTGCGCAGCACGGTCTGCGCAGGTCCCGGTGGGCGGGGAGACGGCAGCATTTCGAAATGCCCGCGCTTTTTCGGCCGTTGCTTCGGTCGGCCGCCTTTGTCTCCTGGCTGGGGTAGGAGAGCTTGCCAAGCAAAGAGCCTCGCAGCCAGCCAGCCAGCCAGCCAGCCAGCCAGCCAGCCGCCTCTTTTGATGGCTTAGGGGCACACACCATGATGTCGACACCCCTGCCCCTGCTGGCGAGTTGCTCCCAAGCTAAGATTCAAATGCCACTCTTATTACGAGGGGCACCCTGCACCCAGAGAACCCCTGCCCACGACACAGACCTGGCATGGTGCGTAAATAAGGCCTGTGGCTACCCTGGGGGGCGCCCTGCAGGTGAAGAAGTAACACAAAAAACAGTCACCAGCGGGCGTGTCAGGGGTGCCTCCCTCCGTCGCCCAGGACTGGAGGGCCTTCCATGCCACGGAGAAGCCCTGTGAAATATGGGGCCAACGGGACGTTTGGCTTTTGCCTTTGAAGCAAAAGCTCGCCCGAGCTACGAGCGTAGCCAAGCGAAGAGCAGGAGCGGAATCGAGCAGCTCGTTCATGACAATGTGGCGGCTCTTAAAAGAGCCTTTGTGGTGTTTTAGTGCGGTTGCGGTGCTGCTGTGCCTCAAGCCCTCTCGCCCCGGATGCGGCGGGCCAGCTGAATGTCCTTGGGCATGATGGTGACCCTCTTGGCGTGGATGGCGCAAAGGTTGGTGTCCTCAAAGAGCCCAACCAGGTAGGCCTCGCTGGCCTCCTGCAGTGCCATGACGGCCGAGCTCTGGAAGCGCAGGTCGGTCTTGAAATCCTGGGCGATTTCTCTCACCAGGCGCTGGAAGGGCAGCTTTCGGATGAGCAGCTCGGTGGATTTCTGGTAGCGGCGGATCTCCCTCAGAGCCACAGTGCCGGGACGGTAGCGGTGAGGTTTCTTAACGCCGCCAGTGGCGGGGGCGCTCTTACGGGCAGCCTTTGTGGCCAGCTGCTTGCGAGGCGCCTTGCCTCCGGTGGACTTGCGGGCGGTCTGCTTAGTACGGGCCATGGCAGCGCTGTGAGATCTGCTTTCTCTCTTCGAGATACAGTGCGGAGCGACCGCGGGGAGCTGCCATATAAAGACCAAGGTCTCTGCTGATTGGCTGAGGCAACAGCAGGCGCCGGTTTTTTTAAAAAAAAAAAAAAAAAAGCCTGCGCTGTGGTTGGCCAGTGTCGGAAGGCACGGCTATGAAACGCAGACACAGGGCGGGAGGCCTTCGATTGGCTAGCCAAACAATCCAGAACCAGAAAGCAAAAAGCGACTGGCAAAGGTTGGGCTCAGCCTTTTATGAGACGCTGTTGAGAGATAAAACAGGAACACCACTCATTCCCCCCCCCCCCCCCCCCCGCCCGCGCTTGCCGCATTTAAACCTGCCACCACCAGCCTTCAGAATGGGGGCAACCCGAGAGCGGCGAATCAGCCTGTGAAGTCTGCCCCCGCTACACACACGCCCCGTGTGCTGACATTTCCCCACCACCCTCATCCTCATCATCGTTTGCCAGGCGGCCTCATGGCAGCGCCTCCAAACACACACCACGGTTAAAGGGTTAATGATGAGGCATGCCCTCTGGGGCGCAAACACCCCTCTCATCACACGCCAACCAGCCCCCCTCCCCGCCCCGCCCCTCCTCCCTCCCATCAGTGCAGTGCACGATGCCAGAATGACTCAACTGCTGTGGGCGTATAGGTGGGAGCGAACTGCCCACGGTCACACGTGGCATCCGGGGCGAGTGGAGACTCTCGCCACGGGCCTGGTGCGTTTTGGCTTTCAAACATGCGGTTGTATCGCAGTACACGTCAGGCAGAGGCATGAGCTAGCTCGCTTTCAGATACTGTGGGCGGCTCTTAAAAGAGCCTTTGGGTTTTGTTTTGTTTTTTCCAAGGTCTCGGCGAAAGCCTCTACTTCTTCTTGGGTGCAGCATGTTTGGGCTTTGCCGCTTTGGGTTTGACGGCCTTGGGCTTCACGACCTTGGCTGGGCTCTTCTTTGCCACTTTCGCCTTCACGGCTTTGGCTTTTGCGGGGCTCTTGGCGGCCTTCTTGGCTGGAGCAGCTTTGGGCTTTTTAGGGCTCTTGGCTGCTGCCGGTTTCTTCACCTTCTTGGGACTCTTCTTGGCTCCGGCGGGAGCCTTTTTGGGTTTCTTGGCAGCACCGGCAGCCTTCTTTGCTGCGGGCGTCTTGCTCTTCACCGCAGCTTTCTTGGCCGCCTTCTCCTTGCCCTGCGACTGCTTCTTGTTGAGCTTGAAGGATCCAGAGGCCCCGCTGCCCTTGAGCTGGGCTAGGGCTCCTTTGCTCACCAGGCTCTTGACGGCAAGCTTGAGTCTGCCGTTGTTCTTGTCCACGTCGTATCCCTGGGCGCTCAGAGCCTTCTTGAGGCCAGCCAGGGAGACTCCCTTCCTCTCAGTGCAGGCAGCCACGGCCTTGAGGACGAGGTCGGACACGCTGGGCCCAGTGGGCTTTTTGGCCTTGGCAGCGCCAGCTGCTCTCTTCGGCTTCTTCTTGGTAGCGGCGACGGCAGCGGCAGCGGGTTCCGCCGGCGGAGCCACGGCAGCGGGAGCAGTTTCAGCCATTGTTCTGCAGGAGGACTCGCTCAGCGCTCACAGATCAGTAATGGGCAGCACGGCAAGCGACGTGCATATATATAGGGAGGAGCCTCCATCTGATTGGTCCATAGAAGGGGAGGCCGGGCCCAGCCACGGCACCGTCCCTGCCAAAGACACACTGTGTTTCCTCCGCTTGAATAATCCATTTTTTAAAAGTTACCCGCGTGCATTTATTTCATTTTCCGCCTGTCAACAGGACCGCATCATCTCCCAGCTCTTATCCAAAGGTATCTTCCCCTTGGCAGGGCCCCGACTCCCTTGTAAGAGTCTTGCAAAGCCGGCATCCTGCCGTCAGCTCAGACACCAACATGAGCAAACTTTGTTTTCCGCTTCATACTCCACCTCTCTTCCTCACCTCCCTGGCATAACAGCGCGAGCATTTACTTTTTCACTTCTTTTCCTACAGTGCCCGATAGAGTCTACTCTTCTCACCTTCTGTGGACCAAAGAAAAAGCACACTGAAGAGGAAGGAGATAACACAGCTCTGCCTGTGTTAGCCAAGCCTACAAAACGCCCCTTCAAATGCACATAGGGCTTGCCCACCGCATTGCTGCTCCCTGCTCCAAATTTCAGTGCTATGCTAGTGACACTCAGCTTGTTTTCAGGCTTCCCTCCGCCGCCTCTTCTCCCTCCCTCCCTCTTCTCTGACTGTCTGTCTGTCTGTCTGTCTGTCTGTCTGTCTGTCTGTCTGTGTCTGTCCGCCATCCAGGAGTGGTGTGCCGCCAATGAGCTCTGCCTTAATGCCAGTAAGACGGAGATTCTCCTCATCGGCACACCTGCACCCTCCTTTCCTGTCACTCTCTGGCCGGCCTCCCTTGGCCCTCTTCCTGCTCCCACCTGTGAGGCTAAGAACCCCGGGGTCATCTTCGACTCCACACTCTCCGCCTCTCCTCACATCTCTGGGCGTCTCTAAGAAGTCTAACTATCAACCGCACCTCCTCAGAGGTGTATTCTTCCTTTCCTCTCCTTCCCCCAGAAGCTTACTGTCTCTAGAGCTCTGGTTCTCTCTAGGCTAGACTACTGCAACAGCCTCTTACTAAATCTGCCTGCTCCTACTCTCCGCCCTCTGCAACTCACCCAGAACAGGACTGCGAGACTTGTCCTTGGCCTCAAGCCCTGGCATCGTATCTCTCCAGCCCTGAAATCTCTTCATTGGCTCCCGGTGGCTGCAAGGGATAGATTCAAGACCCTCTGCATTGTCCACACGGCTTTCTGGGGCCTGGGTCCACAATACCTTCAACTCTCCCTCCGTTAATACCTTCCCCACTCGAGCTCTTCGTTCCTCCACCTCCAAGTCCCTCAGGTTCAGTCGCTTCTCCAAGCAACGAGATGGGGGCAGATCGCCTTCCGCTGCTGGGGCTTCCCTCTGGAACAGCCTCCCTGCCACTCTGAAAATTGAGGAGAACCATCTCCGGTTCCGGAAGCACCTCAAGACCTTCCGCTTTGCTCCTGCCTTGGCTCTTCCTCTCCCCGGCTGATCCGTCTGCTTTGGCTCTGTGCACCTGGCTACCCTCGGATTTCGGGCCCAGGTCCCTGGCCACTCACCCGCACTGCCTCCTGGCAACCCTTGCACTTGGGCCTGTAACTGTAACCCTACAGCCCCCTAACCTGCACTTACCAGACACCCCTTGTCTGCGCTTTACACCTCGCACTTGCCACCCTGCTGGCTGCACTATCAGTTGTTGTTGTTTTTATCCCTTGCTCAGCACTTTCCACCTCACTCCCCACTCCCCTGCACCCCCTCCCCCCCCCGCACTTGCACGCTCTCAATGTCACTGGGCCTAGTAAGATCGCTGTATTATCCTCCCTTGCCTCGTCGCGCTCTGAAACACGTGTGTATGAGCGCCATACAAATAAAACAGCATATCATATCATATATCATAGCCGGAGTGGTTCTATGTTTTTGGAGCTCGATGCCCGCACACTTTGCCTATGGGAATGGGGACCACGGAAACCCCAGTGCCAGTGCTTCCGTGAAACTCTGTGGGCGGGTGCTGGTCCGCCCGGCAGGTCTGACCTGCTGTACTTTGCAAAACCGGAAACAATGGCGCCGGTAAGCTTACCAGCAGTGTTGTTTCCAGACCAGCACGGTCAGCATGAGGCCCAAAGTCTCTTATTTCAGAGGGCACCATGCAACACGACAAACATTAAAGTTCCTTTCTTCTTAGGATTTCACATACACAACTTCTTTGGTGATTTACTGTTCGCCCCTGATAAACAAGAAGGATTTGTGGCCCCACTGGGCTAGATGTCTGGGGGAAAGCGAGCCTGGCATTCTGGCCCCTGCCCCGAGCGCCTGACGAACGCCTGACAAACGCCACGCTTTGCCCTTGACGGGCTTTGCCCTGACGGGCAAAATTCCCAGCACACCCCACTGGGCGCTGCACCCGAGCAAGTTAGAGTGAGGTTAGAGAGAGGGGGGGGGGGGGGGGGCCTCGGCCTGCCCACCAAGGCACTAACAAAAACACATTTAAAAAGGTGAAATGAGCCACTCTGGGTTTCATACCTCGAGCCTTTCTTTCTTGAAATCAAACGGTTCATGCCTCCCAGCACCCCTTGCACTTCCCTTAGGGTAATGAGTGGAATCCCCAGGCAGATCCCTCCCCTCACCTGCCATTCTCCCAACATGGTGTACAATGTATCTATCTCAGTGAGAGGGCTTGGCAGTGGCAAAGTAAGAAAGTGAAATGGGCAGCTGTCTGCAGAGGCCAGTGGTAGGAGTGTGGGGGAGGAGGCCATGTTGTGCCTGGCCACTCTGCGTGCCTCGAACCCCGAATGGGTGCAAAGGGTAAATAAATCAGAAAGCCTGCCCCTTGGCGAGAGCGAGAAGCCCTAGCGCACTGGAGGGGATTCGGCCCGGACCCTGGCCTGGTAGCCAGGCATATTCCAGCGCTCCTCATAGCTGCGATGCAGCAACCGGGCAGAAGGCACGGCCATGTGGGCAGAGGACACAGCCATGTGAAAGGTCTTACCCTGGGCATGGGATTTTGTTTTCTCATGCAGGTGCATTCTGGGCGCACACAAAGAATTGTCAAGTAGGATACAAAAATGCCATGTGCTTGCTCAGACCGCTTTCTCCATGCACACACAAGCGACATTCATAGGCGGGCCAGACTACAGTGCTTAAGCAGAGTGCAGATGAGCAGCTCGGTCGTGGATGTTGTGGGCGGCTCTTAAAAGAGCCTTTGGTGTTGGATCGAGAGGTGGGGTCCGGTGGGGTGGGTCTGCTCAACCCCCGAATCCGTACAGGGTGCGTCCCTGGCGCTTCAGGGCATAGACCACATCCATGGCAGTGACCGTCTTCCTCTTGGCGTGCTCGGTGTAGGTGACGGCGTCCCGGATCACGTTCTCCAGGAAGACCTTCAGCACACCCCGGGTCTCCTCGTAGATGAGGCCGGAGATGCGCTTGACTCCACCACGGCGGGCCAGGCGGCGGATGGCGGGCTTGGTGATGCCCTGGATGTTGTCTCGCAGGACTTTCCTGTGCCTCTTGGCGCCGCCTTTGCCGAGCCCTTTCCCTCCTTTGCCGCGTCCAGACATGGTGACTCTTCTCTTCTTCACAAGCGAGCGGAGAATGAGGGTGCGCCTCCCGAGCCGCTGCTTATATGCACCCGGGGGGCGGACCAGAGGGAGGGAGGGCGGACCAGAGGGAGGGAGGGCGGACCGGAGGGAGGGCTGCCGGCGGTCGTGCGCAGCACGGTCTGCGCAGGTCCCGGTGGGCGGGGAGACGGCAGCATTTCGAAATGCCCGCGCTTTTTCGGCCGTTGCTTCGGTCGGCCGCCTTTGTCTCCTGGCTGGGGTAGGAGAGCTTGCCAAGCAAAGAGCCTCGCAGCCAGCCAGCCAGCCAGCCAGCCAGCCAGCCAGCCGCCTCTTTTGATGGCTTAGGGGCACACACCATGATGTCGACACCCCTGCCCCTGCTGGCGAGTTGCTCCCAAGCTAAGATTCAAATGCCACTCTTATTACGAGGGGCACCCTGCACCCAGAGAACCCCTGCCCACGACACAGACCTGGCATGGTGCGTAAATAAGGCCTGTGGCTACCCTGGGGGGCGCCCTGCAGGTGAAGAAGTAACACAAAAAACAGTCACCAGCGGGCGTGTCAGGGGTGCCTCCCTCCGTCGCCCAGGACTGGAGGGCCTTCCATGCCACGGAGAAGCCCTGTGAAATATGGGGCCAACGGGACGTTTGGCTTTTGCCTTTGAAGCAAAAGCTCGCCCGAGCTACGAGCGTAGCCAAGCGAAGAGCAGGAGCGGAATCGAGCAGCTCGTTCATGACAATGTGGCGGCTCTTAAAAGAGCCTTTGTGGTGTTTTAGTGCGGTTGCGGTGCTGCTGTGCCTCAAGCCCTCTCGCCCCGGATGCGGCGGGCCAGCTGAATGTCCTTGGGCATGATGGTGACCCTCTTGGCGTGGATGGCGCAAAGGTTGGTGTCCTCAAAGAGCCCAACCAGGTAGGCCTCGCTGGCCTCCTGCAGTGCCATGACGGCCGAGCTCTGGAAGCGCAGGTCGGTCTTGAAATCCTGGGCGATTTCTCTCACCAGGCGCTGGAAGGGCAGCTTTCGGATGAGCAGCTCGGTGGATTTCTGGTAGCGGCGGATCTCCCTCAGAGCCACAGTGCCGGGACGGTAGCGGTGAGGTTTCTTAACGCCGCCAGTGGCGGGGGCGCTCTTACGGGCAGCCTTTGTGGCCAGCTGCTTGCGAGGCGCCTTGCCTCCGGTGGACTTGCGGGCGGTCTGCTTAGTACGGGCCATGGCAGCGCTGTGAGATCTGCTTTCTCTCTTCGAGATACAGTGCGGAGCGACCGCGGGGAGCTGCCATATAAAGACCAAGGTCTCTGCTGATTGGCTGAGGCAACAGCAGGCGCCGGTTTTTTTAAAAAAAAAAAAAAAAAAGCCTGCGCTGTGGTTGGCCAGTGTCGGAAGGCACGGCTATGAAACGCAGACACAGGGCGGGAGGCCTTCGATTGGCTAGCCAAACAATCCAGAACCAGAAAGCAAAAAGCGACTGGCAAAGGTTGGGCTCAGCCTTTTATGAGACGCTGTTGAGAGATAAAACAGGAACACCACTCATTCCCCCCCCCCCCCCCCCCCGCCCGCGCTTGCCGCATTTAAACCTGCCACCACCAGCCTTCAGAATGGGGGCAACCCGAGAGCGGCGAATCAGCCTGTGAAGTCTGCCCCCGCTACACACACGCCCCGTGTGCTGACATTTCCCCACCACCCTCATCCT
Source organism: Ambystoma mexicanum (assembly GCF_040938575.1). Classification (NCBI taxonomy): domain Eukaryota; kingdom Metazoa; phylum Chordata; class Amphibia; order Caudata; family Ambystomatidae; genus Ambystoma; species Ambystoma mexicanum. Next base: position 333,478,486 of record NC_090938.1, read on the forward strand.
CATCATCGTTTGCCAGGCGGCCTCATGGCAGCGCCTCCAAACACACACCACGGTTAAAGGGTTAATGATGAGGCATGCCCTCTGGGGCGCAAACACCCCTCTCATCACACGCCAACCAGCCCCCCTCCCCGCCCCGCCCCTCCTCCCTCCCATCAGTGCAGTGCACGATGCCAGAATGACTCAACTGCTGTGGGCGTATAGGTGGGAGCGAACTGCCCACGGTCACACGTGGCATCCGGGGCGAGTGGAGACTCTCGCCACGGGCCTGGTGCGTTTTGGCTTTCAAACATGCGGTTGTATCGCAGTACACGTCAGGCAGAGGCATGAGCTAGCTCGCTTTCAGATACTGTGGGCGGCTCTTAAAAGAGCCTTTGGGTTTTGTTTTGTTTTTTCCAAGGTCTCGGCGAAAGCCTCTACTTCTTCTTGGGTGCAGCATGTTTGGGCTTTGCCGCTTTGGGTTTGACGGCCTTGGGCTTCACGACCTTGGCTGGGCTCTTCTTTGCCACTTTCGCCTTCACGGCTTTGGCTTTTGCGGGGCTCTTGGCGGCCTTCTTGGCTGGAGCAGCTTTGGGCTTTTTAGGGCTCTTGGCTGCTGCCGGTTTCTTCACCTTCTTGGGACTCTTCTTGGCTCCGGCGGGAGCCTTTTTGGGTTTCTTGGCAGCACCGGCAGCCTTCTTTGCTGCGGGCGTCTTGCTCTTCACCGCAGCTTTCTTGGCCGCCTTCTCCTTGCCCTGCGACTGCTTCTTGTTGAGCTTGAAGGATCCAGAGGCCCCGCTGCCCTTGAGCTGGGCTAGGGCTCCTTTGCTCACCAGGCTCTTGACGGCAAGCTTGAGTCTGCCGTTGTTCTTGTCCACGTCGTATCCCTGGGCGCTCAGAGCCTTCTTGAGGCCAGCCAGGGAGACTCCCTTCCTCTCAGTGCAGGCAGCCACGGCCTTGAGGACGAGGTCGGACACGCTGGGCCCAGTGGGCTTTTTGGCCTTGGCAGCGCCAGCTGCTCTCTTCGGCTTCTTCTTGGTAGCGGCGACGGCAGCGGCAGCGGGTTCCGCCGGCGGAGCCACGGCAGCGGGAGCAGTTTCAGCCATTGTTCTGCAGGAGGACTCGCTCAGCGCTCACAGATCAGTAATGGGCAGCACGGCAAGCGACGTGCATATATATAGGGAGGAGCCTCCATCTGATTGGTCCATAGAAGGGGAGGCCGGGCCCAGCCACGGCACCGTCCCTGCCAAAGACACACTGTGTTTCCTCCGCTTGAATAATCCATTTTTTAAAAGTTACCCGCGTGCATTTATTTCATTTTCCGCCTGTCAACAGGACCGCATCATCTCCCAGCTCTTATCCAAAGGTATCTTCCCCTTGGCAGGGCCCCGACTCCCTTGTAAGAGTCTTGCAAAGCCGGCATCCTGCCGTCAGCTCAGACACCAACATGAGCAAACTTTGTTTTCCGCTTCATACTCCACCTCTCTTCCTCACCTCCCTGGCATAACAGCGCGAGCATTTACTTTTTCACTTCTTTTCCTACAGTGCCCGATAGAGTCTACTCTTCTCACCTTCTGTGGACCAAAGAAAAAGCACACTGAAGAGGAAGGAGATAACACAGCTCTGCCTGTGTTAGCCAAGCCTACAAAACGCCCCTTCAAATGCACATAGGGCTTGCCCACCGCATTGCTGCTCCCTGCTCCAAATTTCAGTGCTATGCTAGTGACACTCAGCTTGTTTTCAGGCTTCCCTCCGCCGCCTCTTCTCCCTCCCTCCCTCTTCTCTGACTGTCTGTCTGTCTGTCTGTCTGTCTGTCTGTCTGTCTGTCTGTGTCTGTCCGCCATCCAGGAGTGGTGTGCCGCCAATGAGCTCTGCCTTAATGCCAGTAAGACGGAGATTCTCCTCATCGGCACACCTGCACCCTCCTTTCCTGTCACTCTCTGGCCGGCCTCCCTTGGCCCTCTTCCTGCTCCCACCTGTGAGGCTAAGAACCCCGGGGTCATCTTCGACTCCACACTCTCCGCCTCTCCTCACATCTCTGGGCGTCTCTAAGAAGTCTAACTATCAACCGCACCTCCTCAGAGGTGTATTCTTCCTTTCCTCTCCTTCCCCCAGAAGCTTACTGTCTCTAGAGCTCTGGTTCTCTCTAGGCTAGACTACTGCAACAGCCTCTTACTAAATCTGCCTGCTCCTACTCTCCGCCCTCTGCAACTCACCCAGAACAGGACTGCGAGACTTGTCCTTGGCCTCAAGCCCTGGCATCGTATCTCTCCAGCCCTGAAATCTCTTCATTGGCTCCCGGTGGCTGCAAGGGATAGATTCAAGACCCTCTGCATTGTCCACACGGCTTTCTGGGGCCTGGGTCCACAATACCTTCAACTCTCCCTCCGTTAATACCTT